>NC_067131.1:13040684-13721101 GCF_021347895.1 Acanthochromis polyacanthus | reverse complement strand
TGACTGCTGACCGCGTTTCATTTCTGTCTTTCTGTTCCCTTCTATGCTGTGAAGCTGCGCGCACCAGTTGGGCCCGATGATGAGACAGATTGCAGCACCAGACGCCGTGCTCGTCGTGGAGTTGGCCAAGTGAGGGTTTTTATAGTAACAGGGCTTGTTACCATGGTGACAGAGAGTACAGTGACTCCGCTGTGTAGCTGCAGAGTATTTGTGTGTCACATATTTCGTGTTTGCCACACATTTAAGATCAATGGCGGCACTATTTCTGAAGTGTAGTGACGCGCTCGATTGTGCTCTTTGCATTGAAGCTGCATTTGTGTGTCTCAGGTTCATTCTGGACCTGAGCAAAGAGCAAGAAGAAGGCTTCGCGAAGAAAGTGGCGAGCATGGCTCTGGAGGCTGGATTTGAACCGTGGCGTGAGGCGAACAGTGATGACGTCCATTCCGTTTTCACACAGCAGAAGAAGTAATGGTGGCTTATTTCGTCCGAGCTGTTTACTCTGGCCCCTCTGTCAGCAGATTTACCTCCGCAAGATGCAAGAGGCAGGATGAGGAAGCGTCACAGCACAGAGATTTTATGCAAACACATTTTATTTGTCCTTCGTAAAGAAGTTTGTGAGAGACCTCAGCTAGTGAGTCATAGTCCTTTGTAGCAGCTGTCATGAATTCTCAGCAGAAAAATTCTATTTGTCAAACGCCGAAATATGTTGTGCGTTCATGCATTTTATTAACTAAAGATGCAAATTTCAGAGGATGCATTTAAAGTAAAGGACACACAAAAGTCTATCATACCTAGTGCTGGTCAATGATAAACACTGCAAAACTGCTGCAACCTTGTCCTGAAACTAAAGATCAGTCTTCTGTTTTTTTATGCCTCCTGTGTGTGAGTTCACTTCCAGCGTCCTCCAACCTTCCCCTTCCCGTGGCCCTTTTTGCTGCGTTAAGACAAGAGAAGATTTAAAGTAGAAAACAAACAGCCATTCACAGAATTCACAGCAACTGAGGTTTTAAGAAAGGCAAGTAGTACTATTTCCATTTCTGCCCTATCCCATGTAAATGCCTCAGATGTGTGCATCCTGTTCATAAAATGGTGAATACTAAAGAGCTGTGAGGTTGACATTTCCTGTGCATGTGTGGCTGCGACCATTGATCTGTGATATGTTTGCATAGTCAAAGCAAAGTCGCTCTGCACAGTGCTCTGCTTTACTCCTCTGGGGTGTGGGAGTTGTGGCATTTAGACAAGCAGATTGACTCACAATTTCTGAGCATGTTGGATTCTGTTCAGGAGGACATTGATCTGAAAAAAAAGTATATCAGATTCTGATGTCACAGATTGCACATTTTTGAAATAGAATAATTGTATGTTGTCAGGCTGAAGGGTTCACCTCATATTTCTGCCTCCTCATCTTCTCAGTCAGGTCGAACTTCTCAGACTCCAGCTGGTAGATCCATTCCCACATCTCTTTGGCTCTCTCTCTAAAACACAACAGCATTGACAGCTTGAGCTGGGTAAACACTGGGTTCCTAGACAGCCTGGAAAAGTGTGGAATTTAATTTGAGTCATTTCTAGATCTTCAAGATCACATAAAAAAAATGTGTTTCCATAGTAATGCTCATTTTCTGTTCCCGAAAATTACAATTCTGAAGTTCAAAAGGTAAACGGCTCATACAAGCAGTATGTTTTTCAAAGTGGCAGTTTAATTTGAAAGAAAATGCAGCAATGTCTGAATTGCATATTATACATGCCATTAAAATAATCAAATACTATGCTTTTCTGGACATTTACAAGCCCTAAAATGAAATTAACGGACCATCTTCTCTGTATTGGGAAATGTTACATACTAAATATTTACCTATTTCAATCCTTTTGTGTGGTTTTTATCTGTTCTGCTGTATTTGTTTTTTTGTAAAGTGTCCTTGGGTGTCAAGAAAGGCACATACAAATAAAATGTATTATCAGTATTATTATTAACTAAAATGTCAAAAATAGTCTCAAAAACTTACTGAGAAGGATGGAATTTTGAGGTGGAAAATGTAAAGGAGCCCTTTGTACATCCTTTGTGTCAACAATTTCCAACATGGAGCTTAAATGTAATCAACATTTACATGAAATAACCCATATCTGCTGGCAACGACAACAAAAAGTCCTCAAAATGCTTCACTCTGTCATGAACCTTGGACCGACCTCAGGCCGTCCTCTCTCAGGTTCTCGATAGCCAACGGCTTGCGTCTCTCCGACAGAGTCTTCTTCTTGATTTCTCTTGCAGTTTGTCTTTTTCCTCGTCTCTGCTCCGCCTGCGGGAAACAGAAACCCTCAGATTGTCATGTGATGTGATTTCTTCGGAAATGCACTCCACACAGTTGCAGTATGAAGTGACACATCTGCCTCCAGATGTGTCATTCTGACCTTTGCTAGGAAGCCTCCAAAGTGAGCGCCCATGTTGGAGAGCACTTTCTTCTTTTTGGCCTCATCATCGGCTCGCTTCTTCGCCTCTTCATCCTCTTTCCTCTGTCTCTCCTCCTGCAAAAGTCATCTTCAATTCCCTTTTTTAATGTGCTGGGTCAAAGCCCTGAGCCGATTATTGACACGCGTGGATTAAACAGCATATGCAAAAAAATGTTATTAATTACCGCAATCCGTGTCTGCCTGTCTCGCTCTTTTTCAGCCCTCACACGCTGCTGCTCGGCTCTTTCTGCCCGCCGACTCTCCTATAATGGGAAAATCTCATCAGCTGGACATTCACACATGCCTCTTTAATCGCTATTAATGTGCAGCCTGACAAGTCTTTCTTTCAGACGAACAAGTGGATAAAATAGGCAGTTGGGAAACCAGAATAGGAAAGGCATTACAATTCTGGCTTTGAGTCCAATCAGCTCCTCTTCTTCTTTCTTCCTCTGCTCAAAGTGGACATCAATCAGAGTCTGCAGCTCCAGAAGATCTTTTTCCATCCGTTTCCTGTGGATGTCCTAAAGGAGACCAGAGTTAGATCATTTGTGGCTGGTTTTGGTGTAACTATGTAACAAAGAGCTTGAGGCAACATACATCAAAGTCAACCCTCTCCCCTTCTGGGATTTTTGGGGCAGCAAGCTGTGTCACCAGCGGCCTGTAAATCGACACGAGAACATATCAATATATTCACATCGCATACATTCTCTCAGTAAAATCTATTCCATGTATTCTTACTTGTATTTGGGGCGTTCTTCTTCTCAACATGGCAGCCACAACAGTGAAATGAAAATGTTGAATTAGTGAGTTTGAGTTTCGAAAAAATAGTCAAATACATTAGAAAACCAGTAATGACAAAGTTCATGTTGCAGTTTCTGTTCTTCAACTGTGCTTTGGGGGGAATTTAAAGTTCCTTGTTCATTTTAAATTCTTGTGTTGCACCATCTCCCACGAGTTCATAGCTAGAGGCTGCAAGTAAACATAGATTACAATATGCAAATCGATAGGTTCTCCTGTGGCGATGCTTTCACCGACAGGTTGCTGTAATGATTTGGATCTGAATGGGTTATTTATAACAATGTGGTCGATATAATCAGCACGCTGCATCACAGTCTCACCTCCCTCCCCCTGCTCCTCATCTTCTTCTGCAGAAAGAAAGAGCGACGGTGTGACTGACTTGACAGAAGAAAACTTTTTGTTTCATTAAATGAATGAATGAATGTCCTTACCCTCCTGATGCCCACTAAAGGAAAAAAAGAATCGAACGATTACATTAGACAGTTGTGCATTATACATGTCAAACAGCTCAGAAATGACAGAGAAGTTAAATGGTTTTACTGAACTGACTCACCCATGTTCTTCTGAATAAGACATGGTGCCACTGGAGAGAAAACCAGACATATGAAAATCATAAATCATATCTTTAATCGTAGTTTCACCAAAAAAAGGACAGTGGCTTCATAAATTTGCAGATTATGTCAGCAACATGGTTTGTTCCATTTATTTGCCTAACTCAAAAGCAATAAAACACAACTTTGCTCCATTCAATGCTCTCAGAACTTTCTCTGCAATAACATTCTCACTCACAAAGATAAAACAGATTGATAAAACACAGGTGATGACGATAGATAGATAAGACTTCATGTTCAACATTAACATAGGACATTTTTTGACCGCAATGTTCACAGAACATTTTGAGGATGTTGTCAGGGTCACAGATTGCGTTACACGATAACAAGAGGAAGACATAAATTCAAATAATGCTTTCAGGAAGTTATCGAGCATTACATGACATTACAGAATGTTCTTTTGTAAGGCATTCTCACAATGTGCTCAATACAACATTCAGTAAATGTTAGCACAAGACCAAAGGTTTTTACACTCGCCTCTGAGAATGTTAATATATCTTTGAGAAGGGATAACACTAGTAGCTTTGCAGAACTTTCTCATAACATTTTTTGGAATAATACTGTCGCTGGGATGCATCCGAAAAGATTCTTGTAGAAATACTATTCTTACACATCCCTGATGGCTGAGCTTTTCTATGCGTTAAAAACACACGTTTGTCGCCTAACAACCAAACACGAAACGGCATCTTTTCAATGTGAGTTACAGCATTGTTCGAAGAATAAGATTAAGGGAAAGGTTCTTTGTAGCTAATGGTCCAGGAATAGAAGAGGTCTGAGGGACAATAGAGCAGAGAAGCATGCTGTTACCCAGGATAGGAGTGAAGTACCAGCTGTCCAATCCTTCTTCTTTAATTTGATTTACAAGAGAGAATGTGGGATGGACAGATTAAGCTGGTCGGCTGGCTGCTATTAACACCAGCCAAGTCCTCTATTATCATTTCATCTACTTGCAGCCTCACTGAATTGAAAGGATGCCTAAATGTGTGTGGAGCCCCATAAATATTTTAGCATTCCTCACCATCACTTCAGAAGTTTATACACATATTTCACTGTGACTTGTTGGAGCAGATTTTATATTTATGGGGAGCAAAGTCAGAGCTGTCTGATGAGATGCAGTTAAACTAAATAAACAGACAAAATGGGTTTCTGGCTAGACACAGCTACGATAGGCTAATTTTCCAGTGCACTCATTTCTACACAAACAACTGAAAGCCCTCCCAGACTGCCTGTCTTTGGCCGTATTAACATGCTAGATCAGGCGCTGAGGCCGGCCGAGCCTCTCAGATCCCTTCATGGTTAGTTTTCAGCCAAGATCTCAAAGTATGAGCATGTGAATCTGAATAAACAGGGGCTCGGACAAAAGGCAGATGAAGGATTGGGAGAGGAATTCGATGCATCGCTTCACTGTTGGCTAAACTGACCGGCAGAGTCACACTGAGCTGGACAGATGGACAGAGAGCCCAAGGGCACCGAGAATAACTTCATGTCATGATGGGGCATGTTTCATTTCAGAGATATATTACAGCTTTGTCCACTCTGGTGTGCCAGTGTCAAACGAATTACATTTTATCATGCAGTTGTGGTTTATTGAGTTTTATTGTAATTTAGTCTCAAATATGCCTAAAACTGCAGCCTAAAACATCTATCAAATTACACACAAGTTGTGAAAATATGGAATGGATGTACATATTTCACTCACTATTAACATAATATAGCATCTCTGAGTAACTGGAACAAACAGATATTGACTATATTATATTTGTGACATTGTACAATTAAAATAAATACTTTTCTTGATGGCTGACATCGCAAAATATTCCAGCACCAGTAACTGTCTGGTTCACGCATCGACATTAGAATAAAATACAGTACTTTTCTGGCTACAGACGCTCTCCAACTTCTTACACCTGCATTTTTAATGTAATGTAATTTATTTTACCAAGAGACAAAACACACAGTAAACAATGTTAAAGATAAGCTAGGCTGATAGCATGATTTAAAAAAAAAAATATCTAAAGATTTTACAAAATTATTGTTATTAAAATATTAGGGAAATTGAATTGTTTATCAGACACAGTTAGTTTGGAATATTTAGAACATCTTGACCATTTAATCACTCATTTGCTTTTATTTGTTAAAAAAAATGATGCAATAAATGTTTTGCTGTTTGTGGGCAGCACTTTAACATTGTCCCACCAACATATCAAGCAAAAAACACAATCAGAGAAACATCAGCTTTTGTGATGATTCTCTTTGGTTTCAAAACCATCAGAGACCCTCTTGACATGAGTTATTTGACCTATTAAAAGAAAGAAGAAACATCTTGTTTTAGGACGAGAGAATTACAGAGGAAAAGTCAAAGCACTTACCTGAACAGCAAAAGATAAAGATGTTCACCGGTGATGAAGAGGAGTAGCGACTAGAGGGGAAACTAAACAGAGCTTTATATACGGGGTCTTCTGGGGTAACAAGGAGGTGTGTGTGTGTCTGTACTTGTACAACCCGCATTGTGGGGACATAGACCTGTTTATAAGGTCACATTACGAGGACCAGACCCTCTTTTGGGGACAAAAATCAAATCGTCTGAATATAATCATTCTGACCGGTTTCAGGTTATTTTAGTTTTAGACTTGAGAGAGGATGAGGGTGGTTCCAGATAAGTAAGTGTTAATACTTGGTTTTAGGGTTCAGATTAGTACAAGTGATGGTTCAGTTGGAGCAAATGGACTGGGGAATGTGCTTGAACATGCGGTAACATTTCGAGAAGAGGAACAGGGAATGTATGTGGATCATTGGTGGCTTTTGGGGGCATAAGCTGAAGTCTGACAGACCGGATAATAAGAGGAGGGTTTGTTGCTGACCTCACCACTGAAAGAAGAAACAGGAAGACAGGTGGCAGGAGATGAGAGAAATACAGAAGAGAAAGAATAACAGGACCAAAACAAGACAATTTCTGTCACCACACACAATGGCCCAAAATAGAAAGGTGATGACCATCGCTGCAATATTGGGTACCGGTTACAAATGATGCAGTGTTATTTCTATAATGACAGAAAAGCTGGATGTAAAACCTGAAAGATGATTTAAGAGAGGAAAGTTAAGTTAATGTTTGGTGCTCTCCAGGTTGGTCCAAAAAGTTACATGAAAACTGTTCGGCTACAATTTAAGATTTTATCTTTGAATGAACGGCAAATTGACTTCAACATATATATTTAACAAGTTATCTAAAAACTATAAGAAAAGTCTGACCTCTCTTTCTATACAACTGCTGCTATAAATTTTCTCACCTTCATCTACTGTATCTCTCAGTTTAGCTATCTATAGATTTATAGATGTTATAGATAAAAACAACATAGACATGACATCACCATCATCCTCTCCTAACCCCATAACTCTACTTGCGTCTTAAAATTTCCTTGTGAAATGCAAATATGTGCTTGCTATGGTCAAACGCAAACACAATTTCCATAAAGCCAAATACAAAGGTTCTTTGGAGAGACCAAATCACATCATATGGAAGAAGAAGGAAGATTAACGACTTGCAAAAGTTCACCTCATTTGTCACGATGACACATCTGCACATCAGGTAAGAAATGTAATTTATTTAGTGAGTAACACCAACAAAATATGCTGAAAAGAGAAGGTGGTGTAGGTGTATAGTAATTCTCCAGCATGATGCTTGGGTTATTTAAGGTCAAGGTCATGGCCACACGAATACAGAATTTCCTAGAAAGCACTAAGTGTGGAGTTTATTTTCTATGATCACATATGAACAGACATCGTCTTTTTATTTCTTGTCTTGGGGCAGAATTTAGACTATATGGAGGCATTTAATGCATAAATAAATGTGAAATTCTGTGATTTTTTTTGTGATGCTACAATAAAATAGAATGAAGTTGTTAAAATCCTGCCTTAAAATGAGTTCAAGAATAGCGATATTTTTACGTTACATAAGCTAATAATGAAGACTTATGAGATTATTTATTCAATTTGACTTCATTTAAGTATTGGAAAGCACGGATAGATATAAATATTATGATTTAATGTAATTTATGTCAACCATTCATATATACTATTAGTGTTTTTCATTCACCCTTTATGTGAGACCATTTTCTCAAATATGAATTTGGAATCGTATCCAAAAAGGACCATTAAGTTTTCCCTTTCCCAAAGATTTACAGTTTTACCAGGGAAAAATCAGCAAATCTTTACTAGACAGTAATATTTGCTGAAGAAATCCCTTAAGCAATCAGTTTATTATCAAAGTAGTTGTCAAATCATAATTTTCTATCTATTAACGAACTGACAAATCATTATAGCTCTGGAAAACATTCACACGTTTCATGGGATTGCCCTTTTAGATGATAAGAGTCACTGTAGTTAAGAATGTAGGATTCTGCACTTTTTAAAAATGAATTTTATAAAGTCTATCCCGTACTGGTTTCAATATTTTATGTAGCTTTACATTAATTCAAAATGTTCTTTTACCAGGAAGTGAGAAAATAAATGGATATTACCGTACGGGGATTTAAGCAAAGTAAAAACTACTCTTAATTATTTAACAAAATGTTTACCAATCATTTTATTATGGTTCTCTAAAATACATGCCAGCACACACACAGCCTTTAAAAAAAGCTCTGACTTGGACCGGTGTAAAAGGATGCTTTAGTGGGCTAACAAGTGCAAAACTTTTATCTGTGTTCATTTTATTTTTTTTAACAACTTGTATAACATTTACCATTTTATATCTTAGCAAAAAGACACTCCATCTACTGATTTTACTGCTAGCTTCAGGTAAGTGTAAGAAATGAAGTAATGATTGTGTTTAATTTAAATGAACGCTGATATAATAACAGACTGTTGGATGTCCCTGAACAGGTGGCATCAGTTTGTGTTCAGATGTTATTTATGAGTATTATCTGATCAACACGGCTATGAACTGGAATGACGCCCAGAGTTACTGCAGGAAGAAACACATCGACCTTGCTACAGTTGGCAACAGCGAACACATGACGGCACTGGTGAGCACGGTGGCAGCCAGTGATGTGAGTACAGAGATCTGGATTGGTCTGAGAGAGACCGGACCAGCATCCTGGCTCTGGTCCGTGGGAAAAACTGAGACCAGCTCCGGTGTAGCTAAATACACTAACTGGGCAAACACTGGAACCGCTTCCATTGATTCCACCTGTGGTGCCATGAGATCTGACGGGAAATGGCTCACTTCATCCTGTACCACAACACGTCCTTTTGTATGCCAGTCAGGTCAGTGCTTTCAGGGTAGAGATTACTCAAAGCGGTCACAGTCTCTGATGTCTCTCCAATGATTATACCGTTAGGCTGATATTTAGCAGGAATTTAAAAGCAGTCACTGTGATATACATATTATTTTATACCTATTATCTCAGTTTTTTTTACATTCAATTTTCAATAAATTACAAAGAATGTCCTCAGAAAATATCATGTACTCTAAAATTAAGGTAGTATCAAAAATTGCCATATTTGAATATTTATTTCTGTTTAACAATTGATATTCATCATGTTTTTACAAATATTTGGGGTACTTTTACTAATATTTCTGTACATGAGGGATTTTATTTTGTTAAATTGCAGAATTTTTCTGTTTTTACAGATAAATTCTACTACACTGACAATATTTCTTCTGTTATCATCAGATGACAATCTATAATATCTCAAATGCCTGTTATTTAAAGGTGAATACCATTTTATATGTGATACTTTAATATCTACTTTACGTCGAATTACCATACAGCATGAGAGAATCGATAACTGTGAAATACCAACTATGCACTGCTGCTGTCTATATTTGTACTACATGTAGTAACTTGTATTACTGTATGTACTAAACATATTTTTGTGGTTTTCTTTTTCCTATTTTTAGTTGTTTTGTTTGCAATATGCCAAAATAATATGCTTTGAATATTAGAGCATCTAAACATATTCTAGTAATATGTTTAACATCACTTTTAAGCTGTCCTCAGCAGCTTAAAAACAAAAAACCACCCCATTTTCTTCAGAACGTGTTAATCTTTACATTTTGAAATATTCACAGAAAAGGGACCCAGTGAGTTGCAAGTTGTTTCTAAACCAGACACTTGGAGGGCAGCTCTACAGTACTGTCGAGAGAATAATAAAGAATTGGCCAGTGCGAGGAGCCATGCCGAAAATCTGGCAATACAGAAAATATTTGATGATGATGACAATAAAAAGATGGAATCTGTCTGGATCGGTTTGTTCCAAGATGAGTGGAAATGGTCAGACCAAAGTGCCAGCTCTTTCAGAGACTGGGACAGGACCCAGCCAAATAATGACGGAAAATGTGTACTGTACAGCCCTTCTTACCGGACATGGTACGACAGGGACTGTGCATTGAAATTTCTATTTTGCTGCTACACAGGTAAGTATAAAATATCTGTTTTTATTGTTAGTTATGAAGGGATACATTCTTCCAGTTTGCAGAGATGGGTCTAAAACCCATATTTCATCAGTTTTCCCTACTAGATACATTGTTTTAATGTGATTGATTTAACGTTGTATTTAATATTTTTGCTTGTACCACAGAGAAGATGATGGTGACAAGAAGGATTGTGAGGGTGGAAATGATGTCAGATTCATTCCTCGACTTCAATAATGCTGCTGTGGCTCAAGACATTTTGAACCAAGTAAGTTGGCGACTCTAAAATGTTGCTGATAATAACGCAAACTGGATTAATTAATGTTGCTTTGCATTGCTATAAATGAAGAAGAGAGAAGGCAATTATTATGGAATCATTTCTAATTTGAATGAAGGTGTGGTTTGTCATCATGACTTCTGACCTCCACAGATCCAAACCAAGAATCAGCAGGTCAAGCTTAAGTGGAGAGTCCAGCCAGACGGGAACATTTTCCGTATCAAAGAGAAGAAGAAAATCATTGAGGGCTGTTGATCATGGCATAAAGGGCATCTACCACTGTATGAAATTATCTGCACTGCCAAACAGGATATTTACTCCTGAACATCTGTGTGCATTTTAGCTGTACTCATAAAAATAATCCAGCTTAAATGGACAGCACAGTCAGTAAAATCATCAGACATAAAACTAGAATTCATAGTCTGTTAGAACTAAAATAAAAAGCCTCAAATATTTTAGAAGACACCACACATGGTTTGTGCTTTAGGGAAGTGGTTTCTGACACATTTGGCAAAATATTTATCAAGTCAGTTACTTCTGCAGTTTTTACAAGCTACAGTACGTATGCAAGTTGTATTTATCTGATATTGTACGCTAAGAAATTGCTATCTTTCTGATTAGGTTACTTTTATTTCTTCTTTTTCAGGTTGTCTTTAACATGTTTTGTTCTGTCAGTGTGCTGTGTTTTTAGCATTGATAAAACCAAGCTTGTGTTTTCTAAAAGAATAACTCTGCTGACACATCACAGTCTGCTCAGAGGTGTTGCAGAATATTACCACATGTGTGATTTAGATAAGTTTGTATGAGCTGCAGAATTCAAGTCTGAAAAAAATCAATGAAAGAAAAATACATTTTATATATATTTAAAAACTTGGGCTATAGAGTTACAAAGAAGTGAGTCTATCGCCCCTCTGCAGCCTGCTGCTTATCTCTGCTCGAGGCTAAAGGTTCAAAGCTACAATTGCAGCTACACTGTACTGTACATCATTGTAAGTTTATTCAATGAAACATAAGCTCTCTGCTGCCTTCAAAATGTGGCATAGCTGCACTCTGGTTGATTAATTAGCTCAAAGTCATCTTATGAATTGTGAAAGTATAAGTGACAAATTAATTGAATTTGAAATAACAAGTTTAGTAAAACCAAAAAATGGCATTGAATGAACCAGTCACATAGATAGTAGGTAGAGATTTGCCTTTGTTTTACATTTTCTAAGAGTTTCTTCTGTATTTAATGTTTGTTAGTCAAAGCCTAAGCTGTTGAACCTTTATTTTTTACGAGCTTGTACAAGGACAATCTGTGAGTCTGCTCCTCATTACAGTGAAATTTTATGTTATATTACAAAAAGAAACAACCATAACTAATAGCAAGTTTACTGTCCAATAAAAAGAAACACACTTGGCTCTTGTTTCTTTAAGAATGTCTTTATGTTTCCCCTTAATATTGCGTTAAAAAGGCTCACAAAAGCAATATAATGAGACAAGCTGATCTGATCTGGAGTGACAAAAAAAGAAGGCAGCAACCAGTGGAGAATAAAAGTAATCCGTGTCACTGTATCACACTTAACATCTATTCCACATCTGTCCTGCAGCGCTGCTTGTGACTGAATAATTGCACATGTTCATAAATATAAGTTGCATTGTTGTAGTGTTTGTTTTTTTACACAGTGGTAGGAATAAAAAAAAATAAAAAATGGACTTATGGCAGTGAAATAACTGGACTTACTACAGTTGTAGACTTACTGAGAGTGAACTTCCTACTGATCTTACTTTGAATATGTCTGAAAAAACACGGTGAGTAAGTTGGCACTAAATGTAATACCTGTCAAACAGGGATTAAATAAATTGAGTCAGGTAACTGCACTGCATATATAAACAGCCTGGCACTCTCAGCACAGCATTACAATCATGTATGTAAAAAGCAGATTTATACATATTGAGTAAACACTGAGAAGTCACAGCCCTCCAAGATTTTAAAATACCCGGTGTCACTGTTACAGTAATGTTGCATTCAGATGGTAGAAAATGAAATCCTCTCTAAAGGCCTGCATGTTTTCCCTCCAAGCTAGTGCTCCCATGATCAAGACACTTGCAACTGCATTTTCTAAACAAATCCAACAACAGTGGCACAAAGAGTGGCTTCCTTAATAGTGTGAAAACATACTGCACTTGAAGTTGTATTAAATTATTCCCTGCAGTAAGGTGATGTTAGGATTTTCTATCCTAACGTTGACTGGTGCAATACATATAGAATGTTTTCTAATAATCAAATTCAAACAATAGTTCAAACTCTGACAACAATGGCTTTCTCATTAATTGTTTTAGATTATATTTTTTGAAATGATTTGACTGTTTAAATTAAACCAATAGCTTCAACCACATCTTACTCCTTCCACACACCCATCACACGGCTAATATAAACACACAAATGTAAAAAAAATCACCTCTGCTATCAGTTTTCCCCTGGAGCTCATTATGAATGCCATCTGCTTGGCATGAGGAACAAAAGCCTGCCTTCCCTTCACTTTATAATGAAACGTATATGTTGGCACACCTTCCCTTCAGCATCCTTTTCCTCTGACCGAATATTTACTGGTCTTTCTTGACTTCAGGTCGACTCTCTTCGGTTTTGCTGGGCTCTTTTTGGTTGGGGCCCAGCAGCTGTATAAGATCATGCAGGGCTTTTCTGATCTGATGACCAAACTTATGGGCATCCTAGAAAGGAGACACAAAACAGAGGATGTGGAGACGCACACATCTGGAAGAAAATCTGCTTTTTACAAAACTCAGCAAAGATAATATTCAAATACCCTTATTCCCTCAGGGTATCAACTATGGTATTGTTGTTATGGTTGATTCGTTTTAAAACTGTATTGGTATCAGCATCAGCGATCAGTATTGGATTCAAACAAAATCACCTTCAACTCTAGTCTACCTCTGCCAAAAACCACAGGAATAATAATCATCAAACTTTAAAATACATCTTAAAAGGATAGCTCAATTTTAGAACATGATATTTAGAATAGTTGCACAGCTTTACTTTACAACAGGGAAGTGAAACTATTATATCACTCTCTTCAAAGCCACCAGATTGTGTTTGCAGATAGCAGGACTTATTAAAATGTTGTGTCACTGCTATTTTAATATGTTACGACGGGTCTGAACTAACTTGTTAAGACACCGGTAACAAAAAAAGTTCAACAAGCAAACTAAAAGACTGAGACAGCAACTCTTATTTAAATTCAACAAATAGAGGGTTTTTGTCAATGACATTTGGTGGCTTTGAAGAGAGTAATGTAACAACTTTAGTTCCTCATTGGTAAACTAGTGAAAAAAATCTAAATATAACACACACTTAAACGCATATTTATTTTTCGGGTGGCTAAAATATGTTCTGGTGACCCGTTCCCCAGCAGGTTATTGCTTAACATCTGTACTTCCATCTGCTTCACCAAACTGAGGGTCTTTATTTCCTGGGAGTAATACACTGACTATGTTTAAATACCTTGCACAAACCATCCATTCAGTTACAGGAAATGCACACATCTTCTTTTAAACCACAAATTACAAAAATAGTGTAAAACACTCTTTACTTATGCAATGGATTTCTGCTTTAATGAACTCACAGTATCTGGGCACGAGTGTTTGCACGAGATGTGGAAGTTAATCATGTTTTCTCCCAATATGTAGTAGGACACCCCATAACCGTCATCAGCCACCTGAAAAGGACACAGACACACAATATTCATACTCTTGGCTGCTTAATGAATATCAGAAGCACCTGTGTTGTATGTGTTAGAAATATTTAAAACAATATTACACATATATTTTTACAAAGTCTTAAATAATGGGGAAAAAACTCATGGAATGGTCCAAAGTGTGCACAGCTGCTAAATGGGACCCTTGAGATGGAAAGAGAAATTATTGTAAGGTTTGACTGACTGTGGATTGTGTCATTGTGTGTGTTTGTGTGTGTGTGTGTGTGGGTGGGTGGGGGTTATAGGTTTTTAATGTTGTCTGTGCTGCTTTTATTTGTGCTGTTGGTCCTTTGACTACTTTTACTTGAAAGCCCAACCAGCGACGGGAGTTGAAAATTAGCTCAATGCTATACACTCTATATGTAATGCATCAGTTCTATGTGTTCTATGATAATTGTATGGTCCCTGATCAAATAAATGAATGAATAAATAAATAAGAACAGCTGTAATTGTGTGTATGAAATAAAGTTTATAGTTTGGCTACGACTCAAACACTTTTATGATTGTGTTTGAAACATTGGTGGCAATACTGACTGGTCCGAAGCCCCCTCCACAGGAGATGTACTCTGGGTGGTTGACCATGTCAAACAGCTCCACCTGCTGGACTGGAGTCTGGCTTGTTGACAGCCTCCACGGCTCAGACAGCACCTGAAACAGCCACAAGATCAGTTTGCTCCGGTCACCCATCTATTAGAGAGGTAAAAATATGTTGAACTAGACGCTTTGATAAGAATAAAGTAATTAAAACCTCTTTCAAAAAAGGAGACTCCACTCCGAGGTATTTGGACACCACGTAGAGGCAGAAGAGGTGTCTGTCGATGCCACCTCCAGTCATAGCCATGCGGTAAAGTTGCTGGTGCTTTTCTGACGCTGCACGGAACAAACGCCTGCACACATCTGCTGCCTGGTGGAGAATGGCATGACTGTCAAGACTGTTTGGCATAGCATGTGTTAAAAAGAGGCAATGTGTGATGTATTTAAAGAAATCGGCAATCAGACATCATCACTTGTAATCCTGTAGTTGTTTTGTTTTGAGTTATTACTACGATGTACACCATCTAGACTGTCCTCACAAAGAAAATTAAAGAAACTGAAAGACAGTGTCCATATTCTCACCTCTCCACCCTCCAGCGCTCGGACAAAGGCACTGCTTTCATTGGTGCAGGAGCGAACAGTCTCGGTCCTGCCCTCCCTGAACAGACGGGTCATGGAGGCTTCGTATGTCAAACAGAATGTCCTCCGTTCCTGGAGCATAAAAAAATAAATAAAATAACACAAAATAAAAACCTGAAACTAACAGATTATACTGAACACATGCCCAAATGTGATTTATTTGCTTGATTTAAACTGAAGTTAAAGAGCCAACTTGGAGCTTCAGGGTTTCACATCCAAAAAGCTTGAACTGTGCTGAAATTGTAGTTCTGCTTAACCGCTGACTGCCAAAGCTGCATGCAGGTTTAAAAGGCATGTTAACTTTTTAAAAAACTACCATAATTACATCCATTTATCAGAGCCAGAAACTGTAAAAAAGGACAGACTCATCAGACTTGACATTTTTCCACGGTTTTCTACTAAAATTGTAATATTTCATCAAAATCATTTTACCCTACATGTTGCATTTAAAATTTTACCAATAATGAATCACTTGCTCTGATACAATTTGTTAAAAAAAAACAAAACAGCAAAATTGTATAAGGTTAAGAGGTCTAAATGCAGTCATTCATCCGTTCTGCTTCAGTGAGAGCCTTACCCTGTAGTAAGCCAACTGAAGAGCCATCTGAACGAAGGCATCTGGACTGACTCGACACTTCTTGACCTTCCCCTTGCCAAAGTCTCGGAAGGAGAAGACATGGAAGTCCACGTCATCAGCGAGGGCCTGGGCCACTGCCAGGGACTGAGAGATCTGCTCCTCACACTGACACAGACACATCCAAGCAGCCAACATCAACAGGACTGAGATACCTCTAAGCACAGCACAGTGGTTTTTTTTTAAGAAATAAGCCACACTTGCATACCTGTGTCAGATAATGAGTCACCTTTTAGCACTTTTACACGTTGCATAAATACGACTGGCAAACTCCTACGTTTGTCGCTTTGCAAAATAATCATGTGAACTATTCTAGGTTTGACGACGACTAAAATACCGTTCAAAGAGAAGGACAACGCTTGTAAATCTTTCTTGCTGCTATGTTTGTGATGACAGTGATGTTTGAATTAATGACGAACCTCTGGAAGGATTTCCCAGTTCAGCTTCTGTGGCCGTGGCAGCGATGAATCCACGTCTCCTTTGCAGTGACCCTCTGCGTTGTAACCGAGCTGGAAGCTGTCGGTGGCCAGCGCGTACTGGAAACACACGACAGTTAAAAGTGATCTCAGAATCAAATGACTATACTGTACACAACCTGCATTTCCTTCATATCCTTACCTCCCATAAGTGTGCCATCACTGGTGCATCAGCCCATGAGTGCTCTGCATTTATACCACTCTTTCCATTCTTGTAGTAAACAACTGAAAAGGATTTGTCGAACCACCTGCCCGACAATGACAGGACAATATAGTGAAAGTTCTGACAAGTCAACAGCATAGCAAGAATAACTAACTGCATGTTCACAAGACTGGCTTACTGTAAAACTACCTGTCATAACATTTCCCATGCAACAAGGACTTGGCATAGCGATCTAAACTAGATGCCGGGTCCTCTCCCATCATGCCCTGCTCGTCATCATCCAGGGTCACAAAAAAGGCGGCTCTTTCAATGCAGTCCAGAGATCGTTTATTGATCCCACTGCTGAAATACTCGGCCCTGGCTTTAGCCCATGGTATTCTGGAAAACATTTAAGCAAAAAATGGCATTACATTAGTGATACAGTGTTTTGTATGGCCGAAGTGATTTAAACACGAGTGCCTGATCAAACCGACCTGTCTCCAGCAGTTAAGGCTCCGAGTTTGGCCTCTCCTTTGGAGGGAGGCGAAGAGTCATCGAGGATCCTCTGAATTTGGAACTCGATCTCCCTCGGAGACAGAAGTCTGCCGGCCTGGTACACCTTGAGACGAAAGTAGCGACCTCTGTGGTACACCGCTATGTAGTCACTGTCCTGCCAGTGTTGCACAGTGTCTTCAAGCATGAAATGAAGGGAGAAATTTGGAAAGGGAAAAGTATAAATATTTTATAAATTGTCAAAGAAATGATTTGGTGTGCAACTTAGAGAAGAAAACGAAAGGGAATCTGAGAATGCAGACGAGAGCGAGGTGCTATTAAAGCCCATGTCAAAGTAACACAAATACATAAGAGATGCTGGATGTTTATACGTCTTACTGGCACAGGGTTTTCCTCACATTTCTGTATTAATTTTTAGCCTGGGATTCATTTAAAAAAATAAACTGCATCAGCATCATACACCTGTGTTGATAAAATTATGTAACAAATACAGAGCTAAACACTGGCACGCTTAAAACACTCTTAAAATAAATCCAAGTAACTTGTAACATTTTGTGAACAGAAATCTGTCGGTGTGAAAACAGGAAAAAAAGTTCCCTTTGGTAAAAAGGTAAACAAACAATTTCTACCACAAAGTAAGAATCCTGAGATATTTCACAAAATCCGGCACATCCCTTTGAACAACTCAGGTCTGGTTGCCAGAATAAAAGTAGGTGTCATGTGGAGTTAGATGGCAGTGAGGTCACCTTTGGCTTCTGAATTTGTTCTATAAATCAACTCAGAAACACTACAAAGCTGAACAATCATGGCCACATCTATATGCAAATGCTTAACACAGTTGATTATACTAAATTTGAATGAACCGTACAGAGAAAATTCTTCAACACACCTCTATAGAATAGTTTTGTGTTGAACAAGCCTAAGCACACCTGTGACAGTGACGTGTGATTCAACAAATGCAGAAACGGAGACACATTGTAGGACATTTGAGGAATGATCAGTGCTGCAATCTATCTAAAAAATAACTATCAAGATATTAGCTCATTAATAACATAGGTAAGGAAGAGATGCCGTGTTTGCGACATTGATTTTCTTTCTTTCTTACACACAATAAAGACATTAAGCACATTTCTTAATACTACAATTGGCCAGCACTGTAAGAATATAAATACTACCTGTTAGTGTTCCAGGGATTCGACAAGTGTCAAACATCCGCTCAAACTGATAGGAACAGCAAGGAACTGCAGACCTCAACAACCACTGAGTGGGAAAAAGAAGGATGGGCCGGAGGAAAAGTGAACCCAGGAAAGTACAGGAAAGCAAGAGAGGAAATAGAAAAAAAAATGAAGTGTCGGGATGAAACACAAAAGAGACAAAGGTGGAGAAGAAGGAAAGGTGAGGAAACAAAATATGTGGGCAGAAGAAAATAGATGTTAGTTAAACGAGGACCCTTTCCAGAAACCCAGACAGACCTGAGACGAGACCAGCAGGCAAGAGGAGACAGATGAGAGATGGCAGGATGAGCTGTACAGCAGACACACTGTGACTCAGTGAATCACAGACGCCTCGCTTGAACTGCACACACACACACACAAACACACACACACAGCGCTCACTTTCACACAATTCCGTATTCGACACTTAAACTCTGGAGGGTTCAGACACCTTCAGTATGCCTCATCATCACTGACTGAGTGGTGTGGTAGCAACGCTCACTACGAAGGCAGAAAGTGGGGCGTTTAACTGCTCATGCTCAGACACTACCATCCACCATACGCCCGCACTGTGTGTGTCTATGTGTGTGTCCAAGTCAGTCTCTTTACCGGTCTCCTCTCCAGGAATGCGTGTGGTGTTGAATATCCTCTCACACTGAGCTGCACACAGAGGTATGGCAGTGCCGGGTATACGACTCTGGGAAACGGAGAGGAGAAGGCGAAGGCGAGGGAATGGGGAGGACAAAATGCAGAGTCAAGCAAAAAAAAAAGGGGGGGGAGGGAGAGGGGACGTTTGAAAGAGAGTGAGAGGAAAAGAGGAAGGCAAACGAAAAGAAATCAAGGAAGCAGAAGAGAAATTGAAGGGGGTGCGAAAGGAAGGGGTGAGAGATGAGCGTGGTATGAGAACACAAGGGAAATGTCTTCACAAAAACAAGATCATGAATGGAGATAAACATGCTGTCTGCTAGAAACAATCAGGACACCCAAACAGTGATGGATGGATGGATGGATGGATGGATGGATGGATGGATGGATGGCACACAGTCAAATCACAATCACAACACGTACTGATGGCCTCATACATCCACCATAACATAGACATTATTTAGCAGTAACATAATACATTGAGGTCCCACATGGAAATATCCCAATATCTCAAAATGGGAGACGGGTCATCTGTTGCCAGTAACGAAGCACAGGTGGGCCGGTGGCTGAACTCACAGGCTTAATCTCTTCTCTGTTGAGTTTGCGGCGGTACAGGAACAATGCGTGGATGCTGTTGCCTGCTCTGGCTGCCTGGATGGGTGTTGGAGTCACATATAAGAAGTCCTGGGGAGAGAACAACAGATATAAGATCTCAGAGAGAGTAAAACGCAGAAGTGATTTTTCTCCAAACAACAGGATCATGGAGTACGTCTGGGATTAAAAGGTCACGGCTTCCTTGAAGAGGTTTACATTAGAAACACTGATCTGTTGCTGCTATGCTCTCATCAAAACACAGAGAAATGCTCATGATCATGCCTGAGGGCAAAGTTAAAGTTATGCTTTGGAAGCCCCATATGACAAACTGAGTTTGGTGATTGGAATTTGTAACGTGGGAGGCTCTGTGGTTTCAGGGTGGTAATGGGTGTGCACGAAGCAGCGATGATAGGCAAAATAACTCTACATACAAAGGCCATGCATCATTTGAATCAAATGCAATTCATAAACGGTATGAATAATATTAGGGGTCGACCAATGTGTTGCTTTAGGGCCAATATTGACCTCAGACAGCAGATTAGCAGCCAAGGAGACCACATTTGCAGTAAAAAAAAGTGAAAATCATGGTCTTAAAATTTACAATAAACTCCAACATAACATATTTTGGTTTTACATCTCTCTAATTAGAAGACAACTTTTCAACCTCTCTCCTTCAGTGCTGATTGGCTACTACTTGTGTTATATAACCAACTGGATAGTACTGTGAAAGAGACATTGCTTGAGGCCACAGAGCACTGACTACAGATGCTGCTGCATCAGAGCCAAGGCACTGCATTTAAATATGAATACTAATATAAAAAAACATGTTTTCTAAATAGTTAAACTTGTTTTATTACAAACTAGTCAAACAAAGGATACTGATAACCACAAACGCGCTGATTATCAGATCAGAGAATCGACCAAACCCCTAATTTACATAATTTGACAGATTGTAATGAACACAACAACATTTCTCTGCTCTATGTGCAAAACAACCAACTGATGACAACAAAATCTTTCTGGTTGTGCATTCTCCAGTGACGCACACATGGGAGTGGTGGTGACAAGCTATTACTAAAAGAGGAGAGAATATTATTATGAACAAATCAATCAGAATGCACCAGTCTTTTCAAGAATGACATGAAAAGGGCATTTATTTGCATTCTACAACACAGTGGTGTCCCGTCTATCGCGGGGGTTGCGTTCCACACCCCCCGCGATAGACGAAAAGTAGTGACCATATTTATATTATTATTTACATATATCTTAAGGCTTTATAAACCCTGCGGAGCAAGACTATGCAGCGATCACACGTCTATGTGAAATGGACAAGGCCAGATGCTGAATGCTGCTTCACATGAAAGACAGAGGAGATTGATGCTACAGTCGCTGAGCCAAACTGTTCGGGGTGTTGGGGGTTTAAATGTCATTATTGTGGTTTATATTTATTTTACACTGTCATTAGTGTTTGTGTTTTATTGTGTTTTTGTGCTTTTGTCAGCCTAGTTAGTTTGGTTAAGTGTTGTCAGGACTGTGAGTGTGAAGTGTGTTTGATGACTTCCTGCCTCATTTTCCAATGTGCTACTTTTAGTGTGTGTGTCAAAGTAAAAGCACCAGTTGATAGCAGAGTGCATAAAAAGTAGATATCCTTTCACCAGCGTCAATCTTCAACGGCGCTTGCCGCAATAAACTATATAAAAATACCTATATACTGGAAAATCACGCAATATGGTAAAAAATCTGCGATACCAAATGCAATTTCAAAATCCGCAAAACCGTGAAACCGAGAAAAGTGAACCGTGATATGGTGAAGGACCACTGTATTTAAATCTACACAGACTTTAATGATATTATAGCTAAGTAATGATTAACTAACTTGCATTTCTTAGCCATGGTGTCATCTGAGTTGCTCGCTATAATAGCTAACCAGGCAGTTTAACGTCAACCACGGCTTTCCAGCTAGCTTAATGTAACCGCTAGCTCATCTTAAGCTGGCCTTGTTTAAATGGAACATCAGATCAATTTACTTCTGGTTATGAAACAAAACGAGGCCCTGCTGTCAGTTTTTGAACTTTCTGTCTCCCTGCCCTTCAGTTATCAGTGACATCTGTATCTTCAATGTGAAAGCTGGCTTTTAGAGAAGCACAGTGACATAGCCCCATGAAGCATTTGAGATTCAGTCATGATATTTTATGACTACAGCTGCAATTAGTTTAGATTTATTAAATAATGATAAAAGACAAAATATATGTTTGTCATTGTTTGATGTACTTAGAGAGAGAGTGTTTTAACAATATATACTTTATCGTGTTGAAGATGGATGTATTGAGGTTGAAAGGTACCCAGTGGCACTGAAGAGTAAATGTACCAACGCTGTCAAGGCTGAGTTCAACTGAACCTCTGCCAATACGTCCTAGAAAATGTAACTTTGCTAATTTGTCACAACAAAGCTGCAAGGACAAATACTTGACAATGTGCCCCTTTATTTCCTAGTATTTCCCTTTATTTCCTGTGAGGGGAACTTTTGTACAATGAAACTTAGGAATATTTACCAAATAGTGTAAAAATTAACAAAATCCTTCGTGAATCCATAACCTGCCCGCCCCTAGGGTTTGAGGTTTTTAGTCTAGTTCGCCCGGAAAGGGCTTCTACACTCACTATTCTGACACTTTTTTGAAAGAATGTGTGAGACAGACAGTTATCAGCTCGCTGCCCGTCGTCACTGAGAGTCAGACTCAGGCAGCAGTTAGCCAAGGCCACCACCACCACCACGACCACGACCACAACCACCTCCTCTTTATTAACGGAATTAATAAAGAATAAACTGAGTAGCTCCTAAATGTATGTGAGCAACTGCATGAATAGTGCTGTTGACATAAACTGACAGAAACAAAGAGTACCCGTCTAAGACGAACAAACAGAAACACATAATTACATCCACTACTGTCCCCTCCCATGACAAACAAACCATACAAATTCTTAAATACCTTAGAAACCATGTAATTAAAACCAATGCAGTTGTCTATCCACCATAATAATGTTAGCTAATCCAAAGAGACAGCTACATCCTGGTAGGTTAGAAATCTTTTAGAGATAAAATAAACACAGACTTTCCTACCATGCCATAGTAGTTACTGTTAACCATAATAGGGCTCCGTCCTCGCAGATACACATATTCCTCCCACCAGTCGCTGACCTGAAACACAAAACAAAAAACAGCTTGGTGAGAAAGCGGCAGTGACATCAATCACATATTCACACAGGATAAATAATTCAAAGCACAGAAACTCGCAAAGATATACATTGTTAATGGAATTTTAGATTTTCTTTCAATCGCCGTGCTTTGGACATTTAAGTAGCTGCACTTAACTGGAGCATTGTGGATAACCACTCACATAGTTTGCGGCCCAGAGAGCTTTGAGTTTGAGGTACCACTGCAGGCGGTTACCAAGGCTGCTCTCAAACTCCGCAGCCAGCTTGGTCATTCGTTCATACTCTGTGTCATCCATCAGTGGGCGTACTGACTCCAAATACTAAAAAATAAAAATATAGAAATATTAAAGGTTTGTAAATCAATTAACAAAAAAAAAACAAAGTTGGTAATGCAAATACTACAACCAAATCTCTACCCCACTCCTCTGTTGAATAATTCCTATTTGAGAACTATAGATGGCTAATATTTTTTACTAATTATCAAGCAGATAAACAACTCAGACAATAAGTGATGAGTGTGAGAAAACATCCATCTGTTTTACAGTCAGTAATCTGCATGTTGTCATTTCCTCTGCTTCACGTGACATCTCACCCTCTTGACTGTGTCCTTGACGGTGGGAACAGGGAGGTTTGGCAGTGAACCCTGGTAGCTGTAGAGCAGAGGCTTCCTGCCAGAAAAGATCCGCACCAGAGCCTGGCATAGACACACAAACATATGCACACTCAAAATGTAAAACGGGAAACGTCTACGAGACATGTAATTTTTGGTTGTAATTTTTCACCAACTAATTTATGAAAAGATCATACATGTTGAAAAATGTACTTGTGTTTAGATAAGATAAGATTTGATAAGATGGATAGATATTGCATCTCACAAAACACTACTTTAAAAAAATACATACCAGAATAAAAAAATTATCTAAATAAAATACAATAATAAACAAAGATTACACTTAAACTTCAGCAGCATTTCAGACTGTCCAAGATGACAGAACTGGTTGACAGTGAAAGGTATGGTTGCTTGTAAGGGCTGTGTTGTCTGGTTTTGTGAATATTGCCTCACCTCTCCAAATTCTTAATGGTTGTACAAACACTGATCTTACTTTGTAAGGAGAGAAGCAAATACATCGGCGGAATCGACTACCTAACAAAACCTCTGCATTTCCACATCTTTGAACTTGCTCAAGCTAATGGAAGCTGCTAGGTTGAACTTATTTAGCATCAGCTCAGAGTGAGCCTGAACAAAACTGGCATTGTGTCAAAGAGTTTGTCAGCGTGGCTTTTATTTTGCTTAAACAGATGGCCAAAAAGTCAAGTGTAAACTTTGCAAACAGAAGTTTGTATATCACAGTTTAACAACCAAGATGGCTTATCATCTAAGAACAGTAGACTAATTCATTTGTGTCATATTCCTGAGCTGGGATCCTCGCTTGATAGAGTTCTATTTTCAGAAATCAAACAAATATGGGCAAGTGCTCTGATTCTATTATTAGCATTTGAGAATAAAATAACACTCAGTGCACTATGACCACTTTACCCCTGCAACCTGTGAATTGGTTCAAGACTCGGTAGTATTTCAGTCGATCATTTTCTTCAGTTGATTACAACCCTTGTTGTTAGTTAACAATTGCAGAAGGGAAAAAGTTGGAAAAAGTACTGACCACCCAGACTTTGGTGGTGGTGGACATCTTGCCGTGCTGCTCAAACATCCAGCGGTGGTAAGAGAGGAGCTGCTTGAGGCACAGACGCATGGTGAAGATGAGCAAGAGCCACAGCATGGTGCTGAAGAGCACCGCTGACAACACAGCCTGGCACTGCGTACTCATCGACTGGCTGGAAAATACAGAGGAAAATGGTGAGCAAAATGACAGTAAAAAAGGGCAAATAGAAGACATCAAAAAGATAAGAAGTAACAGTCCAACAGATTGAGATGTTGCTACAAAGAAGGAATGTAGAGACTTGTACCAATAAATTACTAAAGCTGTTTCTACGTACTGGAAGGTAAGTACACAAATTCAAGTCCTGTACTTTAGTACAATTTTGAGGTGCTTGAACTTCCATTTTATGTTACCTTATACTACCACTTCACAACATTTCAAAGCAAAATACTTTATTTTCTACTCCACGATTATCTGACAGTTTTACTTTCTTTCAAGATGAGGATTTTCCACAGTGAATAAAATAATAAGATTTTAAAATACAACACGTTGTTGAGGACTGAACCACTAGTTTCCAGTCATTTTGGCTTCTGAAGTCTCTCAAAAGGCAGTGTTCAGTCAAGGTCACATTTGAGATGTTTATGAGCAGTTTACTACTCCCTCTAAATTTCTCAAATAGTTTTATTTCAATAGACGAACAAATGATCTGATATCTCATCAAAAACCTACCTAGGTATTTTTACATATTTATTTTTGTGGCGAGCTGCGTTGAAGAATCGCGCTGGAGAAATAATATCTGCCTTTAATGCACTCTGTGACTCGCAGATGCTTTTATTTTGACACACACGAAGAGCGCAACTATATAAAATGTGGCAGGAAGTCAAACACTCTACACTTCATACTCACGGTGCTGACAACATAACATTTAACCAAACTACCAAGGCTGGCGAAACCACATGAACATAATACAACACACACTGTAACACTGATAGAAACCACAATGACACCTTAAACTCCCATGGTGCATTGTACTACAAAAGGTCAGTCATAGCAACCAGCTCTGAGAATGCTACATTATTTTAATTATTTTGCAGTAAAAAAGCATTTTCTAGCCTAAAATAATTTAAGCAATATCAAAAATATATTAAAAAAGTAAAAATTAAAACATATTAGTTGGTACATTTACTTTGAAGTATTCTTACTTTTACTTAAGCAAATTCAAAAGATTAGAAGATGAAAAAGATTCATCTCTACCATTTCTGAGAGTAATGAGAAGTGTTACCTGACTGGCAGGTGCTCCTGTATCTTGGCTATGAGTCCCATGGAGGGGTCAGAGCGAGTGTACATAGTAGCCAGGATGGCTATCACCACAAAGAGCCAGGATGAAGGGCTAGCAGGATATACTCCTGTTATCACACTGTTCTGTTAATGGGACAGAAGAAACATTCACTTAAATGTTATTCTTCCTGTTTCCCAGTCGATATGCTGACATGTACTGTGACAAAACAATAAAAAGGTAATAAATGATATGTAAAAGCTCAATTCTGACTGTCCTATTTGCGTTTAGCTCAGTGCTGGACATCAATCTCATGTAAGTGTAAAATGTTTTCATTTATGGGCAATAAAAAATATTGTTTCCTTGTCGGAAAAAAATCCAAAAATTCAGCAAAAAATTCCCCAAATGTCTGAAAATTTGCAAAACCTTCAGGAAGAAATTCCAATAATTCCTTCAAAGTTTCCCTTAAAAGTTCTATTTTTTTAAAAAAAAATCCCCCAAATTTGGCAAGAAAATTCTTGCAAATATTTTCAGAAAATGAGTAAAAATCTTCCCAAAAAATCCTAAAAATACTTCAAGTGATTACATATATATCAGTAAGACTTCTAATAATTTCTTTAAGAACATTCACAAAAAAATCAACCAAAATCCTGATTTTTTTGTGTGAATGTTCTTGAGAAACATTTTTAACATTTCTTATTTCCATAAAGATTTCCCAAAAATGTTGAAGATGTGGACATCAGAAGTTTGACTGAATTATTTTTTTTCCCCCCACATTTATAAACTTTAAAGTGGGTCAATTTTGACCCGCAGGACAACACGAGGGTTAAAGACTACACTTCAGAGATTACCTTAAAAACCTTTAAAAGACAACTGTTGCATTTAGCTTGCTTCAATGAGTCACTCAACATAATATAATATTCTGCTGAACATCTACATTTTAAGTGCTTACTTTCTACAAAAAGCGTAACGACACAAATATTTGTACTGTGAACAAGCCTGTCTGTTCAGTATGCATGTGTACACAGACCAACTGGAGCCCTACTATCATTAAAGTTGCGGTTTGTACACTTGATAGTTTCTCAAATGCCAGCATTTTCAGCTGCGATAAGGGATACAGCTTTTTCTATGTGACAATGTGAGCACCAACAGTACAAGAAAAAAAAGTGAGCGGTGTGCAAACCCGGCTCTAATTCAGACCGGGTGAAAGCGCTAACAAACGCCATAGGTGTTTTAATAGCAGCAGATATACCACCGCATTCACATGAGTTTTAAATACATGCTGAAAGTAATCGAGCCCCATTACAAAGTTCTCATCTACATTTCAGATTTCCTGTCTGAAATGTAGATGCGAAGCAAACACAAACCACAATCATCCAAAGCATCTGCTGTTAAACAGAAGTATAACACAACACAGTTCATTTTCTAAATGCTGCACCTCATTCATTTGTTTTTTTAAATTTTATTTAAGGAACTATTTCTTTAATTTACTTTTGTAAATTTTACATTTTTAAGGTGCGTTGCAGCCAGTTGTAGCAGTATTAACAGACAATTTTCAGAAAGACACAACCATAGTCTGTTCAGTCATCCAGTGTTCAGTTAAAAAAGGGGAAAAAGAAGAAAAAAAAGCAGCATAACGCTGTGTATTTCTTGTTATCGCTGCACCAACAACATATGACATATGTGTGTCCTGTAACTCCCCTCCTGTCTACCAACGGAAACCTTAAAACTTCAAAACTAAGTAAAATAAGCAGTAATTCAACACCAAAATCGTAATACGGAGAGGCCAATAGAAGAAAGGTCCTCAGCATGTATCTGTGGCACAGCTTCAAGTGTGAAGATACAGAGATGGGGAGAAGCAGTAAAAACAAGAAGGAAGAACAACACAAGCGAGGCTATGGTTTTTACAGATGGTTTTGGTAGACAGGCGAAGCAAAAGCAAACAAAACAGGGTTGAGATACCTTGAGTCTGATGATACGTTTCTTCCAGGAACGCACTCCAGAGAGGTAGATCTCAGTGAGGGCCTGGTGGGACAGCTGCAGATCAATGCCATCTGGGGTGACCGTGAACTGGAAGGCCACCGCCTGGTGGGCTTCTGCCATGTTTACTTCACACGATGAGACGACCTGAAGTGGAGGCATAGCGAAGGAGAGGAAAGTTTTGCTTCAACTGGCAGCTTAAAAGAGTCAGCCAACAACCTAAAGCTCAGGAACCGAATGTGTGGCTTTCAGAAAAGTTGCACCCAATAGATATATGCAGGAACCAGTGAAAATGGAAATTGTGCACAAATATTTAACATTCTGAAGTGACGGTTGCTAACATCTGAATAAAACTCACACAGAGGACAAAGGTTTTAATTTCTTGTGTGGACTTTTGACATTACAAATATGTAGGATTTGCATACAGGCTTCACAAGACTGTGAATGGCTTCTTAAAAGTCGTCCTTAAATTCATGCTCTGTAACAAAAGCAAATGAAATCATCTGCAAGAACATAAAACCTAGCTTAACTGCATATACTTTGATGTCCATTTCCATTGCTCCACTTCCATTTGCGGGAGAAAAAAACCAGCACAAAACACTTGTGACAATACCTTGACTATGACATTTTGCTACCCCCAGGGCAGAATACAATAACGGACGCATGGGCAGCTGTTTTTCTATACCATGAATTGACCCACTTCATGACAGGCTGACGAGAACTGCATGCAAGCAAGCCATCAGCAAGAAAAAAAAAAATGCAAACAATACGAAAAGCTCACAACGACACGCCTTATGCTTTGCGAACTGTGATCACATTTCTCGCAGCAGCTGACGGCAGTCTGAGCCCTGAAGGTGGGAGCAAATGCTGGGAAGGGACATACAGATGATTCATCAAACTGAAGATGAAATGCAAAATGTGCGCTTGTATGCCTGGCCAAATACATCCATCGAATGCATAAGCGCTTTTAAGAGAAGCTCAAAAGGAGCACATTATTTATGATTCCTATTCAAATGCTAAGTCAGCTTGAAATTGATAGAGTTTGATGGGAAAGCGCTGAATGGCTGCTGATGTGATTGGCTCTTTTTTTTTTGTTTAAGGCAATTACCGCTTCTCTTCACAAAGAGAATTGATTTTCCTCCACAAATAGGTTATGGATAATGCCCCCGAGGTTCAGTCACTGTGACACTGGACTGCACCCCTGCGGAGGCTACATCTGCTCTTGTTGTGTATCTAAAAATGGCACGCACACACACACACACACACACACACACACACACACACACACACACACACACACACACACACACACACACACACACACACACACAGACACACAGACACACAGACAGACTTTCCTCATCGTCCCCAGGTCCCATTGGGGTTCTGATCTTCATGTCAGATCAGGCAGATAAAGCTGTGAGTTAAATTCCACCCTCAGTTACTTCAGCCCCTTTCTTTCACTGCCAACACACACAACACACCTGCTCAGCTTAGCTTTGACCACGTACACAATGGAAGAGCCCTCATTGTGACATGCTGGTCCCTCAAGAGGTTACTATCAAGATCGCTTTGATGATGCTTTTTAAGCCCAATCTACACTGATAATCCTTTGCATCTCTGCAACTTTGATTCCCAATTCGCTAAGAGTGCACGTCTCTTTAGCAGGTTTATTTAAAAAAAAGAAAAAAGACTGCCCCAGTGGAATTTTTGCTAAGGCCACAGGTATAATTTATAAGATTGATAGATAAGCAAACAGTGGGCAACAGCTCACACAAATGCTTATTTTGATTTGCTGATATAAGAAGAAAACTTGTGGTCTTTGGAAATGTACCAGACAGCAAACACAGCAGATCAACATTGGACAGTAGCTTCACAGGAGGAACAGAGGAAGGCAGGGCTTGTGCAAACTAGGTAAGAGGTAAACACAAGCGAGGAATATTGACCACTCGAGTGTCAGGAGAATATATCAAGTGTGGATGAGCATAAGAATACCCAGTGCACGGGGCTGCACAGTAGCTCACACACACCACAAATCTCAATCATTCAAGTCTCTCTCCAGTCAGTAAACTCCTAAAAAGTCACTCGCGAATTTAGAATTTTTTCCCCACGTGATTCTAATCATGGTATGCACGTTTAAAGCTTGTATAAAAAGTCCACTGAGCATCTGTTTTGCAGCATTTTCACGTCAAGGAATATAACCAGTTACAACAGAATAACTGAGCTTATAAACAAAAAGTTAAGAGCAACTGGATCATGCAGCATCAGGTGTGTTCTCTGTGTTTCAGGAAGCTCTGCTTCATCGTATCTTATCTGGACAAAGCTTTCCCTGCTTGATTACTTGATAAGGAACAAAGAAAAATGGGAAATAAAGTGATATGAACCACTGATAACAGTAACAGTTAACAGTAATGTTGTCGTTGGCCTGTGTACTGCTGATTTACATTATGAAAACATGTGACAATGCACTCATCTTTTTTTGCTCACACTGTTGCAGCAGTCACAACAAATAAGAAACAAAACGCTGCCATAATTTCAGCTCGGCTAGTACTGCGTTTTATATGCTATTTATTTCATGTTAGAATTCACTAAAAACTCACAGCTTTCCAACACAATCGCTGACAAACAGTACTAACAGTGAAGGCTGGCAGCTGTGGACATTGGTGGACGTTCTCATTTCAAGCTGATAGCATTGTCAAACAAAGCTAATTTGAAGAATGATAAAGCCAATGAAGTAATCTATTTTAATTATCCCTCCTAGCCTATGCTACTTTTAATTAATTCTCATACGATCACTATCACTGGCTCTCTTAAATTAGATTTTACAACACTAAGGGCTTTGTGTACAGTAACGGTAGTCTCTCACAAGCCTGACGTCCACCGTAGTAGAAAATTCATCTCTTTGTCCGACTTTATGGCGCTTTGAGATCAGAGAAGCTTTCATCTGGTTTATGGAAAAACTTTATAACTTCGTCGTGGACAGTTATAGTTATATATAGTCTCCATCACTGGGAGAACACAAAGGTGAACACAGGTATGCCAACACAGTCTAAGCTTGCACAAGTGTCTCGTAAACCAAATAATGTAGCGTGTATTATTATCCTGAGTGACAAATCCCTTCACACACAGACACTTCAAGTAGAGACAAAGTTTGCGTAATACCCTGTAAGCTATTGATTGCCAGGCAGGGCTGTGCATGTTTCTGCATTACACAAGGAGAAAATGTAGGGGTGGAAGTAGCTAATGTGTAAACTCCACTGGCACATTTAACCATGCACTGCACCATTGAATATACAGGGCATATGGCAGGACATAATGTCAACAAACACAGCAAACAACTGTGGAGATGACACTATATTCTATGTCAACCCACAGCACACAGGAATCTACAAAGAGGGTTGTTATAGCTAGCTAGCACATTTTTAAACAAAAAAAATCACGAAGATATGTATTGTTCAGTCATGACACAAGATAAAATTTGATTCAGCAGCAGAACTCAGTAATAATAACCATCTTCAGCTTCATGTTTGGCTCTTTACCTCGACCTACTGCTGATTTTTTTTTTTTTTTTTGCTACAACTGAGAGCTAATGCTAGCTGTCATGCCCCACTGACAGCTGATGAATATTAATTAACGCGAGCTGACGCTTAAACAAACTAGAGTGCTAGCCGCCGCTGCTGCTAGTGCTGCTTAGCCGAGCGCCCAGCCCAGTGTGTAGTTAGCGACACACGAACGGACCGTTGACGCTCCAGCAGAGATGCGACCGTTAGTGTGTTCACTTCAACGCAACACTTCACTGTCGGCAGCCCGTTAACGAACCTGTTGTTGTTTACGACGCCGAAACCTCCAGAATCCAGAAAAGCAGGAGCCGACTGTGAACTTCTGACGTCGCTCAGGCTCCCTTGTCTGCTGCTGTAGCGTCGGTAGATCCTCCTCCTCTTCCTCCTCCCGACTGTACTACTGATGCTCGCATGGATGAGCTGATGCTGCCTTCAGAGACCCTCGGAAATCAAACAACCGTGCGAAGGTAGTGGTGCCTGAGGGCGAAGGTATGATAATGGGCCCAGAAATCGGGTAGACCCGGCGTAAGTTACCCCTTCACCACAACTGCCCCCTCTGACCAATAGATATTTCAATTACAGGTCTTTTCTTAGATGCTAGAAGCTATGCTAATCTTTAAAATAACTGTATTAGAATCATCTTGCTGATCTAAAGATGGCTGCTTTGGGGCTAGCTGATGTTTATATTTATATGAGTCAAATGGAGACTTATCTATTAAGTTCAACCAAAAGTAATTAATATATATATATATATATATATATATATATATATATACACATAATTTCTGTATCTGGATCAAGATTATCTAATTCAATGTTTCTTTAAAATGGATCATTATGATCCACAACTGGGCCCTGATGATAAAATGGATATATTTCAATTTATATGCAACATACATTTCATCATCTTAACATGTTCTTATACATTTTGAATAACTTAGCTTTGTTTCAACACAAAATGTCCCTAAATAAACACTTTTCTTTTCTTGGTATGCTGTGTATTCGTGTCACATCAAAGGCTTGTGTTTAGGTAAAACCTGTTTTCAATATTTCACATTTCTAGGTCTGAAAAATCTTATCTAAAGTCCACCTACTACATTTTTCTGGAGCTTTTAAGCATCTCAGCAGGAATTAAGCAGTCTCATCTAAGCAACCATGAGATGCGTTTAAGATCTCCAGAATATTCAATTTGACAAAGAAGACCTTGGGAGGTGACCTAAAACTCCAGGAATTACTACTGGATGCACATTTGCAATCTTTTATCTTATTTCAGAATAATAATCATTATCTTCATGGTATTCTATTATTTGACATTACAGCACATACTATAAATAATCCAGGTGGTGATGCAGTCTCAAGCCTGATCATTTTTTTAGTGCAAGGTAAAAGAAACAGCCACATAAAATAAAGAGACACCATTTTAACCCAGAAACTAAATAGACACACATATGAATTTAGGGTTTATTATTGTAACCATAACAATAAGGTGGATCTCTCTTTATTTTGACCATCAATTCAATCATAATTGTTCTTTTTATCACAGGCAATAGTTATAATAGTGCACTTTTTATATTTAAATTATGATACAGACATTTCTTTTTTTTAAACACCTTATTCTACTGACCCTTATGAATGAATGGAGAATAGTTTACAATCTTAGCCAGAGTTGGGTCAATGAAAGTGAAGGTGGGAGGTGAGAGATGAAACTGATGACGGTGAGCAATCATAAAGTGTGCATGGACCGTGAGGCGAACAACATCGCAGAGTTTCTCTGGTGATGATGGCTACGCGACAGGTGAGGAGGCAGACAGACAGGTCAAAGGGACAAAAGGCAATAAAAGCAAGAGATGGAGCGAATTAGCAAGCATTCGATGCATGAGAAGAGAAAAATGATGTGCCAGGTTATGGTTTTGGCTGTGTTAACTCATTTAATATTACTGGGTCAGTCAACATCTCCGTACGTGGTCAGCTCAAAATGCATCTGCTGCACAGTTTCCAGTTCTCGCTCTCGCTCGGTCGTCATCCGCCCCGCCTCGCGCACAGATTCCAGTTACCAGAGATAAGCGTGATTAAAAGAGACGTGAGACGCGGACGAAGACGGCTGGAGACGTTCGGTGAGAGCAACTTGTCGGCACTGCTATCAAAGTCGTTCTTTTGCGTGGAGAGAGAACAAGAATAAATAATAAAAAAGATCGAGAAATGAAAAGGATGGAATTGACACATTTTCGTTGGCATAAAATCTAGCGTGTAAACAAACACATGACATAACCGAATAACTTAAATAAATACAAATAAATAATAAATAGAGCGGGAGGAGTGGAGAAATATGCAAATAAACCAGTGAAATGAACAAAACCGTAGCACTGTGTACCTCTCTGAAAACATTCTGCGCTTTTCTTGCATATTGTGCTGTATGGAAGACTGGTGATGAACATCGACTAGTCTGACAGAGTACTGGAGTAATACGTGACTGTCCGAGTTGCTACGTCTGCTTGCAGAATGGTGCGACTCTCGGTGATGAGCGTGGGTGCAGTGATGGACTACTTGGCTTGTTGGTGAACACTGAAATGAGGAGCACTGGGGTTAGGAGACTTCGGTTGCTTCCCATTTTGAAGTCCTGTTCAAAGAGGAATCGACACGGCAAGCCTTATAAGTCCGGCATCATGAAAACGTCCATTGATGAATTTCCGTTGTGTTTGGGTGTGGGGTTTGCTCTTTTTTTTGTTGTTTTATTTTGTTATAAGTCAGTACGTGAATACTATGGCAACAGGAGACAAGCTCGACGAGAAAGGTGGTTTCTGTTTGATCCACAGGCCAGGAATGCTCTTCTCATTCGATCTGGGCACAAACAGCTGTGATGAGGCTCATGGAACTATTCACGCATAGTGTTTTTTTTTTTCTTCTTCTCATATAGTAATGTTCATATTTCTGTTCAAATCAAAAAACGTTTTCCTTCAGAGCAACAAGGGTCCAATGCAAAAAAAAAAAAATCTCGGATGCATTGTTTCGTATTGTCTCTGAGTAAAAAGGAAATACAAAAGAATCAAAAACAGTTTACTTTAAATGAATGCCTGTCAGCTTCTCCTGTCAAACACCGGAGTGTTTCGGTTGCTGTCGTTACTGCGATCGCTGTGCTACTGACATCCTCAAAAGAAGTATGTAAACATAAATAAAAACTAAATAAAAAAATATTTATTTCACATTCACTTACTTAGCTTACTTTGTTGGTTTTCTTTACCTCAGGAGAAGACACTGCTGGAGTTCCAGGATGTAGTTTCTCCTGAGAAAAACAGGACCTTTTGTTCGACACCACTCACTGAGGCGCTAGCAGGTTGTTAACTCTTTAGGATGCGTTTATATTTCTCTCAGTACGGACTGGTAATTGCATGTTGCTTGATAGTGATATGAGCGCACGGGTTAATTTAAAGAGTGATCTTGAGAACCATCACAAGACTGCGGTTTCTTTTTGGTGTCAGATACTGTATTACTATGATATGGTAGACTAGCCTATCTGATCGTGTCAGCATCCTTTAGCAGGCTGATTTGCTAACTGGCATGCACATTAGCACTTCAAAAATCCTAGTTTGATCTGTGAAGCTGTATCTATGACGGATACCAAACTGCTCATTCACATATTATTTTTTTTTAATTAAAGGGTGGTTCCTTAACACTTCTTTGTTACGTAAGGATAAGAATCCTGGTGATCCAAAAGATCAAGAGAATGTTGGAAAAAAAATGCACGATGAGGGGGGGGAAGGCTCAATCCTTGCTATGGTCAAGCACCTTCAATAACTTAGTCAAGGAAGAATAGGAGTAGCTCATGGCTTGCAGGGATACTTGGAGATGAAGGTATACTGTCTTCTTTCTGGTGTAGTTCAGGCATCCTGCTGTGTGGTCTCACTTTCTATCCTACGGCTGGGATTGGGTTCCGTTGGAGGACAGCAGTCGGGTTCTCTCTTTCGCCGAGCCTCTGCGTTGCAGGACTCCCCCGCTGCCTCCTATGCCTCCACCGTCTGCTCGGTCGCCCCACTCGCACCTGTCGCCCCCACCCTCAGAGCGCCTCGAGTTTTGGCGGGTGGGGGTCCCGTGGGGCCGGCCGTTCTTCTCATCTGGGAAGGGATCAGGAGCAGAGAACGGGAAAGTGACTCTCAACGCTTACATGCTACAGGTGGGGTTGAAAAATTGGGGGGTGAGCCGAAAAATTTACCGTAATTTCTGGACTATTGAGCGCACCTGAACATAAGCCGCACCCACTAAATTTAAAAACAAAAAAACTGTTGCACATATATAAGCCGCACTTGTCTATAAGACACAGGCGTCCATGTTGTAACATGAGATAATTACACAGAAGGATTTTTTAAACTTTTAATTAAATAAATGCTTTTTTTCCCAAACAGTGCCTGTAACATGGCAGCATCGAGTCAGTTCACGACTCCAACATCTCACCATCAATTCATTGATGCCAAGCTATTCGATTGCCTTTAACTTAAAAGCTGCATCATATGCATTTCTTTGTGTGTTTTCCATGATGAGGGTTTGAGCATGATGCACAAAATGACTGATCTGAAGAATTTAGTGCCAGTGCGTTTGAGTTAACTCAATCTGTTTCAATGGTTCTCTGTGGCCTGTTTGGTAATTTCACTGGTCTGATGTGACGAGGCTAAACGCACTGATGGCATGAAGCTCGCCCATAAAAATCTATACATTAGCCGCATCGTCGTATAAGCCGAAAGGTTCAAAGTGTGAGAAAAAAGTAGCGGCTTATAGTCCGGAAAGTAGGGTAGTACTAGACTTTCTTTTCTTTCTGCCAAAAAATCAGCCCCTAAAGTGAGCCGCTGTAGCCTTCAGAGGCATTGTTAGCAAAAAGTACAAGTGTTGTTTGAAAAGAAACTTCATTAGAAACATTCTCACACAAACCACTGCATCAAAGACAAAAAACTGAGCATGCATCTACTCAGAAAGCTCATCGATGCAGACAGATCTGTTCAGAGCAAAAAAATAAGAGATTAGTGTGAGTTACACACACACACACATTTCAAATGCAAATCTCTCAGTTTAAGTAGGACTGCAGCTTTACGTACCTAGAGGAATGAAGGCAAAGGTGATAAACGTTATTTTTTTCACTCTAGTGTGTGGACAAGTGTGTTTAAGAAATCTCACCAGATAGGGCTTGCACCAGCGGCTGATCATGGGAGCTGAGAAGCTGAGCTTGAATCGTCTCCACCACTCGTCTGAACCTGCGACTCGGACCTGGACATGTTCCGTGGCAAACACATGCATTTTGGTCGGCATTGTTCCAAAAATATTTGTACCAGTGTGACACCTTAGTTTCAGTATCAAATCTAAAATGATGATTATGGTGATTTTCATGTCACATTTTTTGTGTTTTAGGTTATTTTTGACCAGACTGCCAAATGTCTACAAAAGACAGCCTTAAAATATAACCTAACAAAATTGTGATTTGCTTGAGGAAGTGCCTGATCAAAGACTAAATAAAGATGACAAACTTTAAAAATAGGGTGTATTTAAATAGGTTAAAAAAAGTTCCTCCCTGTCCTAGTTTCAGTCTTTGTGCTAAGCTTAGCTAACCATCTTCTAGCTATAGCTTCTGTGGTGTTGATTCTTCATACAACTCTCCTCTTTGAGAATGTTTCCAAAATCTCACATTTTTGCTGGAACTAAAGAAAACTATGTTCGGAATGTTTATGTTTCCACTCTTTAATTCAATGCACAATGTAGGGGTTTAATGTCAAGTCCACTTGCCTGATATGAGGGTGAACGTCACGCTGTAGATTCCCGTTTCCCTCCTCCCCTCCCTCTCGGTCCTCTCCCTGTCCCGCTCCCTCTCGCCCTCGGAAAAGGCAATGTCCACCTGGAACTTGACGGGCTTCTGGAAGACGGAGGGGCCGCCGGAGGACTTGTACTCGGCCCGGAAGCTGGTCTGCGAGAGGACGCTGTGACTGAGAGACGGGATCTGTGTGGTGGGGAGACAGAGAAGAAGCAGAGAGACCGACAGACTTACGAGGCGGGAGAGGTATGGGGCCAACGTGAGTATAGGGAGACAAAGGGTGAGGGTGAGGAGAGGAGAGAGAAAGAGTGAGCCATTGGTGAAAGCAAAGTGATCCATCTACGTGGCACGAGTGATCAAAGATTAAATAAAGATTGAACACATAAAAAAAGAGAAAACTGAAATAATGAAAGAAATGAAGTGCGCACAGTATGAGAGTGAATGTGCTGCAGCTTTGCCAGTGAGAGCCATGCTTTCTACAAACGAGCTTTGGTGGTGAGAGGTGTGAAACACAGAACACAGCGGATACTTACAGACAGGAAAGCGTGGACGATGTCTGCTTTGACCGAACTCAGAGGTTTGTCTCTGATCACCACAAAGATCTGCTCCTCTTTCTCCAAGCCGATGAAATTCCCAAACCACGACTTCTTAGCCAGCCTGGTAGTCAGACAAAAAATACATATATATACAGTATGAGCAAATACTCATAGAGAGCATACACACGGATTTATATTGTGAAAACAAGATACGTGTCAGGGGATGTGACTTACTCTGGGCTGGATTCTGGTGTTAGACTCGACATGTCTTCTGATGTAGGAACTGAGAGAGACAAATCACTATTACATTTAAAATCTGAGTCAATATCAGCAAAAGGGGAAAAAAATGGTGGAAATGTGATCTTCAGTCATTTTACACTTCTTGAATACTGAATGCTGAAAGAAAAAAATGTACGTTAAAGTGGCATCAGGAACAAGAACGCCTTCTGAAACGATCACCTACGTGGGTTCTTCCAGACCTGTGAGGTGAAAACGCAGCGTAACTCCCATGTAATATCGCAGAACTCACCTTGCAATTTGCGGCGATGGAAGCGGGGCGAGCCCAGCAGGTTGTTCTTGAAAGAATTGAGGCGAGTCCTCCAGTGGGCGGAGCTGCTGGCCGCCATGCCGCTTCCCCCTCCCGGGCTTGAAGGCGGGGTCAGCGACAGCGAGCCCACCCCTCCCCCTCCCTCCGCCCGCGAGGAGGACGAGGATGAGGAAGAGGAGGGCGGGGTGGAGGAAGGGTGGTGAGGGTGGTGGACAGGGGTGCCCAAGGGTGTGGGCAACGGAGAGCCCTGGGGGGTGACCTGCGGCACAGAGTGGGCAGAGTTTGGGTAGAAGCTCTTAGTCACTGACTTTAGGACAGAGGACGAAGGGAAGAAGAAACGGGGGATGGGTGACAGAAGTGGGGAGGGGGAGGGCGAGCGGGAGGATGGGTTGTGCAGAGGCAGGGATTTGATGGGCTGCAGATGGGGTCTGTCGGCTGGTCCCTTGGTGGGCAAGGTCTGGGTCTTTGGGTTGGGGGAAGCTTTGGGCTTGTCATGAGCCCGTGCTGAGCGTGGAGTGGTGGCACTTCCCTGTTTGGACTCCTTTGTGAGGGGGGAAGCGGTGGCAGAGGTGACATCTGATTGGCTGAAAGTGAAGACGGGGCTCTGATAGGACTGGGGGGTTTGTGGGGTCGGGGTGGGGAGGTGGGGGGGGGGGGGCGGGAGAGATGGAAAACAAGAAAGAGAAGGGATGGAAAATGGAGAAAGGATGGAAATGAATATCATGCTTAATGACAGAAGAGTGCATCTTGTGAGTCGTGAACGTGCCAAATGCATTGCTATCAGTGCTGACCATAAAAGCTCTCATTTCTGCCCTTTTAGCCTTTTTTTTGTAAGTGCGACTTATATCTCATGTTAGTGACGGCTTAGTGACAGTTGTGGCAGTGAAAGGGTTAAGAATGCAGTGACAGAAGACAGTGACAGTGTTACTGACAATTATGTTTTTAAAACTTTACCATTTACACACATTTTTAAACACAGTTTTGGCCATGATCAACCCAGAACAATCACCTGAATCATCTAAGTTGACCGTATAAGTAAAAAAAAAAAAAAATTAGCTATAGAATTACTTCTAGCATGCGGAGGAAAAGAAGTGACATGAAGACAGAAGAAAAATGCAAACCTCCTGCTGGGTGAGACATTTCATTTGAGGTGTTGTGATGATGTGTAAAAATGACTGAGGAGATAGATAAATGGACATTTTAGGGGTTTGTGGAGAGTGTTTACATTTTTGTAAAGCAGTCTAACGCAGGGGCGGGCAACATCAGAGAAAAAAATGCTGCAATAATTACCACAGCATATTGATATAAATAGTTTACAACAGAATTAGTGAAGCATTGACAAGGTGAAAAGAGGCTAATGGTTTTTATGGTTTAAAAAACACAAACACTAAAATTGACCTGTGAATCGCAACCTGTTGAATTCTGTTTGGAATATTGCCATTAAAATGTAGATAAGGATTTCAAAAAATACAGATGGTAACACTGAATTATTGTAAATAATCCCAAACCACACACAGTCCCAAACTCTAGCAGAATCTACAGGGTGGAAATCTGAGGCACACTCTGGGCCTCAACAGGAATCCAAACCATGCTGAGGCTGACAGCTGGGAAACACTGCAGCACATACATCTAAAACCGGAACTTTAGTCCTAATAGGTGACAGGTGGGAGGTAAATGTTAAAAAAGTGGAATGTTGGAAAATCTGTATTTTATAACACATGCTTGTATCATGTTCAAAGATAGCGCTGCGACAGTTTTTTTACAGGCTGGCTGACAGAGCCTTACCCTGGGACTGCTGAGAGGACTGGAGGAGAGACCAGTAGATGCTCCGCTGACTGAGCGAGACCTGACAAGGAGAGCAAAGGTTAAAAGCTTTCCAGAAAAGACAAGAGTATAAGCGACAGGAAACTGTGTGAGACTGAATTCTTGCACCCTATGTATGCACCGTATATGTGTAACAATAACACACTGTACCTCTGGCTGTGTGCAGCTGTGTCCAGGGCCCTGCGAGGAGGGGTAGGAGACCCCTGCTCAGTAACACTCAGCACCTCCAGGCTTTTCCTCTCAGGACGGCAGCGGCCGTGGCGCGTCAGCATTGGGGAGTCGACACGCTTTCTGGGAGGGTCTGCTGAGGAAAAACACCATAAACTTATCAGCAGTTCAAAGCAAAGCTATCCTTTCAACCCTCCTGTTGTCTTCATTTACTGGCACCAAAAAAATGTATTGTTTTCTTGTCTGAAGAAAATCCAAAAATTCAGCAAAAAAATTCCCCTAATTTCTGAAAATTTGCAAAACCTTCAGAAAGAAAATTCCAATAATTCCTTAAAAGTTTCCCTTAAAAGTTTTATTTAAAAAAAAACCCAAATGTGGCAAGAAAATTCTTGTAAATATTTTCAAAACAATGAGTAAAAATTTCCCCCCAAAAAATCTAAAAATACTTAAAATGATTACATATAAATCAGCAAAACCTCTAATATATTTGCTGGATTTTGGTGGATTTTTTTTGTAAATGTTCTTAAGAAATATTTTTAACATTTCTTTTTTTCCACCAAAAAATGTTCAGAAACTTCCCAAAAACGTTGAAAATGTGGACATCAGAAGTTTCACTTTGAAAATATATTTTTTTCCCCACATTTTCAAACTTTAAAACATCTCAATTTTACCCACAGGACGACACAAGGGTTAAGCACCAACACATGACACACTGTGGAATATAACAGGACTGCTCTGAGAAGGTGGCAGCAGTTAAGCGTTCTCAAAATAAAACAACACATTTCTAAAAAACCCTTTTGCTCTCCATTAGTAAGAACGGCGCTGGCTCTTCACCATCTTCACTATGCATTTATTTTCTGTTTTGCACCTCTGAGAAGTATGATCATGTTGAAAGTAATTTTTCCACAGGCCTTCCGCTCGCTGCACCATCTGTGACTGTGATAAACTTAGCTTCGTTTGCACTGGCAGAATGGCTGCCCTCTCTCACTTTTGTCCCACAGAGAAATCTTGCAGATGTCCTGTGAAGTCTGGTATGCACATTCTAAAAGACAATTACGACTTAGTGTTGGCGGTTCAACAATATTAATCAAAGACTAAACTAAAAACGCTTCGGGAGCTTTGGGCCAACGCAGCCAAATCTGAGAGGGCACTTTGGCACAAACCTCTCTGGTCTGTCTTCCATATTGCTTCATGCTTTATTGCAAATGGTAATCTGAGCAAATTATTGCTGCATAAGCTCAGGTAATCCCAAATTTATACAGAGATAAAGAGTACCTGTGTGTGACAGCAGATTCACAGACTGTGGTACAACTGAGACAGAGAAAAGGAGCGTCCTCCCTTGAGTGGATCCCTCCTGCCCCCTAATGACTGACCTACGTCATTGCGTGGAGGTAAGTCCTCATCCTCATAGCTGGGGTAACGCTCTTTCCTGTCCAGCAGTAGGTAATAGATCATCTTCTCCTGGTTTTCTCTGAGACAAACACAGTGAAACAAGGAAACCCATTTGAGAGATAATGATTTAGAAAGGAAAAATATGTGATCAGGGTAAGGAACCTCTCAAAAAAAATCTGCGTACAAAAAATTTGCAGGTACAAAAATGTTAGCGCACCGCACAATGACACAATCGCACTCATACGCTTGGGTTTTATGTTAGGATATATTTATAAAACATTCTATTTAGCCAATAATATGCACTGGAACAGACAGGACAGAAGCGGCATCTTTGCACCAAAACTTGTAAGTACAGCATGTTCCATTGTATCTGTGTCACTGTATGTTCAGTAGCTCATCCTCCACAGCCTGAATACATCACACAGAGTCAAACTACAAACGCCTGTCACCGCAAACTATTTAAGTTGCAGACTACATTAATATCTGTCCAGACTTGACCTTTGACCTTTTGATATAAAATGACACAGCTTCATTGTTTTATCCTATTAGATATTTGCATGAAATTGTATCATAATTATTAGTACATGAATTCTTCAGTTGTGGCCAAAAACGTGCTTTGTGAGGCCACAGTGACCTCTGACCACCAAAACTGAATACGTTCGAGTTCATTTTTCCCTCAAATCTGAACAAATATCATGCAGACATTCAAGAAATGTTGCAATCATGAGGACTGGACGGGTGGTCAAACAACCTGAAAACGTACTAGAGCTGCAACAATTAATGTATTTATTATTTAGTTCTCAACTACTCAGGTAATTCTGAACGATTTAAATCGGTCAGCAAAACAGTTAATATTCTTTTTCAGCTCCTTAAATTTGATTATTTTCTGGTTTATTTTCTTCTCTGTGACAGTAAACTGAGTACCTTTGGGTGGAGGACAAAACCAGAAATGTAAGGCCATCATGCTGAGTTCAAAGAGGCAGAAAAATTCACATTTTATGAGTGCAAATCAGCAAATTAACTGAAACCCTAAATATTATTTTCTTGTGATTATTTAACACTGAACAAAGAGCACCCAACCGTACTATCACTTTGATAGATGTGAGGCTAGATCATATCTCTTGGGCAGGATGTGAAAGCTCAACACCACGACCCTTGTCTTATAGAGGATCTAGTCCCTGAAGGTAGATGCAGCTATTCACAGTCTGACACCTTTAAACCCTATGTGAAGTCTCACTGACTCAGAGTAGGAGTTTCACATAGCTTGGTAGAAAAGAAACCGTTTCCTGTCTACGCTTTCAGGCAGCACTCAAAATGTGACAAAGATCAGCGAGTAACCGATGTGCACAATGCAGCAGAACAGTCCTACAGCAAACACTACCACTGTGCACATTCAGATATTAATGGTTACCGAGAGATGCTTGGATTCTTCCAGTCATTCAGTCTACAATCAGGCACTCAAAAGAAATGCTTACTCTTCACATTGCAAATCACGTGTGAGCTTGACTCGGTCCCGGAAACACCCCAACGAGTGCATGCTGTCCAACACATCTGGGTCCAGCTCAGTCAGGGATAAGATTCGCCTCACACACACTCGCCTGGGAGGAGGCTGCTCAGGACACGGCTCGTTACGACCACCCCTAGAATCCACAACACACACACACAACGAAACCCACCAATGACACAGACGTTAAGGTATACGATTCATGTATGATGCACCGTCATTTAAGCAGTCGAGTGAGTAAAAACGAGCGTATACTCACAGGTACCAGGCGTGTTTTTGGATGGCCTCTAGCTGTAAGGGGTGACAGGGCAGATGGGGCCATTAGTTTCTACAGTCTGTTAACAGCCAGATGGCGACAGAGCTGCGCAGTGTAAACAGTTCACACTGCATCTTTTTTTGCATTCACACATCTCATCAGGGTTCAATATTTTATATTGAAATGGCAATTTATACCCGTGCAACATTACAGTGTTTGACAATATAACATTAAATTATCACTAAGTGAGTTGAAGACATGGGATTGAATTAGACTGTCTGAAAACACAACTTTAAACCTGGTACTAACACATATCCTTCTGATAGCACTTTCATACAACAAAAAACATAAAGTCCTATTGCAATAAGAGTATTATAGGAATATAATTAGAAATCCAGCATGGACAAAAACTGAACCAAAACCAAAAATTAATGATGTTATTAACAGCTGCTGAATTAAACCTGCAGTGTAAATCTTTTGTCTCCCCCTTCTGGCAGTGAGAGTAATTACACAAACACTATCAACGCCTGCTTTTAACTGAAGCTTTGCCATTTGCCGCTATCTTTTTTCTACTGTAATTCTTCCTTTAAATACAGACTTTTTAAAAAAAATCTGGAGTACGAAAAATCTTGGATGCTTGCTAGATTTTTCAACCACAGGTTCTGTCATATTCAGATCTGCTGAGGCCTACTCTGTCTCTGTTGCCACAGTTGCTCGCTTCTTCATCTCTGGCGAACCAATCACTGCTGGTTCACATAAATGCATCCATACTGGTGGACCACTGAGGGAATGTCACCACAGAAAGCCAATTGAAAACTCCAGGACAGTGCAAAGTATAGAGATTCACCTGGCACTGACAGGCTTAATCAGCAGGGTGTGAACACTCCAGGTTTGAGCTGCTCTCTTCACTACATATCCAAAAGGAAGGAAGGAGAGGCGAGCCCAGGTCAAGGTGGACAATTTAATGCAGGTGTAAATCTGACTAAATTATTTCTGGGTACAGTCTGCATATGAGACTGGTGTGAGCCATCTCATACCGTGAGCCTCTTTTCAGGGTTGACCTCAATCATGCCCTTGAGCAGAGACTGGCAGTCCGGCGGGATGAAGTGGGGCATGTGGAACACACCACTCTTCACCTTTTCCAGGAGCTGGCGTAAATTGTCATGGTCAAACGGCAGAGCACCCTGTAGCGAGAGAGTGGCCAAGGAGAGGGGCCAGAAAAAATAAGATCTGATAAAGTAAACTTTGAGAAAAATACGAAGTGAAAGCAAATTGCAATACACACACATTTAGAAAGAGACCAAAGCGCACTGTGAAAACACGAGTTGAAGACTTACCACCAGCAGGGCAAACAGGATGACCCCACAGCTCCACACATCTGCTCTCCGTCCATCGTATTTCTCCCCCTGCCAAAGGCAGAATCCCCCGTGAATTCATTCACAATTATTTCTGAATACAGAAATGAGTCGCACTAATTGGTAACATTCACTGAGATAATGTCAGCTGATTTAAAGCTTATCCAAGACTACACTCACGGACTATATCTCTCTCAAAAGGAACGCTGTAATCCATTTTAATCCAGCACTTAGTAGATCTCAGTTCAAAACACAGTGAAAACATCTTTTCATTGATACAACTGGATAATCTTCTGAGTGTTCGGAGCCCTAAAGATTCCCTCTTATTAAAGACGAGCCTTTATGAAAACAACACATCTGACAGAGTTTTAGGAGTTTTTGAAAATAATTAATGATGTTTTTAGTAAGCATTTAGCTCATGTAGCGTTGCAAATTAAGTATTTTCCTCAGATTTTTGCTCATTTTTATTACATTTGAGGAGGACACTGGACACTTACCCGTATAACTTCAGGACAAGCATAATGTGGTGATCTGAAAGGAAAGAGACATGTTATGGGAAAATTGTCACACTTACAGGCCCAGAAGAACTGGAAGTAATAGTGCTAACAGGAAAACTAAAGCAGCATAAGAAAGTAATGCATGTGTGTTGTATGTGCTCGTCACTGCTAATGTGTGCTTTTTAGCTTCTGTCTTTGAAGAATATACAAGTTTAAATCCATCTATTAACAAGTTCTAACATTACAAAATATGAGCCTTTTTGTACTAAGTATGTCTGAACTTACACACAGGGCTGGTACTCACCCACAGCTGGTTTCTAACAGACTGTCTCCCACCTGTAGGGAGGCCATGCCAAAGTCAGCGATGCGAATGTTGTTCTTTTCATCCAGGAGCAAGTTCTCAGGCTTCAGGTCTCTGTGACTGCACAAACACACAAAATATTCAGACCTGTGGTGCTGATTAATGGCATCCTACTATAATTACAGCCGCACGAGTTTGAAAAAGTGTCGTTCATATCGGTTCACGTTGCAGAATTACAGGTTATCCCACTTATTTACTACATCAAACTGACATTGATTTTATTATTGTTTGACGCAAAAGCTTCAAGTCAGCAAAGGAACCCAAACCACCATCCTACATGTGACCCAGAACCCAGCTGAAGAAGCACTACTCTGAGCAGAAACTAACCAGATGGAATGACTGTGGCAGAAATCCAGAGCAGAGATGATCTGCCTGAAGAACTTCCTGGCCTCTTTTGGAGTTAGCCGGCCCTTCTTCACCAGGTAGTCAAAGAGCTCTCCTCCTGACACATGCTCCAACACCAGGTACCTGTTGACAAACATGGACAACGCTCAGTTTTGATTCTCTGACTGTAAAACTAAGATCGAACCCACTTTCAGCTAACCTGACTTCTACTGAAACAGCTGTTTTCTACTATAGAAGTATTAAAGGATTGGGGGTATATCCTTCCACCAAATAGATCAGAATAATTGCAGGAGATGGAGAAAAGTAAGCTAGTTAGCACTGTTCTTAGGGTAATATTCACACCCATCCCACTCCAAATGTCAGTATTCATCAACAAAAGCATGCAGACTGCGTTGAACCAAAGTGAAAGGCTGCTTTGAATGCAGAGGGAACTCACAGATATTTGTTATTCTCGTAAACATCATGCAGCTTCAACACATGCGGATGCTCAATCAGTTTCAGAATGGCAATCTCCCTCTCAACCTGGTTAGAGAAGAAGAAAGAAGAAGGCAGAAGGAAAGAGAGGAAAGAAAGAGATGAAGATACTGAAGCACAGCACAGCAGGCAGTCAGCGTCATTTTTTTAAAACACAAGAACCGAGGTTAATTCACTAACGAATCCAGAAGATAAATATAGAGAATATGGAGCGGTTTGTGTACAGCTCAACACATCATGCTATATACAAAATTAGCACCGTTGTCATCACTGTGAGCAACAATCTCGGCAGCGTCACACCGTACCTTCATCAGGACTGACTCAGACAGCTTCTCTCTGTTGACTATTTTGATCGCTACCTTCTGACCCGTAATACAATGGACCCCCAGTTTGACCAGTCCTGAATGACAGAATGAGAGATGAGCAGGAGGGAAGAAAAAAAAGGTATTGGAGACAGGAAAAAAATAGCTTTTAATTCTACACAAATTATATCAGAGGCTTCTTGCAATTTGATGCTTTAAAGTCCTGCTTCAGTTCAATATTCATTGTGTAACAGATTTAAAACAGGAGATGGAGGATTAGCACAAGAGATGCCATCACAAAACTATTGACACAACAGTTTGAACTCTGGGTCTGGGCCTTTGCGATTTGCTAAGTGAATTGTTTCAGCTTGTGATTTATATTTCAAATGTCAACCCTATAAAACAGAAGCGAGATTTACCATTTTTACACTCAAAAACAGTATGGTGTACTCACCTGTCTGTCCCTTCCCCAGAGTCTTTTCCAGTCGATAGGGCCCAACATATTGAGCTGACTGACTTAGAGACAGTTCCTTACTCATACTGCTCTGACTGGAGGCTGATACACAAGTATTATTACAACTACTGCACTGTGATTATTGCAATTACTGTGATATTGTATACAGAAGTTATTGTGGGGATACAAGGTGATGCTCAACTTAGAAGGGCTGCATTTTATACTCGTGACAACACTGCTACTCTGAAGTTACTAAATGAAACATGTAAAAAAAAAAAGACTTACAACACCTTGGATGACAAATGAGCATCTAAAACCGGGCTAAATATTTCTGTGAACATGATATTTAACCAAACACCTCGCTATCTGGTAGATTAAAGCAGGGAAACTCAGATGACATCAAGTTGCTATGCGTTAATACCGACCCCTAGCCTAAAGATAAACGTGACAAGGTTAGCAAACTAATGAGCCTTACTTATGTACATTAGCTTATTTGTTTTAGCTTGCACCTTGACGTTAACTATATATGACGGTTAATAGGAAAAAACGTTTTTAGCCTCAAAACAAGCAGGTTTTGCTCACATTTATGTCACTCGCTGGTTGAATTTACCGACAAAAACGCCCAATACGTCAAGTGAGTGGAATTAAATGGATGTTATTCTCTCTGTCAGGCCTGTTTTACAGGTGCAACAACATGCTATTTTAGCCTCGCCGCCGCCGCCGCTCTCCCACACAGCAGCGAGGCTAGCTTTAGCTTCAACGCCTGGACGGCCGTCTGTCAAAAAAACCGACACCGCCTGAAGTTTCTCGCCAAACGGGAAGATTCATCGGACGGCCGCCGCATTCTCACAATATTTCGAGGCGAAGCGCGTATTCCCCGCAAAACAACCATCTTTTTTTTTTCTCCCAGCGTTGAGCGTAGTCCTCCCCCTCCCTGTCCCTGCCCGTCTCTGCCTCTCTACATCACTGCAAGTAGCGGATCACAGCATCTTCCCCGCTCCTCTCCTTTGGCGTGTCCTCCTCCCTCACCGGCGGATGCTCAGGTGGAAAAAAACAACACACACACTCGGATCCGCGGATGAAGCCGCGCTATCGCCCGCCGCCCCGATGCCCCTGCCCCGCTTCTGATTGCAGTTCACGCAGGGTAAAAAGGCCCCCTTGTATTATACTCCCTTCGGTTTTTCTTGCCGTAAATCGATATTTTCTCTCCCCTCTTCCTTCCTTCGCCTCACTCGCATCAGCATCCGGGTCTCACTCCCTCTCCATCCTCTCTCCTCTCTCTCCTCCCCCGCCCTCCTCCTCTTCCTCCTCCTCCTCCTCCCGATCATCTTCCTCAAAATATGCTTATCTCTGCATTCACCTCAGCACCAGGCCGCCCCGTGGGCCCCGGGGAGCCGCAGCGGACACCTCCCTCACCGGGATCAGGACGCCCAAGTGTCCGGGGCGCTGCTGGATGTTGGGGTGTTTTCTGGTGTCCCAAAGGTGGCATTAAGTTTGTTTTCTATAGGAGGTGTCACATTTGGAAAACAATGAAAAAAAAATAGCAGTTCAATAATGTGAAAATAATTCGTTACGAATTACAAAATTTATTCAAATACTTTTATTATTCATTCTTAAAAAAAAAATCTGGCACAAAGGTTCCAGGACAAATATATTGTGTCATATAAAAATAATATAATTTAGTGGAATGCTGTAAAATAGTTATATTTTTAGTACGATTTTTAGTATGACATATTTTTTTAAAAATACTGTAACATTCACTAACTTTAATCTTGAAAAGATTAGCAGTAAATATCTGTAAAATAATTATATTTTTGGCAAATTTAAATACAGTAAAACTACATTTAGTAAAAATGAATGTAAATGTCACATGTTGTAAAAGAATTTATTATGATTTGTAAAAAAAAACATACAGATTTTTGATTTGGACATTATGTACATGCTGACGTGACTTTTTGTTATTTTGATAATTATATTTTTTGATTATTTGGACTCAATAACAACAATAATAATAATAGGATAAGCATCTATCATAATGACAACTTAAAAAGAATAGGGAACACTGTAAAAAAATCCTTTAAAAATTGTGAAAACAACAGCAAATATGTGTGAAATTCTATTTAATGATTACGGCCAAGCAATATATTGATTGGGTTCTATAAACGATATAATCATTGTTACAGATTTCTCTTCCAGGAAAGTTTGAACACCAAACTGTTCATTTTTCCCCTCAATCTTTGAAATCTTTATGCCCCATTTCATGCCTTCTCTGCATGTGTCTGTGCTTAAGGCGGACATGTCAGACAAGTTATTTCATCTCAGTCTTTTATAAGCAAAATTCCTGCATTCAAACAAATTACTACCAGCAAAATATACTATTGCATCAAAACATAGTTTCTGTCTCTGTGTTATTATTGTTGTTGTTCTTAGAGTGCAAAATGAACATTGTGAATAGGTGAGCCATTATTTTTAAACTGTTAGTTTTATAAAGCAAATGATAGGTTATAAAATGACAATATATTCTGCACTGTATGTAAAATCCTAATGTTTATAGTAACTTTTAAAAGCTGTCAGATACCTGTAAAGATGTATGAAGTGAATCAATTTCTTCTTCATGCAGTAGAGTGACATGTACACTATCATTCAAAAGTTTGGGGTCACCCAGACAATTTCATGATTTCCATGAAAACTCACACTTTTATTTAAGTGCTAATATAATTGCACAAGGGTTTTCTAATCATCAATGAGCCTTTCAACACCATTAGCTAACACAATGTAGCATTAGAGTGATGGTTGCTGGAAATGTTCCTCTGTACCCCTATGTAGATATTCCATTAAAAATCAGCTGTTTCCATCTAGAATAGTCATTTACCACATTAACAATGTCTTGACTGTATTTCTGGTTAATTTAATGTTATCTTCATTGAAAAAAGACCCCAGCCTTTTGAACGGTAGTGTAAGTGTTCAAATAAAGTAACCCAGAATTTGATTTTACTCATGTACTTGTTATTTTCAACTATTTTTTGAAAGATCCATCTTCAGACTGCTTCTTTAAGTCTTCTATCATAATGCGTTCATTTAATTTTAGTGTTTGCTGATAAGCTGTTGTTACTAAAGATGCGTCACAGGAGGAAATTATTAAAAGACCGTTTAAGTACTAAAGTTTTAGGGTCCTGGTTTTGGCTCTTTGTCACACTGTCGTGACATTTCGGTACATTTGAACAGAACAGATTTATTCATAATGTAAAAATTAGACGTGCTTTTTCTCATTCCAAGTCAAAGCATCACTTTAAAAAAGGCAAATCAGTTGACTTAAAAGCACTAACATAAAAACCAAATGCTTTGTGCGACCTTCTGCACAATTGTCATTTTTTTCTACATTAACTCGAAATTGTTTGTAGCTCCTCATCTGGAGAGGAAGCAGAGCAGGGTTGGCTGATGATTCAAGTGAATCACACAGAGATGACAGTTTTATAAAAAGGGTAAGTAGGACATTTGAATGTATCATCTGTAAAGTGCCTTGAAAAATCTCTAAAATCTCAATTTGAAATGTTGTGTGTGGGCGGATAATTCCCCAAAGCCCATCTTCATCTGCGCCTAGCTGGTTGATTTTCACGCAGCCAGCAGGATTTGTCTCCCAACCGTGGTGCAGAAATAGAACGGAAAAGATACTCATTCTACTACTTTCTGGTTTGTTTTGATAAGCTTTGGAGATTAAAAAAAAAAAAAAGAATACTAGCAGGCCTACATCCCTGTTGTGAGTGACACACCCAGCAGGAGGAATTAAATAAGGTCTACCAACCTTAAGACTAAAAAACTAACTTGGGAAAATTATGCTTTCGTGGGATTTGAAGAAGCAAAGCTGGGGGAAGAAAAAGTAGGGCAAAAGTCTGCAGTTGTAAGGTTTGTAGGGTGGAATAAAGTTAGCCTTTTACGCAAACCTGTGTGTCTCCACAACTTCTGAAAATCTCATTTGGTTTTATGAAGAGAGAGATTCTGGAAAAGCATCCTTTCCAGGTCCGCTCTCCAGTCTAATCTTTGTTCATTCCCACAATCCCCACACTCGTTGCCAGAGCTCAGACTGGAAAAGTGACATTAGACTGCTCAGTGCAGGTACTAATGTGAGGATTAAGAAGAGATTAACAAGCTCTTCTTAATTCTATTAAGAGTAACTACGGCGCGTAGAAGCCTAGACTCGGCCAGTGGAGAAGTTCCAGCAGCTAGTGCACGGAATAATTTAATTAAAAAGCAAAATAGCTGGCATAATAACACCAAAGAAAAACAGTATGCTGTGTTTGGTGCATTGACTTTTATTGTTCCTTATGCGTATAAAATGACAGTGCATAGATAATCAGTGTTATAGTTCAGCCCTTAATGGAATTAGAACAATTATAACACAAAAATACACATTCACAGAAGTAGATAGCATCAGAAGTATCATCACCCCCATCTTCTGTTTTCAGATGGTTCAGTCCAGTGCAATAAGCAGGGAAGGGGATGGGAGAGCGAAGGACTGGCAAGTGAAGGCGTGACTGAAGAAAATCAAAGAGAGAGAAAGTGACAAGGCAGCAATAAGTGGTGAAGAATATGTGAGAAATTAAGCGATCAAACCATCCAAATGTAATAAAACATGGTTTGACCTCAAGAGTGCATTCACTCTAATTATGAACAGAGATATGAATGGTGTGAATTATGGAGAATTAAATATGGAACAGAACCACATGGAACTTAACTGACTGATGGACAGAAAAGCTCAAACACTCCTTCACAAAGTCAATGGAGCTGCTTCACTTTTAGCAGTAATATAAAATTTCTGATTTCAATGTCAGCTTTTCTTTTTCTGTTTCACTTTTTTAATCTTGTGTAGCATTTTTACTGCCATGGCCTGCGATCATTCAGCCATATCACACTTATTTTCTATTATTACCTCTCCCTTTTAGTCTCCATAAGCTGCAGCTTTTATCTTCTCACAAACTCAGTGAACTCATATTCTTGGTTATCTGCCAGTGGCATTAGTAAAATGGACAGACAATGTGGCAGGGGAAAGAAAACTTTAATTTGAAATATCTCAAAGAAAAAATACACCAGATGAACAAATAGCACCCTTTTGCTGCTTTAAATTACTGTTATTCAGGTTTACAGGGACTGCGTACCTGCTTTAAATCACAGATCGTATGCTTTACAGTTGGTTTATTTGGGGGAAAGAATCTGTATTAATAGTCAGTAGCTGTTGTGTGAACTTACATTTTCTTAACAATGTATTTCATTTTGTATTATGATCCCTCAGACAGAGTCTTTATACAGGCCTGGAAGGCATCTATCAGATCTTTACAGCCTTCTGCTCCCTTCTCTCTGACACTGAAACACAAAGCCAGGTTAACAAAACCAGTCTCTACTCATTCACAAACATTTTTAACTTGTGCAAAACACATGGTGTAAATATGAAACACATGAGAAGCTACATCACCTGAAGCTGTGGGCACTTTCAGAATATCTCTAAATATAGTGCATCCCAGGGATTATTCCACTGTAATGTATTTCAACTCAAACCTCCGCTGCAGCTTTTATCTGCATTTAGTGAAGAACATGAGTGAATAATCTGTGCAGCAGCTCAGTGACACTAATCACCGCTGCACGTGGACATACGCTGAATATCTGCGGCTTCTTGCACGTATGTAACATGAACCAACAGCCTTGAATACCTGTCTTCTGCAATACATGTGGAATCTTAAACCGCAGATCTATTTATGCTTCTCAAGACATTGAGGTTACTGTAGGGACCCAATGTAAATGTCATTGCACTCAGTCGTATGATGTAAGGTGGACTTAACAAAAGCTGTAAACAAGTTTTCTCTATTAGAGTTCTCATCCTCAGGCATTCAAACAGGTTGAACCCAGATGACAAGTGAATATGAATACAATGGATATTAAGCGCTGAGCTTGATAAGTTATAACCAAGGTTGCACTTTTATTCCTGCTCTTATACTCGCCAGACATTGTCACACTGGCTGGAGAAAATGAACCCACACATTTTATGATATTGAATGTAAATTTGTGTAATAAATGCTATTTTCAGTGCAAATCATTCCTGTCTGAACTCACCATTTATCAACGTCCTCTTTGATAACCTGGCACGGTGCCGGCACGCAGTCGTTACAGTCTGGCATGTTGACAGACGAGAGCTGGGGTTTGTGGAGGTGTTCTGCTGTAAGAGCTGCAGTCAAGTACGAACGGTGAGGGAGGGGAGGGGGGAGGCATGACAGTGACTGTGTGTGACAAGCTTAACAGAGGGAGAAGTCAAGAAGTCCACTGGAAAAGTGATCACTGGCAAGAGATTACTCAGGAAGTGTGTATTTAATAAGAAATTTTGACTTTAATTCCCAGCGCTCCTATTCGCCTCGGTGTTTTTAAGTGATTTCTGCGTCTCTCTTGTGTCTTGAAAAATAATTCACAGGACCTGTTGTCATCATTAAATGCATGACTGCAAGATAAAACATCTAATTTAATCTTTAAGACAAACCTCTTGAGTTGCAAACACTTTTTGATCGCAATGTTGGTAATTGCATTAATTCATAATTATGTGTCATACAAACTCAATTTTCTGCATTAATTGATTTGAAAATGAATTGGAATGACTTATTGAAATTTATTTGAACTGAAATTTTCTTCATCTTGAAGATAGAACTTCTGATTTAATGATTTAGATAAGCCCTTTAAATTACAAATTTTGACGGGGTGGGTTGATATAATAATGTTGGTAATTGCATCAACTAAATATAATCTGTAGTTAAAACACAATTTTCAACATTAGTTCAGTTTGAGGTGACTTAAGGAAATTCCTTTGAGCTAAAAATGTCAAAGTCAAAATTTGAAGTTCCTTTTCCTCCCCTGCTTACACAACTTTTTAAAAATTATTTAATTTGTCAACTTAAAAACTTAAGTAAGTACATAATACTTCAATTTCAATTTTAATGTATTGTGGAAATACTACTTGGAACAACTTAGTTTTTTGAGAAATCAACTTTAAAGGTTATGCGTACAAATCATTAAATAAATTAAAAAGTAACTCTCCCAATTCAGTGTAGTTTGTTGGTTGAACATATTTTCATTAGAAGTTGTCATAACTTAAAAAGACTGATGCAACTGCTGCTGCTGCTGCTGCTGCTGTTGTTGTTGTTGTTGAGCCCAAACATTATTTTGTGGAATGTATTTATGCACATCAACCTGTATGATTTAGGTATTCTCAACATTCCTTCATCCTTTCTTTTGTTCTACTCCCTTATTATCCCTCTAATGAATATGCAGATAGGTGCCCTTTTGAGTCAGTAATTATACATTACAAAAGCCTCTTAATGCCTTTAAATTACTCACCGCAGGGGAGCTAACGGTGGGATTCTCCCTGAAAGAACACTAGGGTTCCTCGCTTTGTTTTTTAACAGTTTTGTTGGCTTAAATGTTTGGACTGAGAGATGTAGTATTTGTGAAAGCATTAAAACTTTGACGTTAGCATTGAGGACGCCTGTAGAAATGATGCAACACAATTTCTGGAATAATACTGAATGTTCAGGTTTTAAAGATAAACAATAAAAGTGGACATGTGTACCATTGGTGTGATTAATTCCTACAGGAGCACATGTTTTGGACATGGGCCACTGGGGTGTGACTATGTCCTGGAGTGAGCATTACCGGTCCAGATTCAGTAAAGGCAATGAGTCCATGCTACCTTATCGGACTGAAAATGATGCATTTCCCTGTTATTTCTGACCATGCCATAAACAAAAACAACTATTTTGCTTGAGCAAATGAAGGCCCAGTTGATGAATGTGGTTTTAAAAAGCAGTTCGTTTATATATTTTTCTAAATTCTTAGGATTTTGGCACTTGCAAAAACCTGCTTAGGGGTGCCAAAACTTCCTCTGTGCAGCAACAGCAGTACCTTTGAGAGAAAGGTTGTCCAGCATTTTAAGATTCACTGGAGTTATTTTTGTCTAGCAATCTAATATATTTTATTACCCCATCGGTTCATTTACATGTATGCAACTACATACTAAAGATAAATGGTACTAAAATAGAGCAATGCTTTTCTTTCATTTAAAAAAATCATATAATTGCTTAACTTTTGAGGCACATCAACCCAATTATCTCCTCTAAATGAAAGATGAAAGTACAATAAATGTAACGTCATAACCCCTTCTTTCCAACAGTGACAATATAATGTAAGAAAAGCATCTCTCATTATCCTGGATCAGGCGTGAACTAACCGTGACGTCACCCATCAGTTTCAACGCTGAGAAAATGAGGCCTGGATTTTGCTACTTCCTGGTCACCATTTTGGATTTTTTGGAGCCAGTGACGTAAAAAGCGTCATCAAACAGGCTGGACCGGAGAACAACTCGGGGCAGGACCAGTCTATGGGCGGGCAGACTGAAGCCAGACTGCTGAAAACCTTGCCCTAAAGGATCTGTCAATCATTCCAGACAAGACTGTCTGTCAAGTATAGCCACGCCCCCTGGCTCCGCCAACTTTAACGATTTATTTAAAATTCAGTATTAATTTATTTTAAGATCGGCCACCTGATCTCTCATTTTGACCATGAAAACTAACGGGAAAAAAATCCTGAGCTGTAGAAAATCAGTCTATCAAATTTTATTTTTTCCAAAAATGAATTGGGGTCTATGGAGCAAAAGCTTTTTGGAGCCAACTCTAGCGGACGGCGTGATATTGCAAGTTTTTGACACTTCCAGGTTGGCTTCATTTTTGGAGCCAGATGCTACGTCCATCTTTATATACAGTCTATGTCCTGGATTGGCAAAAAGTATCTACAGTTTTCATGCAAAAGTATTGCAAGCAACAGTTTCCTCATCAAAATAAGTGTTATCAACCAAGCACAGAAATATGTCTTCATTTCATTTCTTTTTTTTTCAGGAATAAAGAAATATTATGGACCTCAACACTAGAAGGATTGAAATTACAGCAACATACATCCTATTTTATGATCATATTTAGAAACAAAACAAAGAAACTCTTCACTCATCTGTTTAATTCGACGGCTGCCTAGCAGATACAGACTCATCCAAACTGTCTAACCTGCAAAAACACATTTATCTGCAACAGTTCTGTGCTACTGACCTTCATCAGGCAAATGGTTTGTGCTTAAAAGAAGCCACTGTCAGCCAACCAACTTCAACCAATCACCTTCCCCACATGCTATAGGTAGGCTTGAATACCAAACATTATTTTACTATGTGACAGTTTCCAAATAAACACTCTATATAGTAATAATTATTAATGTGTCCCAAAAATGTTAAATTTCAATTGAGAGATTACTGTAAAATGAACACCTAAAGTCACCAACAGCCAAAGGGCAATCCAAAAAATATACTTCTAATATTTGCATGAGTAAATGAACCTGTAAAAACTGAAAAAAATTAATTAATTAATACGTAAATAGAACCATTGACCCATAATAAATACATCAAGGTGTCACAAAATTCCATTTGGCAAAATAAACAAACAAGAAAAGCAGTCAGAGAGCGTAGTACTCTGCCAAGGCTGTTCATTCCCCCATATGGCATAAAACAATACATTTACTTAAAATCTTTGCCACTGCTTTATCTAAATATAATGAACATCAAGGCCTCAAAAATCCTTGTAGCATCAATGTTTAACAATATAAATGGACACAACTGACAGGTCAAATGAACCGGATAGTATATATATGCACATTTATGAGTATTATGGGATGCCTGAAGCAGGACAAGTGTTACAGTGTGAGGAATCCTCTTAGAAAAATTAGAAGAAAAAAATCCTGTGCTTTGTCTTGCGCTACGCATTTTGTAACACAAAGATTAATCCCACACAACCACGAGACACTAAGAGGCTGTAAGAGTACATCAGTTCTTAATATATAGCGTTTATTAATATTTATAGGTCCTCACAGTCCAAGGGTAATTGATTAACTCTCCCCTTTCTGGATGGCAGTAAGAATGAGCTCCAGTGTTTCATGAAATATACAGTCAATGTAAATTAACCTTAGCCTTGGGGGCATTTTAAATTCACGTTTGAGTGAGCTTTGCCTGAATTAGCAACATGTTAGAAGTCACTGAACATTTTAGAGTCTAGGAAATTCATAATGACACGAAATATAGTGATGTATCGAATTGGAGGTGCTTATATTGCATCAGTTTGATACAAGACACACCAGCATGTGTCCTTTTTGTGTGTTATTGATATTGTGGGTTAAAAGAAGGTATGAAAAAAACATGAAAGATACTCTGTCACTTACGTTTTGCTTTTATATAAGTGGTTACACCAAAAATTATCAATTTTTAAGTCTGATTAAATATGATTTAACAGTAAACTATGCGGTACTAGTTTAAAATGAGCTTAAAATGAAGAAATAGTGTAGTGCTGAAGCTTTAAACTCCACAAACACATGGGGAAGTTTAACTTTTCAAAGCTGCTGCTTTTTAGAGATGGATTGATCAAAATAATCAAGTTCCTCCAAAAAACAGAGAAGCTGCAAGCTCAACCTGATTAACTTTTGCGATGATGTTGAGTTTTCTCTGAATAATATCAGTCTAGCAAGGAAACAGTTGTAGAGCTGAACTTGAAGACTGGACCAGCTGTCATGAATGACAGTGGGAAAAATGTAGCCGATGCTCCAACACCGGATGTTTGTGATTGTAAGAGCAGAGTGTCTGAAAGTCTGAAAAACCCAATTCTATCCCAGAGACGGCATTAATACGTTTTAAAATCCTCTTCTATACACTCTAGATCAGGGCTGTCAAATTCATTTTAGTTCAGGGGCCACATTCAGTCCAGTTTGATCTCAAGTGGGCCGGACCAGTAAAATCATAACATAATAACCAACAAATATTTCAAAATTTTTTCACTTTGTTTTAGTGCAAAATAGTACATTCTAACAATGTTCACATTTAATAAACTATCTGTTTACAAAACATTATGAACAACCTGAAATTTATGAAGAAAAATAAGTGAAATTTCAACAATAATATGCCTCAGTTTACAATTTGTGTATCACAACTTACAGATCAGAGTGTCTACAAAGGTGCAAAATATTTAGTCGCAGGTATCTGGAACTGAACAATACAGGGTGTCCCAATTTTTTTTTACATAATTTCATCACCTAATAATTTCTTTGCACTTTTTGTTCAAAAAAGTGTGATCATTTTTGTTTTTCTGCTGTCAGAATTAGACATGCCGTTTACTGCAACAGAAAAGGTGTTCTGTGTATTGAAGCACTCAGTCAAATGTGAATGCGCAACATGAATTTGTTTGAAAGCAGATCTGGACGTTGCAATTCCCAGTTATGTGGACAAATTACATCAAATTACCATCCCCCAGAATTTTTCATTTGAAATTTGTAGAATAAAACATTTTCCGTCCAGAATAAATCCCATTAAATAGAATTTCTTCTGTCACCCCGATATGGACATTTCACAAATTATGTCCATTTTTTTGGGACACCCTGTATTTTACAACTTGTCAAGATCTAGAAATATTTTAAATTCCCATTTATTTCCACGTGTGTAGCATTCCTGACCAGGACACCACACAAACTAAAGTGGGAACTATTATGGTAGAAGGTTAAGTTGTCCCCCTGCCTTGCAAACCAAGAAAATGTATACATTAAAAAAATGCATAAACGTTGTGGCAATGCATCAACAACAGGGTTCAACCAAACCAAACTCTGTTGTACTAGCTGCTGACTGACAGTCCCTCTGGTGGGCCAGTTTTGGCCTGCGGGTCTTATGTTTGACACCCCTGCTCTAGATCATTACAGCATCTCTTTAATCATTTATATATTTTGATTTGTGTCAGTAAGCTCTCTTTTCTGATTATACTGTTTGGTTTCACATGTAGTTTCTCTAGTTTTACTCATTTTAAACATGGTTTTGTTAAACTCTGATTAGAGCTAATCTCACAAGAAGTTCATTTTAAATGTTGGTATTGACAGTATTTTAGCTCAAGAATTCAAACTCAACACTAGAGGGCAGCAAACGCTCATATTCACACACAATGATGGATCTCTGGACAAACAGGCCTCTAAGAATAGGTGTGTGTGTTATCACTAAACAAAGGGGATCACATTTATATTCTGCAATTTACAAGTGACTATTGACTAATTAAGATGCCAATTTGCAACATGTTTTTAGTAGATTCTCTTAACTGTGTCACGCAATTGGAGACAATAACAGGTTAAAATGGTGATCAAGCCAATTCCAGTGTGGCAGAAAAGCAATGATGAAGAGCAGCTCTCAGTCTCAGCATCCAGAGATCCCTCCTACTTTATAATCAACATAAAATCCAGTGTGCCATCTGCTGGCTGAAAATAAAACCTGCATATGGAGGGGCTATGGCAGACTGGATCTCTGAATAATAAGATTTGCACACACACAAAAAAACAACAAATAAAATATAATGAGTGTTGATGTGTTTAAGATGTTGCACAATAATAAAATGCTACCGACCGGAAGAAAAATGCAGGATATTTGATTTTGATAGCAAGTTGCTACTGGTTATGAAAAAAATGCATAAATTGGATGTGAATTTGCAAAGTAGCTGCAGGAGGCCTTTAAATCTGCTTTTTATTGGAGATACTTTAGCGCTAGGATGCTAACAGAAGGGCAAACGGGTGATTGCTAAGAGTAAATGTCGTGTGGGATTGATAGGATTAAATAAGGGGAAAATTTTGGAAAAAGCGAGCACGGCTGGAAGTCAGACTAGTGAATGGAGGTCACCGCAGACACTGAGTGAGTCTCGGCGGTGAGACACGGAGGGGGAGAGGGAGGACGGACAGCGGCTAGCCGCCTTCAAAAATGGCGTCTCCGGAGGAAAATGAGTAAAAATATTAAAACGCGGCCTGCTTTTCTCTACACTTCCTCGTTCGGTTTTCACGCTTTTTTCTCGCGCTGTTTCCTGAATTTTCTCCAGCGTTAGCGACCCTCTTCGTCGCTTTTTTCCAGCCTTGAACGGCCGTGAAAAGGAACAAGGGGAGCGAAGCATTTAGGGGGGAAATAAAAGCAGCCCTGTTTTATTTTGATGCGTCGTTACTGACAGCTAGCATCTGCTGCTAGCACACCGCTCCGCTCCGGAGGGGGGTGGGAACCATTTGCATGCAAAGGAGGAGAAGAAGAAGAAGAAAAAAAGATTTAGAAATTGGGGATTTCTTTGCTCGTCTGCTGAGGGATATGATTGCTACCAACGTGGCCCTGTCAATCGCAATCTTTTCCAGTTGCTAGCAGCGTAGCCGAAACTAGCCTAAAGAAAGGGGAGGAGAGACGGTGAGAAAGGGACGCATTCAAGTCAAATGTTTATCAGCATTTCGCCCATCACCGGCCAAAATCCGCGGCATCTTCACCATGACTGCTTTCGGGCTGCCTTCGTGGAAATGATAAAAGGCGTAGGAAAAGGAGGAAGAGTGGCTTTTTTTGGAGGTGGTTGGATTATAACCCCGTAGACCCCCCTCTTTTTTCATCCAGCTTTCTCCTCCTCCCCTCCATTTCTCTTTCAATATGCTGTTTTCCACTCCTGAGGACTTGCTTATGAAACCGGGGAAAATAGCCTGAAAACGAGCACGGGAAAGACTGGATTTTTTTTTTTTTCTCTCTCCCGTAATCTGCCCTCGTCGCTTTCATCCTCATCGCACGCTCTGTACGAGGCATAAATGGATAGAAATTACCCGGGAACAGGGTTTGGTGATTTGGGCGCAGGAGCAGGATGGAGTTACGAGAGATCGGCTAAAGCAAGGTATGCGTTGGATTCAAGACAATGTGCATGCATCACTAGAGCACTGTGCAGGGCTATGATGTGACCCCATGTAAACAAATTGTCGCCATTGGCTTCATATGGAGCGCCATGCCTTGCCATTATGTGTAGTGCATTGTCATCCAAACACTTGCATAGTAATAATATTATAAACAGGGAATGGATGAGTGGAGTGTCGTGGGGGTGGGCGGGGTGGAGAAAGGAAAGGCTGCTGGATATGAATTGAATGTGATTGACAGACTTTTTTTAAGTGATGGACGTGGAGATGGAGAAGGAGGTGGGGAGGGATGGGGGGGGGGTGTCTGGAGTATCCATAGGAATTATTGTTCCCAGTGTGCAGGCCTGGACACAGATCCTTGATGGATAAATTCATAGGATTGATAGGAGTGCAGACGCAGCAAACCCCCTCCACAGCAGCCCCTCTGACAGACATCAACAAGATGCACATTAACCGAGGGGACACCATTTCATTAAACATAAATTACTACACTGCAAAGACAGCGTCAAATAGAAATCTGAAGCTGGGGTTGGCTGCTACACTGTTAAAAAAAAATCGAGCATTTTGGTTGCATTTTGCCCAAGCGTGATCTAGATAATTGCTGGTGGGTTCTGGATGTTCATTTGCATAATAAAATTGAGCCCAATTCTTTTTTTTCTTGCGACCACCCTGCAATTTGCAGCTTCTGTATTAATGATACAATAAAACCAGTAAATGCAGCGTGAATGCATGAGGTGATGGTGAAAAATGCCTGGACTGTGTTCTAGGTAGCTGCTGTGTCTTTTAGCTTTGGTTAGCAGGGGAGCTAGCTTTATGTTGCAGGGAAGCAAGTTGAGGCCTGTGCACGCAAACGTCATTGGCTTTTATTTAGCAACATGTGTGATATTTAAACGCACACTTATCAGCCCGATCACACTAGGAAGCCACCACGCTCCTCCAGGAGGTGATATTTGGCTAAACAAACCCGGGTAGTTGCTGGTGTTTGCATGCAGCTTAGCATGCATTTGCGTCGACTTGCACCATCCAGCTGTTAGCTACATGAACATAATCACTGTGGCCACAGGCTTATTATTCGCTTGTGTCTGATGTGAACTGAGAAGACTGTGATTTTTATTTAGACCTATTGTGCAGTTTGGTGACCCATGCTTTATTTATACGCAAGACTGGCCTTGCAGTTTAGGCCTACTCTCTGCATCTCTACCTTTAGCTGCTGTGCACTGCTGCTAGGCGGTGCTAACAGCAGCACAAATGCTAGCATGTTATCTGCCCGGTAGCAGCCACGCATTTCATCTGGCTTTTGTAAAGCACAAATGTACAGCAGGGAACTCAATAGAGTTGAATAAGGAGTTTGTTCAGTTTGTAAAATATAAAATGAATGCGTTTATTGAGTCTTGTGGTTCCATGATAATAATTGCAAATTAACTATCCTTTTATTTTTGCATTGTGCAGACACTACACTGCTGGTGGGACAGATTTGCATGTACAGATTTTTGTAAAATGATCATGTTTGTAATACTGTGATTCCTCAATCATACATAACACTTATCAAGAGTTGGTGTTCACCTGTAGGGTGCTGCTCAGAAGCCTTGACTTAAATATGGATGCCACACTAATGAGCTGGCATCTGAAGTGTGAATTTCTTCAATTGGAGAACTACCTCACTTGCATGTCAGATTTGGTGTATTTTTAAAAGTGAGCCCAGCTCAGACAGACTTTTCTCAAGGGTCACATTTTGGGAACAGATTAGGTTTATGTAAATGTACTCTGAAATTAATGACACTTCACAAACCCCCTCCACTCCCCTCTCTCTTCCTAGTCTTGTATATGGGAGTTCCAGATCATCCCACCCTGAGTCTGAGCTCCTTCACCGACAAGCCTACGCCACCCCACACCCTCTGCAGGGCTATGCCACCAATCACCACCCAGGGAGCTCTGGCCAAGGCGGGGCTTGGGGAGCAGCTGGACGGAGTTTGGGTAAGATAAATGTCATACCTTCCATGTCACCACCATAAGGGGCCCCGGCAATGAATTATTGTGTCTGTCCAGGCAGGCTCTGGTAGGTTATTGTCATTGAAAAATGTGCACATTATACCTGAATGGAATCAAAGTCCTTCATGTTAAAGTGTGTATTTATTTCCATACAGTTTTGCCAGCGTCTTCTGAAACTTCTGATTTTCTGTTTCCAAGTCTGTGTATTTGTTAAAAATAAAGTTAGATATTTAGAGACGGTTAAATTTAGATCCCAAAATCCTGTATTTTTTTCACCTCTCTGCAACCAACTGTTACTATTTGACTTCTTAATCAATTAATCGATTTTTAATTGTTCTATCTCTCCACCCTAAAGGTTTATCTGGGCTTTTTGACACTGGCCTGCACCATGCCAGCCCCTCTGCCCCCGATGCGTCCGTCATGAATCTGATCTCAGCCCTGGAGTCCCGGGGTCCCCAGCCTCCACCCTCTGCCTCCTCCCTTCTCTCCCAGTTCCGCACACCATCCTGGCAGACAGGTGGGGCTTGGTTGGATCTTCCCTGATGTGTTGACATTCAAACAGGCCCCACAGTCGATATGACATTTAAAAAAAACCTCCTAATGTTTGGTCGCATTATTATTCTGTTGGTGTTACTATCTGAGCATTCATATTTAGCATGTAAACATTCTACTGTACTTGTTGACAGACTAACTTTTGAATAATATAAAATATTTTTTTAATTTAAATGAATGGTTACTGAGTAATTTTGAAATGTTTTTCTTTTCCTAACAGCGATGCACACGCCTGCTCCTCCTGAACTCTTCATCTCCGGGGCCCTTCCTGGCTCTGGCTCTTTCCCCTCCTCCTCGGCACTATCAGCCTATCAACATCCAGCATCCTTCTCCAGCCGCTCCTTCCCCACCGCCTCGCTTTCCCTCCAGGACACACCCACGTTTAGTCCTACATCTAATGGCCTTCTCTCTCCACATGACCCCCTAATACACATCAAAGCCCCTTCCCAGTCGAGCCTGGGTTTTGATAGACTCCTGTCCTCGCAGGGTGCTGCTGCAGCTGCCTACAGGGGCAGCCAGGATCCCACGGGTGCCACATCAGCCCAGGCGTCCTCTGCCAGGCACCTGCAGTCGCACCAGTTCAACCTGCTGTCCTCACAGCTTCAAGATCAATCCTCCCAACTGTATAATCCATCAGTGTTTTCCTCAGCCCAGCCCCAGCCTCAGTCCCAGTCACAGTCTAACTCGGCTCAGGAGAGGGCCGTGCCCAGACAGGACAGCGTCATCAAGCACTACCAGCGGCCCACGCCAGCTCAGTCGCAGCTCTCGTCCTCTGCTGCCCACTCTCTTCAGCACTACCTCAGCTGTGGAGGGGCGGGGTACCAGCAGATTGCCACCCACCACAGGCATGCTGGCCTTTCTTGCAGCCCACTGGGTGACCAGAGCCCCTCATCTGACCACAAGCCCACCTCTCGCACTGAGCAGTATCGACCAATCATTCAGCCCCCCTACTCCTCCTCCTCCTCCTCCTCGTCTTCATCCTCAGCTGGGAAAGGTACTAAAAGCAGCTCCAGCAGTGGATATTCTTCTGGAAGTTCGGCATCATCCTCAAGAACTCCTCACACACCCCCCTCTGCCTCCTCTACCTCCTCTTCCTCCTCCTCTTCTTCTGCCACCTCTGGGGCTCATCCTTCTAACTCGATTCCCACCTCGAGTTCCAGTGCAGCCCCTTCCCGGCAACAGCCACCTCCTCAGCCAGCTCCACCTCCCCCGGCACCTCAGCAGCAGGCCCCTGCCACCTCCACTTCAGCTCCCCAGTCTCTCCCCAAATCCTGCCTCTCAGGCTATGGTTCTCCTGTACCCCCGGTGAAGACCCCCACCTCTGCTCTTACTGGTCAGACCCCGCCCCAACAACAGACACAGTCATATTCCCCCAACCAGCCACCTCCATCCCACCTCGCTCAGTCTTATGGAGGTTTTAGTTCACCACAAGCTCAAGACCTGAGCTCAGGGACTGGTGGAAAAGGCTATGGGAGTTTAGGAGGGCGAAGCCAGTCGTACTCCACTGATATATACGGAGCCGACTCTGCTTATGGATCACTTCCATCCTCTCTAGGAGGAGCAGGAAGCCCATCACTCGGCTACGGAGCGCCAGGTCACTCGCCTGCCCTTTTAAGATCAAGTGGTTCATCAGGTAGTGGAGCATCAGGGGGAGGAAGCAGCAGTGGTGCAGGGAGTGGGAACTCTGGGTCAGCAGGAGGAGCAGGAAATGGTATGACGAATGAAAGAGGTGGAGGAGGGAGTGGTGGAGGGTCTTATCATATTCCAGATTCCAGCCCCTCCCCATCAGGCAACTCAGGCATCATCCGTCCAGGGTTGCACTCCCCAGTGCCCACCTGCCCCACTCAGTCTCCTGGAGGTGCAGGCTCAAATAAATACATTTCCTCAGTTCTCTCCCCTACTTTTCTAGCCTCACCGCAGGGCTTCCCTGACACCAGAGGCCCCAGCTCTCAGCCCCAGTCGTATCATTCCACCTCCTCCAAAACAAAGGCGGACACTTCAATGCTCGGAGTGGGCTCTCAGAGATCCCAAGAGGAAGTCGATGACGATGATGAGTTTTTGATTCAGCACCTGCTGCAAGCCCAAGCGAGTCCTGCTCCTCAGGCTGCTCATCACCATCCTCAACAGCAGCCTCAACAGACATCTCAGCAGACACAGCCGCAGCCCCAGTCAGTACCCCCAACCACTGATTCAGGCAAAGGGATGAGCTATGATATGGGTAAGACTTCTGAGGAGAGGTACCACCCCCAGAGTGTCATACGTACCCACAGTGCCACATCTACTGCTGGAGTTGGAAATGCAGGTTCTGGAGGATCCATCTCAGGGCTGGACAACCAGCTGGAGATGTCCCTAAAGAAGCAGCAGCAGCAACATCAACAACACCATCACCAACAGCAACAACAGCAGCAAAGGAACGAGAGGTCTGTTGGAAGCAGCCGGAGCAGTGGAGGAAGGAGCAGTGCTGAACAAGTGCACTCCCACCTCCATCACCATGACAATCTAGGCTCCGTTGTCCACTATGGCCGAGGTGACCCATACAGCCAGCACTCCCTTGCTCCCCAGCACTCCTCACATAGTCAGCATGTGTCCTCACACTCGCAGATACCATCGCACACCCAAATGGAGCTCCAGAAGAAGTCACAGGAGCGTGCAGAAATCCCTTATCCTCGGAAAACGCCGGAGGTCCAGCAGCAGCATTCTCAGTCTCAAGCGGCTGCGTCCCTCATGGACTCTCCCACGGATCAGTCCCGTCAGCCGCCACACCTGCTGCAGTCAGTGCTGTCCCACACCACCCGCAACAAACTGGAGCCTCATCAACAGCACCACAAGATGGACTCCCACCAACAACATCAACAGCAGCACCACAAAATGGACTCTCACCGGCAGCATCAGCAGCACCAGAAAATGGACTCGCATCAACATCAGCAGCACCACAAAATTGATTCTCATTCGCAGCACCAACAGCACCATAAAATGGACTCTCATCCCCAGCAGCAGCACTCGATCAGCCAACAACAAGCTGTGATGGAGAGCGCCGGCGGGAGACTTGGCTCAAGTAAGCATCAGGCTCAGTCTCAGTCACAAACCACCCAGCTCCAGCTTCAGCTGCAGTCCCAGGCTTTGGAGGTGGCAGCGGCTCACTACAACCACGGGCCCCCACCACATCAGCACGAGCAGAGCCAGGTCAAACAAAGCTCAGTGGTCTCCTCCCTGGACATGCTGGAGCGCTCCCTCTCTCAGACCTCCAGCACAGATGTCACTGTCGCAGAAGACAGACGTGGTGGTGGACCGGGCAGCGCAGGAAGGAGTGGAGGCAGCAGTGAGCGCCACAGGCAGCAGCAGCAGGAGCAGCAGCGGCAGCACCCACCACACCATCAGCCGCAGCAGACTCACCACTCGCAGCAACACTCGGCCTCCGAACTTCACTCCTTCCTCACCGAGCCAGACATCGGCTTGTCCACGCCGTCTCACATGCACCATCTTTCACAGCACCATGCGCAGCAGCAGCAGCAGCAGCACCCAACCTCTCAGCACCAACAGACCCACTCTCACCACCCTCACACCCAGCCCCACCCTCAGCAGCAGCCCCCTCACCCTCACCACATACCCCCACCTTCTGCCTCCGCCCACTCCCAGCCACAGCCGGACCCTCAGCAGCCACTCTCAGCCCAGCTCACCCCTCAGCAGAGCCAGCTGGACCAGCAGCGCTCAGAGCAGCACCAGTTTGACACAGTCAGCCCAGTGGAGAAAGCAGACCAGAATCAACAAAGTAATCGCTTTGTACCACTAACGTCTATCTGCTTCCCGGACTCCCTCCTTCAGGATGAGGACCGCTCCTTTTTTCCGGGAATGGAAGACATGTTTTGTGCAGAGGACTACAAGTCGAGCTGCGCTGGCGGTGCAGGACCAGGCCAGGATGAGATGAACGAAAGCCATGGCGGGCAAGAAGGAATGGATTCTATGAAAGCTGGACAGAGTGCAGGCGGAGCAGGGGGAAGCAGTGGAGCTAGCTATGATATAATGGGTCACCATGGTGCAGATCAGGGTTATGAACCTTACTGTCATGGCCTGGAAGAACCCAGCAACAACACCATGACTCTGGATCTAGACTCCCTTAAAACGCATGAGCTTCCTTCCACTGTCAACACCGAGCAGCTTGGATTGATACAGTCCCAGGCCCCAGCTATGGGTATGGGCTCCAATACTGCTGGTCCTAACAACGCTGGAGCTAAAATGGCCTCTGGGCCTGGAGGAACAAGCACAGGAACTGGTTCTGGAGGCCTGCAGTCTCCGATTTTCTGCTCATCTCGTCCTAAGAAGCTCCTCAAGTCCAGCTCTTTCCACCTGTTAAAGGAGCGCAGGGACCCCAACACACTGCCTAAGAAAAGCTACGCTCAAGAATATGACTTCGAAGATGATGAGGATAAAGCCGACCAGCCAGCTGACATCCGGTTGAACAGCCGGAGGCTCCCGGACCTTTTACCAGATTTGGTGTCCAGCTGCAGAAAGGGAGGAGGAGGCGGTGGATCTCTCAGCCCGTTAATGGGCGACATTGATTTCTACCACTCTTCAGGCTACTCGTCTATGGGTTCACACTCTCTGCTGCCTCCGGAAGGACCCAAGAAGAGAGGCCGAAAGCCCACTAGGCCCAAAAGAGAGGGACCGCCAAGGCCGAGAGGCAGACCTCGCATCCGCCCCATGCCTGAGCCTTACACTCCCCGAGGCATGATGGGAGAGATGGGTGGAACAACAGTAGGAGGCGGATTCAGTGTGGAGGGACGAGGCCGGGGTAGGGGCCGTGGAAGCAGAGGTAGAGGAGGAAGGAGGGAGGACATGTACATAGAAATGAGCGGGAAGGAGCAGGATCAGATGCACCATCATCACCTCCATCAGCAGCAGCAGCTCCATCACCAGCCCCAGCAGCAACACGAGCCTATTCCACCTCTCAAGGTCAGTGGCACTCTGTCAAGAATAGGCTTGGGGATTTACATGCACAGGTTTGAGGCTAGCAAATGCAAAAACAAACGGCAGATATCGAAGCTGAATGTGGTGCTTTGTGGTAGCCTTTGCAAAAACGCACATAAAAAAGTGATTTGCATATAGGCAAGGCATTGTGAATTAACCCTCTGAACCCCAGGCAGTTGCTACTGCTGTCAGTCATATTTTTGCTCGCTGTGGTCTGATTTTTCACTGCAATATAAAATCTGGTATCTCTATGGAAACTGCACGACCATGACTGGAGGTAGAGAGAACTCAAGAATGTGTTTGTGCAGTATGACACGGTAACAATGCCATAAATCAGAAAATCTGGAATCAACATGTACAGCATTTTTGCAAGTTTCCACAGGTGTAATCAACACTGGAAAAGGTGGCTTGATATGCTATAGATAATTTACTACCTGCATTTTTTATTTGTTTCTTTTCATGCCTCTTATCTGCTGTATGTAAACACAACTTAAGCTGGAGAGTCCCTGAATTTTTGTCATAACTGTCGGTCACAGCAGTCAGTCATAGCTTCTAAGTTGCACAGAGGAACATAGATTTTTTTTCTTATTTACAGAATCCATTCAGTGCAATGATTGATTTTTTTTCCCCATTTTTTTATTAAATAATGCATTTAGAAAAAGTTCGTTTTAGTGAAATATTAGGATTTAAAATGGTTAATTTTCTCAACAAAAGTGTACACAAATGACTATTTTGGTGATAGCTGGAATACTTGAAAATGATTTGTTTTTGGAGTGTCTGTCTCTGATGAATGGTGTAACTTTGACTATTTTTAAAAGATAACATCCCTTTCAAACCTACAGGCAGAAGGTTAATGATGGTCAAGCAATATCTGCAGCTTCTGTAGTTCGTGTGACCAGTGCAGGGCTGCTACAAGCTATGGCCATTTGCCTGCCGAGGATCGTTCTTTTTTTATCTGTTTTGTGATTCCTTACTCTACTTTCACACTCACTCTTTTATTTTCGGACTTGTCATGTTTAGTGTTAGGCTCAGCTGGTCTGTTTGCCCTATTTAAATGCTCCTCTTCAAAAATGAATGAATCATGGCTTTCTAGATGTTCTGACATATGTTAGTTCAGGATAAAACGATTATATATTACTGTTTTCTTTTTGTTTCAGATCAAGTTGCCGATCGGTACCCTGTCCTCCTCTGATGCCTTGCTGAGGACAGACTCTCTGTCTGGCACGGACCCTGCTTTGTCAGACGGCTCAGTTGGCTCGGCTCCCTCTCTCGGTTTAAGTCCTGGACCTCCCTGCAGCACTGAAAGCAGCAGAAGTCAGGACAAGAACAAACAGAAGAGCCAGATGATGAGTGAAGGAGTGGATGAAGAGGGTCTGGAGGAAAGGGTAATGGCTACAGGATTATATTGTTGCTATGCTAAGCAAAGAATATTTAAAACTGCACTAAGCTGAATTTAAATGGATGTAGTTAGAGTTTATAGCTTGGCAGTTGTGGAGCTGAGCTGAATTTTTCCTTTGTGTTTCTTCTAGGGGGACGAGAAGGACTCCGAATCCAAGGCTGGCTTTGTCGCTTCATTCTTGGACTTCCTCAAGACGGGAAAGAGACCTCCAGGCTTGGATATCTCACCAGGAATGGAACCAGACAACGGCGACTCTTCACCCTGTAAATCAGGGGGTCTGCGCCCTCTGTCTCCTGCACCTCCTCCTCCACCTCCACCTCCTCCATTTGGGGATGGTGAGGGGAATGGAGGTCTGGCTCTGGGTAACTGCCCCAGCCCCAAGCGCTTAGAGGATGAGCTAAAGAGGAACCTGGAGACTTTACCTTCTTTCTCGTCCGACGAGGAGGACTCAGTCGGGAAGAACCAGGACCTTCAGAAGAGCATCTCCTCAGCCATTTCTGCTCTGTATGACACTCCTCAGCTAACGTCAAACATCCAGCCCCCGCTGTCCCCTCCGCCTCCCCAGCCTCAGACTCAGCCTACTCAGGCCCCTCTCACCCCCACATTGCAGCCCCCCACGCTTAGCCCCCAACCTGCCATGCACACTCCTCTCGCTCAGCCCCAGTCCAACGAACCGGACGTCCTTCAGGCAGAAGATGGAGACATGGATGAGAACAAAGAGGAGGAAGAAAATGAGGAAGAAAGAAGCACAGGAGGGGATGAAGAGAGCGATATGACGGAGGAGAGAGAACCACAGCTGGAAACCCTAGCTGCCCCTAAGCTTGACGGTGAGGCTCAGCCACTTCTCTGTTTATTCTCTTTTATCTATTTTGCACACTGATTTTTCTGCAGCCGAGTTTGAAATGAATGTTTTTCATGTATTTGTACATTTTTTTATTTAATTACTTGATTACATGTGGTTTTCTTGTCCCTTGTTTCTTCCAGCTCCTCTTCCTGAGATTCCTCCAGAGCCCGCCACCCCTGAGCCTCCCTCCGTCCCCCCATCTCCTGCCTCATCCTCCTCCCCCTCTCATTCCCCCCTCCCTCCCCTCTCGCTCCCCTCACCCCTACCTCCACCGGAGGAACAACGGGAGGATTCCCAGCCTCCAAGCCCCGTCGCTCCCACCTCACCCTCTCCGCCGCCGCCTCCCCCACCTGCTACCGTCCCTCAGCCTGTCAGTCCGCCTCCTCCGTCAGCCTCCTCTCCACCACCACCACCACCACCCCCACCACCACCACCTGCAGCTCAGAAGGAGTCTCCCATGCCGTCTCCGGAGTCCCCCGCCTCCCCCGAGGAGCCCCCAGCTCCGAAGATCACCTCGCTGCACCTCGCCCAGAAACAAGAAGACGCCGCCATCGTCGGGGAGAGTGAGGAGGATGAGAGCGAGAGCGGAGGGGAGGGCATCTTCAGAGAGAGGGACGAGTTTGTGGTGCGTGTGGAGGACATTCGGACTCTCAAGGTATTTATACAGCAGTCCTTGTTGTTTAGAATCACATCAATACATAAATTCTTGTACTGATCTGCAGGTGTCAGTACAGAATACTAAAAGTGTCATCTAAGTTATTGTTGAAACCAAAGAAAAAAACTTTTGGTCTTCTTCTTTTCCTTTCGGCTTTTCCCTTCAGGGGTCGCCACAGCGAATTTTGGTGCTCTTTTTTTATGTGTTTGTTTGAATCCTTCTGTAGCTGTGGGTCGCCGAAAGATTTCCCACTTAACTATGTGTTCTGTGTTTGGGCACAGCTGGCCCTACAGACGGGCCGTGAGCCTCCACCCATCTGGAGGGTGCAGAAAGCCCTGCTGCAGAAGTTCAGCCCTGAGATCAAAGATGGGCAGAGACAGTTCTGTGCCACAAGCAATGTGAGTAATGTAACCACACCTGCAAACTGTCATGTTGACTTGGATACTTTTCACAGTTTCAACTGTCATATCATAAAAAAATATTGTGCTATTCTGTATGCGTTCCTTCCAAGCTATATTTCCACATTATCATCAAAGTAATGATATTCAAAAGTTCTGCTGGTTCATAATTAAATCTATCATCTGTTTCTGGTTCAGTATCTTGGCTACTTTGGAGACGCGAAGAGGCGATACCAGCGGATATATGTGAAGTTTCTGGAGAATGTCAACAAGAAGGACTACGTCAGAGTCTGCTCTCGGAGACCGTGGCGCAGAGCCACACCTGCTCTGAGGTACTCATATTTTTCATCCAGTCCATATTGAATTAGACTTAATAGAAGAGATCCCAGCTGAGCAGTGCACTACTACCCCTGCAAATAATAAGTAGGAACCATCATGTGTATGATGACAGGGGGCCTTGGTTGACTGAAGTCTAACAGTGGAAATAGGCTATTGATTGTTGAAACATCACCATTTTGGAACCTTGTTCATAAGAAGAATTTAAAAAGCAGGTGGATTTATGTGGCCCTGGCGGGTGTGCTGACTGCTGTAGTAGACAAGATTGATTTCAGTATAAATGCATTCTGTTAAACTCAGTTTCTTCATGTCCAACAGACGCCAGTCCCTCCCCAGAATGGCATCCCCCCCTGCCACCCAGCCGCCACCGAGAGCCACGGAGAAAGAGGACAGAGTGACTCCACCGGTTCAGCGTGAACAGAGGGAGAGAACGAGGACGGCAACCACAGCAACAACGAAAGAGCAGCGAGAGAAGAAGGAGGCTCCAGCTGCCGTGCCAAAAGCCAAGGAGAGGGAGAGGGACGCCGAGAAGGAGAGAGAGAAGCGAGTCCAGCCTCAGCAGGAGAAGGTGGAGAAACGTGGCGGCGCAGCAGAACGAGGCAGAGCGAAGGAGGACAAGAAAGCGCTGGAGAGGAAGGAGAAGGAAAAAGCTGAGCGACCACCCAAGTCCAAGCCAGCCAAAGTGAAGGCGGAGCCACCACCCAAGAAGAGGAAGAAGTGGCTGAAGGAAGTACCCTCATCGTCTGACTCGGACTCATCGGATGAGGCAGCTAGTGAAAATGAAAGTGAGAGCCCATTTTAATTCTTAATGCTTGCAGTTTGACATTAGAAGTATGATGGTAGAAGGTCCCCTGCGTGGTTTTAAACTCTGTTTCTCGCCCACTCAGTGCCAGTGAAAGGCGGCGTGAACAACCGCGCCATGAGGGAGATGTTCAGGAGCTACGTGGAGATGCTGGTGAGCACAGCCCTGGACCCCGACATGATCCAAGCCCTGGAGGACACAGACGGTGAGACCTGCACACACTGCCTCCTCCACATAGTTACCAGCTGAACTTCCTTTAAAAATCCCCTGACACATATGAGACAGAAATAGATTAAAATGCTCCAATGCAGCCTGGATTGTGTAAGAACATCATCTCTAACTAGACCCGACTTGCCTGTCTGGTTGCATGTTTTCTGCAGCTTAAATAGCTGCTTTGAAACTCCAGTATTGGAGCATTTTCATGGTATTTTCAGAAGCGGGAAGTTTGGGCAGGTTGAGCAAACATCACCGCCACTGACAAGTGTCAGCTGCCAGGTTTTAGGTCAAAGCCTCCAGCTGGACAAACTTCACCCCCAGTAGCAGTGGACCTTTATAGTATTTGGCATGCTTATTTAGATGAATGTTTTAATGGTTTTTGAAATTCAGATAAACAAGGTGTGACGGGTGGGAGGGAGGCCCTGGGAGTGCGGATAGATCAGCAGCCAGAAAGAGCTGCTTTGAATTTGTCCTTGGTATTAAAATGATTGGCAGCTGCATGAATGATGACTAATGAAAGCTCCTTTACCTTGATTGGCTGTCAGATGAGCTCTACCTCCCCCCAATGAGGAAGATTGACAGCATCCTCAGCGAACAGAAGAGGAGGTTGTTGAGGAGAGTCAGCATGAGCTCTCAGCACCAGGTAATCTGCCCTCAATGCGCCGCTTCTCTGTCCGATCCTTCTGGACGGAAATAACTTTTAAAATGTTTACTTCATCTTGCTGTTTACCCTCCATTTCCAAAGACACTAAGTTTTTCTTTCTGTAAAATATGCTGATGTTTGTGGTGCCAGACTCATTTGAAGGATTCCACTGCTGAAACAGACATCAGATAAATTGGTTAATCAAAAAACAGAAAAGTAGTGAATAATTTATTAATCATTTCTCAAGCAAATATGGCAAACTTTACTGTTTACTGCTCTTTTTTTCCCCGTTTTTTTATTATCTGTACCAGATCAGCATATTTACTGCTGCTGGAGGAAAAAAATACACAAGTATATCAATTTTCTTGTTACGTTTATCTTTATGTAACTGTTCTGTGTCTGTTCCTACCTCTTCCATTACAGGAGGTCCTGCATGCTTATCCCCAGATCATCGTAGACCCCCTGGACACAGGAGTGGTGAGGATCCGGCTAAGCGGTGACGCTTACAACCGCAAGACCCTCAACAGAGTCAAAAAGACCCTGCCTAAACCACAGGTAGGCGTGCGTGAGAGCTATTTCAGATTGAGCCGTCATCAATATTTACATTTTAAAGAAGAAACTGAGAAGTTCTGTTTTGTAGTGTACAGTATTTCAGCTGATTCCAACATTTATGGTTCAGAAAAAAGCCCAATACGAGTACAATTTGTAGAAAATATTTGCATCGTGCAGCAGGATGAGAAAATATAGACACTGAAACTACAGCATTGACAAAATTAACCACTGCAGTGAAGAGTGGGTGACAGAAACACCTGCTGCAAGTTTCCAAACCTGCTCTGTTTTTGCTCCTTTTTTTCTCACTGCGAGATTAAAAGATTTAATAAAACTGACCCAGTCTTGATTTGATTTCTCTCTTATAGGACCTTAAACTGTCAGCCGACTCGTACCGGATCTACAGTCTCTACCACTCTCTGCATCACTATAAATACCACACCTTCTTACAGTGCAAGAAAGAGGTAAGCAGCCATGTTCCTACCGACACCGTGAGCTCCAGTCCTGTTGGTTTATTGATAAGATTTTGTCATTTTGGAGCTCGAGCCGCCATATGCTTTCTTTTTGGCTTGGCGCCCCGGTTTGGTCACAGTTGTGTGTCTGTCTCTCCCAGACCAACACCATTGAGCAGGCAGCTGAGGACCCGGGCCAAGAGGAAGTGGTGCAGCAGTGCATGGCCAACCAGAGCTGGCTGGACACCCTCTTCGGCTCCTTCATCGAGCTGCTCACGCTCAGCACCAAAGCCTGATTCGATCGCGTAAAGAGACCGACTTAAAAAGTGAGAGGATTTTAAAAAACAAAAAGAAAAATGGAAAGAGATGGATCCCACTGTACAGCCCCCTGACCCTCTTCAAATCTCTAAGGCCCTTGACGAACACAAGAGGGTCTGTTGACGTGACCTCGGACACTGGCCTCTGTTTTTTTTTTTTCTTTTTTCCCTTGTTGTTGATCAGTGACTAAAGAAATGTCTTACTTTGTGAAACCCCACCGGATTAAGGGGTCGAGAGGGAATTTACCATTGATTTTAAAAAAAGAAAACGAAAAAAAAGGGAGAGTCGCGAGGTGGACGGACGGAAAGGAGGAGGAGCCGCGATGCCAAGTCAACGGAGGAGCCACTGACATCTTGTTAACTGTGTGTCATAAAGACAATAGTTCAAAGAGAAACTATTACTGCTTAGTTTTTACATAAATTATTTTTTGAAAAGACTAACATCAGCTGTTGGCTTTTGAAAAGAGTGGAAGAGGGTGAGAATGCTTTTTAAACTGCGTGTAGAGTGTGCTGTGAGCAGCGTGATCACGGACTCGTCCACGGATAGAAACATGAAATGTGTAATAAATGCTCTCTCTCTCTCTCTCTCTCTCTCATTCTGTGCTACGTGAAGGGCAGCACCAGTCAGCTGTGTGATAATATATAAACACATTTTTATTATTTATATGAGGAGGTTTTTAACTTAAACTCTCACAAGCGCTGGTTTTTGCTGCCCGAACATTTGAAATACCTTTTTATTTTCCACAGGTTCAGTATACAATCATAACCCACATATCCAAGTCGTCTTCCCTCTATACAAAAGAACAGATGTCGAGAAATATTGTATCAAATACAGTGGGTGTAAAATAACGAGAAAAAAAAGGAGGAAAAGAAAAAATGGAGAAGAGAATGGCAAAATCTATTTGAAACTTAACATTGTTGTGCTTCAGTTCAATCATCAGTCATGCAGGTGCAAAGAAAAAGAAGTAAACTATCCATTTCCCCTGTGGGAAGAAGGAGTATAAATAAGTAATATTTAAAGAGGAAATAGTCATTTCATTTTTATCATTTTGATGTTTGTGCATACTATGACTTATTTTGAAAACAATCTAATTTTCCATAAAAAAGGAAAAAAGATGTGTAAATATTGTACAGTTCTTGATGAAATTCTTTGTCCTTCTGTACATTAACTCTCCTGTATTTGAGAAACAAATAAAATCTGCAAAGAACAATCGGTTTCGTTTCCCTACTCTGTGTGTGTGTGTGTGTGTGTGCTGTTGAACATCCATCTCTGTGAGGACATTTTTGACTCGTTTACACCGTAGAGTAAGAACATTTTGGCTGGATCTCATTTAAAAGACTTTTTGGGCAGTGAAATGAGATTAATTGAAGTCATAGTTCACATAGAAAAAATGTGTTTCTTGTTGTTCCTTGAGTTGGATGTTTGATCGTGTATGTGCAGAATCTGATGGCAGAAAACTGAATGTATTTTGGGTTCATTCTGGGCATTTTCCACAAGTTTCATGTGGAAGACCTCCAGAAAACTCACCAACTTCTGGCATTTTTCAAAGAGCCAATTTGAAGAACTTAGAAATTTATATATAACAAACATGTTGTGATACACAAATATGACTTCTAGAAGATGAATTTATTTCTTAAATGAGATTTTGTCGGACTATTTGTTGGGGAGACACTAAGCAGATCTTTGATTGTCCTTGTCCAGCAAATTTTAACCTTTCAACTCTTAATTTCCTGCATTCTGATTATTTTTTTCCCCATTTTTTTGTGTCAATTTATGGTGGCAAATGTCATAAAATGTAAAAGTCTTTCATGTTTTCATTTAGGGGGACCAGTTGCATTGTTAGACCTGAGTTTCCAAGGTTTTAGCCCCAGATTCTTTATGAACAGTCCCACATCTAAATCTTTTTTGATAATTTATTGTAATTTGCTAATGTAAGAATGCACTACTCATCTGTTATTCTGATTATGTGTTAAAACCACCAAAAACAATTTGATACAGCTGACCAGCAATATGTTATAGGATGTAATTTTCTGATCTGTTTACTGAAGCCCAAATATTTTCCTGTCTTGTCGAGTGTTTTTCTCACAGAGACTTTTTCGGTTTCACAGTCTCACAGCAGGATGCTTCCCCACCACTGCATACAGAAAATAACCTCTATCATCATTAAAGTGACAATTTACAACAACAGGTGGCCGAGTAGCAAGGAAAACACATTTTATATTTTCATTCTAAATTGCTGTAGTTCTACAAGTTATGACGTGGCGACATGACAGAACTTTCTGAACCACAGCAGCTTTGCTCTGATTAATTTCACTAGTAATTTACTGTATTTGAGTTAGTACTTTATGGGTGAGCTTTTTCTGTTCACCAGCACCAGGATATATTCTCATGAACCATTTACAGAGCCCAAATTATTGTGAAATAAATAGTATTTTCAAGCCACAACATTACGTATGATTGCAAGCTGTAATTCCTCATAAAACAAAACAAAGTTAGAGAACCACTGGTATAAATAGTTTGTCTGTAATTTCTTTGATATTAATTGAAATCTACCAATATTATGGGACAAATAGAAAGAAAACAAGATGATCTTACTTGCTTAGAGCACAAATTCTCACATTTTAGATTATTTTTGCCATGAAATAACTTGAAAACAGTGCAGTTATGATCTAAAATCTGCTGAGCTAAACCTCCAGTGTGTCAAGATCCCAACCCTGTAAAGGATAAATGCGTTAAATGTGTTGTAAATGTTAGAGAGGACATATTCCCTGCATCCCACTGTAATCTTACTCTTTTGGTGGCCTTTAATAGCTTGTGCATGAGGCCCCACGGTGTCCTCAGAAGAATAGATACTTTGATCTTATATCTGACTCCACCTAGTGGGCAGAAAACCTCCCTGACGTCATATGAGGAAAACGAAACTAAGCGGTGGGACTTTCTGGTGAAACAGTCAACACAGACTCCGTACAGTATTTAAGGAAGCTACGGCGGAGACTCGCTGATAGTTTGTCTCTCAGCACCAATATTTGCACATTTCATGACTCCTGAGCCTGAAATCTGCTGCGTTTGAGCTCAACACTCACCACCTGCACTGAAGCCTTGTCACTACAGGTAGGACAGCTTTGATTATCGAAACTCTGGACAGAAAAAGACACAAATGACATCAATATTCAAAACTTAGAAACTACTTGAATATTAGAAGTGGATGTGTATTACTCTGTACTTGGAACGCCAAACAACACAAGAATTATATTCACATTTGACTGTGCAAATAAAGGTTTCTTCCACACGAGAAGGATAAACTGGTTCTAAAAGTCCCATTCATCCCCTCTTGACCACCAGATGCTTTCATTTCTGGTCTTTACTTGCATGATGTTGGTGTTGCTGATCATTAAATAGCATTGAAACCATTGTACTGGTGAGAAGAAAGCAAAATAAGTGGTTTGAGGTATTTGACGATTGAGATACTATTATAGAGACTTTCTTCACTGTTTACATGGAGGATTATGCATAAATTTGAGCAAAAATAATATGTTATAGCAATATGTGATTTGTGAAAGTTCCTGTTGATGCAACATTATTTTTATGTCAGTAATCAGTGATAATAAAGGTACAATAATCTCTCTAACTTTGATCTATGAGGAGCTAATCAATTCTAAATGAACTGGCAATGTTCGAAAATCATTTCCTTACGTGTTATCCAACGGTCCAGTAAGTAAGAGCAACATAAATAATATAATTGAGATTATAACATAAACAATTTTAAAATATAGTTCACCTAATTCAAACATAATACGTTTATGTGAACATCGACATGTTCAAATTAGAACGAACATGGTTGGAGTGTTGGAGCACAGAGAACTGTTTTCTTTCCAAAATTGTACATAGTTTCTAAAAAACAAAATTGTACTCCTTTATTTTGTTTAATAGTCTTCTACATTTGTTCACGTAACCATACTTCCTTTGTACACGTTATATTGAGTTTAATTTTCTATATGCACAGCCTGTCCAAAAGAAAGTCGCCACCTGGGTTGAACTGAGCAAATACGTAAGAACCTTCCATTGGATAATGACTGCAGTGATGAATTCGTTTCAGCTGGAAACAACTTATTTAACCCTAGCTGATGCAGTGAGGAGCATCTCATTTCTTAGACAGCTATGTTGGTATCGTGTGGTTGTAGAAAGGATGTTAATCTGTCTCAGAAGGGTCAAATTATTGGCCTGCAGTAAGCAAAGAAAACTAAGGAGATTTCTGAAACTAATAAATTCAGGTTAAGAACCGTCCAAAGCATCATTAAAACCTGACGGATAGTGGTGTACCATCATCTTCAAGGAACAAATGTGGTCGATCACGTTGTCTTGTCTGATGAGTCCAGATTTACCCTGTTCCAAAGTGATGGGGGCATCAGGGTGAGGCAGATGAAGTGATGAACTCATCATGGCTAGTGTCTACCAGCCTGTGGGGGTTAGGGTTATGATCTGGGGTTGGTCAGGTTCAGCAACGTTATGTTCCCAAAGAATGAGGTCAGCTGACTACCTGAATAGACTGAATGACCAGGTCTTTGCATCAATGGGGCTTTTCTTCCCTAATGGAACGGGCATAGTCCAAGATGACGATGCCAGGATTCATGGGGCTCACATTGATAATGAGTGGATCAGGGAGCATGAGATGTCAGAGTCCAGACCTCAGCCCCACTGAGGATCTTTAGGATGTGCTGGAGAAGACTTGGCAGTACAAGATCTTGGTAGAAATTTATTTCAACTCTGGACAGAAATAAATGCTGACACTTTGCAGAAGCTTATTGAAATGATGCCACGACAGATGTGTGTCGTTCTCAGAGCTAAAGGTGGTCCAACAAAATATTAGAGTGTGTGACTTTTTTTTTTTTTGAACAGACAGGAAACAGCTCTTAATGGGGAAGTCTTAACCCGGTTTACTGTAACTTTATGTTTTTATTGCTTAATACATGTGGCTTTGGTGATTAGAGTACTTACAAGTACAATTTTAAAAGCGTTTGTAATATGAGAAGACAGTTTCGTTCTGTCATCATCTCCACCTACTTCCTCTTTCTCACAACTATGAAATTGTAAATATAGTTTTCCCACCTGCACCACAGTACTGCAGAAATCAGAGAGTGGACACACGCAGATTTAGTTTCTCCTAAACCTCTGAACATTGTTTTTATATGGTCAGATTGACAAACTCAGTTTTATCATATAGCCTATTTCTGCTGGTGTATGTTGTAACTTTATGATTCATTTTGTAATGTAGGTTTTTATCATAAACCACTTTGTTACCTTAATTTAAAAGGTGGTCTAAAAATAGAGTTATTACTATTGCATTAACAATATTTGAAAATTCATTTAATTTTTTTATAGCACAGGTCTTTCTTAAAATTACTCTTTCATATTTTTGCGAATATATAAACACACAGTAACAAAATATACAAAAAAATATAACACAGAGAAATAAAAAATCTAAGTAAATAAATAATTAATCACACAAAGTAATTGGTTCATTATTTAGCACTTGAAAATAAAAAAAATAACCAAGTTCAGTCTCACTAACTTAATGTAACCATTTTCCAGATTTTCTGCATTTGAATGAAGATTTTTATCAAAAATATTATGGCTTACATTTATTTTTTTGCTGTATGTGCTTCCTTTGTACACCGATATTGGCAACATACTTTTTCTGCAAAAATTGAGCTATAAAATGACTCAAAAGTGTCATCTACAGGCAAACATGGGCATGATTCAAATAGTTAAATACATACGGATAATTCTGGGCATGAAACAGCTAGACTTTCACAGCTTCTTTTGGTCAAATACGCCACATGAGTGTTACTATTCAGTGAAATATATCCCTGAAGCGTGTGTGACAGCAGGTCAGTGTAGTTACAAATAATGTGCGGCGCTAAATGGAGTCTTTATGGTATTTTTTTGCTGTCTCTGTAGAAATGTCTCATCAAAAACCGCTGCTCAAGCCGTGGCTGCGGGCCAAGATTGACAGTGGCAAGTTTCCTGGTGTAATCTGGACAAACTCAGAGAAAACAGAGTTCTCCATCCCCTGGAAACACGGTTTGAGGCAGGACTCCTCTGACACTGACAGCCTCATCTTCAAGGTAACGGCCATGGACAGTCTTCATAAACGATGTGATACTGTAGTGTGTAAATAATCCAACTTCTATTAGGTTGTAGTTTGTGCGTTTTGTGTGATTCATAATAATTTCAATCGGTTTCTCCCTCCCAGGCCTGGGCTGAGGTGAGCGGAAATGGCCGGGCTCAGGGAGACGCCTCAGTCTGGAAGAGGAACTTCCGCAGTGCCCTCCGAGCTAAAAGCTTCAAAATGGTTTCTGATAACAAGAACGACGCTGCGAACCCCCATAAAGTGTTCCACTGGCCGGACGAGTCGGCATCAGGAGGTGAGGATCCACCAACTGGGTCCTGTCTTGTACTGGACAGCAACCAAGATAAAAAGAACTGTTTGCTGCGATGACAAAAAAGTGAATTAGATGCATTTGCTGGCACTTGGTACTGAAAATGCAAAGAAAAAAACCCCAAAAATGCTAATTTATTAATATATCACAATATTTAGCTTGTGTGTTGTAATTATTGTTCTTTTTTCCACTGTAACTAAAAAGACACATTTGGTTTTCACGATGAATTTCAAATTGCGCAAATGCAAAAATCTGCTAATACAGCAGGTGCACCTCATGTATGCTAAGATCAGCTCTCCACATGGATTTAAGATGAGCACCTTTCTATCTGATCACCTCCTCACCTGTTTTATGCCTGCTCTTTTCTGTTTCTCTGGTTGAGACGTGTCAAGGGAACATGTAAAAGCAGAGCATGCAAGTGGATACTGTTTGTAAAAGCGGATTATAACATTGAAGGTTACATATTAAAGGCCAGTCAATAATGAAAAGATAGTAAGCATAGATCTTTGCTTCCACTCTCAAAGCTAACTCTTCTGCTGGATCCCAGGAACAAGATGAAGCTGACTTGTTTGAGGATTTTGACCTCACTGCACAAGACGTAAGTGACGCCTGTGTGTTCTACTTATAGGAACGTAGGGATTAAAATGGAAACGCTATGCAAATGCTGTGAAATGAAACACTTGATTTTGATGTGTATCTGTGGTCTCTCAGAGCCAGCTTGGTCCATGCTTTGATGACCTCTACCTTGGAGAAGAAGACAGTGTGTATCTTCCAGGTAAAGCAGCTCTGTTTTTCAGTATTATTTTACACATACTTTAATAAAACGCATGTTTTCAGTCTGAATGCTTCTGAGCTAATCAATATCAACCAGCAGAATCCTCAGCCAGCCAGGATATTCTCCAAGAGTGTCTGAAGGGACTGAACATTGGCCCTGAAGCAGGTAAGACTTATCAGCATTTCCTCCTTACTGCTGCAGTCAGAGCAGAAAAACAACAACAATAAAAAATAATTTCCGAGGTACTTTCCTAAAAAACAGTTTTTCAGTTTCTCCAACTTTTCCACAGAGAGAACCGCAGGCTTTGAGCCTCCTCCCGAGCAACAGCAGCCCCAGAATCAGGTTGTGATTGGTGGATGCGCGTTGCCTGGGCAACAGCAATATCCAGTAATGTTTGAGGGTGCAGCCTGTGAAACTGGGTTGCCTGAGCAACCAGCACATCCAATGGAGGGAGCAGTGGGAGGGGCCTGTGATGGGCAGTTGGTGGCACAGTTCCTACATACAATGAAAGAGACTAGAGATGGAGATAATTTCAGTAAGTTGGTGGGGGGGGGGGGGGGGGGGGGGGCTGCTACGTATGACAAAAACACGAAGAATTCACACACAAATGAAATCCCTTTACATAATATTCACATCAAATCTGTTTGATAAGGCTGTAAGATACAACCTGTCCTGTCAGTATGGTTGATATTAATCAAGATCTGCAACCATTTCATATTTCTCCCGTTTCTGAATCTTTAGAGACTCATTTCAGGATCATAGTGTACTACAGAGGGGTGAAGGTGTCTGAGCAGACGGTCGAGAATGAAGCAGGAATCCGCTTAGTCTACAGGTAACATCAAAATATGCCTTTCGTCAGACAAAACAAATGATCAGCTGTCCTATTTTGACTTGAAACCATCTGGTTATTGTTAAAAACGCATTTTTCATGTTCTTGCCAGGAGTAGTAAATGAAGAAGGTTGATGCCACTTTCATTTCTGTATGTTAAATGTGCAGCTGGAGCCAGAAGTGGTTTGTTTATTCTGCACAAAAAAATGTGAAAAGGACAAGCTAGGTCTACATATTTACAGCACAAACATGAGAGTGGTAACAATGTTCTCATCTTTCTCTCTGCAACAAAAAAGTCAGCATATTCCCTCAATGTTCTCTGTTGTATAACAGTCTATTCAGCTTGAAATGAAATGAATAATGTCTCCACATCAGCCCTGAGCTCAAGGGGACAGTCTTGGATCATGAGTCAGGCCTCTCCCTGGTTTCTCTGCCAACTCCTGGAGTCATGCTGGATCAAACTCAAGCCAATCTGACCCAACGGATTCTCGACAAACTGGGCGACGGCCTGGACGTGGGGGTGTCCAGCCACGTGGTCTACGGCCAGCGACGGGGTGAAATCAAAGCGTTCTGGAGCTTCTCCAAGTTCGACCAGAACCAGCAGCCCCAAGAGGTTCCTAAGCTGGAGCCGCAGGCGCTTTACCTGTTCAAGGACTTTTTGCGAGGTGAGTAAAAGGACTAATTATTTAGCTTTTTGTTTGCATACACATGAGTGAACAGTATCTTTACATGCGCTTTACATGTAGGAATACTGGACTTCATTGGTGGCAAAGACAGCCCTCCCTGCTCCCTGTTCTTCTGTCTCGGGGAGAAGTGGCCTGACAGCAGGCCTTGGGAGAAGAAGCTCATCACAGTGGAGGTGAGAGGACTTTTAAATTATTAAAACACACAAACACTGTTTTGCTCTCACACACCTTGAAGCGGTATTTCAGTTTGGCACAGATTTTTTATTTTTTTTGCTGCACAAACTTCTATTAAATTTCATGAGTGATCAAACCCACAAAATTGCTCACTCAAGGGAGCTGTACTCAGCAGCACTTTTCAAGAGGCAATTTTGTCTCAGTATTGATTAATAGCACTGAGGGAACAAAGCCTGAATACCGGTGCTGACAGCTGATCCTTCAGTCGTAAAAGGTTTTCAGCTCTTGAGCCTCCACACAGGAGTGCATGCTGCGAAATGAACAGCTCATACAAAAAGTTATTGTAATGAAACCAACCTGACATGTCCTGTTGCTTTCTCAGATCTCATGGCTGCTGTCAAACTCAAATCTCGACCTTGTCATTCTTGTCACTGCGTCTGACTTTCGCTGCCTGTTTTTTGTCCGTCTCAGGTGGTCCTGACTTCAATGGAGTTTCTGAAAACTATGGCCGTTGACGGTGGTGCCTCCTCCCTGCAGTCTGTGGAGCTGCAGATGTCCCTCGAAGAGATGATGGAGTTGTGCTGATGCAATCTGCTGAGCCTGAAAGTCATTGTTTACCCTTTTTTTAAAATCCTCAATCTTGACATGAAAAACTTAAAGGTCTATAAACATTTTAGGTCTTGAACGTTCACCAAACAGAATAGATAATGTAACAATAATAATAATAATAACTGTAATAATAATTGTGCTAGTGTTGGATTGGCTGGATTTTGCTCAAAAGAAATATATTATTTATAGCTTGATATTTAAATGTAAGTCACTGATTTGATAGGACCTTTCTTACTTAAATAATATTAATGGTACTAGTGTAAGAGAATGACCCAAAGAGAAAAGTTCTGTCACTCAGCTCAACGGGTAAACTGTAACTGTTTCCACTGGCCTTTCACTCATTCTACTTTCTGCCCCTGTAAATACTGTGTTTGTGCTAAATAAACGTACTCCTCCTAAAGCAAAACAGCAGGTTTCCCTCTAAACTCACATCTTTGTACATCAATGTCAGACGTCACGCAGAAGCTCAGTAATCATGTGTGAATTGTTACATGTATCAGATAAAGAAGATAAGCGCAGCACGGTAACAATCCCCAGCCAAAATAAAACAATTTAATGAATGCACTGTAACAACACCTAACACCACAAACAGAAATAAACTCTACTGTTCCGTCACAGCATAAACAAACAGCAGTATAAAGGTCAAGCTGATTTAACTGCAGATGGGATCTCAGCATCTGGAATCCGCCTAAATGTTTTGTATCATGAGACAGTTTTCACACAACACGCCCAATTTACATCTGAGAACATGTTTTGTACTGCATCACACCACACACACTGCATAGAGCGAAGAACATATGCTGTGCAGATGTTTCTTCCATCTCGTTCTATGCAGGGGTCATGAGTTCACGTATCTGATGTGGCATGTTTGGAATTTCCTCTAAAGCAACGCTCTGCACAAGACTGCATGAAGCTAATTTAAATGCACATAATGTGAGAACAAGCAGTAAGATTTTAAGACTTTATTCAAACATTTATGGGTTATTATCGCCATGAAATCAATTCCTTCTCAGGAGCTACTACTGATTCAGAGTTTCATTCAAACCAGTGTGACCTTATTGCTGCTCTAAATTATTAGTCTGCATCCAAAAAAGAAAAAAAATTAAACAACCTTTTTTATCCTTTCTTAAGTTGTCAGAGTGGCTAGCTGGGTCTGGACAAGAACTGCAGCTCTTTCCTTCTGCACCATCCACACAGTTACAATAGATATTTATCCACTGACCAACTTGAGAAATGGGATAATCAGGAAAAGAAAAAAATCAATAAAGTGAATGAGTGGATTTGACATGTTTCAGTCCTTCTCTCCTTCACCTGCTTCACCGTCATTCTCTGACTCAGACTTTGCGTCCTCGGCAAGAGAGTTGCCTCCAAGTCCTGACATCGGGACGAGCTTCCCTTCTGCATCCACTTCCATCGGCTGGATGATGTTATCCCTGCAAAAACACGGGAGATATAAAGGTCATCAGCAGTAAAATTACTCCCATTCTCGTGATCAGTATTTAGAGGTTTATGCAGATAGTTTTATTGCCAGCAGAGTTTGATAATGTAACCCTAATCATGAAGCCTCCTCTCAGCAAACAAACTTCACAACAGAGCATTAAAACAGGATTGTTATGTCTATTATATATGCAATGAAGACTAGAGTCTTTAAGTTGTTGTAATGCTTTGATAACTGAGATTTAACAGCCTTATGCAATATTTTAGTTTTACTACAGTTAATTTTATTATATCCGCTCTGCTTCTTTTAAAATGAATGATTAAACGTTTACAGCTTTCTTTCTAGTTTTACTGTGCAGGGAGTCAATACCAGTTCATTTTCAGGTCACACTTGGAGCCTCATCTCTTTAATGGCTTCCTCGGGGAATGTATTTATTAGGACAATTTCAGCCTTTTAAGACTCTCCTGTTTCTTCAATAGCATCAGAGAGATTTTAACACAGCCTGTCTGTAAGCGTTTTACAAACCTAGACAGCTTGTTGAAGAGTATGATGAGCCTCTTGGCCTCCTCCTCCTTCTCCTCCTCCGTCATGCCCTCCATAGGATCCGGCTGCTCCGCCTCCACCCGCCCCGTCACCGGGTTGATGCGGTCTTTGAGCTGCCGGTACTCTTCGGTGTCGGAGTCGGAGTCGCTGGAGTACTGGGCGTCAGAGCTGGAGGTCCGGGGCCCCTGACCTCCCAGCAGACCTCTGGTGGCCAACAGGCCCGCTGCATTACCGTAACCTGTGTACTTGACAAAACGGCTCACTGGAAAGAACAAGTGGAGGTGGAAGAAGATGACGGGAGGAAAGAAAGTAATGCACACACTGAGGAAAAATAGTTTAAAATTGGTGTGAAATACACAAAATAAGAATTGTAAAACTCGAAATTATACTAGATAGATAGATAGATAGATGGATAGATAGATAGATAGATAGATAGATAGATAGATAGATAGATAGATAGATAGATAGATAGATGGATAGATGGATAGATGGATAGATAGATGGATAGATAGATAGATAGATAGATAGATAGATAGATAGATAGATAGATAGATAGATAGATAGATACACTCAAAAAATTATAAACACAACACTTTTATTTTTGCTGCCATTTTTTATGAGATGAACTCAAAGATCTAAAACTTTTTCCACGTACACAATATCACCATTCTCTCAAATATTGTTCACAAATCTGTCTAAATCTGTGATAGTGAGCACTTCTCCTTTGCTGAGATAATCCATCCCACCTCACAGGTGTGCCATATCAAGATGCTGATTAGACACCATGATTAGTGCACAGGTGTGCCTTAGACTGCCCACAATAAATAGGAATGATACATCAAGTAATTTAAAAGGGAATTTAGGGGAAGACAATGATTTTTGTCAATTCAATATATAAAACTAATTTTAACACACAGTGTCGTTTCTGTATGACCACATTGCAATTTACTCTTTCTCTATTCATCCAGAAGAGTGACAGGCTTTAGGCTTACCATTTTCTTTGCACAGGACAAAGATTAGGTCAGCAGCACAGTGTTTGACATCTGTGTCTAGATGAGTCATGAGACGAATCAGACGACTCTTCACTGTGGAGCCTTCCTCGGGTCGATGTGATACATCTCTCAGAGGAGGCAGAATCTAACGAGGAGGAAAAGTGATCAGTTTAACACGAGCTGCAAATATGTACAGATGAGCAGAAGCATTATGAGAACTCAGAGATGTTGTAAATGTGAACTGAACAGTCAGTTCTGGTAGCCAATGTACTGGATGCAGGAGAAATGGACAAATGTAAAGAGATGAGGTTTATAGCATGCCTCTGGTCAGCAATAATAAGCGCCCATCAACAGTGCACCTGCTGCAGTGTGTCGAGGGAAGTGTTGGAACAAGTCTGATCTGCTATGGCTCCAATTCATAACTTACAGGATTTAAAGGTTGTGCTGCTAACATCTTTGTGTCTGATAATACAGGGCGCCTTGAGAAAGTTTATGCTTAGCAGGTCAGATCTGTTTTGGTGGCTCTCAAATGACCAACAGTATATTAGAGATTAAGGGTGGTCATAATATTGTAAAAAGCAAACTGTGAAAGTTTTCTCAAAGGTATCAATTTTCAGGAATCTTACATGTTTCCTGGTGTAGTGGCGTGTTTCTCTGTGGGCCCTGCAGCTCTCTGTCAGTAGATTGAGGATCGGTGTCAGCTTCTCTTTGATCTTATCCCCCTGAAAAGCACACAAACAAAGAAACCCTTCTCTGGCTATTTCAGTATTAGCAGACAGATGGCCTCGCTTTCAGACTCAAATATGCAAACTTCTTCTTTGAAACAAACTCTTCGAAAACCACACGTGGTGTTGAAAGGTTTGCTCCGAGCATAACCCTCAACCTTTTCATATCGCTTCCTCCCTCACCGACTCCAGACGTCTCTCCATGAACATCAGCAGCATGTGCACGCAGTCCATGTTGACCCCCTGACACTGCTTTGAGTCCGGCTCCAGAGGAACCATCAGCAGCACGTCGAGACACTGGAGAGGCAGCGCTGACAGCAGGTTGACCGTGTGACTGTGGGATTAAGAGGAGAGAGCAGAGAGACATAGTATTTGGTTTGCTCTGGCAGGATGGATTGTTGTATACTCGTGAATACCAAAATACAATAAATAATATACAGTTCTTTTGTTGAGAAACAGCAAATGGCCTCATCAATAAAGCCAAAGACCTCCAGTGACACTACCTTTCTCTCCCCACTATAGTGACTGACTCAGTGCTTTACACAACTTTTTAAATTGATTATTATCTTCTGTACATCGCTACTAGTTGTTTGCACCATATACTATGTAAATTTGCACATTTCTAGGCAAATAGTTTGTACATTCCTGCACACTGTAAATATCTCTATTACTTCTAATTTACTTTTACTTTTTATTTTGCGTTTACTCATAATTTCTTGGATTAGTTACACCTGCTACTTATTTGATTTATAACAGTCATTTACTATTTGACTTGCAACACTTGCTTTAAAAAAAATTCTCCTTTTTTAAAATGTTCTACTTTTCAGTGTTTACTGTTACTGTGCACCAAAATACCACCTCAAATATGTCCTATGTGAAAACCAACTTGACAATAATTCTAAAACTAAATAAGAATAATTATCGAAAAATTATTTATGACTATAATTACTTGATAACTGAAATCAGCTAAGCTTTTTTGCAGCAAATTATATTACAAGCAAATGACTTCAGAGTCAAATTACTCTTGGATTTTAGAGGCTTGGATACAGTAAAGCAAATTTCTTTAAATGTCAGCATTAATTATTACATGTTTAAAAACACATTTGCCAGAAGCTCTACAATAGTAGATTAAATTCATGGCCTTATTTATGTGATTTCTACCTGCATTGCACATACTGGTAACACATGATTAAACAGTACATAATATATATTTCACGACTGTCTCCACAGCTATTTTTCTGTCCAACTTCACATCGTGCTCACCCCTGCAGCTCATCAGTGTCGTCCGACAGCGTACATTTCCTCATCAGGCAGAGTCGCAGGATCGCCACCAGGTGTCGGTACAGAGCCGCATCGTCCTAATGACAGAAAATGTTAGTTCCCTCATAATCTGGGATGATAACGTACGAGACACGGCTGGGACACAACAGACAAAGATAGCACAGGATTGCATTTATTCTGTTCTTTAGTTAATGGAAATTTTATGGATATCCTCAAAGAAACAGATGTCAGCCTTATCTCAGCACTCCTGTTATAAGTTTCTAAAATGTGAGCTTCTCCTCCTGTATGCAGACTCATCCTTCTTGTCTTTTCTTTGACACCTGAAGGCTGACAGCTTTATTAAATCCTCATTTTCACTGACCTCACTTGGATCCTGCCTGTGGGTGCTGTGGGTGATGTTGAAGAGGATTTTGAGGATCTCAGTGACGCGCTGAGAGGCTTCCAGAGAGATGGGTGGTGTCGCGGGGTCCAGTACACACTCATACTGGTCCTTCCACTGCACCTCCAGGCAGCTCTCCAAGGCCGTTGTGAGGATCGACACTCCTCCCTCCTGAAGAGAGGAAAACAGGAACAGGAATCTTTATATCAGAATACACTGAGGGCGATGCCATGAACAAAACGCGAGGATGGTCATTATCACAACATTTACTGCATGACTTTTCACGGTGACTTTGGTGTATGTGAAGTAATGTTACCTGCTGAAGCTGAGTGCTGAGCTCTGGCCGTAGTGCAGTAATGAGGAACATGAGGCGTAATTCATAGAACTGAACGCTGGAGGGAGACGAGCAGTTCACACTGGAGGACAGACACTCTATGAGGCCACACAGGAGCCTGACAGGAAAAACAGAGAGAGACGCTAGCTGCTGGAATTATGTTGATTTGCACGATAGCCAAGTTAAGGTTATGACACCAGAGAATGGCGCTGCTCCTGACACCAGCCATACACAGACTGAGTCATGTCTCAGTCAGCCCTATCAATTTTCCTCTCCCAGACTTTAATTGCATTTGTTGTAACATCTTCAACAGAAACAGGCTATGAACTTGTTTACCTCAGGCAGAGTTTGATATGTGTATATATTCTGGCAGGATCATCAAATAGTTCATTGAATGTTTTTCTGCTTTTTATCTTTTTTTTTTTTTACAATAAATTTCTTCCTTTGTGATTGTTAAATGCTGCTGCCACAATACGGACTAAAAACAAGCTTTATATTAACGGAAATGTGTTGACATTGTGTGTGTGCCTTGTGAGGAAGCCCACCTGAGGCCACTGAACCCTCTGCCTGCGCCCAGGTGCTGTTATACACCACGTTACACAACACCTTCATGGCCTCCTTTTCTCTGAGCCTCCTCCCCTGACTCCCCTTCCTCCTCCTCCTCTTCCTCCATCTCCATCTTGCTCTCCCTCCGGTCCCTCCTCCCTCGCTCCAGCACCTTGTGATGGAGGCCGCCTCTGTGCATTTCGTTGATGCTGGTCCTGTGGCTCCCGAACCAGCTGATGCTGTCCATGTCCCCGCTGGTGGCGATGCTGATGTCGCTCTTGGCATCTTCATCAAAGGCACAGCCTTCCTCGTTTGTCGCTGGCGTCAGCTTCGCCTTCGTCATCGTCAGTGCGACTCTGTAGCGCTTTGGCCTCAGCAAGAAGCGATGATGTTGTCATAGAATCAGAGTCGGGGTTGTTGGCTTCGTCGCTGGACGTCCACTCGTGGGTTCAGGCCGGCTAGTTGGCCAGAGTCAGGAGAGCGCTGTCGGTCACCAAAGGCCCAGGACCTTCTTGTCCCCTGGACAGAATCCTCAGGGTGCGTAGAGTACCCTCAACAGACGACATTGACTCCTGTTCTATGAACCTCATGAGGACAACAGCTAAATTCTGGAGACAGGAACAGAAAAACGTTTACAAATACTCAAAGGAGACTTCTGACAAAACCCTTCACAAGCAGACAGTGAGGTACCTGTCTGAGGATGAGGCCGCGATCCTCCTGGTCGTACTCATCGAAGTCGGAGTCAGAATCAGCGTGTCCCCACTTATTTTCTGAACTGGTACAGCAGTTGAAAAGAATTCATTAAATCAGAATTTTCATACTTCTTGTAACTATTTAAGGACTAGCTCAGGGTGTCTGACATGCAACAAAAAAAGTGTATTTCAATAAAATGTCTAAACTGTGGCAGTACTGTACCTCCTCTAGTTTCTTTGCTTTCAGTGGCACACAGTCCATGTTGAATGAGTAAAATAACAAAAGACAGGGAAAAAAATGTCATAGAGGTCCCGATAAGCGTTTGGAGCCATTTATAAGGCGCCAGAACAATTCACCGTTGCCCCCAAGCCAAGATAATGGCCCCTTTGCAACCAGATGACATCATGTTTCTGAGTCACCTTTAATCATGTCTTGAGTGGCTGGTTTAAAGGTGACCCAATCTGTATCAGTAAATGTGAACAAAAGATATTTAGCAATACACAGCAGTGTAAGAAGGAACTACATGGACACGATTTGAATTTTAAAATAGAAAATAATTCTAATTGCACAAAAATTTCCATACAAATAAAGGAGCAAATTAAAGTAAAATTAAAATCAAATGCAATGAAACAGACCTGGAGCTACTTTCAGTTATAAAACTGCTTTGCATATTCCTTCTTTATACCAAAAACTCTTAAAACTCTCAAAGTTAGGACTGACACTCCCCTTGTTCTCCTCACAGTTAAGAGTACAAGTGTTATTCAATCACTCTGCCTGGACTCAATCTGTCGGCGCATGCAGGCAGAGGATCAGGGACAACTGATACAGCAGAATTACTAATCACAGGCAGACTGTGGGGTGGAGCTGAGGAGGGGTGGATGAGATGGAGGTGTGGTAGTACGGTAATGCTTTAAGGAATTACTGTGGGATTGTGACAGCAAACCTTTCTCTCAGTTGACGGGTGCAGCAGCGACTTACTTTCTTTTTTCCCTCTCCTCCGCATCGAAGAAGAAGCACTGTGCGTATGCAGGACACAGACGACGACAAAAGAAATGTCATAAGCAGCCTGTAGAGCGCCGCGTACGAGGATGTGCGAGGCTTCTGTGTGGGCACTACCTCTTTGTTGAACTCCTGCAGCTGCGTTTGAACACCGTTCTCATCCCCCTGCTTGATGCACTGGATAATCCCCTCCACGTCCACGTATGCTTTCCTGCACACACACAAGACAGAAGATCATTCAAGCCATAACAAAATTACAGTTACACAACAGTAACGAGGGTGGTGGTGACAGAGGTAGGCATTATCAAACACAAGCAACCAAAAATAGTGCATGTACGGTAATAATTGGTCTGTTGTAGCTACACAATGCAGGAATAAAAGAAATAAAGGGTGGTATTTAATGGGTTAGAATTTGATGGGCTCCAGTGAGGTGCTAACATTTTATCTCTGCTGACTACTACATCAAATTCATCAGTGATAAGATCTTTCCAGATGCTTGAACTGATTCGGAATGTTTACATGACCGTTCATATTGACATGACAGATATGCACACATAAAAAAAGACTGCAGACAGATTACAGATAACCACATGTGGTCTAAACTTACCTTGTGCAGTTCACTTGATCAGCCAGGTGATTACTCTATGTAAGCAGAATCCCTGATCAGAAAGTCACTGCTCCCAACTTTGTGTCAGCTCCCTGCCAAAGGTTTCTTAGTCTACGTATGTGCAGTGTGCTCTATTCCTCCTTTGAATTGGCTCAATTCGATTGCTTTCCAGCACCTCATGCACTCTGCCTACCTCTCCTCTCCCTCTTCTGTCGCTCCCTCTCTCTCTCTCTCTAATCCAAGAGAGATACAGGAGCCATGGAGTTTATGGTTATAATCCACTAATGACTCTAAGCTTATACTCTCTGTATGACCCTCTAACCTTTTACAGGGTTTTCAGACTTGCACTGCATGCTCTCTCGCTCTGTCCCGCTTTAACACGTCTTCTACTGACATCTGTTAATAGCTTGGAAACTCGAAAATAACCGTGAAGACTTTGTTTATTGACGTGCTTCTTTAGCTGTTGCATAACATCGCAGGAGGCAACTGATGGCTAAGCTGGACTTGAAGAGTACCGCAGAGGAAATGCATCTGCAAAGGCACTTAAGATCATTTTTATTTGGTTGTGTAGAATCTGAAACATTTGCAGTCTTGTTTTTAGCAAAATCACAAATCACTCAATCCCACAAGAGGGTGTACTGATTACATGTGATGCTAGTACATGTTGTTCACACTTCTCTACTCCCACAAGATGGCACTGTTTTCATGTTTTAGCCAGCTCACTCCGATGATAGTGTTTATCTCATGCACACTATGTACACAGCTGTGCATAATAAATTGTGTCTATTGAAGGTAAACATTACATCGTAGCCATATGCTACAGATGGTGCTAATCTACACCAAATACCTGTGACAGAAATCAGTCTGCACTGAGGATGACGGCAAACACCACCGCTCAAGTTCTGGTTTTGCTCCAGTAAATATACTGTTTTGTTTTCAGCGTAATTAAACTTACTTTCCGCTCTCATACTAACAAGCTTAAAAAGAAGTTCACACACTTTCTTGAGTGCCCCGACACCTGAAATCGGTGAGAAGATGATATGTGAGTGAATGACAGGCTTTCCTGGCAGGATGCTCACTCTTGTGCCCAGTGGATAAAGGAAACCGGTCCGGGAGGCTGAAGTGGACGGCTCGGCTTACAACAACAGGATGCGCGCTACGTCACTGATAGTGGGAGAAAAGTCAGGAGTCCTCACAAAGGGTTCTCCTGGAAGTAAGTCCACACTCCTTCAAGATGAATTAGATGCAGGATATCAACAAGTCAGAGCGACAAGAGACGAATGACCCTCAGTGAACTTCCAGACTAGTGGAAAAAAACAACGGTCCTTGACGCAATCCAGGACTTCACACTTTAATCATACAGACAAAGACTAACATCATGAGTATCTGTCATAACACCTGCGACGCAGTATACTGCATGTAGTCCAAATACAACTGACCTCTACACTTAAAGCAAAGCAAGAATATATTTTGAGAAGCATGGATCTTGTTCTTAAAGATTATGTGTGTATGATGTTAATTTCCCCCCAAAAAATTAATCTCAAATATAGTTTGGCTATTTTATATATCTGTGAGTATAACCTGTTGTGTTGCATGTAGATCTTGAGATCTTTTTCATGTGTGAATGTCTTCTTTTAAAATTTTTCTTTATTTTTAAGCAAAACAATAATAACAGCACTTCTAGCAATTTCATATGCATTCGCTACATCCTTTCTCCTACTCAACTTAAAAATGCAATTTATTTATTATTATTAATTCACTTGGATGTTTGAGTACCGCGTGTACAGTGATAGATATGCAGACTTTGATGCTCTAGACTGTTTTGCATTCGTTTGCTGAACGAGGAATATTTATTTTGATTTTTATAGCACCGCTTTGCGATGTCAAAACAGTTTGAAAGTTGATGTGAAACCTGGGAACTTGCAAATATTTGGGAAATAAATTTTTCAGTGTATTTACAAATCTGAAATGAATGCCTTTTATACAGAAGTTGTGTACAGTTTTCAAGGTTAACTGATACATAGTACTGGCAACAATTCTCAGCGATATTTTATAATAATTAACCTGGGTTTATTATATGACCATTGTGTTTATGTGTTTATACCCCCGTCCCCAGGTACAAAGAAGTTATAGTGTTTGTTTTGTTTGTTTGTTGTGTTTTATAGTTCAATAACTTTACAAGAGAAAATACTGGCACCATATTGACAGGAAAGTACAAAAAAGAAGAGGAGAAAAAAGAAATAAACAAGAATAATAACAACTTCACAAACGTAACTTAATGAATACAAAATAAAAGGCAAAGTAAGTCATCAGCTCGGCCATGTAGCAAGATTCAAGGTAAAAAGGGCTAGCGAGAAATAATTCTTTCATTCCACGATGAAATATTCGTTGAAGTACCCTCAAAAAAAGGAAGGAAGTAATACACATTAAAGCACTTTTATATGTCTGAAAAAGATGTTTACCAAATGACAAGTGTGACATTTCTGCATATTAGGTCTAAATTGTCCTGCAGGGAATAAAAATAGATCATGCCATTCTCTAAAAGGGATAAAAGAAATTCCTTCAAATATCTTAAATTTCCATCCATTATTTATACACCACTTAATCATCATTAGGGTCACGGGGGGCTGGAGTCTATCCCAGCTGACTTAGGGCAAAAGCAGGGGACATTCACACCTGCGGACAATTTAGAATCACCTTAAACAGTACTGGTCAATTTAAAGAAAAATAAATAAAACACATATAGTAATATTGGAAGTAACCCAACACCAGGAATGATCTGTTGAGACTCCAGCACAGGATCAACACAGAACAGTTACAAACTCTTTCCACCTCTTTCGTAAGATGCATCTGAAATGTTGCCTACTCATGTCTTACGGAAAGTAGGTGATCAATTTGCTCCAAGCTTGGCAACTGCAGGTGTGCAGGAACTGGTCTATCAAGCTGCTGTGATTACTCTGCAGCCCTCACGTTTCATCTAATAAACACTTGGCGTTATCCTGCTTAATCATGTGAGAAATTATAATCATTTCAGTGCCGATGCTCTCGAGTGCACGCGCACAGGAGTGACTCAGTGACAAAGCAAACCGCTCAGATGGTAGTCACAGGAAAAGTACACAATAGACTAAAGGGGGGAAGTTGGGAATGAGAGAGAAAGATCCAGACAGGGAAAAAGAGAATATAGAGGCTAGAAAAGGAGAAATGTGACACTGCCTCCCCATGGATTTACTGTATTATTAAAAGATTAAGAAACGGAAAATGCTTTCCTAGAGAGCTGCTATTATGCGGCTGAAACTGAAACTGGAAAGTTGATAAAGTAATTTCTTGTGAGCATTTGAAAGTGGGCTAATAAAGCTATGATCAATCCTGGAAGCTGCAATTTTATCAAACTAGATCTAAATCTACATTTATCATATGGAGGAAAGCTGCAAGATCAAGGAGTTGTTTGGAGAAACTGTATGGGGATGTGAGTGAAGGACGTTTCAGGAATAAACACGGGTGACGGCACAAGTGAGTCAAGGGAAAAAGCCACAGGAAAAATGGGGCGATAAAGAAAAGCCTGGAGGAGAATTGGGGTTATTTGGGCTCAGCGGGCTTCCTGCAGGTGATGGAAATGAAAGAATGATTTCAGGAACAATTGCTCAGCAGCAAGTGAAGTGAGGGAGGAGAGGGATGGAGGAGGATGTGAACGAGGACGGGGGGCCGGGGCCGCAATGTGAGCATAAGGATCAATGTAAACATCAGAGGCAGAAGGTACAAGGTCACGCAAAGTTTACGTTTTGTTTGTGTGCTGTTGTTTAAAGATGGTTTATGTTGGCTCTTGTAAATAAAGCATAAAACTGCCACCGTGACTGATAAATTACGTGTGGGAGCAAGCGAGGCAGCATCATGACAACATTACAGACACACCCCCTCCCCCTGCCATCACACTATAAAGGACCTGAGGTAGAGACAGATGACAGACTTGAGCATCAGCAAGCAACCACGAATGGTTAACCCAACAAGACACTGCAGGTTTTTACATTTCCTTGGCGGTAAGTGTCAACCCAGATTCATTTTCATATGAATTTGAACTTTTTTTTTTTTTAAATTGCTAACTGTTATTGACTTTTCTTGTCACCAAACTTTGCACCTCTGTGTTTTTTAATACATCAGCTTAGAAGGGTGTATTTTTTTCCTTAATGTCACTCTATGTTTTCTTTAACTATAGGCCAGTGCGGTATGGAGATAGCTGTTCTGTTGTTGCTGACTCTGCCTTTGACTGCTGCCTCCCCACTGAGACCAACTCAAAGGTCAGTGGAAAAACATCGGTATATACACAGCTCATGATGGAAAAGAAACACTGAAAGTAGTTGTTACTATAGATCGCCCACTGCATGCTGGTTCTAGAAGGAGAATCAAATTATTTCCAAGAAGAAAGAGGAGGAAAACTGTGAAACTTCTTATCAGTTTATCTATATGCTACATTTGTCCAAGTCTTTTGCATCTTAATCAATACCGTTTTCTGTTGGATCCACAGGTCAGACGCAGACATCGTCCCACAAGGAGCAACTGTCCAGTCTGTCGGGGTGGAAAGGTCAAAAGTCTTGGATGAACACCGTGCTCCATTACTGAAGATCATCCCATTTCGTTCAGAAGACAAACATCTTGACCTGGATGCTCTAAAACACAGGTAAAAAGAATTCAAAACATACTGTGAGTGGCAGTAAAGTCTCTGCAGTAGGTTCCTAATACAGAGCAAATATCGCAAGTGAAACTTCAAATGTTTATTTCATTTCTGCTTATCATGCCTGCCAGCCAAACCTAAATTGTCTGGAAATGATTGCTCTGAGTGCCAAGTTTCACTTTTATCCCCCTTTTTCCCCTCCTCTTCATTACTGGCAGCATGGCAGCGAAATTACGCCCACGACGTGCACCTCAGCGTGGATGCCAGTTCGGGACCTGCCAGGTTCACAACCTAGCCAACACTTTATACCACATCGGCAAAGCAAATGGAAAAGAGGAGTCAAAGAAGGCCAACGACCCGCAGGGATATGGCAGATAGGGCCGAAAGGGACTGATGGAACTTAAGGACTAAGACGGTGGAGAGCTCTCTCCAAAATCTCCATCTATTTATAACCAAATATCTCTATATACATTCTGACTGACTGGTACTTTTAGATTTATGCTCATTAAGCACATAGAATGTGGATGTTGAAATGTTGTGTAAAATCCTTAGCTATCTTACTTCTAAAATTTTAAATTCTTCAATATTTAAATGCATTCTACAATAAATATTTAATATAAACAAATGTGTGGAGTTGGATTAACCGGTTCAGGAAAAATGAATAATGGACTCCAACAGGTTGATTTCCGCGTTGAACGACACATTCAGCAGATCATTAGTCTTTTAGAAGCTGATGACCAACCCATGCTCAGTGGTTGTTTTGGGGCGTGGTTGGTGCTTTTAACTTTAACCACAATGAGCAAATGTTCTGAAAGTGTTCCTGCATGCAAGGCTTTTATTGCCCTTGATGGAGTGAGGCTGAAGGAGGCATTTACACCTCTGGCTCTGCTGGAAATCAGGGCCTGACTGGGTGATATTTTTAGTCTGCCATTAGAGCAGCAAATTACTCAGAGCACAAGCTTGTCTGTCTGCCACAGAGAAGTGAAAATGTATCAGTGACAAGGGGCAGTCTTTAAACCACATTTGATATTGCTCCAACAAAAGAAGGGGATGTTAATAATGAAAATAACTCTTCTAGTACTGGGATCACAATCTGCTCACACCCTGTGTTTGAAATGTCTGTGGTTTGGAGTTGCTCCTCCTATTTTTTTGGAGGTTTTACAAATTGCCTGCCTCCTGTGAAACCGCACCCTCACCTGTGTGGCGTGTCTGCGCTGCACCTAGTTTCCTCTCCGACTGTCGAGACACGCTTGGGAATGACATTTCAATAACAGGCCAACCGGTGGAAAATGGTCAGAAAAAAGTCCTCGAGTTTCTCAACCCACATCTCTCACTGACACCGACAGAAAAGAGGAGAAACATGAGAGACACAGAAGGAGAAGGAGGAGGTGGAGGCAGCAGGGACAAAATCAGTAAATCTGAGAAGGACCAGGTGGGTAGGATTTCCATAAAATCCTTCGGCTGCTGTTGTGATAACAAGGTGTTGTTTCGGCGAAAGTTTAACACGAGAGAAGTCTGAAAAGTGGAAGTTTTACAAGCTACAGCTGGTAGGAGAGTCACGACGTCGAGTGTTTAAACATTTATCTGCGTCGGATAACATTTATTAGGTTGTACTTTGTGCATTTGCTAGTGAATTACTCACATTTCAGTGTCTGTTCTTGGAAAACACAGCCACTGTGGCGTTGCTGATAACTTTAGCTAGTTTCCGCTCGTGTTTGTTGACATCTGCAAACTCGTCCAACCGGCGTCGGAAGTAAAGCTAGCTTAACTTCGCACCGGCTAATTAGCCACTAACCGAAAAGAGCTTCGGTGAGTCCTTTCTAATAAAACGGCCGCTTAAATGTTTATTTAACTGTCGAAAATTGAAGAGGACACCGATAATACGGAGCAGACTTAAGGTACAGTTGAGCGTTTCATCATAAACAGTCAGTCCAACGCTCCTCCAGGTGTAGTATTAACGTTAATAATGGCTGCGTCCCATTCCGTGTAGCGGTGCCAGTGGTTGGCCTGTGGTGGCGTTTGACCCGCAGCTGGCACAGCTAAATGGGACGGGGCCGTCACGTTAGCAGGGGCGGCTCCGCATTTATTATAGGGGTGGCCATGAGGGTCCACTGAAAACGTTGAGGTGGGACACAAAACAAAAAAAACAACTTAAATTCTGGAATTCAATTATGCTGTCAAAGTATAGAGGCTATTTGAAATTTCTGTGAAAATGAGAGTTAAGAAATCGCATTGTAATATATTTTGATTTGTAATTAATTGTGTGATATGGATGGTTTAATACAGATACAGGCAGTATTTTGGTTACTAGGGTGACCACTGTCCAAAGTAGCCCAAGAGAAGAGATGCTACAGTGTATTTGAAGGGGTCTGCACATGTGCAATGATAATTTATCCAAGTACAACTAATTATAGTCCAATGGTATATACTCTATGTACTAGAACAGCTATTGACGAAGAAGACTAGTTATGAAGGACAGATTCCTGCTATAATATGCTGTTAAAACATTACATGCAATGCATATCTGTTATCAGCATTTCTCGATTGCTAATAATTGGCATCGACCCTAAAAAAATAAACATGAATTGATCTCTAATCAACACACACACACAGATATGGCTCCATATATCTTTCTATGAAATGGAAATATCTCCTCAAAAAAACAACCAAATTTGAAGGACAAATAATTTTACTTTAATAAATGGATCAGACTTTTACAGTAATGTTAAATCCTGCTATAATGGAGCTCAGCATTTGACTGTATGACCCATGATTTAACTGCAGGCTGTAATCTGGGACTCTATGAAAACTGTATGAAGCAACTCTGTATGTTTTCAGAAAAATATTAATGCTTAAATATGGAAAATCCTCAGATCACTTCACACAACTGTTGCTTGTGGGAGTCTATCTGTTAATGCGACAGCTCAGTTCACACTTGTGGAGTGTTAAGGGTTACATAGAAGTGTTACTAGATCCGGACTAGTAAGGTTGCCTGCGTGACTTTTATGGATAAGTGACCAGGTTGTGCATCTACATATGCTGTCGACCCGTTTAGCGCATGTCTGAAAGGGCTTTTTGCGTCATAGCGCACAGGGTCATTTACTATTGCATCCTTATCGATTCTGTTATGTTCAGGATACTCCTGCGTTGTATTATGGAATGCAAAAATACATGCACCTTTATCATTTTGGAGATGTTCATATGGATGCTGCTGCTGTCTGACACTGCAGGTATTGAATAAACTCAAAGGAAAGACTCCTACAAACAGATTAGGAAAACAAACTAAACTTGAGCTCCTGTTAATGTTTTGAGATCAGTGTGTTGCCTCCATCAGCTGAAGGTGCACAAACTGTATTATTTTTAACTTCTGTGATGTTTATGAACATAGGTTTTACAGTCATCTAATGGCGCTTGTGCTGACACTTGACCATTAAAGTCACTAAAACTGCAACATCTGAGTTTCAGTGAATAGCCATGATCTATCAGAGATACTTTCAATAGACATGGCTCCCACTAAACCCTGTTTGAGGCGCCTCTGCTTCTTTTTGCATTTTTGTCAGTCAAATGTCTTGCCAATAGTACGTACATACTATTATTATCATTATCACTTGGCACATTATATTACAGTGTATTAGAAATTCAATCTTTAGACGATAGGACAATCTTTTTAAGTTGTAATTTCAAAGTCAGTCCAGTTCAGTTTCAAGTTGGGTCACCTCCCCCTTTGTTTGACATGTGGGTTTGTAGTTGCTCTGCAGAATGTGTGGACTGAAGATACGTGTTCACACACACATAGACTGCCTATGACACATAGCAGCTTAGAAACATGAGCTGAAACTACAGCCCCATGTCAGAAGTCACAACCAGGTGCTTTAGGTACTGCATGCCTCAGGAGTTTATCACCAGGTCTTTCTCTGAGCCAAAGTCAACAGCTCTCATCTGAGAGTTTACTACACCCTGCAGCCACATGCATACAAGGGTAGAAATCATTTTAAGCTTATTTAAATTAAAATGGCATGTGTATAAATTCAGTTTATCAAATTGTTTTTAAATGTTTTCAGAGCTGGATCCCCAAAATCATCAAAAAAAGAGTGTGCACCACCTTTGTCGAGGATTCATTCAGGTACTGTGAATGTTGCTATGTGAAAATAATATCTCTCTTTTGACTTTAATAATGTATGAAAACATAATCAGCTTCTTTCACTAATGTATTATCCTCCCACCTGTCCCAGTAATGGTGCACTGTGTCAGTGTGGGGGTGCCAGAGATGCCCATGCCTCCGTGGCTCTTGGTGACTACTTCAGCACAGCGATTGTGAACCACTGGGACAGCGCCCAGCACTCCTCTGAATACCCAACTGATGCCTTTGGAGAGCTGCAGTTCGCAGGAGCCAGCAAGAGGCACAGCTATGTGGGTGCCTGATAAATGCTCTCAGAATGAGTCATTTAATGCTTTATTTCTATAACATTACAGTGTATGATCAAATCTGTGGTGTTTTCTGAACCAAATGCCTCCTAAAAGTGAACCAAGCAAAGATTCAAATGCCTCAATGGCTGCATTAGTCAGTGCTTTTGATTTTCCTAACCTTTAACTTATTGCTACGCCTGAGTAAACAAGAGCAATGCACTGAGAGTGAGATACTGAAAAGGTCTTTGCTTTATTAAAACTAACCTGAAGCACTTCTATTACAATCTAGAGGTCTGGAAACTGATTCAGCATGTTAGTTCAATGGTAAAATGATTACAATGCTTTGTTTAGTTTTGACATGTATTTGGTTCATTTTAATCAACCAAATGTCCATTTTGCCTCTCAGTATCTGCGTCTGTCATGGGACACCCCTCCATCTATGGTCTACACCTTGATGACAGCTCACTGGGGTCTTCCTTCACCCAACCTGGTGGTTTCTGTTGTGGGCGGAGAAGGCAGGACAAAGGTGAAGACGTGGGTGCGAGAGGTCCTCAGGCAGGGACTGGTGAAGGCCTCGCAAAGCACAGGTAAGCAAGTTATGAATGCAAACCAGCCAAAACTTCAAACATTGCTGCAAGTGGGTGGATCCGAGGTTGTATGTACACGTCATGCGGTATGCCAGTTAGCTTAACCCATGGTTTCTGTTCCCTATTTCTGTGTCAGTAAGTCTCAGCACGCCATCATAACTTCCCTTTTACATACAAATTAAATTGATGAAATTGCATTTAGTGTGGGGAATGATGTTTTAGTCATTCAGAAATGGTGTTAGTTTTCTTTTATCGAGTGACCCACATATGAAAATGCTGACTACCAGTGTCGTCTTGTGATTGACATGTATGCTGCAAACTACTATTTCAACATAGCATGCCACACCTTTACAACAGGATTTGTTTACGTAACTTCAGGTCTTTTCAGTGAAGCGCTTGTAATGGTTTTTTTTCTGCCTCTTGTAGGAACAATTTTAATTAAAAGTGAAGAATATCGGCATGTTTCTACAAATTGAATACTGTTTAAGCTTTACACTTGCTAATCATCATAGCATCTGATGAACACATAAATCAAATCCCTCGTAAATTCTTAAACATTTTTGATAGAACTGGCAAATATGTCTATGTTGGTGCTGCTCTTTATGCCCTAATTGCCCCTTGGGGATAAATAAAGTGTTTGAATTGAATTGAATTGAATTGAAATATTGGGCAATAGTGACTCAACACTTTCTTGGAAGACACCGAACTAGCTCATGGCTTAAGCAGGAAAAATCCAGCTGTTGCGGAGTGCAGTCCCTTTACACTGTACGACTCCCTGGGGTTTGATCCTAATTTGGTACTACAATGGCTGTTTCCTCCTGACTCCTGTGCCAAGAGCAGGTGGCACACAGTGATACGGAACTGCTGTCATTTGAGGTCACTTGCTGTTCTCAAAACAAACCCAATAAGACATATTCCAAAACATACAGGTGCACAGATACACAGCTTGGAATAAACATGTTTACTGGATCAGGCGAAGGACGATGGAGTGGTGAGAGAGTGCACGTGTTGCTTTTGTGCTTCAGAAGTGCTAAAAGCTGTTGTAGTTTTGTGTGTTTCTTTGGTATCTGCGGTTTTCTTGCTCTCTTTAAATGGCAATCTGCTCTGCTTCAGTGTTTGGATTTTCTCCTCAGGGATCCATAATGTGTTTCCCTTCCTTCCCTTTCCTTCTATTTCAGTGCCTTTACTGTCTAATCTCATCAGGGTTGTTTTCTGCAATGATACTTTGGTTTATATAATTCAATTCTAGTCCATTTTGTACCAACAATTAAATTTGCAATTAAAAAAAATCTGATGCACAATTTACATTTGTAGATGTGACTTACAGCCTTTGCAAAAAATGATTAAAGCTAGTGACGCCTGTATAGCGCAATGGGTTAAGCAGGTGAACCATGAATAGGGGCTGGTCTCCGACGCAGCGGCCCGGGTTCGATTCCCGCTCGCAGCCCTTTGTTGCATGTCTTCCCCCACTCTTCTCCCCCATTTCCTGTCTTTCTCACTTTGACTATCAAAATAAAGCCCAAAATAGGCCCAAAAAGAACGATTAAAGCTAAATGTCTGAAATACTTACATTACAAATATATCATTTAGAAATGCAAATATGGATGTGTGAATTTAGATTTGCTGTTCTGAAGTGGTGTGAGGCATGAAATTGTTCAGATGTAGTAAAGTTTCAGCTAATAACAGTGAAGAAAAACGCCTCTTCCATTCTCTTTAGTAAGGAATAAACCCACTGTTTAACTTTTTCCACCCAGGTGCGTGGATCCTGACAGCAGGCTTGCGCGAAGGCGTTGGTCGGTGTGTTGGAGAGGCGGTGAGAGATCACGCCACTGCAGCTTCATCGGTCTCCCTCAACAAGGTGGTGGCGCTGGGCATCGCTTCATGGGGCCTCGTGCACAACCGAGAGCAGCTAGTCAACCCTCAGGTTGTACAGGAAGTCGCATGTTGACAGATTTCTTCACCTGCTATAAAGTATCTTGCTGTAAAATTGACTTTAGATTTCAATTTTTTTTTGTCTTTTTTATTAGCTCCAAAGTATTCTGAAGAGGTCTCAGTTTAACGGTTTCGGATTAATTTCTCAGTTACAGCCTCTTTTTGTGATTTGATTTATGTTGACTTTAAGTGCTCAAAGTAAATTATGTCCTTCATCTGGATAGTTCGAGGTCTGTGTCACATCACCATTCACCAAATAAATACCACTATGAATGCTGCACATAGTGATATTATGGGACTAAACTCTGAAATAATGTACCCTGGATTCCTCTTTTTGCAGGGCAGCTTTCCCGCCAAATACTACGTCCAGAACCCATCCCGAGACTCCTGCTGCCTGGACAACAACTACCAGGCCTTCCTGTTGGTGGATGATGGGAGCGTGGGCCGACGAGGAGGAGAAACAGGCTTCAGAGCCAAACTGGAGGACTACATCTCCCACCAGCGCACGGGCATATGGGGTGAGAGTTTGCACAGCACAGTATATTGCACACTATTAAATTCAGACTTATAAGGTGAGATTTTTTTGTTAAAAAACTAAAATATTTGACACTTGTCACAGCAGTTGTATTGCTCCTTTATTGAACTGGATATGGGAAACCAGGATTTGTACATGAACACTGGTAATGCATGAACAACACGTTATCTTGCATTAAACCATTAAACCAAAGTTCACTTAGAGCTGATTGTAGTGAGTTAAACTGTCATTTTTTTCTGCTATTAATTTTGGTTTTCCTGTACTATTATTCCAGTTATTTATCATTATGTGTAACCTGAATGTAAATAAGAGAGGCACCTCCAGTAAATGGAATTGTCTCGGATCCATTAACATTTTCTTTCTCATTCAACCGTCTGTTTGGCCCCCTTGTGGTGATTCTTCAGTAATGCATGTGATAAGATGATCCTTTGGCATCCACTGGATTGAAGCCATTGCATGCCACTACATGCATTTGAGACATGGTGCTTGAACATGAGAAGTCAAGCAGAGTTTTAGCAACAAAAAAAAATGTACAGGGCACTCTTTCTGTGTTGGTTGTGTTTCTCAGCTGTTGTGCAAATATGATCGTAACCACTATTGTCTCACGAAGTCTGTTTAAATTGGAAAAAAAATGTGTCTTTCATAGGCAGTGGCAGCATTGACATCCCTGTCCTTTGTATGCTGGTATCAGGGGAGGCAAACATGTTAGAGGTACAGTCACTGCACAATACTACATGATTAGACTAGGTTTAATGCTCAAATGTACTTTTATATTATGCCTTTATATTCAGATTATGTAAATCTCTTTCATCGCTCTGTCAGAGAGTAGATCTCTCCCTGAAAACCTCCATGCCCTGGCTGGTGCTGGCTGGGTCAGGAGGCATGGCTGACTTCCTGAGCGACGTCCTGGAGAACCTGTCCTCGGCTCCTGTTGTCCAGTCCTCAGGCGAAGGCGACAGCGAGGCGGGTCCCAGTGTGGATCTGAAAGACAGGGTGGCAGAACGGGTTAAGAAATATTTTCCTGCGGAAGCGGAGACGGACAAACTAGTCGAACGGGTGAGAGCTGTGGACAGACGCTTGTCACTCTGTGGGTTTCTGACACATAGAACAGGCAGAGGAAAACCTGTAAGCTTTTTATACGGTGTTCATTCTGCTGCTACTGACTAGATTGGCATTACATTTAACATTGATATTCATAATCCCTCTGGTTCACCCCATGAGCTTTATTTCAATACCTGCAGGCCAAGTTAGCTCTCATGATATTTCATAATAAAATAGATTATCTGAACATATTTATGCTCCCTAAACAATCAGGTCTTTTTCCGTTAATGACCCTGTAGTCTTTCTTGGAGCACAGCCATCAGCATCTATCACTGTTGTATTTAACATGAAGAAAATTAATTAACTCTCTAGTGGGCCTGTGGACATTCTGGCTGTTTCTCAAACTCCTTCATGTCTCAGTTTGTCCCACATTCTGCAGCTCCAGGCTGTTATTTATTCAGTTTTTATTGCTCCACAATTGCCTCACTTACAAGCTGTGGCACGGGTTATTTTTACAACAGAAAGCACTGAAAGAGGATCGACTGTATAGAATAAAGCCAATAACTATTAAATCAAAGAGTGCTGCAGTTGGGCTTGGCGGTAATTTTGCTGATCTGCTCATAACCCATATTGTCAAATATATTAGAGTTTAGAAAATATCAAGACTGCAGTGCCATAAGCAGAAAGTCTTTGCTCAGAATTCTCACAGTTTTCTGTTTCTGTTTGTTTGACGTCACTCACTGCTGTGTGTGTGAATAAGGAACACATTGTGAAGTGCTTTGTAGAAGCCAAGGTTAAACGCTGCTTTATCACTCTACACCATTTACATGTCTCCTTCTCTACATATCCTCCTCTTAAGGACAGCGGATAAGTGTACTTTGCATGGTTGATTTGCTATTAACAAGCACTGACAAGAACAAGAATTCCCCTCTAAAGTTGTTGCTTCATCCCAAAAGAATCCGACTTACCTGTGATTTAATTTTTGTTTCCAGACTGTGACGTCTGTTTTGAAGTTGTCTATTTTTTCCACACCATAGAGGTTTATGGCAGATTATTAACTCATCAATGTTCTTAATGGTTATTGTAGCAGTAATGTAATCAGTGCTTAAAATCCTATTATGCGGATTTCTGTTGAGCCAGGGATTGTTTGGAGTCGCACTCTTATCTTAATCCTGCTCACTCAGCATGGGGAAGCTGTGCAGTTAATGATATGGGTCTGACAGCATACTTTGTCACCAAATTGTTCTTCATCAGTGAAGCGTTGTTGTCCTCATGTGTCTGACATTTTGTTGTGTGTCTCCAGGCGCTGAGCATCTACCAGAACAGAGACTTGATTACAATCTATCACGGAGAGCAAGAGGGTCCAAATGACTTCGACACAGTCCTGCTCAAAACATTAGTGGGAGGTACTTGGAGCCAATCTGTACTATGAGTTTTGCATTTTTTTAGGGCGCAACCCGTCTGCACTGTCCTTATTGTTTTATTTGTGCTGTGTTTTTGTATTCCAGCTAGTAAGCAGCGTGCTTCAGTAGATGCCAGCCCTTACAATGAAGAGCTGAAGCTCGCGGTCACATGGAACAGGGTTGACATTGCCAAGAGTGAACTCTTCAATGGAGACATTCACTGGAGGGTGAGGAGGAGAAAACACACCACATCAGATGTTATACTGAGAGAAATGCCATCACTATAAAGCAGATACATTATGTGGAGAGTATTATAGCAGTTTTGACATACAAAACAGTATCAAATCACTCCAATTTGATCTTATAAAGGCATTGTTAAAAGAAAATTAAAGCAGTCCTGTGTAATAATGCTCATCTTCATTCAATCAAACAGTATGAAGACTTGGAGGACTCCATGACGGATGCCCTGGTCAATGATAAGCCCCAGTTTGTGCGGCTTTTCACTGAGAATGGCCTGAACATCCTGGACTATCTGACTTACGGGAGGCTGGAAAACCTGTATCGCTCTGTGGCCGATGGGACTCTGCTTTACCAGCTGCTTCAGCGCCGCCTGGTGGAGCGACTGGGAACTGCAGCTGTTGCACCTGCCCCATCTAACATGGAGTCGCCTTCATCCAAAGTGGCAGCAGAGAACATGCAGAGTGGACCAGTGATGGAGCTCACCCTTTTTGAGGTGGATTTTTCTGTTGACTCGTTTTGCTCAAGCAGAATTAGAAATAATGTGAAGAAAACTCACACTGTTGCTGTTTTTACTTACTGTTTCCTCAGGTGTCCGGAGTCCTGGAGTTCTTAATGGGTGATGTCTGCCAACCGTTTTACTACGATGCTTTGGGTTTAGAGCAGATCACATCCAAAAGGAGAGCTCTCAGGGTACTTTGAACTTGTCTGAATAAGCAAATATGCTGTACATTAAGGCTTTAATGACACATAACAGCCTTTTCTTCTTGTTCCGTTCATCCCAGCGTGCCAGTAAGCTGCTGCGTGGAGAATGCTTGTATCGGGAGAGACGCTGCCTCTTCCCCTGGGCTTCACTCTTCATCTGGGCCGTCCTGCAGAACCGCAGTGAGATGGCCACGTTCTTCTGGGAAATGGTAAAAGCTCTGATGCAGGAAGCAAAAATGTGTTCTATTGCTGTTCAGTTTTGTTTGATATAAACCCAACAGTCACCCATGTCCTCAGTGCAGTCAGACATGAAAGTAGTGGAGCTAGTTTTAAGAATTTTGTTTAGTTAGTGTGACCTTTTCATAGTGTTACGAGATACATGTGAGGAGTTAAAAGATAATTACTTGGAGAGGGAAGAATAAAAAAAGTTATTCTACACATTTCAAATTTATTAGAATTTTTACAAATTTCTAATGTTTAAAAAGTTGAGTAGTTACAGAAGTATTTACATGAAACCATCTGAAAAGTCAATCTGCTAACATTTTTCATCACAACCAGACGCACAAGTGTTTGGAAACAATTAGTTGGATCAATAACCATTTATTGTTTTTTTTTTAATTCAAATTTTATGGAATAAAATGCTACAAAATCTTAAAATTTAAGTCTTAACATGAAAAGAAACTAGTAACAAAGAATATCAAATAATGTAGTTAAGTAAAAATCCAAAATAGCATAAAATGGAAGCACTCAAATAAAGTGCACGTACCTCCAAAATGTGTTAATTGCTCTTCATTATTTAAGTAAATGTTCATGGCTCGATTCGACCCACTGACTCTTTATAGCTGCTGATACTCATAAAATGAATCCCAGTGATTTATACCATACATCTTCTCTTCCCTTGTTGTCTCTTGCAGGCAGGAGAGTCCGTTCTGAGTGCTTTAAGTGGCTGTAAGATGCTGAGAGAACTTTCCAAATATGAGGTGGAAACTGAAACCAAGTTGTCCATGAAGGAGTTGGCCCAGAGGTTTGAGAATCTGGCACATGGTGAGACCTGAAAACCATTCTCACCTACTCTTCTAGATATTTAGAGATCTATTTTTAGATATTTTGTTTTTTTAAAACTCTGACAAAGCGCTCTTTTGTTGTTCCATTTAAGACAATAGGAACACAACCTATAGATTATGAAGGCCAGAATATGTGGGTTGATGTTTTTAGGCTTAAAAGCAAATTTGTGCTTTAAGCCAAACTATAGTACCATATATTTTCATGTAGCAGCAGTAGTTTGCTTGGATTAAGTAGAAGAATTATGTTAATAGAAGTAGCTCCCCTGTGGCTCACCAGAGCTTCCACGTGTTTAGTAAGATGTTATGTGTTTATCATAGAATTTCACACCTAACAGAAGTTGTACCTGTTTTTCACGTGACTTGTGTTCGCTTCCCGACCTCAGATGTCTTCAGCTCTTGCTATCGGAGCAACGAGAGTCGCTCCTTCACTCTGCTGATCAGGAAATCTCCAGTCTGGGGAGGCACCACCTGCCTTCAGATGGGCATGGGAGCTGACGCACGACTTTTCTTCAGCCATGATGGAGTACAGGTAGGTCACAGTTTTCACACCAGTGGAACCCATTTCTCTAATTTTGTTAGAATTCAGTCAGTTATACTACTGCTTAGTCTGCTTGAAAGGCTAAAACCAGGACATGAGCGGCATCTGGAGTTGGCTTAACTGGATTTCAGGCTGATGTTTGATATGTTTTGTGCTTTTAGAAAATAATTAAGTCTTGCTCTTACAATAATTACAAATAGCATCTCTGTAATATAACAAAGCAATAATGGTATAGTACTATGCAAAGCATGTTGAGCAAATGAAGTGCAGTTGGTGAAACTTTTCTCTCCTCTTGCAGTCTTTGCTGTCTCAGATCTGGTGGGGCGACATGAAGAGGAACACTGAGGTGTGGAAGCTGCTGCTCACTTTCTTCTGCCCCCTCCTCTGCTACACCAACCTCATCTCTTTCAGGTAAAACCAACATTAATTATGCCTTTTGGTTTGTTTGTTTTTTCTTTGAAAGATTTCAAAACCATCTGTAGTTTTAGTTTGCTGCATGGATTTATGTCTTTTCTACAAACTCCACCTCCTAGGAACCAGGAGGACCAGCAGCAGGAAGAGGAGGGGAAGCCTAACGAGGACGGTCCGGGTCGGGACAGCGACAGCCTCTATGGCACCACCGTCTTCTCTTTCTCTGACATCAAGCACATGTAATAGTCTATAAACACCAGTGATGTCTTGTTATTAAAGTGAATTAGCTGCTAAAATGTGCTGATATGCCATAAATGTGTTGTTGTACCAGTGAAGCTGATTCACAAGGACCACTCACTCCCAGGACCCCTACCATCAGAGGTGAGTCCTGTTTAAATATTTTTTATTTACTGCTGTCACTGTGATGGTCTGCTCATCTATGTCCAATAACTTTGAACACAGGCACGCCTCAGCGTCGCCCACCACCGAAGCGTCCGTTCATAGTGTCCCGATGGCGTCAGTTCTGGTTCGCACCTGTCACCTCGTTTTTGGGCAACGTCCTGATGTACTTCCTCTTTCTCCTGCTTTTCGCCTACGTGCTGTTGGTGGACTTCAAGCCTCCGCCGCCCGCTGGTCCGGCCATCACTGAGTACGTGTTGTACTTCTGGGTGTTCACCATAGTGTGTGAGGAGATCCGAGAGGTGAGTGTAGAAGCATCATTTTTATACTTAATGCATCAACCTATCATGTAGTCACTGAAGAAGTTGAAACCATAAATCATTTACAGTGTGAAGGTCATTCCATCTCAAATCATCAAATTTTAAGAAGAATTTTTTCCTTGATCATCTTTGAATGGTGTGAAATTAAAATAAAATGCAGATATCTATAAAGATATGTGAAATTTTAGCTTGATGAATCTAATTTCAGCACGTTTTTTCATGTATTGAAATCTGAAGCTATGTTTGAACCACAATACCTGAAGAACTATTAAAGATAAAAGCCGGACATTTTCACTGCTTTTCTCACCGTGCCATTGATTTAAAATCTGCAATACTCTTTGTGGTGCAGGTTGTCCTACATGTTAAATCAGATGTGAAGCTTGACAAATATAAATTTGTTAGAAAGTGTTCTATGTGATTAGTTTCGTGTTACTAATGCATGCAATCAGCTCGTTGATTTCTGCATGATCTTTTTTTTTGCTAATTTACACTCAAATATGGAGCTTTCCATGACGTCCTTATTTTTTTATTTATTTTTTTCATATTTCAACTCACCCATAATATGACTATTTTGATTTGCCATCCAATATTCCAGATTCTGAATCAATAGCTTGAAAAACGGGAAATGTTCAAGCTTTTCATCTTTAATTATTTTTGAGATACTGTGGTTCAAACAAGCCTCAATTAACTCATTGTGAAAAAATGTTCTGAAAGTGGGCAATTAACAAAAAAGTTATCTTGGAAATTGTTTACTACATGAAGCAAAAATTTAAAATGTTAATAGTTTATGATAAAAAATACTTCGAAGCAAATCAGAGATAGTCCAGCAGAAGGACCTCAATGATTTGAGGTGGAATAACCCTGTACACTCAAAAAAAATATAAATGCAACACTTTTGTTTTAGCTCCCATTTTTTATGAGATGAACTCAAAGATGTAAAACTTTTTCCACATACACAATATCACCATTTCTCTCAAATATTGTTCACAAATCTGTCTAAATCTGTGATAGTCAGCACTTCTCCTTTGCTGAGATAATCCATCCCACCTCACAGGTGTGCCATATCAAGATGCTGATTAGACACCATGATTAGTGCACAGGTGTCCCAGTTCTTGCATGGCCAGCATACTCACTGGACATGTCACCCATTGAGCATGTTTGGGATGCTCTGGATCGGCGTATATGACAGCGTGTACCAGTTCCCGCCAATATCCAGCAACTTCGCACAGCCATTGAAGAGGAGTGGAACCCCCAATAAAACAAAACTGCACCTTTCAGAGTGGCCTTTTATTGTGGGCAGTCTGTGTCTAATCAGCATCTTGATATGGCACACCTGTGAGGTGGGATGGATTATCTCAGCAAAGGAGAAGTGCTCACTATCACAGATTTAGACAGATTTGTCAACAATATTTGAGAGAAATGGTGATATTGTGTACGTGGGAAAAGTTTGAAATCTTTGAGTTCAACTCATAAAACATGGGAGCAAAAACAAAAACAAAAGTGTTGCGTTTATATTTTTGTTGAGTGTAGATAAACCAAACACTGATCCATCCATCTATTAGCATTAGCTCTACCTGCTTTATCCTACAGAGGTTGGAGTCTTTCCCAGGTGTGACTGGGTGGGAGGCAGGTTTTGCCCTCCATCATATGCTGCAGACCAAGCATAAATGTACAAAATATAAAATGTTACACTGATAGGATTTTCACCCATTGCTGAAAATGATCTCTTTAATTATTTTTATAGTTGTTTTTTTTCCTGTATATCTAAAAATTATTGATGTTTTCTTCTCCAAGACCTTCTTTCTGGGGACGATGACCTGGCGTCAGAGGATCAGAGTGTATATTCAGGACGTGTGGAATAAATGTGACCTCACTGCCATTATACTGTTTGTCATCGGACTAATCTGCAGGTACGGACAGCAAACACTGTATACACACGAGCAATTTACAGTACAGCCAATATGCAAAAGACTTCTGCAGTATCATAGTTTAATTAGGTTTTTTTATATTGCAAAATTTAGACATTTATGAATATTTTTCGATGCTTGTTTTTAAAAATATAATAATAATAATTCCTAGATAAGAACTAGCATGATTTAGCCATAATTGTTATAAAATATAAAAAAACTTGTAAGTCTTCTGCTCCTACTATCTCTTTGTTTACTCGGCACTACAGTCTATACACTGAAATTACTTTAACTTCTGATACTAGACTAGATTCAGTTACTATAAAGTAATATTTGGTTATTATTTTTGTAGCCCTATTGGTGCATATGTGCATTGTTGGTACTACTTAATTCAACCATCTCCAGGGGTTGCGTTTAGATTTAATTTGCGTTTTTGACATCATTACTTTGAGAACCCCCACCTTTAAACACAGCACTGTGTTGCCTATTCTGTCACAAGTTCAACCTGAGTTTTAGTTTATTCTTTGTGCTGGTTTAAAAAGTCTTCTGTACCAAAAAACTGTCAGAAAACAACATTTTAGAGCGCAGATGGATAAAATCAACACGCCTACAATTTTTACCATGTCCATAAAGTTGTAACTACACCACTAATCAGATTATTAATGCCTCTCTTACACGCAAAGATCCAAGTTTCTCTTGATATTTTTTAAGTTGTTATATTCTGTGTTGACTACTGGGTGATAATGAAGCCACACTGCTTTTGCTTCACTCTGCGCATGTTTTAGGATGTTTCACTGGTCCTATGGATTCGGCCGCGACGTCCTGTGTGTGGACTACATGGTTTTCACCCTTCGCCTCATTCACATTTTTGCCATTCACAAGCAGCTGGGACCAAAAATCATCATCGTAGGCAAGATGGTGAGGAAGTTACCATAGCTCGACATCACTCACAGCTGTTGTTTACATTATGACGACAACAAGACTGCTATTTTCTCCCGCTCAGATGAAGGATGTGTTCTTCTTCCTCTTCTTCCTGGGGGTGTGGCTCATGGCATATGGAGTCGCCAATCAGGCTTTGATTTACTCCTACGACCCTCGCCTCGATCGCATCTTTCGCAGGGTTTTCTACAGGCCTTACTTGCACATCTTTGGACAGATCCCCGTGGAAGAGATGGATGGTATAAATGTTTGCATGTGCATATAGAGGGGAAAAAATGGATGACTGTTCCAGTTTGACGCCAGTTTAGGGATGTTGTATTTTTCTGCCAACCTGTATTTCACATTCAGTGTGGCTTTATAATAGAGCCTCCTTACATTTTAATGACTTTTTTTTTCATTCCAGTGGGGAAAAAGTGGGATATGCCCTGCACACCCAACATAACTTTGATTGAGGACGGTGCAGAGCCGTGCAGAACTGAGTACAGTAACTGGCTGGTGGTAATTCTGCTGGTCGTTTATCTCTTGGTCACCAACATCCTTCTCATCAACCTGCTCATCGCTATGTTTAGGTAAAGAATGAAGATAAAAAATCTCCACCTGCAGCTACATTTACATGCTGATCTCTATAAATGATTCACCGAAGCTGCTCTTTATTTGATCTCCACACAGCTACACCTTCTCTGAAGTGCAGGCCAACAGCGACATCTACTGGAAGTTCCAGCGCTACAACCTGATTGTTCAGTACCACTCCCGTCCCTCCCTGGCTCCTCCGTTCATCATCCTCTCTCACATCAACCTGTTTATCAAGAGGACCATCCGCAAGGTGCCGTCTGTCAAGATCCACCACTTTGGTCAGTATTTGAACAGATTTCCCGTGATTGTTGTCAGAAAGTTGCTGCCTTCTGCACATGAAATGCTGAGTCAGAAAATCACAGCTGATTGCACATTTTGAATGTCTTCTAGGTGGGCTTTATTAATGTAATGTTTTAATTTGTGGCCGCAATTTTCTCTAATGGGAGCATCTAAAGCCCTTTTCAGGAATGAGATGCGTAACACCGCTGGCTTCATCAATCTGTTAAAGTGACGGCATTCTACTGTTCAGACAGTTTGCTTTTAGGTTAATAGTCCTCATGGCACCTACCACAGTGATGGCTGTATAGTATATCTACCGACGTAACGTACTAATAAACGAAAGACTAAATCTGCATCCCCCTATAAAACAAATCGACTAAGTGCAGCTTATAAACTGTGACTTTGTGTGACCTGTCAGATTCTGATCGATCTTGTCTAGATGTTGGGGGAAAATTTATGATTCCTACAAACAGCCGGAAGCAACAAACTGAACTTAAGCTCCTGTTACTAGTCTTGTTAATCTAATCCGCTCTGTTTTTATTGAAGTAAAGCTTTATTTTTTTACGGAGATTTCAGTTCATAATTGATGTGAAATTTTAGAGCAAAGTGATGAAAACGGGTTTTGTGATTTTTAGCGTTCAAGCTGTGTCTTTGGTGCTCTTTGAAATGTTTTTGAACCAGTATCGGTGGTTAAATGTGGAAAAAGTCTGCCCCAGATTGTCTCACACAGCTCTCTTATTCTTTGTACATGGCTCAGGACAGTTCACACTTGGGCTTAATTGAGAATCACACAAAAATATTACTAGTACAGACAAAGGAACACTGCTGTCATGGATCTTACAGAGAAGATACCATGATATTCATCCAGACATGAAACCAGCACCTTCACTTACCTTCAGATTAATAAAAATGAAAGCATGTCTGAAAGGGCTCTAACAGCCACTAGAGCAGGGGTGTCAAACTCATCTTAGTTCAGGGGCCACATTCTGCCCAATTCCATCTCAAGTTGGCCGGACCAGTAAAAGCAAAGCATAATAACCTAAAAATAACCACAACTCCAAATATTCCCATTTGTTTTAATGCAAAAAAAATACATTCTGAAAATGTTCACATTTAAGGAATTGTCTTTTTACAAAACATCATGGGAAAACCTGAAATTTCTTTAAAATATGTTCAATTTTGAAAGCATTATGCTTCAGTTTATCATTTACATGTACATCCGACAGATCACAGTATATCTAGAAAGACACAAAACATTTAGTCACAGGTATCTGGAACTGAACGATATAGTATTTTACTTTATGATCAAAACGACAAAAAAGATAAAATGCAACAAAAACAAGACAAAATATTGAAACTAGACACAAAGCGACAAAAAATGGACAAATGAGACACAAAAAACAACAAATAAAGCGAAAAATATGACAGACAAAACAAAAACACACGCGAGACAAATAACCCAAAAAATGACAAAAACAAGAAACAAAATGACAAAAACGTGAGACAAATGACAAAAATCAACAAGGACGAGACAAAATATGAAAAACGAGACACAAAATGACAAGAACAATGAGCAATATAGTATTTTACTTTATGATCAAACAACTTTTGAGCATCTGGAAATTGTTTTAAATTCATAGTTTCACAAATTTACAATTTGTAGTTGATGTCTTCTCTGTCATTTTTACACTTTTCAAAGTTGTCCCATGGGTCGGATTGGACACTCTGACGGGCTGATTTTTGCCCACCGGGCCGCTTGTTTGACACCCCTGCACTAGAGAAATGGACTCATTGGTTACAGCCACATTTACTCTATTTCAGCCGTCGCGATTCCCTGCAGTGCATTAGTTCAAATTCATCAGAAATGTAAAAGAATTGCTTTTGCCTTTTAGTACTGCAGTTAAAAGGAAAAGCAGCTAACAGATTAATGACGTGGGAGACCATCCAGAAGGAGGACTTCCTAACTGCTCAAAACAAGATCCAGAAAAGCAGCGACTCAGAGAGACTCAAACGGATGTCTGTCAAGTGAGCACACCTTCATGTGTTAGTCACCACAGAATAATATACATTTTGGCTCTATCATACTGAAACAATACCTCCCTCTCTCTTTTTTATTTTTAGAGTGGATGGACTTGTTAAACATCTGACTGAAAGCAGAGACTTTGATCACAGGCTGAGAGCTCTGGAGAATGAGGTAACATTACATTGTGTCTTGTATTTAAAGCATTTAACTGAGCTAACACTGCATTTATCATTCTGTAATTTTTATGTCATTCATGATGCATATATGGAATTACTGTAAAGGAGCATGTGTGCAACAACTGATTAGCACAGCATAGAGGCAGAGAATGGAGGAAATACCCAGTGTCAAAACAGTTTTTAGCAGGGGCTATGTGTGTCTTAGCTGGGCCCAGTAAATTCCTGGAGTTTTATGGCCATTGAACAGATCCAGGCTAGATGCATCCCTGGGTCTTTATGCTAAGCTAAGCTAACTGGCTGCTTGGGTTAGCTTCATATTTAACATACAGATGTAAAAATGATTATCAAACCTGTAATCTTTCTGACTGTAACTAAAAACGTATCCCAAAAACTATTGCACTAAATTGATATTCAAATAGAATGGAATGATATTGATTAGTCAAACTGGAACTGGTAGCAATTTAAAGGTCCAGTGTTGGCTGAAATGGAGCATAATATCCATAATAATGTTTTTATTAGTGCGAAAATCAGAATTGCTTACAATTAGCCTTTCATACCTACAGAGGAAACAGCAAAGCCCATTATGTTCAACACCATCTTTCCACTGTAGCCCAGGGCAAACAAACCAAACACTGGCTCTACATTATATTTTTTGCAATCTGCCGCCTCACCACTAGATGTCACTCAATCCTACACACTTAAACGTCATTCATCATAGACCACAAAATGTGCCTGTATGATTGCCAAGGCACAGAATAAACAGGAGATGTCAACTTGTAGTATGTTGCTGCCTCCCTGCTTGGTGTTTGAAAAAGCCGATCCTTCTTCCAGGTGTGTTAAATTGAAGTTTTGGTGTTACTTTTGTTTGTTTTTCAGATGGAGTATTGCTCAAATGCCCTCAGCTGGATTGTGGATACTCTGGCTCAAGGAAGCACGTTCAAACCTCCTCGTCCGCCGCCGACGATACGAGGTATGACCTACTAACTACAAAACGAGAACATACATGAATCTGTCTGTCCTGATATGTGTCAAACATCTAATGTACTTGTTTTGCTTGTCATTGTAAAATGTTGGCCTTGAGCCATTTTTTTCCTTAATTGCACCCTCACTTATCATCCCCATGTTCTCTTCTGCACAGATGCCTTCCCCTGTTCTTCCAGTTTGACTTGATTCAGCCTCGCTCAGGGTGACACAAATTATGGTGACTTTGGCGGCTTCTATACAAACCAAACATACATAACCACTGGACCCACTTTACCAACTGTGTCAGTGCTGAACTTAAGTATCTAGAATCATCACTACTGTTGACAGTAAATGCTGTCGTATTCAAATATCCAAGACAACTGTAATGTAAATAATGAGTCTGGCTCATGTTACTCAAATCACAGTGCACATACGTGAAATTAAATCGCAGCATTAGTCTCATACATCTTGTATGGTTTATGCAGTTTACTGGCCAATGCTGTGATGTCTTCACTGCTGTAGTTTTATGCTGGAATTTTATGTATTTTTTAAAGATTTTATCCTGATATGTTGTAATACTGTTTACAGGGGTTGTATTAAGCGCACATAGTAACACTTTCTGTGTTCATTTACACTAAATAGTTGTTCCCATTCAGTCACACCAATATGTAAAATGTATTTGCACATTGTTTTTCTGTTCAATAAACTGTATATACATAACAATTATAAAGTGGATTCTTTTTTGTTAAAGGAATAGCACTATTTCTTACACATTGGGAAATGCGCTGCCTTTATTCCTTTTTTTCTCATTTTGAGTTACATGAAAAGATTGAACCTGTCATGAACCAGCAGACAGTTAGCTTAGTTTAGCCAAAGATTGCAGACAAGAAGTAACGGCTAGTCTGGATCCAGAAACAACATGCTAGTCGCTGACAACAACAGATTAGTTAGCAGCAGATGCTGGTTGTTACTTTTGGACGTGACCAGGCTAGCAGTTTCCCCCCTTTCCCAGGTTTTATGCTAAGCTAACTAGTTACTGGCTCCTGCAGCATATTTACTACACTGTAAAAAGGGAAAACTTTTTTTATCAGTTTTTAACCAGTTTGTCAAACAATTTAATGTTATTGTGAATATATTTCCCAGTTTTTAATACACTTATGTATTAAAATTTTCCGTTGTTTTCACCGCTGTTGCAATTTTTTGAACATTATAGTATTCCACCGTTTCTAAGACGTATTTGTTTGCTGCCAAATTGTCACTGGTTCTTTTTACAGTGCACTGCAACATGCATTATAAAAAGTTGATGTTTACTCAATTTACTCTTATTTTACAGATGTTCTGTGTTTTAATTGAAATCACAGAGTATGTATGTATGTGTGTGTGTGTGTGTGTATATGTGTATATATATATATATATATATATATATATATATATAAACTTAATGTTGTACAGATTTTCCTTGTTTTGTGTAACTATAGTACGTTCTTTTACAGTTTTTGAGTGTTAGTGTTCCGCGATTTTGTAACATATGTCTGGCACCCTTGTTAAAGTATTCTTTTTTTATTGTTTAAGCAGTATCAGGCTTCTCTTGTTTCAGGAACTTCTTTTAAAACCTCGCCACTGTGACACGGAAAGAAAAACAAGAGGTCTAAGGAAAAGTGGAGTAACTTTAGAGGAACACATGTCTATGAATCGCAGCAGTTAAGTAATAGTAGTTCAAAGAAACTCATGTTTGGTATTAAATTAGATACATCTTCATTCTGTACAAAACGTGTGAGCGGGACAGTTTGATACGCTGTGGAGGGAGGTGTTATGGATAGTGTGAGCGCTGCGTGGTGCTCAGTTTCAGTATGCCGGGGCTCTATTGAAGGTCACATAGTGAAGCAAGCTATTGAAGGAGCCTTTACTGTAAATAGTTAGCTGGGCCACCTGTCAATTGCAGCAGCAGCAGCTCACACTGAGAGGCAGTGTCATCACTTTCTGCCTTCTTGCTGCTACGATGGCTGCAAATGCAAGCATGTGTCGGTGTAATTGAGCATTTCAAACAGCAGTGCTGCTGAATCTAAATCCCCTGTCTGTCTCTCACTGGTTCCATTGTCAAAAACCTGTTAGAAAAAAATTGTGTGCTTACAGTGTAAACTTTGGAATGTCGGCGCATGTGCACACCACCATCCTCTCCATTTCCGTCTATTTGCATCCACTCCATACATCATTCTGACATGTTCTCATCTGCTTCAGGACCTGCAGGCATATATTTCCTTTGCTGTTGAGACTGTCTGAGAGGTGTTGGTTTAACCCTGTGATCATTTTATAAAGCACCATTACAGGGCAAATTAATTACCACTGACTGAAAGCTATGTTTACCTCCAGTAAGGTGTGTGTGTGTGTGTGGGGGGGGGGGGGTTATTTTCAAATGGGGCTGTATTCAGCTGTAATGTATTATATTTTAATTCACATGCAGTCTTCAGTTTCCAGTTGTACATCCAGTAATTTTAGTGGATAGAAGGAACAGTTAAAGATATTGGAATGTGTGAAAAATATAGAAAGATTATATATTTATTTGTTTATTTAATTAACATTTTTCTCACTAGGTTTTTATTAGATAACTTCTGGTTTGGTAGGTTTTCAGACCTGGAAATGTTTCGTGTGTCATGACGGCAAAATTTGAGAAAAATACCCGGAAAATACCTTCAACTTATCCTGCTTTGTGCATTTCCTCTATGCAAATTTATGACATGTCCGTGATATTTGTGATATGAGAGTTCCTCCTGTTTGTCAGACTCTGTTTTTATTCAGTCCTTTTTTATAGCTTTAGTTTTAAAAGTTTTTTTACCCTTTAAGAAGTGCTAAACAACAAAACTCTGATTTATATACACACACAGAAACAGAAACTTTTTTGATCCCTCACTGGGGAAATTTACATGCAACAGTAGCTGGATATAGATAAGGCACATAGATATAGCACACATGTATAAAATTAGACTAGCAAAAGAATGCAAAAATAGAAAAATGCAGTGATACAAGACAGACAAAACTGACAAAAAATGTGTAAATAAATACAATTATTCAAATCTATTAAATGTCAGACTAAAAAAAAGCAGATTTTGAGTTTGCTTTTAAAAATATCAGGCTTCTCTATTACCCTCAGGTCATCTTAAAGGCGTACATGTACCAGTGTATAAGCTGTTGTATCTCTTTTGGTCAGATTTAGACAGTAAAGGCGATAAAGTTGAAGCAAAACTTGATCCTCGGTTTGAATTAAGCCCTCCGCCTTTCTCCTCCCTCTCATTTCCATATGTTCTTTGACCTCTCTTTTCCCCACCCTGCTGCAGTCCGGGACCCCCTCCCTCGCCCTTCACAGCACACCCACCTCTCTAATACACTGTGTTAAGGGCATCAGGAGCATTCTTACCCAGACATGTGCCTCTGTCACTCATGTCCATGCAGCCACACAACTACACCGCACACACAGTTGCATTCCCACTGTGTCTTCTGTGTTCCAAGCACAAGGCTGGCACACCGCTCTGCTCTCCCCAACTCTGTGCAGGCCGGATCAAAGACCTGAGCAATATCCCTGAACCTCCTGCTAGCTTTGTCACCTTTTTCTGTGGATTTATTGGGTTTTTAATTGCCGAAAACTCATCAGCTGATTTGGTTTTATAGAGTGAACAGAACAGAGACACTCTTCCGGTGTGTGGATTTGTGGTTTAAAAGGAGCTGTACAAGTTTTCCAACATGGCACCCATGCAAGGTTGGATGGTGGGGCTCCTGCTGGTGCTCCTGTGCCCGTCACAGCTCCCACTCTCTGGGGTGGTCAGCGCCCAGGAGGTCCACGTCAGAGATGTTGAGGAGATCGTGGCCGAAGAGGGTGAAACCGCCGAGGGAGGTGATGAAGAATCAGATGGTGGGGAAGGAGAGGAAGAAGAGGAGGAGGAGGAGGCGGCAGAGGAGGAAGATGAAGCTGAGGAGGAAGAAGATGCTGAGGAGGAGGCAGAAGATGAGGAGGAAGAAGAGGAAGCAGAGGAAGAGGAAGCAGCAGAGGAAGAAGAGGAGGAGGCTGGTGAGGATGAAGCAGAGGATGAGGAGGCTGATGAGGATGCAGCACAGGAAGATGATGAGGAGGAGGAGGAGGCTGGTGACGATGATGAAGATGAGGAGGAAGAAGCTGGTGATGATGAAGATGAGGAGGAAGAGGCTGGTGATGATGAAGCAGAAGAGGAGGATGAGGAGGCTGGCGATGATGAGGCAGAAGATGATGATGAGGAGGAGGAGGAAGCAGATGAGGCTGCAGCTGAAAGTGAGGAAGAAGAAGAGGAGGAGGATGATGAGGAAGCTTCTGAAGGAGAGGAGGTAGCTGAGGAAGAGGAGGCCGGCGATGCTGAGGAGGAGGAAGCAGAGGAAGAGGATGGTATAGTCACTCTTTTAATATTTCAGAGTTTTAATAATACTCATGATATATTGATGGGTTAAGAAGATCCTAAACTATGCAGTAAATTGTTATAAAGTGTGATTTTTTTCTGGGTCTTTTGAGTGACTCATTACTCTACAGAAGCCTTCTGACATTGTTCTACTGACTGCAGCTACTTTAGGAACTCTGTCATACATATCAGCCCGAAAATAGACTGGCTTATCTGCAGGGTAGCTGGCGACCAGCACCACAGAAACTATTCAAGGCTTTTGTTGAGCCAGTGTGGCTTTTAAGACTCCAAAACACACACCTGTAAAGAGTGTCAGTTCAGAAAACCACTCAGGTAGAATTAATATTAAAAACAGGGTTATTTAACCCTCGTGTTGTCCTTACCAAAAATATGTTGTTGCCTTGTCTGAAAAAAGTCCAAAATTCAGAAAAAAAATTCTCCAAATTTATAAAATAAAAAAAAATTGTAAAATCTTCCGGAAGAAAATTCCTAAAAAGTTTCCCTCAAAAGTTTTATTTTTTAAAATAAAAATTCTCCAAATTTGACAGCGAAATTCACTGGATTTTGGTAGATTTTTTCTGAATGTTCTTAAACATTTTTTTTTCCACCAAAAAATGTTCAAAAATTTCATAAAAAAATTTTGAAAATGTGGAAGCTTTCACTGTGAAAATATATATTTTTTCCCACTTTCTTAAAACTTTAAAACTGCTCAATTTGACCCACAGGACGACAGGAGGGTTAAAACAACTTGCTAATGACTGAGTAGACAAAGGCAACATGTTTAATGTATGGACAATACCCCTCCTAACACCTGGGCAATAGAAATCTGACAAAAATGTGATTACCTGGAACAGCAAAGTCAAATTAATAGAGAGTTTTTGGGCCACTTGGACCTTTCAGGTTGCTTTTTCAGCCTTCTCTGTATAAAGCCATCAGCTGTCAAACAAGACAAGTGTCTCCTCAGCGCAAACAGAGCTGAATCATTCATAGCAGACTGCTGAAAGAAAGTTCATGAGTTAACATTTTCAACCCTTTTTCACAGTGGTGTGTTACTTTATTGACAAGTAACACAAACTGATTCATAAGCAAAAGATATTTATTCACACATGGTTCAGGCACAGCTAATGGATAAGGGTAAGTATAGCAATAACAATGAATAGGACTAAGATTAGACAAAGAAAGACAAAAGCAGGATACCCAGACCACAGTCAGTAGTCAAATCACATCACCATGATAATATCATAAAGCCACATTACAGTAGAGAAATGACACCGACCTAGCAAGTTTCAACAAATCAACCAAATCAAAATAAAGGCTGAGAGAGGGCAAACGTCTTCCTCCACTGGTGAGGATGAGGGTGAAGGATAGCAGAGACCAACAGGCTACAAAGAAGAGAACATAAACACTGGATTTGATTTAATATTTGCTCTCAAAATACTAAAAGATAAGTGGCGACCTGATGGGTGCAAATGGCCCGAGCCGAGACGACGTGTCATCTCACTAATCTCTCCCCATACTCGCATGTCTCTTCACTGTCTGTATGAAATAATGGCTTAAAATTACCACAAAAATATTATATGATTAAATAAAAGTACCATTTGGAAAATGTGACATTTATGGCGAAAATGTCACCAGACATCATACAGCTGTGTCAGGTTAGCATTTTAGGCGAAAAGCAAAATAATAAGCTACATCCTGACACAGGACAATGTTATGTCATCATTTACTATATGTGCTGGTCTTATTTATGAAATTTGCTAGAAGTACTTAGATTGTGTGAACAACAATTACAATTTTGTGTCACATTTTGACACTAATGATCTGTAATGACAGGAGATTTACATCAAGCAGAACCTATATATGCCTAGGATAATATTGATATTTGGCCATTTTTAAAGCTATGATACTGGATATAGGTCCTTTAAATGTGCTTTATTGATTCTGTTGAATTTAGATGAGGCTGAAGTTGAAGACACAAATGAAGAGGAGGCGGCGACTGAAGTGCTGCAGTTCCACTCTGGATCGGTGTGTGGCGTTTGCTCCATCTGTGAGGTAAGATCACAACATATTTCAAAAGTAGCTCTTGCAGAGTTGAAAGGGGAAGCTACCACTGTGTTTTCACTTAATTCTTCATTTAAAGACTAACAACAAACTTTGAAAAGTTTATCAGGAAGTCTTGCTTTGTTTCTGTTCCTTTGATACTTTAGACAAATGCCCAATAACTCTTCCCCTCTTTTAGCATTGCTCTAAAAACTGTGACAACTGCCCCTGTGAGGAGGGAGACGAGTCGGATCACTGTGAGAGCTGCCAAGTAAGCATCTGCCCTTTGCAAAATACTGATCATGACGCACATCCAATGCTGACAAGAGCCTCCTCGTGTTAACCCTGTTGTGTTTTCCACAGAGCTGCTCATCCTGCTACATTTGCCCCATACTGTGTGATACAATTTGCACACCAGGTAAACTCAGGGTGTGTTTTCTGCACATGAATGGCTTTTTCTTCACAGATGTTATCATTCTAATTTTTGTGTTTTTCCAGGCGGCCTTGTTGATGAGCTGACCGGGTCACTTTTTCAGTAAGAGTCTTTGCTGTCACAACACGCTGACAACTCAACAATGCAGCGACACACACAGCGTTGCTACACTGGTGGCTTTACTTAATCTTCTACTTTTGTGTTTTCTTCTTCTTTGCAGGACCTTTGCCTCTCTGCTCTGAACACCCTGAGATGTTGTCCTTTTAGTTTAGTTCCAGCTCTCAGGACTTGGCTGTCCGGCTGCTCGTACCTCACCAGCAGGATTTAACGTCCAGCAAGAGCTTGTCGTGAACTGTACAGCTGACAGAAAAAGAAATATTCATGTTTTAATTTATGTTTAGATGAGATTTGTAACCTGAACTAAAAAAAAGTCATTGTGTAGACTTTTTCCTAAATGGGACTTTTTCTCTATTTTTTTGTAGGATTAATATTGTACAGCAACTTCAGTTGTTTATAGTCATGTCTTAGTGGCAGGAATCTGTATTAGAAAGATGAACATGATTGCCACACATGCAAATTTCAGCACAATCTCACACACACACACACATACACACACGCGCACACACACATTCATACAGAAACATTGTACACAGTGTTACTAATAGTGATCCGATAATAAATTTAGTTCTTTCTGTAAAAATGTGTGGAATACGTCTGATCTGTACATCAAAAGCACAGATTTCAGTCTCTTCAGCTTATGACATATGCATGTTTCAGTTTGGGATTGATATTAAGAAATTAGATTTAGACAGGGCTGTAAGCAATGTTGGTCCCCTTTAAGCTACAAAAACTCATCTGACGAAGTGGGGCAGGGACTCAGGACCTCTGGGGATGTCATGGTGGGTCCTGTGGGTGGCAGGGTGGGACTGACCTAGGTCAGGCATCCCACAGATGCTCAGTAAAATTTGGAACTGTGGAGTGTGGAACCCAGGTGAACAGCTTAGCTCTATCATGATCCTCAAGCCACTCCTAAGCAGTTTTTGGGGTGTGTCGGGGTGCATTGTCCTGCTGAAGGTGGAAACTGGCATCAAGGCTGATGTTGGTGGGTTAGGGGGTTGCTTGACCTGCAGTGTTTAGGTGGGTGGTGCATGTCAAACATCCACATGGATGTCAGGACTCAAGGTTTCCCAGCAGAACGTTGCATTATAATAAGATGATTGATGTTATTCACTTCACCTGACAGTTGTCATAATGTGGCATAAATGTACGGAAAATACAATACATAAGGCAACAAATGCACACACAGATGTACAAACAAAAGCTCTCTCAGTCTCAACCACTTCCACGCCTGCTAGTCTGGTCCTCTATGCCAAAATACAGACAAAATGGAAGAATTTGTCTACTATTAGTATTTTTCCTACATATAAAATAACCCTGGCGCAGTGGTCTGCACAGTTGCCTCGCAGCTAGAAGATCCCCAGTTACGGCGCCGGGGATCGTTCTGTATGGAATTTGCATGTTTTACCTGTGCAGCGTGGGTTTTCTACTGGTTCTCCAGCTTCCTCCCACAGTCCAAAACCATGCTGAGGTTAACTGGTGATTCTAAATTGTCCGTAGGTGTGAATGTGAGCATGCTTGGTTGTTTGTCTCAAAGTGTAGCCACAACCCTTGTGAGGATTAAGCGATGGACGGATGGATGGATGGATGGAAAAGAACCCCGTGCAATATCTCTGCAGTCAAGTTCCAGTCAGGTGGAGCGTTACATTTAAAGGCATGTCATCCAGTGTCTTTAGAAATTATAGGGTATAAAAATATGCTGAACAAAAATATAAATGCAACATGTATTTCATTAAATTACATCCATTGTTTTTAACATAGGGAAATCATAATTTGTTGTTCCATCACACAGCATCTCTACCTCAGAAAGGACATCATAAGGCAACCAAGTAAACACTGTGTTTGAAAAGAATGTGAGTAGATTGAGAGTGGGGTCACAGACCAGAAGGTTGGAGTCCAGAAGGAGTCACATCTGCGACTCAGAGTTATTAAGGTTGCCGATGCTGCTTGGGAAATGTTGTTGGTCTCTTCCTGAAGGGCTCGGTGAAGTTGGTGGGCACTGAAGCAAGCAAGATCATGTTGTCAGACACTGCGACAGACTGGCGACCTGTCCAGGATCCTTGCCTTCACCCGAGTCAGCTGGGATGGACTCCAGCACCCCCCGCGACCCTAATGAGGATAAAGCGGTGTATAGAGAATGGATGGATGGATGTTGTCAGACACATCCATAGCATCATGTGACAGATTCAGTGGAAACAATTACATGTGGAGGTGGAGTTGTGTAATCTGTGTCATTGTGGCTTTTGAATCATTTTAAATTGACTCTGATCACGCTATACCATCATTGTCCTTTAAAGGCACACCTTACCAGGGCGTTGATTTATTTGTTGATTGACAAGTTGACCCCAGTTTAATTGCATACATTCATGTCTTTTCTTACCGCAACAAAAGACATGAGATTATGAGTTACAAAAGAAGATCACTTGCATGTGTGACTGTTTTCTAGATTTACGTGCCAACCAAATTCCTGTGTCATACGTAAAATCACTGATCACGCCTTGAAACAAACCTGCAGAGATGATAGTTGCGTAAGGAGTCTGAAGTTGATTTCCTTTTTGCTGCGTTCTCATCACTAGGTAAAAATCCACATTGGCATCCAGTCTGTCCTGCTGATTAGCGTTTGTCGTCTCCAAGCTCAGGCCTCAACAACTTCTCTGTTTGTTTTGTCGACACTGCAAAGCACCTGCAGTGCCACCAATATTATAAGCAGCACTCACTGTATAGTCAGAAATAAAGAGCTCTAAGCTACATTTCTCTTCGAAAATGTCCCTTCTGTTGACACTTTCAGTTGTTTATCATCTTCATTTGGCGGTAGCTTTGAGTACAGCTTGAATTGCTCGTCTTGGCGGAGAGGTAATATGTTATCTAACGAGATTCAGCTACTGTGAAGGTGTGAAAGTAATCTTACTTATTTGCCAGCGACTTGGCAAACAAAGAAGAAGACCTCTCCACTCCACACACACAGATCCAGGGCTTTGTGCCAGAGATGTGGTTTATCATTTCAAGTTCAGTTACATTCTGAGTGTTTTCACATTCTGTACAGAATACTGGATGGACAGGAACGGTGCGACCTGCTTTCTCTGAGTACATTTCTGTTTCACTTGGAAAACTAGGTGACAAAGCAAACAAACAAACAAAATAAGTTTATGGCTTCTGATTTCTTTTGAATGTCACTTGGTAGTGTCTCACTGATTCACACACTCAATTCTTTGTTAGATTTTACGACGCTTGTGTCAATTGACTTTCTGTAAAGTCCTTGCTGTTGTTTTGGCGAAGCAGGACGTGGTGTTGGTGCTTTTGATCAGCTGACAAATTGGTGATGGGTGTCACTGGCTGAGGACGTGAGATGAAGGGCAGAAAACCTGTTGTGTAGGTCCATTTAGCTGAATGATGTGTGTATAAACACAGGAGCGATTACCTCAAACATTATCAGGTAAAAAAAAAAAAAACAGAAGAAAACACAAAGACACAGAAACAGTGATTGCCTTTACTCTCGAGTGTCAATATTTCCACAGTAAACTTACATTTGTCGATATAACACACGGTCAATATTGATTTCAATCAACAGTTTAGCGGAAATGGGACATAGTTGTGGAAAGTACCTCAGTTTGTTTACTAAAGTTTTGTGGTTAAGTACAATTATGAGACATGTACTTGATTTTTTTTTTTTTTGTGCAACTTTATACTTCCATTCCACTACATGTTTTTGAGATTTTTTTAAAACTTTCACTACATTGATTTGACAGCTTTAGGTTCCTTTAAAATGAAGACTTTTATTTAATCCACTGGCTACATCTTCTGACATTAATCATGGCCACGTTTGAGATCGCTGTGAGTTGTGAACAGCTCCGTCAAATTTTTCCTTATCATCTCACTCTAAACCTAAACACATCAGTAAACCTTTAATTTAAACATCAAAGATTCGAAAATATACAAAAATTGAACTCAGATTTGAGTATAAGAACTTTCTTCTTTCCTCTCCCGCTAATTATCCCTCAGATGTATCTGCTGTCCCTGAATATAAACCTTTAATAAAGTAGGTCAAACCGGCAGCAGCTCCAACATGCTGCTGACACACTGATTCTTCAATCATTTAATGATGGAACAAATAATCACAAATATACCAGTCAGAGTGACCAAACCAATGCTTTTACTTTATTACTTTATTTCTGCTTTGCTGCTGATGCTTATGCACTTTCACCAAAAATGGATTTTTCATACAGAACTACATCTTGTAATGGAGTACTTTACTTAAGTAAAACACCTGAATACTTGTTGCACCACTGGTAGGATAAAAAGAGGCTCAAATCGTGCATGCTGAATATAACTTTTGTTACTACAAGCAGCTTTGCATGGCCCAAAGACGAGAAATACTCAGCCAGTGTCTGTGAAGCTCACAAATTAATACATCATATAATTTGTTTAAGAATTAAAAAGCAGAATGTGGGAAAAAAAAGGGCAAGCGGTGGAATGTTTTACATCATTTTACACTTCCTTTCTTGTATGGATTTGAATACGCATTGATTAGTAAAGTGGAATCTCAGCCAAGATTTGCATTTACTTTAAAGATTTTACGACTTTAATGATATGCATTGTACAAATAGCTCCATGTCTTCTCTCTCATTACAGTATCTATTGCAGCAGATCAGAGCCAACATTCCTACAATAGCTTCTATAGCCTTCTCAGGTATCAGCTTACAGAAGCACCTGCAAATTAAAAGTAAACTCCCTTGTCTGGATTGGGCTTTTGTTCATTTGTGTTTTAAGTCTATTGCTGCCAGGTGGTGGAAGTTACACTTCTTCTTCCTTTCTCAGGGTTCAAATATACAGCTGTCCATCATCGGCGTCTTGAGTTTTTCAAGAATGTTCACTGGAGTGTGCAGTTTAGCAGTTTATGCTTTAATCTGCTTTTTTTTAACGCCTGTAATTTTCAGTAAATCGTAGGTTTGAAATCTCTGAATCATTCTTTTGGTTTAAAACCAACCAAAAAGGCTTTACTTAACTTGTCGGATTAGGTCAGGGTCAATTCTTTCGCCTTCGTATTGAACCAGCACTGTGTGTCAGTTCTTGATTACCACCTCTATTTGCAATGTCCTGAACAGAGACATGTAGTCACGTTAAAGGTCTCCCCCATCCCAGCTTAGTGTTGTATACACAGTGGGTCCCCTCCCATTGCGTGTCCCTCCTGGTCAGTATCACTGACTTTAACCTTACTGAGACACTTGTTCACCCTTTCCTTACTGACGGACCCATCTATGAGTGGACACAGGTTCTTGTTTTGTTTTTTTTAACACATTTTTAGCTTTTCGGACGTGAAGCCTGGAGAGTAAGGTAGGATGATCTGTCTGACTTTCACCTGTGAGAGCAGCAGTTAGATCAGTTTATCTGATCAAATCAGTCACTTCCACTTTATAATAGATGAGCTTTACAATCAAAAAAGGATCAAAAACCTCATCACGAATTGATACTTGCCTTACAGATGTTCTGTCTGTTTTTTGTTTGTTTTTTTTGACTACTTTGTGTTTTAGTTCAGACTCTTAGATGACGACCCGATTCAAATCTGAGGTGGCTGACGGAAAAAACACAGAGTTTTTTTCATTTTCACTTACACACAATACCACATACTGTAGGGGGAAGAAAAGAAAACAAGGGTGCCAGAATTTTTTTTTGTAAAAATGGTGGTAATATGTAACATTAAAAAGTCTAAACAGTGAAAAACACAACATATATTTGTAAAATAATGTTTTTCTTTGAAGCTGATTTAAAAATGGGAAAATAGTGGACTTTTATAGTCACACATTGTAAAGCAACAGAATATTATTTAAATATTAATAAATATTTTTGACGTAGACATTATTTATAGTTTTTGCCAGTCTTTTAAAATATATTGTTATTATTTACAGTCAATGTGTAAATAGATTTTGTCTGTAGAATAAAATTTGTAAAATAACAGTTTAGAAATTGGCAATTTTTGAACCCTTTTGTTGCATTTTTTCCCAAATAACAGCTCATTTCTGTAAAATAGTGCTTTTATTTAATTTTTTGCTGATTTAATTACAGTAACAACTGTGTACTTCTGTATGTTTAGTATGAGCTTTTTGTAAAAAAAAATAATCAAAAAAACAAATGTTTGATATGGATAATATTATTACAGCTTTGGCCCGTTTTTAGGGTTAATATTTAGATGTTCAATGCTCTCACAGGCTATAATATCAGGAATTGAACAAAACTGGGGAAATCTGTAAAATAACAGTGAATTGCTTAGGAAACTACACAACAGTGGAGCTTCATAACAAAGTAAACCAGCTGGATGTCACTGAGAACAGCACAGAACTGCTTCTTCTTTCTCACAATGTGGTTACTTTAAATGTGAAGCATGCCATGATTGATGACTGAAATTATTTTCCTCTTTAAGATGTATCTCCTCACCTTTGTGCTGTGCCTGAGTTTGGCGACTTTGGTCAAATATGGTGAGTAAAACGCAACAATTTTACTAAACTGATCTTTTTTTTTTAATCTGTTTTTCCTTCCATCTATAACTGTGTGTGGATTGTAGGGTAGTAAGAACAGGATGTCTTTTAATAAGAACATGAGCACCTACGACTCACAGCTCACGTTTGTAACATTTCTGTTTCAGCTTCTGGGAGTGACTGGTGCTATACTGGCTGTGGTAAGTAAGGACAGATAAGGCTGATTTGGATCAAACTATCATTAGCCGGCATGATTTTGTGGTGCTAAGCGCCTCTTTAACTTTTATAGAAAATTCCCCATCCAAATGGAAAGATATTTCCGGCTCCTTCTGTGGAGACAAAAGACAGTCTCCTCTTAACATAGTCACCAGTCATGTAGTGACTGACTCTAAACTGAATAACTTCACATTCGTCAACTTCTCCTCTGAGCACGCCATCAAGTCCATCGTTAACACCGGACATACAGGTACACAAACTAAGACTTCCACCTGCTTTTTTGTCTGTATATTTACTGTATTACAATGCAATTCTGAGGAACTTGTTAGTGGTCTATTTGAATACTATCCAATATGCAGCATGTATATTTGTGACAGGAGCCTCTATGGGCTCATCCATATCATAATAAAACTTCTTTCTGAACATGCTTCTCCGTCTTTGCCATGCATAGTGAAATGCAAACTGAAAGATAATGAGGTTGAAGTGAGTGGAGGTGGACTCAATGGAACATATTCCACCATCCAGTTTCACTTTCACTGGGGCGACACAGAGCATCACCCAGGTTCAGAGCACACGATAGACGACCACAGATATCCGATGGAGGTACAGCATCGCTTGACATCATGCCTTTTTCTCTCAATGCGGTCCTTATTGTGCATTGTGTCTCATTTCATGTAATCTCTCGTAGATGCACATAGTGAGTCTGAAGAAAGGTCTCGCTGTGGAGCAGGCCATAGAGAAGTCAGACGGAATCGCTGTCCTTGGATTTTTCATAAATGTATGTCCTACAACGTTTACTGCACAGACACGTCTCTACATTGTTAACTGTTGAATGAAAAATATTGAAAATGTTTCTTCTGTGTTTACATCTTTGCAGCATTTGCTCATTAGCAGCAGGATGCACTATAGAAACTGCTACAATAACCCAGAGTTTTATACCTCAACACCACAGTTCATGCACTGGCTCTATGATGGTCGCATATTAGCAACTCACTTAATTACTAATGGCTGTTCACTCTCTACACTGCACAACAGAAATATGTACAAAGCAATATAGTTAATTATGTCCTCTCCCTAAAGGCCACCGAGGATAGAAATATGTCAGAAGCCTGGAGCACGCTCACATCTTACCTCACAAATGTCACAGGTATGATTTGTCCTTTTAAAATCATGAAGTTTCCTTTTAGAATATTTTGGCACAGCAAGTTGTAGTAATCAGCTAAGCATTTCTTAATGTAGAACACTTTGTGGTTTTATTACTAGGTCACTGCTTTTATTTGCCCAGGGACAAATAGGGCGAAGTAACACATCAGATCAGATTTAGAATTTATGTAACTCCTGCAGTCAAACTGGTTTCAAAGCAATCTTTACTAATATGTCTGCGATGATACTCAATCATTTTGTTCACAGTTAATCTAAGAGCTTCAGTAGCAGACTTCTGGAGAGAGATCTCAAGACTGAGCTCCAGGTACCTGGTAGTGGTGTCCGAGACCCCCTGTGTTTAGAGATAGTTCAGTTTAACTTAGAAAATGGACAAACCTTTGAGTACAGCAGTGTTCACATTCTTTATCAGATGGTTTCAGGGAGGAGCTAAGGGAGCTAGATGTGTTAAAGTGGAACAGGCATCTCTAAACAGAATAAGAGGTATATGACACCACGTATCAGGTACTTACAATGCGGTCTTGAGATCTTCCTCCTGAAAGGTTTCCTCACCATTAACACTTTGATCACGCCTTATCTGGCAATTTGACCGCCGCTCACATTTTGAAGAATGTAAAACTTGGGTCATCTATGGGCCATTTGGGAAATTTATGGCAGACAATACCTGTGACTCTTACTTAGAACTGAAGAAGCCTCTTGGATAAGAGTCTTCAAGAGCCAAAAACACAGAAGCATAGCTGCCTTCCCCTGAAGCTCTTAGGATCTTTTTTGTGTGATTCTGCAACTTATGAAAGAACCATTTAAATAGAGGCCTTTGTGCTTTTACTTTCGAATGTCAAGTTATAAATGTGTGAGTCATCAAGCAAAGTGGATGCAGGTGAGACAGAGACAGATTGTATGTCACAAAGTCTGCGACAAACAGTCCTTTGTTTTTTGTAACTGATGATCATATTCATGGCAAGAACTTAAGGAAACTGTTGTTTTTTTCAATGCCCACGTGACTTTCTTTTGACTACGGCCTTTATATTTTGCATCTTTCCACAGCCGAGGGCAGTGAGGTTAATATAAACCACAGCATCTCTATTAATGGCCTGATTGGAGATGTAGACCTGACAAAGTTCTATCGGTACATGGGCTCTCTGACCACACCCATGTGCAATGAAGCAGTCGCGTGGACGGTGTTTCAGGAGCCAATCAACATCCACAAAGATCTGGTGAGTTGGACAGGATTGACCAGGGTGAAAAGGAGTTTAGTCAACAGCTGCCCCAGCAGAAAGCATCACTTTTCCACTTAATTACACGTGTGACCAACCTAACCAGTCCAAGCTGTTGCGAAATGGACAGGAAGCTTGTTTTGTCTGTGTGTTGTTTACATCAGGATAATGACAGTGGTTGTTTGCCACTTACCGCTAATGAACAGCTGAACCCATAAATGAACTGTGACAACTGGAATCACACACAACCTGTTACACAAGCAGCCGCAGATGTGGCGTCGCCGGAGAAACCAGACGATCAAATGGACATACTGGTACATGCTGGTGTCTCCTTTGACAGCTGTTTGATAACGACGCTTGTTATAGTTTCTGTTGACTGTAACAACAAGCAAAAATGTTAGCTCCATGTGACTGTGGAGGAAGAAGAGATAGTTTTGAGTCATGCTGCAGAATGCTAATCTTTTCTTCATCTTATCTACCTGACAGCCATCATCGCTCTGTAGATAGGTGAGGTACACATATTTCTGTAGGTGACATGATCTTGGTTGCATGTGGTGCCTCAGCAGGTGCATAACAGTTAGAGCACACATATTTCACATTTTTATGCTGTGAGTCCATTTTCCAATGCAGTATAAAGTCCCACACCTGTCTCCCTATGCAGTAAAGACCTGGTTAAATGCCCAAAATCATAAAAAAGACAAAAGCAAAAGTTTAATTTCTTTGATTGTATATTCTATGAAAGTTAAAAAAAAAACCCACAGGTTTTGCCAATCCTGGAAAAAATAGCGGTGGTTCTACATACCATAGATGTGTAGCTATTTACAGTTTTACAATTTCGATCAACTGAGTCTTTTTCTACTTTTCACATTTACTCTTGAAAGACATCAAATTTGTTTCCATGCTTGGGAGTGCAATTTCTTTCCATAGGACCTTGTGCAAATGATTTCTCTTGGATTTTTGAATGAGACGTGTAGTTTAAAGGAATTTTGATTTTAAAAAGTAAAATAATTATCATCTAGACTTTTTATTTTTTGTGTGATGAAACCACACATCAAACATGATTATGCAAAGGACTGGACAACTGTAAAGTTGGAAACCCAACAATTCTTTCAGTCCTTACAGTTTCTTACACTGATAAATGGTGTAATTTGGGGGATTTTTCAAAAAATAACATTCTTTACAAACCCTCTGGCAGGTTGTGTGGTCCAGAGGGTTTATACAATCCAATTTAAAACACCAAAAGATACATTCTTGTGTGTGAGCTCAAGCGGAGCTCCACCGATTTTACACATCAGTCTGTTTACTGATGCATTTATCTAAATGTTGTATACAGTTTTCTGTGGCTAACGAAGGAGCTTGAATGCAGCTCATTTAAAGTGTAACAGCTTGAAAATGACAAAATCTGGGTGTGTAGATCTAAAAAGAAGAAGAGTCGCTAGACCTGGAACCTGGCCCTTATCTCTGCTTGAGGCAAATGTTTCTTGGCTCTAATAGTCACTATTAGCATAACACACCTAGATTGAACGGTCAGTGGCTGGGTTACATAATTGGAAACATTGTCTGACACTGTTATGGGACTCTTTTTTTAAGCTGAATTGAATATAATATAATAGAAAGCTAAAGAGTTACAGACAAACTGACACAAAAACTGTCAAATAAAAAGAACAAGCCACCCCCTGAGGGTACTTTACAGCATCATGGTATAAATAGCGCTCTGTGCTGACAACAAAGTTTGGCCCTTTGACTCTGCTGGAGGAACTGTGTTAATTTCACTGCTTTAGGGGTGGGAGTGTCTCTGTATGCTGCTAGTGCATGACTTAACAACTTATATGTGATCTGAACATCCAGATTCTGGCTCAGAATGGGCTTGAGGAGGTTGACTTCCACAGTTTTGCATTTTAGAATTGCTGATTTTCATTTGGTGATGACTTGAAACTGTTTTTGGGGGCACCAAGAATCCTACTATGCAGAAAAACCCCTGACACTGCTGTGGCTCCTTTTAGGTTCAGCTGTTTCCTACGAAGGCAGGCTTCACTAACGCCTATCGACCTCCACAAGGGCTGAATGGGCGCCAAGTGTCTGCCTCTCCTGCAACTCCTCTGCCTCCCAGTGAGTTGAAAAATCACACACATTTACAGCATGCTCCATGAAAGTTGTCACATTAAATACGTCTGTTCTTCTATTCTTCAGGTCCACCATGGTGCTATGATGATCACTGTGGTATGTATCAACAAAACTGATAAACCGAGAGTTTCAAAGTGATGTTGCTGTAGGATTAAGCATCTAAACTTTTACCTCTCTTCCACAAGACTACGGTCCATCTCATTGGCACCTTCTGCCTCTGTCCCACTGTGGAGGTGAACGTCAGTCACCCATCAACATTGAAAAAGAGAAGGCTAAGGTTGACAGCAACCTCGGTGACTTCACGTTTACAAAGTTTGACGACAAGCACGCCATCAAGTATATCACCAACACGGGGCATGCAGGTCTGAAAATGTTTTTTCCTTTAATGGGCGGATGTTTTGGACAGAGTTAAGACTGAATTTGCTAACAGGACAAACTATAAGCTCCATTTAAATTTATGTAACCACATGACCTACAGTTGATTACAGGAGTCAGGGATGAAACTGGGAGCTGTATCTTTACAAATAGAGAGCATTTCATACATATTTGTCCATAATATTCAGATTTACGTTCTCATTTCTATAACTACAGTGGCAATAAAAAGCGTTCACTTCCTATTTTGAAGTTTTGCCCCTGTAATGCGTCTCAACAATAAATTGTGATCAACTTAATTTTGCTTTATTGAAAACACCAAAAAAGCCACAAATGAGCTACATCTGTGTCAAACTACGTGAAATACTTATTCAATAGCTCTCTGAAATTTGATGTTTTTAATTATTTGGCATTATCTTGTAGAAATCTGTTTTCACTTGGACATGAAAGAGCCTTTTTTTTGGTAAATTCTTGTCAAAGAAGCCAAATTATATTGGTCATGATTCAACGGAAAAAGGAAAACTTCCAGTTCGGTTAAAAGAAATCAAATGTTCGTCTCTTGTGTTTTCATTGACCTCCCAGTGAAGTGTGTCTTGAAGGAAGATTTGGTGGAGGTGTCAGGGGGAGGTTTGGGACATGTCTACTCTGTCATTCAGTTCCACTTCCACTGGGGCTCCACATCAGATGACTCCAAAGGTTCAGAGCACTCAGTGGATTCAAAAAGATACCCAATGGAGGTAGAAGCACTCAAGTTCTGGTTTGTTCCATACGCAGCATTGTTGTCTAATAGCCATTTCACTGCATGATATTAAGTGTGTGTTCTGTCCAGATGCATATAGTGACTAAGAGAAAGGATTTAACCCTGGATGAAGCAGTAAAGACTCCTAACGGTCTGGCAGTGCTGGGATTCTTTATGGAGGTGCGGTTCAACCTATTAGTGGTATAGTTATGTAGAGTTGTATTGTTAATTACATTATGTATGCTATAATGGCTAAAAAAAACATTCACATAAATCATGTACGAGGCCGAGCAAGCTAACACAAACATATACAACATGATGTAAAAAAAAAACTCACTAAACCTGTTCCAACAGATAGTCTGAGCTTCATCAATGAGCAAGTCAATTCCCTGATGGCAGCATATCAGCATTTCATCTAAAAGGATACAAAAATGTCATGACCTGCACCTCCACTCATCAGTCTTCAGACATTCTGTGTATATATTTGCAAAGGCATGAGATAGACGTTTAGATACTGAACCTCACCTTTACACATGCTGTTATTTCAGTCATCTGAATCAGTGTGTTTGATGTCTGATTTCAAGTTGGCTAATAAGAATTTGGGAATAGAATCTCTCCATTGTGTGCTCCGCATAAGCCATGTCAGACACAAGGTCTGCTATCCTGAATACAAGAGGTCATAAATATGTAAATGTACGTTTCTTTGACCTTGAAAAGTGAAAAAGCAGGAGGGACGTTACATGACAGAATTTTTTTGCACTAGTTAAAATAATTTACATTGATTCTTACCTGAGAAACTCAAGATCTGTTAATGTAAATTTGACTTAATGTCCGTTTTCCAGTCTAAGGTTACTCCTAAAAGTAGCAGTGGCAGTTCAGGACACCAGACGGTAAGTAGTTTAGCTTTCTTAAACTGTAGCCCCAATGTATGAGATTAACTGGCCCAGCTCATTGTGCTCATCAGAGTCTGATGCTCAAAATTATTCGCCATATTTGCAGACAACTTCCACATCAAGTTCAGCATCCAACAAGGAGTATTGGAAAAAACTGACAGATTACCTTCCTGCTATTCAAAACATCAGTGAGTGTACACTTGTTTTATTAAGCATAAAGGAAATAATTCCATAACAACATTACATATACAAATGTGTGTGCATTTCTGCTTCAATATAGGCTCCAAGGCTGAAGTCTCAGCAGAGGTCTCCATTGATGACTTGCTTGGCGACGTGAGCAGAAAGTCGTACTACCGTTACAATGGCTCCCTAACAACCCCTAAATGCAATGAAGCAGTGGTTTGGACAGTCTTTAAAGAGTCTGTCGAGGTGGACCACAACCTGGTAGGTGTCGCTCCTTGTCTTCATGGTGTAGACCTTAAATTAAAAATATAATTGGCCTTGCTTTGTGCTTTACCACGAGAACATAGATCTTAAGTCACACAGTCACCATTTAATTTTTCACTGGAGTTTGTATGCAAAGTTGAATAACGAATAGATGGTGAATAATTCAGTCCTACTGAACTATTGGTGAAGCGAATCCATTTTCTTTTGGTAATCACTGAACTTCCACTCAACCACAGGGCCGTCAGAAATATCTACAGTGAGCTGAACAGTGGATTAGACTGAGAAGCATGCAGAGTTTGCTTAACGTCTTCGTTAAGCAAACATGGTTGCGCATCACGGGCAGCTTAGTTTACATTTGTGACTTTTGTTCGGGCTCAATTTTATAAAGTTTACACTGACATCTTATGGAGCAGTTGTAAGAGTTGCAGGGGACAGATTAAATCGGCGAGTTAAATATCAGTCCCTAGCTAACGCTGGCACATTTGTAGTGATGCTGATTAATGTGTATTAACCCCCCCCAAAATATGATCACTTTAAGATGTATTGAGTCGTATTGTGGAGTACATTTTAGATGAATAACATTGGAATTTTATTACAAAAATGTGGAGATTTTTTTACTGCAGTAGGGATCAGTGAGTCAACAGTTAATCTAACAGAGCTTCAAAAGTCCTCTGAAAGGATGGAGAACCTGCTAAGAGCACAACCATATCAGCAGCACCGTCATCATGAGTCAGTCCTTTATGGTAGAGCTGCCAGAAAGACGCCTATCTGAGTAAAATCCACGTGACAGCCCGTTTAAATTTTAACAAACTCTGTTAAAACAAACACTGAGAGCATGAGGAAAAAGATTATCTCATTTGATAAGTCTAAAAAAATTGATTTGGGCAGAACTCCAAACACTGTTTCTATTTCTTTCTTTCCTTCTTTTTTTTAACCTTTATATAACCAGAAAGTCCCACTGAGATTAGAAATCTCTTTTACAAAGGAGACCTGGCCAAGGTAGCAGACATACAAAATTTAAAAGTTAAATAGAACAGATATAAGATACACAAACAATAAACAGTAAAATAATCAAACAGACTCACAGCTATTCAGAATTTACATTTCTCCTTTACTGTATTCTTTATGATACTCTTAAATTATTTAATGGATATGAATTTTTCTAGTAAAAGAGTTTTTTTGAAGATTATTCCATGAACGTGATGCACTATTGGAGAACACTGGTTTGCTGATGTTTCACATGTATTTGAGTTTGATCAGACTGTGATGTGAAGTTCTTAGGAGTGAGCAGAAAAAATAGATGGTTTAGCAGATCAGCAGACCAGAGGAGTGTCCATCCACCTCAGCCAGGCAGTGGTGTAGATTTCCAACACAGAGCAGCCCACGTGGACAAACAGCAGAAGATTAAAATCCACTCACAGACACTCGGTCACCAGGCCAAGAATCCAAAATCCCGCAGGTGCGCCTATTCCCAGTTTAGGTTGGGAAAACAGCAGGGAAATACAGCAGGTGGCTCACCAAGTGCAGGTGAAGCAGAAAACAGTGGGGACCACTGCATCACTGGGAGGATATGCCAAGCTCCTCTTTCTTTCCTGATCACTGCAGACCAACAGGAGTAGGTCTCGGCCTCAAGGCCTCAAGCCTCAGCAGTCCAGGTTTAGAGCGCTGTGGTAATCTGGAGACGTGGTCAAAATGCTTCTTCCAAAAGTCCCAGATTGACTGAATGATGTTGTTCTTCAGAAGTATCGCTCATTCATGGCAAAACAATGTAGAAAAATGTAGAATATCATCCATAAAAACACAAAGACTCAGACATCAGGCATTGACACACAGACAGTGGATAAACTTGACTGCCATCTTGGATTTGCCAACACATGGCACTGCTCATGTCCTGGTGGATATTTTCTTTACAGTAAAGTTGTGAACTGTGTTTTCACTGTGGTCAGTGCACTTTAATATAATTGTACCTATGCTGCACCAATTCACAACATATGACATTTCATAGCATTTACACAACAGAACAGAGAAAACAATCCAAAGCTGCCTTTGGATTCCCCATGAGCAAACAGCCAGCAGCAATGGAAAGGAACCAAAAAAAAACCCTCTTTAAATGGGAGGAAATAAATAACTTAGGGACTCAGGGAATGTGGCTATCTGAGGATTTGTCGCTGAATATAACTTCAGTGCCAACTTTGTTCATTTAATGTTAAATCTATAACACAATAAATGTGCAGAAGGCAAAGGGATTTTTTTAATTAATGCAAAAATCCAAAAATGTCAAAAGACATTAATTAAATTTCAATATAATTTCAAAGCTACACCCAAAGTCATCAGTGCTCTTGTTTCGAAAGAAATATCCCTGCTTTGACTGAAAATGCTTTTACAAATGTAATCGGTGTGATCTGCTGCTCCCAGTATTTCATTTATCAGCGCAGAGCAGGATGTGTAAAATATGTGACAGAGTGACTTTGAACTATACAGTTTGACACAATCTTCCACCATCTGCAAACAGCGACAACATAATAGCGTCACCAGTGATGGGGACTTCTCTTCTTTGGTGTCTCCTGACATGACATATCGTACGTACGTGACAAGCTTCACCATCACAGCAGGTTACACCGCTCAGGTTCACAAGTTCAGGGAGATAATTATCAAATGACGATGTGTCCTTTAAACGGAGATAAATAGAAAAGACAGTTTCTCTCCACCCTTCATGAAAGTTAATTGTTTCTTTACCTCCATTAGATGATGATGTTCCCGACTCACGCGGGATATAGCAACGTGTTTCGACCCACGCAGCGTCTTCATACTAGAACAGTCTTCACCACGTCAGCTTCCAGTTCCAGTGGATCCATGTTACCGGTTCTGCTGCTGGCATACCTCTGTGCTACTCTAATGTAACAGAAATATCAACAGGCTATGAAAGTGGTTTCACTGGTGACATCTTTAGAATCATCTTTACTTTGATTTATTGCTCGACTGTTGATTAAAGGTGATATCCACTATCTGCTGTGCTCTTAAATATAATATTAAAATGGCAAGATTACTCAACTTTGGTTGGAGGTGCATCTCAGGTAATTCAATATGCTGCTAATCCACTAGTTATGAACATGAACATTTGTTTGGTTTTGTTGGTTATTTATTAAAATGTGTAGACCACATGAAAGTGATATAGAGAAAATCAAATCTTGTCGCATTGAGTGTTTTTGTGATTCAGCAATGAGATGTGTATTCTTGTATCTACTGAAAAATAAAGTCAAATGTCACTGATTCTTTTGTAATTTTGTTGCGTACCTTTGATATTATATTGTATTATATTATTATAGATACTACAGCATATATCCTCCTCTTCATGAGACTCCAATGGAAACATTGGAAATTTGAGGAAAAGGCATGCGACCAGGTGTAAACTAACCGTGACATCACCCGTTGGTTTCAACGCCGAGAAAATGAACCCCGGATTTTGCTACTTCCTGGTCGCCGTTTTGGATTTTTTGAAGCCAGTGACGTAAAAAGCATCATCAAACAGACTGGACCGGAGAGCAACTAGGGGCAGGATTGGCTGAAGACTCTCTTATCCCGCCCACATTTTACCGCAGAGGCTTCTGTTGCTGCCTATCAAGTATAGCCACGCCCCCTGGCTCCGCCAACTTTAACGATTTATTTAAAATTCAGTATTGATTTATTTTAACATCGGCCACCTGATCTCTCATTTTGACCATGAAAACTAACGGGAAAAAAATCCTGAGCTGTAGAAAATCAGTCTATCAAATTTTATTTTTTCCAAAAATGAATTGGGTTCTATGGAGAAAAAGCTTTTTGGAGCCAACCCTAGTGGACGGCGTGATATTGCAAGTTTTTGACACTTCCAGGTGGGCTTCAATTCTGGAGTCAGATGCTACGTCCACTATTTATACAGTCTATGCATGCGACAGATTATTGTAGTAAAATTACGTTTTTTATACGGACTAAATTGAAAGTATGAGGTGAAGTTAAACAAGATAAGATTGAACTTCACTAATTTGGTGTTCCAAGAGGGCGGTGCGCATGTATGCAGCAGCTTTGAGCTCTCCAGACCACATTATTTCCTTAATTGTTGTGTGTAATTTACTTAGATACTTGGCACAGGCACAGACGTTGGGTCTTACTGTGACTGACCGACTGTCCTTTGATGTCAACACTGCCTCAGTCATTGGCAGGGCCCAGCAGCGCCTTTACTTTCTCTTAAAGTTGAGGAGAGATAAGCCACCACAGAAACTGCTGGTGAACTTCTACAGGTGTGCCACTGAGAGCGTGCTGATGTGTCGCTGTCTGGTTCAGCAGCTGCACAAAGGCAGAGCAGGCGGGTAGTAAAACAGCCGGTAGTACCATCGAGGTTCTACTACCATCGTCTGTTTCAACAGATGGCATCAGGGAGAAGTTTCAGATCCAACCGAGCACGAACTTCCAGAATGGCCAACAGCTTCTTTTCCCCAATCCATAAGACTCCTCAATAACAGCATCCCAGCCCCACCAAAAGACACGCAAACTCGATCACCGCCATTGCTCTGTGATTTCTTGCTTTTTTCTGAGAGTTTAATTTTATTCATTTTGTTTATGAAAGCCTATTTGTTTGTTCTATTCCAGCTTATTTATTGTGGTGCTGGAAGTGCTGTGCTTAAAACAGTGACAATAAAGAACCTTTGAACCTTTGAACTTCTGAAAAGAAATTCTGTTGTAAAATGCTACTCTGAATATAAAATTACATAACTCAACATTACATAACATTAGAGAATGAAGTGCCCAGTAGAAAGGCAGTGAGATAAAAGTGTGATACATTACTGAAAAAAAAAACAAGCAAGCCAAAAATAGGACAAGATTAGTGAAGTAAGAAGTAATCAAATGGAATATTGTTCATGAAAAGGGGGTCACTATAAGAAGCAGAAAGATGTTGAACAGCTTTCATGTACGATAACATACACAGAAAGAGAATGGACTAGACACAAACCCACCACACATATGGACAGGAGGAAGGAAAAGAAAAAAAGAAAAGACAACAAGCACACAAAGGCAAGACAAGGCAAAGAAGAGAGACCTCTAGATGGTTGCAGTGCGTCTGGAATGAAGCACTGACTGACTACCAAAAGAGAGTGGGACAGGTGCAGTAATTGTTAGAAAGTTTACGTTGGTGGGACAAATGTGGAATATAATGCAAGGCTTAGTAGATTCATTGAGGCTGCGAGAGAGCTGCCAGAGGGACAGTGGTAGCAAGATAAAAACTTAAGGCCTACCTTTACAGTCAGGCTTTTGATTGATTTGATAGTTTTAACTTTGTAATCAGCTAAATAAAGAGAAACGACAGTCTATCATCACTTTAAGAACTGAAGGTCAGTTAGTCCGGAAAATTGCAAAAACTATCACTCGCAAAAACCATCAGATTCTACAACTGGGTCACATGAGGACCGTTCCAGGAAAGGAAGCTGAGGATAAGTTCATCCGAGTCGCCTCAGATTAGAGCCCAGATGAAAGCCACAGTTTGGGATGAAATAGACCGCCGAGTTAAGGCAAAAAGGCCAACAAGGGCTCAGCATGTCTGGGAACTCCTTCAAGACTGTTGGAAAACCATTTCAACTGACCACCTCATGAAGTTCATCAAGAGAATACCAAGAGTGTGCAAAGCATTAATCAGAGAAAAGGGTGGCTATTTTGAAGAATGTAAAAGATAAAACATGTTGTGACTTATTTCACACTTTTTTATTTACTGCATCATTCCATATGTGTTCATTCACAGTTTTGATGCCTTCAGTGAGAATCAGCGATGTAAACAGTCATGAAAATAACAAGTATATCATATATATGTGTGTATGTGTGTTTGTGTTTATTATATAGAAATTCACTTCTATTTACCATTTCACCCTGGACATTTTGTAAGTCTCCCTTTCCCGGTAACTTAGTTCTGTTTTATGTTTAGTTAAATCGGCCTTCTGGTCCGCCCTTGGTTAGTTCTGTTAGCAATCTTATTCCTCCCGTATTTCCCTCCAGTTTTTGTTATTCTTGATTATTATTTCTTAGTTTTGTATTCAGTCTTTTTGTTCGGTTTTGTATTAAATCCTTATTTAATATCACCCACCTGTCTGTGCCTGCTGCTTGGGTTCACACCTCTGAAACGTTAACCTTGCCAGCAAGTTGATTTCTCGCGATATTTGTGAGTTCACAAATCTCTCAAGAAACCATCTTGCTCCGCTCCCGCCTTCTCTTTTCGTACAGCACCAAGTTGGTTTGGGCCAATCACGCAGCAGTATTCGTGTGTGGGGCGGGATAATGTGCGGGATATCCGGGTGTGACGACAACACCAAGCACCAGTAGATCAAAACAAACATGGCAACAGAGGACAACGATCCGCAGTGTTTCCCCTCCTATATGACCGACGAGGCGGGCCGCCTCGCTGGTATAGGCCACCGCCTCACTACAATTTTGCCGAAATTGCCGCCTCACTGGTCCGCGTCCCCCAAAAAACAAACGGAGAGCACCAAGCCACCGGAGCTGTCATTTTTAACTGTGCGGGTCCACCGGCTGCTCTCCCCCGGTCTCCCCCGCTAGCTGGTCGGCTAACACCTGCCGCCGCTCGTCTGCCCGGGACAAACCACGCACGCACACACACCACCCCCCGTTGGCCCTTGCCTACACCCCACCGCCTCACAGCCATTTCAACCCAGGGGAAACACTGCCGAGCGTGTAGATGCTGCTATTAAGTCAGTTTTACTTTGACCACACCATAGCACCTGCGCGCAACCCGATGACGACATATTAAAGTTTGCCGCGATTGGCTAAAAACAAACCTGTCAGAGGCGGGACATACTGTTGCATTGTCCAATCCGTGCCTCTTTCCTCCGAACGGATTTACATGGAGCGGTCCCAGATTGATATTGTGGAGTACTATCAAATACTACACAATTATTAATCTGGCTATTGCCAGGTTACTGAAACATGACAGTTCTTATCTCTATAGTAAGGTTTAACTACAACAGATTTATTGTTTTGTGATCTTGGCACAGATAGTGTGATAAAAGCATTTAATATTTTAAGCCCGTAATTCCTTCTGTGAAAATGCATTGCTGTTTATAAGAAGCTTGACTAATTCCTGGAAGCTAATCTAATCTGTGAGATTGTTTTGTTGACATTATGCAGCACTGTGTCACTCTGGATAGGAACATATGATCAGCATCACAATAATAGGTTCATAGTTTTCGAAAACAAAATACAGAAAGCAGCTCTGAAGTCGTGGTATGTTTGTTGAACCCATTTTGATTTAACTTATACTAATTTCTTAATACTTCCTTGAATAGGTTACACATCCAGGAAATCCCTGTGATCTTGAAATGAAGCCATGTGAGAAGTTTAAAGGGAGAAATAATTATTTGGGGGAGCTGCTCATAGACTTCTGAAATGTGACCTCGACTTCACACCGGTTTTTGTCAGAAATGTAGTGGACTGATAGTGTAAAGTTGGTTAAAATAGAAATATTTAAGTAGATCACAAGTATCTCAGTACTGTTCTTAAGTAAAGTACTTGAGTAAAGGTAGCTACTCAGTTACTTTCCATCACTGAAAATTGGTTTTGCGTGCTAGGTTTGGTGTCGGGCAAGAGAACATCACACTGTTGGAAATTTTGTTAGCAAACTCTTTAAATCTTTTCAGACACGATCCAATGCTCCAGGAGTCTAGAGTATGTCAATACTGATAAATCAACATCCCAGACCAGCTAATTCACTGAGATGAATGAAGAATCTTCCATTAACAAATACCTCAGGTGATCAGGAAACCACGCCATGAACAAACCTTTTGAAATCTACACCAGAATGAGTTGTATACACGGAAGTTAAAGCAGTCAACTTACTAAATGACAGTGAGCCACCTCTGCTCACTGTCATTACGTAAGTTTATGATGCTCACTATGAATGGACTTAAGATCATCAAAGGCACACCCGTGTATGCGCAGCTTTTTAGCCTCAATAAATTAATTTTCTAGCCTAGCCCTGCTACACCCATGTTCTGAAGGCACAAGGGTCTAGGGACGCTCAACAGGGAGGGAGGCGGGCTAAAAGGTTGTCTATCAAATCCCTCTGCAGCAATTGGGCAGGTATACAACCAATCAGCGCAACAAATAGGCTCCTAGAGCACCGGAAATCAGAGGATGCGGTAATTCGGTGAAGCCTTATTTATACAGTCAATGGGTGAAGCTCAAGTATATTACAGACATGTTAACAGAAAGATTATTCAGAGTCGGTGCTAATGGAGCTCAACGACTGTTGTCGTTTTTGTTGTCGACCCTGGCAGAGAATTAAATTCGTTGCCGTGGGTTGTCTAGCGCGGCTAGGCTCGTTGTTTCCGGTTGTTTCTGTCAGAATCGTCGCGCCTCTGTCGTCACGTAGTTACGCCCGCCTTCTGACTCTACACTTCATGGTGATTGGTCCGGCCAGTTTTAGGAGAATCCAACCTCGAGCCTTATGGAGGGTAACTAGACCCACCCTGGCAGAGAATTAAATTCGTTGCCGTGGGTTGTCTAGGCTATTAATTTTCCTTTGTTTTTAATGTAGTCCTATATGCAGGATGTATGGTGTGTTTGCAGATGCCATCCTGTTTCCAATAAGCCATCGGTAGGATCTGTGCAATCTGTGATCCTTGAGAGTTCCTGAGCAGTTTTTGCAGTGTGACAGGATGTACTGTCCTGCTGAGGGAGGCCACTGGCATTGGGGCATGTTATTTCCATGGTTTTGTGAAAACTCACCTGTGTTAGAGAGACTTAGTATGATTTTTTTTTTTTTAAACTGACATGTCAGGGGACCCTAGAGGAGAAAGTGCTGCTTTCAGCGTCCTCAATAAACAGACTGGGTGAGAGGTGTATGGTTTATATTACTTCTTGTTTATGACACACAGCACTGCTGGTAGCACTGTTTTATGGACCACAATGAGGGTGTTCTTGGATGGTGGCTGTTTCCATTCATGCAATTGATCATTGCCTTAAAGATTTTGCACCGTTCCCCAAGAATAGTGAATTAAATACAGGTAACATAACAGTCTGTGTAGATGCACAGTAATCCAGATCATTCTAATCCCAAGCACTTGAGTATAAGGCGACTGAACTTTCCATTGGTTCTTGAAGACATTTCATCTCTCATCCAAGAAGGTTCTTCAGCTGCACATGTCTGATAGGGTGTGACACATCACCCCCTGTCACCCCCAAATACATGGCTAATGGCCCATCAATGATCCAGGACTGGTAGTGATGGTGAAACATCATGGGGAGAGATCTCAAGGCTGCATTAGAAGTGCCTGATAAAGGGTATTGTAGAGCCCTCCTTTGTTTAGAGATGGCTGTTCCGGTTCAACACAGATGACCTCTGTCACTCCTAACTCCAACCATCTGCTCAGACTATGAACACTGTCCTCAACAAAGAAGTGTACCTTGTCTCTGACAAGCAGATGGATTGCTGATTTTTGTCTTGAGGCGTTGGCTTATGGGTGCTGAGCAACGCATTTGTTGAATGGGTGGCTAGTCTCCTGCTTGTACAACATAGCTCAGTTTATATTTGTTTAAGTTACAGTGGCTATTTACAGAATGACTATCTTGTTTCACCTGTCCATCATTTCTCCACTGTTGGATGCATTTTTTGCATATCTCTGTTGACATATGAAAACCCTGTTGGGAAGTGAATGCTTTCTTAAGGGATTGGAAAAAACAGCACAGATCAAACAGAGAAGAAAAGGTGGAACAACATTTTCATTCCATCTGTAGCTTGTGAGTTAGAGAAACGTAAAAGAATGTTCTTCAAACACAACAAACTGGTGCACTTTTGACCCAGCGACACTATGGGATAAAAAGCAGCTCACCGTAAGGATAAAACACCCAAACATAAGCTGAGTAATGTTATATCTTCAGTAAAATGCAGTGAGGAGTGCACATACCTGTATACAAGGGAGACTAAACAACAGTTTAAGAAGTAAATGGCATGACAACAACACAGAAGAGCAGCTCCTCAGGACACAACTCGGCAGTCCACCTGCATCTGAAAGATCTGAGGGGACATTTCTTTAAGGATAGCAAAGACTGACAGTTTCAGAGGAGTGAAGGAATTTGCTTACATTAAATGGGAACATCCATCTCTAAACAACAGGGACGTCTATAACACCAGTTATCAGCGACGTCTAAGGCAGTTCTGAAACCTTTCACCACCACCAACATTAGTATCATCCCTCACCTAGCAGTTTTGCTGCCATCCACATCTCTTGGTAAGTCTTGAGTTGGAAATGAGTCATTGCCCGAATGATTTGGGAGTGATAGTATGGTATTTGTTTTTATTTAACATAACAGTGAAACACAATAAATCATAGGACAATAGGTCACAATAAAAGGACAATATATCACTATAAAAGGACAATGGATCACAATGAAAGCACATTACAAAAAGTACACAAAGAAGTTAAGGGTCAGTGGTAACAAGACTGGTTCACTTTCAGCCACTTCTTAAGGAGTGTTTTGAAGGTTGCTAACATGATACAGTTCCTTTAGATAGATAGATAGATAGATAGATAGATAGATAGATAGATAGATAGATAGATAGATAGATAGATAGATAGATAGATAGATAGATAGATAGATAGATAGATAGATAGATAGATAGATAGATAGATACTTTATTAATCTCCAAAGAGAAATTCACAAGGAGAGTAGAATACTGTTCCAGATCTTACTGGCCTTCACAGGAAGAGCATTTTGTCCAAAGGCTGTTTTTCTGTGTGGGACCTGAGACTGCTGTGAGCCCTTTTTAGAAAGTCAGACAAGGGTGGTGGGGTGAGTCCATGTAACACCTTATAGTTCAAACAGGCAAATTTTAAAAATTTTCAAATTCTCAAAGCTCAATAAGTTGTACTTCTCTAGGTTGAATTTCACTGTATTTGATGTCGTTTTAATGTGGCTCTTGAAACCCAGGATGGAGTCAAATATCACACCAAGATATTTGAATTCAGAAAAAATTTGTAGTTCCTGTCGTCTCAAAAAGACTCGTGAATGTTTGATTTCTGATGGTTGCTTTGTGAACATCATACAAACAGTTTTAGTTAAATTCAGAAGCAGGCATGATTTAAAAAGCCAATCATTTACAGAAACCAGAGCTGAAGTAAGAATAGAGGATGCTTCTTGAGTAGTTTTGGCACTGGTGAATATGACAGCGTCATTGGCCTACATTTGAAATTCCACATTAGCACATGACTTTGGCAAGTCAATAATATACATAGAGTAAAACAGAGGGCCACATACTGAGCCCTGAGGTAATCCCACACACACAGAAAAGTTGATTTGACACCATTAATGCAGACACACTGTCTCCTGAGGTCTAAATAAGATTTTATCCACTGAATAGCATCCAAGGAAAAATTTAAATCAGTTACTTTGTGACTCCTGTCATTCAGCTAGAAATGAAAACTTGTTTTGTCAGCTTAAATATCAAGGCGTGTCGTCAGTTTTGTTTTTTTGTTCTTTTTTTTTACTATTATTACATGGTGTGTTCACCGTGGAAAAGTCTAAATAAAATGTAAGTTAATATGCACACAAAAAAGAACCAGTTGTGCTGTTGGTGCATAATACGTCCCATAATGCAGTATGAATTCTTTTAAACTAATAACTAGATATCGTATAGACTGCTATGCAGTTAGTATGTATGGAATGCAAATTGCAGAAAGCAATGTTATCATGTGACCGCATGCACAACTAGGACCAAAAAAGAAAAAAAACAATCATAGAAGAGGTGCATTTGAATGAATGAATGTATTATTTGAATGAATGAATGTCTCTTGCTTGATGAATGAATGTTGCTTACATCAAATAAAATCTGAATTACTATCAGTGGCAGCCCGTGACCAAAATTACCGAGGAAGCCAGTGTGAACAACAAATTAGATTCAGTGTTTTAACTGTTATTTTCATGTAAACAAATCAGCCTACTGTTACAGTACCTTTATTCTACCGACTTCTCATTCATTTCAGTGAAAAAAAAGAGGTTAAGTGCTCCAGGGGTTGTTCAGGGAGCTGGTAGACTGGTCAAATAGGAGACATGGCCAGCAGAAAAGCCGGTTAAGCTTGGCACTTCCTGTTAGCCACTCGTTTCTGGCATAGTTAGCTTCACAAAAAGAGCGAGCTTTTCCATTAGCTCTACACTTAGTTAGATTGAGCTTTGGAGTTGGCCTACCGTCCCTTTTGACTTGTAGTTGAACTTCAAAAGGAAGTTTTGTGAAGTCATTTTTTACAAGAAACTCAAGGTCCCTGTCACCATCCATTCTCTGGCCAGCTTGATGGCTATACTTGCTGTGTGGGCTTGCTGGCGCCTGGCGGGACAGCTGTATTAGTGTAGGTATAGACCCCACCAGAGCCTAGGTCATCAACAAGCTGCGTGCGCATCATGGAGCTGGAAGTACTGCTTCATATCATTTACCTGGCATTGTTCGCACCACATGAAGTAGCAAAACTAAAAGCTAACACTGAACTATCGGCATCATAATGTTAGGTTGCTGTGTTTTTGGTTGTATGAACCGAAATACTCAAGAAGGACTTAAGTTCTACCGCATACCAAGGGGCTCTCGGCTAGGGTTGCCAACTTTCTCACAACTAAATAAGGGACAGGTGCACAGTGCCACTAAAAAACATCCTCTCAACTCTCTATCGTAACTATTAGGTAACTACTTCAGTGCTAAAGTTATTGATCTGCATAAGCAGCACATGGCTAATTGAATATTCATGAGATAAGCACCATCACCTGGTAAGCATTCTAAAGGCTATCCAGGCTAGCAGCGGTGAAGACGTAAAGCTGATGGAGGGATAAAAAACAAAGGGACAGCACAAAACTACCAACAAACGGAGGACAACGCCTAACTATTACTGGACCAGAGGACAACACCTAACTATTACTGGACCGGAGGAGCCATTTTTCACGGCTGGATGTTTAAGTTTAAGATGAACAGCGGCTGCAGCTAAATTCATTGGCTTATGAAGATCATAAGATCGTCAATGGGTGAGCGACACAGTTCATTTAAAATGCAGAGTTTGTGTTGGTGTTTTGTTTGGAGGATATGTTGCTGTGAGCTGCTAATCAGAGTTTAAAGGCTATGGGCTAACTGGGAGTTTACTTAGGCTTGGTTACTTAATGTGTGAAATGAAACCAAAGACAGATATGAAGCAGATTGTCATGCTGAATGATCTATTCTATTCAACTTGCAAGCAAATAGATGGAATTATGACTTTTCCAGTCATTTTGGAGTTGTGTTTGTGTGTGATCTGTGTTCACAGACAGGCTGTAGAAATAGGACGGTCAGCTCAGGCTGAGGTTTGGTTTGTTATCGTCTTAAACTCTGGTGAACTAAAATATGTGGCTCCAGCCTTGTTCTTGTGAGACATGATGCTGGATCAGTGTTCGTGTTTCTGTTTTGTTGATGTTGATTATGCCCGGTAGTTGTTATTGACTGAATTCTGGAGTGTGGTCAGCTGCCAGAGTGTAGTGTGAGCTCTAGATCTATATATTTGACAGTACTCTTGTGGTTCTGTAATGTTTTGATTACAAGCATATCTGCCGCTGTCTCAGCAGGCAGCATTTAGGAGTAGACGCGCTGTTACACCACAGTAATGGCGGCGCCCACAAATACGGGACATTTGAGATCCCGTATGAGACAAATCAATTTAGCCCAATTTACGGGATGTCCCGGCTAATACGGAACAGTTGGCAACCCTACTCTCGGCCATTTCAGAGCAGCTGAAGGCGGCTGTGGCTCCAGGCTATCAAGCAAGTGGATTGGATGGAGGATACCATCAACCAAGCACGTGTGTTCTCTGTTGTGGCAAATAAAGCGAAATCAGTGCAAAATATACTGACGAGCTGTCGGTTCCCACACGATTAGAGCCACTAATAAAAGCCCTGTCGACTGTTGTGACAGGGGGACATAAACAATAATGTGGCTGGAGTCGCCGCCATACAGGTACAGTTTGCTGTGTGTATGTAGTTCTCCACTTTGTTGATGATCACCCATGCCTCATACATCGTAGTCTTCTGCCCTTGCCTTTGGCTGGGTAGGATTTCAGACATCAAAACACAAAACTCTTCGTCAGTGTCCTTGTATAAATTGCATAATCATAGGCCTCTATAGATTTGTATGCTCGCAGCTTCTCTCTAGTGTACATGCTAGGTTTTTCAACTAAATATAAATAAATATCAGGCCACTGAATATTGGCCCACTTACTAATGTCATAGTCCCATTTGGTAAGTGTACAGGGATGTGGGAGCCTCTTGCCATTTGTTAAAGTGAGTTTTTTAAAGTATTTTTCGCGATCTTTTACTGATAATGCACCCGCATGGCTTGACAAGCCACCGCGAGCCGCTATACTTCTGGCTCCAGGGTGCGTGCACAGCCCTCTTTATTTACCAACAGTAAATGGGTCTATTGTTCATCACAGTTTGTGATTGGTTGGAAGCCAGATTTGATCTGGCCTCCTTTATGTTTTTTTTAATGATGCATCGACCATTAGGCGATTAGCCTTGCTTCAATCTGATTGGCTAATACGGGCTGTTTTTTTCTCTAAGGGAAGCAAGGCGAAGCTGGCCTCTGAACAGACAGACAGCGCAGAGGGCATGAGAGACGTAGTGTAATGCAGAAAAAGAGCTTGACAAGAGGGGCGCTGTTTTGCTCCTCACAAAGCAGAAATGCCTGATGTAGTGTTTTGACAACAAGGAATGACAAAAATATAAAACATAAAATACATAGTGGTGAAGATTATTTATATTTTTTCTTTCTTGCATATTTTTTGGGGAAGCCAGTCTTCCCTTGGCCTCCGTGAAAAACCGCCACTGATTACTATACTGGTTATTTCCTACAAATTGCAGAGGTAATATTTTCGTCATATGACCTAAAAGATAACACTCACGTGTGTCTTTTGTCCTCAGACCTGCTCTAAAGGAGATGATTGTGCTGTTTGTGTTGTAAATTCTTTATTAAAGGAAGTAGTGTTGAGCTGATAAATTTGAGAATTTTACGACTGATAGGCTGAGGCTATAAAAAACAACCCACTATAATGTTTAGTCAAAAGTGCGCTGTGTGGATGAGTAAGCGGGAATAATATTTTGATGTGTGGCCTAATTAAACAGTCAGCGAAACTGTTTTTTGGAAAAAGAAATGTCAAACCTTTTGTAACCTGTCATGAGTATGACAGAAAAGGTTCTATCAGACTCAATCAGAATCTGCCTTCCTGTCCATCGGTCTCTCTAACATGTGGCCAATCCTTGGAAATAGCTCTCGCATGTTTTGTATGTCCAGCCTCCTCCTGAGGAATTTGACTTGACGTCATTCAACTTCAAACTTTGATACTGACTGAAAAAATAAAAATAAAACACACAATTTGTTCCTCATCATACTGTGCTTTACAAGTTAGGCATCTGGCCAAATGACAGGGTATGAACACTTATGAATACACCCTGGGTTTTGGCTCCAGTTCCAACAGCATACCTTCCTTCAAGTGAGAGGGCACATCTTTGTCATCCATATGTTGTTCAAGGCAGCCCAGAGAAGATTAATGTGACGGGAAGCATATGACTGCATCATTTCAATGAACCATCACATTTCAAAGTTTTCCTGACCTATATCTTGCCACACCTTTACAATGCCTTGGTTACATTGTCACCGAACAAGCCTGTCTTAGCAGAAGCACCAGTAACCTATAAAGTCATTTAACTCGAATGCCAGAATGCCAGTCGTTGCCAGAACTGAATTCTAACGTGGCTCTGTTCGTGATTGTGCTGAGTCGATTTGCTCGCAAGTTGTTCAAAGTGCAGGATGGTTTTTATGCAGTTGTAAACACACAATTGGAAAACTCATAAAGTATGATGTTGTTCAAGAGAGCCAAAGACAGCCTCCTGTGGATGAATGTGACAAGGAACTACAAGTAGGGGAATTTCTTAAAAAATGATCAATGTAGAGATTTGAATTGTTTTAGGGATTTCCTGGAAACTTTCTTCTAGCTTTATATATATATATATATATATTGAAGCAGAAGTAATACACAACATGAAGTATGTATACAATTTAAACAGCATTACTTAGTGTATTCATGGATGTCAAATTATTATTATATTAGTTATGAGTCCAGAACTATTAGCAAAAACGTTCCTTTGAGCAAACAATCAAAAGCACCTTCTCTGATAATCAGCCACACACACACACACACACACACACACACACACACACACACACACACACACACACACACACACACACACACACACACACACAAAAAAAAAAATCTTTACAGGAAGGTAAAGGTGTACTCAGATGTCAGAAGGAGGCGGCTTCATACCAGCTGCTGGACAGGTTGAGAGAATATAAAAAGGGAGGATGAGGCTGCCCTGCACAGCTGTCACAGGACAAGAGAGGGGGCAGAGGTGCGTCAAAGGTAAGACACTGCTGCTCAACTCAAATGGCTTCAACTGCCGCTTTCATGTCAGAAACGGACTTTTCACTCATTTTTTTTTCTCGCAGAATTGAGAACTTTTGCCGTTTTAGCTGCCGCTTGTTGCATTTTAAACGAACAAATTAGAATTATTTGCACTGTGCCAAATTGGAAATCACTAAAATGTTTTTTCTGCTTAAATAAGTTGCTGTTTTTTTATTCTTTTATTCGGATATTGCCACTGCTAGAAATTCGTTGTTTTTTTTGTTTTTTTTTACATGCATATCTGTTAATTAACGGGATTGCTGTGTTTTTCAGATGAACTGGTTTGCAGTAGCTGCTCTTGCTCTGTGCGTAATTGCGCCTGGCACCGACTGTGCCGACGACACGATCCGTACGTTGTTGTTGTTGTTTTTGTTTTGTTTTTTTAAACTTTTGGTTTTTCTGAGACCTCTTAAATTCAAAATGCCGTCTTATTTTCGACGTAGAGCCACTACTCGCCATAATAAGTGGAATTCTCTCTTTTCTCTCTCTCCTCTAGCCTGGTGTTATAACCTGCCAACCTGCAGTAAGTAAACTTTTTTTTTCCCCATCAGCATCTTGATCGCTTCTTCTCTCCAGCGACTGACTCGGTGTCGTTGTTTCTGTTTTGCAGATGATACCACATGGCCAGTAATTGCTGCTCCATTCTGCAACGGCACCAAACAGTCGCCCATCAACATCGTCACAGCAAACGCTGCAGGAGACGCCAGTCTGGGCCCATTCACCTTTGTAAACTATGACAACCCCTCTATCATGAACAACATAGAGAACACTGGCAAAACGGGTGAGGAATGAATTAAACCTAATTAAATTGCATCAATATTTTAAAACGATCCTTCTTTTTTCCTCTTCAAAGAGACCTAGCAGTGCAGCCTTTGTACCTTTCTTCTGTTTTAGATGTGGAGGTGAAGCCCCTTTAAAAAAAATGATTGAGAGTGGAATTTTGGGTTCATATTTTATCCTACAAGTGCAGCAACTGGCTAATGAGGCCTTGGTGGCTTTGTTCTCATTATTCTGTTCTTTTTCCACTGTCTTCCAGTCAAAGTGAATCTCAATCCTGGTGCCAAAGTTTCAGGAGGAAACCTGTCTGAGCCCTACGACAGCCTGCAGTTCCACTTGCACTGGGGTAATGGATCCACTGTCCCCGGCTCCGAGCACACTGTGGATGGCAAGCAGTATCCCATGGAGGTATAGACTCATGCTCAGTTTTTGTTTCATGTGAGCTCTGAGCTAACATCTCTTCGGTATATTCATGTTAAATAATTCTTTGCTTTACTTGATTTCCTCAGTTGCACATCGTAAACAGCAAGGAAAGCCTCAATAGGAACACAACTCTAGCGGTTGAAGACCCAGAAGGACTGACTGCTCTCGGTTTCTTCATTGAGGTGAGAAAAGATGCATTCAAGTCGCCCATCCGTCTCAAATCTTTCACATCTCTTTAAGCTTTTCCAACTTATTAATGTTAAAGTCCTGCTCAAGGGTTGGACTTCCACCTATTTCTAGGTGGTTCACTTTACTTTCACAACTGAATTAAAATGCGCACTTTTTTTTTTTTTTTTTTCAGGCACTGACAGATAATTCAACTGGCCAACCTGCAAGCTGGCGCCAATTGATTGCCTACCTGGAGAACATCACAATCCAAAGTAAGACATTTTCCTTTTTTTTTTTTTTTTTTTTTGTTGTTGTGAAAATTTTTAATCTAGAATTTTTTGAAGTGTGCCAGCTACAGTCCATTCCAATGTTGTTTCTGTCTTCAGACCAGACCGTTAGCATTACACCTGGGATTACCCTGAACGACCTCCTGTTTGGGGTGGATCGCACCCAGTACTGGCGCTACCTTGGCTCCCTGACCACCCCTGCTTGTAACGAGGCTGTGGTTTGGACTGTGTTCAAGGGAACTATCAAAATGAGCACAGATCTGGTGAGTCTTTCTTGTCTTGTTACAATGGCCAGTGCTCTAAGTCTTTCATGCAGCTAACCGACTCAACATCTCCTCTTCCAGATTGACCGCTTTTCTACCGTGTTGCGCATCGGCAACAGCACGTCAGAACACATGGTCAATGTTTTCAGAAACGTCCAGCCAGCGCTACCAGTGTCAACGCAGGTATCCTCCACCAGTGGCACCTCCAAAACCTGCTACTCTCTTGGTCTGATGGCCCTCAGCGTTGTCCTGGGGAGAAGCTAGAACCAAACCCTGTACCCTCCCTTATGGTTCCCTGACTTGTCCTAAATGTTAATACTTAAAATATGCACTGAATACTCTTCTTTATTAGTGCCTGTAGGTCAAAATGTGTGTTGCAGCACACAAGACGTCTTTTCAACTCTTAACCAAACGGAGCCATAGTATCACAAGAACTTTGCTTTCCAGTCTAGCTTTATATGTAAACAATATTATCATTGAATGGTTGACAGATATGAAGTATGGTGATGGCTGCCTCAGCTGTAATGTCCCTGATATCTTCTCAGGGTTGTGATTCCCTGCAGCTTGTCTGTTTTGAGCTGCCAAAGCTACACCGAGACCCCAACACATGCATGCACCCGCGCTGTTTACTGGGTGGTAGCGGTAGTTCTAGCAATAATGAGAATGTGACAGTATTTGTTGCATTTTAATCTGCGTTGATGTCTGCTTAGTGTGTGTCAAGTTACAAAAAAAAGCAATTCTTGAACTGTTTTTTCTTTTTGTATTTCAGTTTTTATGACCTTTTTAATTTTTGTAACCTCATTGTCTTCATCAGTGCAGATGCTGTTGCAGTAGAAATGCATTATTGTCACACATGAAATGAAGTTGTTTTACTTGGTGGAATGAAGTATCTTTTTAATCGATTGAACGCCATTATTTATCGAAATGCTGTATTGCAGTAGTTGCACACACAGCCACTGTGACCTCTTGATCTTATTGAATGCTGAATAAAATTATTTTGACAATCGCTTCTCTTCAGCCTCCGTTTAATTCATAAATATATTTTTTTTAAAATAATATGCAGGCAGGAAACTAAAGTAACAGCATCAAGTTGAATCTCTTTATTAGAATTAAGACTCGAGTCACACCGAACGGGTGTGTGATCTCAGTGGTTGCTTTCTCATCATTATTAATGATGATGCAATTGTTTCACACGCTCCTTTTTACCCAGCTTATTCAAGCATTTCCCTTTTAAGTACCAGAATAAACACACCTGTACAAACTCGACCATACTTTGTCTTTTGAACAGAATATGTAATGGTTAACTAGGTGTATTAAAAAAGAAAAGATGAAGGCCTTTGAAGTAAGCATGATCAATTTTTTACGCCACAATCAAAGTAAGTACAGCTATTGTTCAGAATTCCAGACATTCAGGAGACTTTACTCATTTGCATCACTTTCCTTTGAGAGGCAGAGTTTCTAACCGTAAAATCCGAGCTGCTTCATCTTCTGATGGAAGGTCAAGCTAAAAGGTAAACTAGTTAATCAGGCTCATCAACAGTCTGACATTCTTCTGTTACTCTTTCTCCTTTTATTTGCAACCCTTTGTGACACCCAGATTCATTATCTCTCTGTGTCAGCCCTCAGAGGGATAGATGCTCTTCAGAAAGCTATCGTTCTGGGATCTTGGTTGACACATAAGGGACTGTCACTGGAGAATGATCCACATTTAGTCCTTTCAGCATTTATCATGTGAGTCACGTATACGCGACTCATGAAAACCAAAAAGAACAAAGCTTGAAGGGGCCAAAATCAAGAGATTTGATAAGAAGTTAAGCTATAAGGAAACCAATATGATATTTTCTAATCTAATAAATGGTCCCACTTGTTTATTTCTTGCACGCATACAGCAGAATTTAATACTTTCATACATTACTTTAACAATAAAATTATTTATCTTAGCATCATAGTGACACATGACCACATAATTAACCCATTTGCAATTCAAAAAAAATCACATTTCAACCGGTTTCAGTCTAAAAAACAAAACAAAATGCTGCATGTAAAACCAGTTATCCAAATTTTTCAATGTAGCAACAACAAAGCACAGGTTCCTCTCACCATTTAAGCCTCCTGTTGTCCTCATTTACGGGCACCAAAAAATATTGTTTCGTTGTCTGAAAAAAATCCAAAAATTCAGCCAAAAAATTTGCGAAACCTTCAGGAAGAAAATTACAATAATTCCTTCAAAGTTTCCCTTAAAAATTTTATTAAAAAAAAAAATTCTTGTAAATATTTTCAAAAAAATGAGCAAAAATCTTCCAACCCCCCCCAAAAAATCCTAATAAATCTTAAGTGATTACACATTTATCAGTAAAACTTCTAATATTTCCTTATTTTTGATCTTCTAAAAAAAATTGTTTAAAAAATGTTTCTTGAAGAACATTCACAAAAAAACAACCAAAATCCAGCAAAATTCGCTGGATTTTGGTTGATTTTTTTTTGTGAATGTTCATAAGAAAGATTGTTTTAGAATTTCTTTTTTTCCCACCAGAAAATGTTCAAAGATTTCCCAAAAATGTTGAAAATGTGGACATCAGGATGACACAAGAGTTAACATTGCAGTTTCTGCAAGATTAATTCACCAAAATCCTATTTCTGTCTGTACTGCACATACACACATCAACACATGCACAAATTCTAATTCTAAGAAAAGTACCTTCAGTAAAGTAACTGATTTTTGCAGTCATGTATGTTTGCGTTGTCTGCTTCCCATCCTAACAGGCTGGTTACATACGACCTCATTATGAGGGAGTAGCCCTTGTGCTGGATTATGGTGTTACATTTCCATGCATTCACCTTCACAGGCTCCATGTAATCCAACACTTACTCGAGAAAAAGGAACGTATGAAATTCTATAGCAGGAGGGAGAGAGGATGCAGAGGCTGCTGTTTTAACAGGTCAGCAGTAAGTTCTGATCAGATAAAGTATTAACATTTACATAAGCCTCATGTTAAAGGATAAGGTGGGCGTCTAATGCAGGCTTTTTATGGCATTAGTATGTAACGTGAAACCAGCGTGTGGGCTGTAATGTTCTGTGAGTGACAGAAAGAGTCTGCGTTACCCTCCAGTGGAATGAGGGCAGTAGTACAAAAACTCAGTCAAACTCTAATAAACAAACTGGTTACTAATACAACAGAGATCAGGAGGATCCAGCTGCTTCTAAGCAGTGGAGAGGACCCTTTTAAGTCGCAGCGGCATTCCTTTGGGAATCGAGGATTCGCTGTTGAAGGAGGAGCTGGACATCCCAGCCAGTCTTCTCCGATGGATTTGGGAGTGACAGCATCTTGGGTCAGTCTTCCTTTCATGAACACCCAGTAGGAGTTGTCTTTGAAGAAGTAGGCATCTCCTAAAGAGCAACAGCACCAGTGGAAAGAATGGATAAAACATCCAGTTTTTAAGGAGCGGAACAGAGATGCTACAGAAAAGCAGCGGTGGTGTTTAAATTTCATGCAGCTTTGTGATTCAATGCATATCTGAGGAAAACTGTTAATTTGTTGCATTTTTCTGACAAGTAGAATCAGTTTCAGGTTCCTGTAGCACCACCTCAATATATTCAGTGTGTCAGAGTAGTTCTAAGTGCTTCGGTATGACGCAACTGGATTTCCTATGAAGTTCCTTGAAAATGCAGGGCAGGGCAGGTATTTATTGTCCTGAGTTACTGCTCCTCAGGCAATTTGGGAGCCATGAGGCATCTCCGGTTGTCAGTGAGCCATGGGAAAAGTGACTTCAGGTGCAGAATACATACCTGAAGCTGCCCACCAGTCAGATGGAACTGAAGAAGGTCTAATTAGCAAATGTTTTCCATGCTCATATGCTCAGCTGATGGTAATTACTTTAATCATCCAAATTGTCAAATAACTTAGCTTATCCTTGTTAAAATAAAATAAGTGTCAAAGATGGCATGTATCTAATAATCATTTCAAATTAATTTGATGCAATTATGTGATTGGTTTTTTATATTTGAATTTATAGTGCACTGTAAAAAATGTAAAAAAAAATCTACTTGTTATTTTACAGATTTTTCCCATATTTTTGAAATCTCTAAACTACAGAAACAGACTGTGAATGTACTTGTCTAGTAATTACAATATATATATAAAAAAGATAAATCATTGCAACATGAAAAGACCTGAAATACAGTTGTATTGCAATATGACTAATTTTGAATTCTTTATTTTTTTATTTAATAAATGCAACTGTTAAGCTTAAGTTTAATACTGTAAATATATTTATAAAATTGAAATAAACTAGTGGAAATTAACCATGAAACATCGGTTTTGAAAATTTTACTAATTACAGATTACATGTGTTTGTTTTAAACCAATCAATCAATCAATCAATCAATCAATCAATCTATCTATCTATCTATCTATCTATCTATCTATCTATCTATCTATCTATCTATCTATCTATCTATCTGTTACGTAAAAATTACAACTAGTAAGTGTATTTTTAATTTTGGATAATTTGTGTTTTTATCAGATGGCAGTATTTGCAGTGCTTTATTTTCTTATTTTATTTTGGCGTCTCCGCTGCTGGACTATTTCCTGGGCTACAAAAAGCCCTCCATGTGGTCGCTCTCTCTCAGTGGCTGCCCTTCCTGTGACTCTGTTTGACATTCACTTTGATTGCTTTATGATTAACACACCTCCTGTGCTTGTTTGCTTTTAATATTCTGCTGATGGAATGATGCATGTCTAGTTTCATCTGTGTTCCTGCCCAACACCTGGGTTTCTGAATCATGTGTGACTAATAATTTGTATCTTCTCATCTCGACTTCTATCAGTTACCTGGCATTGCCCTGAATACTCCCCATTCCTTTCAGCATCTTGTGCGTGCAAACTGAAAAATGTTCCCAAACTCGAAACCTCCTCAAGCCTAGTTCATTTATCTACAGTTTGTGGCACAGATTTATTGCATGTGAACGCATGACAGCGCAATGTTACCTTCACCCCAGCTGATGATGTCGTCCATGTGGAGGGGGATTCCTTCCCACAGTTTGTTCTCTCGTGGGTAGTCCAAATCGGGCTGCCTGGTCGCCTGCTCACCCTTCCGGCTCTCATCAAACCTCCAGTACTCCCCTCCGCTGAACAGGTAGGTCTTTCCGTTATGAGCCCAGATGAAGGCTGCATCCACCCTGTCCACCAGCTGGCCGTTCTTCCTCCTCATGCCCCAGTCAGAGAGGGGCCGGGGGTATCCAGCCATGGCCTCTGTGTCCTTGAAGACCCAGTACTTAGATCCTGGACAGGTGGAGGGAGGTGTAAAATATCTACAATTATGTGGTAGGGTTTCTTTTTTGCATTTATGACTAATATTAGGACAGCACTATGAGGTATGAAAGGTGGAACCAGTCCAACCGTGGTCCCAGCTGGAAGAGTTCTATAATATCGTTTGCAGGGCCAATAGAAAAATCATAGTTTTCCAGCTCACAGTGCTTCAAGAAAAGTAATACATGATTAAAGCTAATTTTGATGCCGATTACAGTGAATAAAAATTAGCCTCTTAGGGTGGAAAATTAAGGTTATGATTGGTAGAATACCGAAATTGAAGAATTTTTTTTTGACCAAATCTGCACCATCATACAGCTGGTTTGTATTCTATCAAAGCAGGGCTGTGCCATTGAAGATCAGATCTACATATCAATGAGCTCACAACATTTCAGGACTCTAGCTACATTATTTTTCAAGTTGTGGCACTGTAAACATTGCTCCACAGACTGGCGTGAAGAAAATGCCGTAACAGTTGTCTGACTCTTCATCAGACAGCCTGTTACTAAGAAGTTCTAGAGCAGCCAGTTGAGTTTACATGTTTTGCTTTGGCGTTTCCTTCTTTTGTGTTTTATTTTGGAAGAGTGGGCGATTTACTCATTTCTGCCTGACAGAATCATAAAAAAAGTTACTGAAATCAGTAATGACAGCATACTTGAAACCATGTTGTCTGCACTAGCGTCTAGCGTGACAAAGAACAGTCAGTGGTTTGTTTTAAATTATTATTAAGACTCTTACATCTTTAGAAGCTGTTTCCATGAAAACAATGCCCTGATATGCAACTCTCTCCTCATGCACCCCTTCCCACTTGGTGCAGCTCGAGCACACCAGCTCGCCTATGATTCTGCTTAAACACTGTAAAACTACTCTAAGTGTAAGTGGTGATGTTGGAGTAATTCAGAGGCATGTGTGAAACGAAAACTGATTCTGTGGAGAGGAATGACACACGCTGTTCATCAAACTTGTTACATATCAAACCATTTGCTGCACTTTCAATGCTTATTTGGTTCATGATGTTTCTTCCAGGATATAAATCCACGTGATTTGTCTTAGTGGGGGTCTGTTATGATCCCTCGTCTGGCTCTGATCCTTTCCCCTCCTTTCCTCCTTTCTTTCCCCTCATAACCATATCTGTCTGTTATCTCTCTCTTCCTGTCTCTGTCTCTCTACTTCTTTCTCCTCTCAGCTGCCTGCACTCTGCTGATTACTGCAGCTGACACTCATTACAGTAATCAGTCACTCAGCTCACCTGCTCACTATAAAAGCTCACCTCATTCAGTCACTCCCTGCTGGACCATTTAGACTGCAGGTCCACATATAGGTCCACTCATTTTCCTCTTTTGGATTCCCACCTGTCCCTGTTCTGCCCCCAGCCTGCTGTAACTCTGTCTGGTGTTCCACCAACTCCCAGATTCCCCGAGCCTGTTTACCTGCCCCCTTTAGTCTATTTTTCCCCGTCGAAAGTACCCACTTTTGTTTTATTAGTTTAGTTTATTCATCTGTGGGTTTTGTAAATTAAATTTCCCCTGTGTTGTTAGTTGTGTTTTCATTGATTTTTGTTGTCTTGCTTGTTTTCTCAATTAGGTTTGGTTTGTCAGATTTCAGCCCTTCCTCCCTGTCAAGTTATCCCTCCTGTTTCGAGTTCCCTCCCTAGTTTGCATCCTTAGGGTTTTGTTTAAATAAAGTACCTTTTTCTGCCAAAACCAGTTTGTCTACTTCCTCCAGCCCCCCCCACCCCCAAACCCCCTACCGTAACAGGGTCTTTAAATATAGTCCTCCTCCAGTAACTATAGTTAAACATCCTGCCACAAAATCTCCCCTTTAAAGAATAGCATCAAACTGTGAGAACCGTGTTCACACCTCCTACTCCACTGATGAGCGTCAGTCACCACGTCTCACGTCTGACCGTCTTCAATTTGACAGAATTTTTTTTTAAAGTGGTGAATACTGAGTTGACCACGTGTAAAATCTGGGGTCACAGGTATATATATATATATATATATATATATATATTTAGCTAAAAATTCTTTGAGAGGACGATTTCTGTTCCATTTTTCTTCACGTAGGTGGCAAATTTTGTCAAGATGTCATTGTTTGTTCTATTCCGATATTTCACCAACCGCAACGCGTTTCATTTTCACTCTAAGAGGCCGAATTCTTTTACCTGTTATTGGCACCAAGAGCAATTTAAAAAGGAGGGTATGGTGTGAGAGGCCAACTTTATGAGAGAAATATTTTAGATTATGTGGGTTTTTTGCATTTATGGCCAATATTAGGGCAGTATTAGGAAGTATGTTGGCTGAAACCAATCCAATAGTGGTCCCAACTGGAAGAGTTCTATAATATTGTTAGCTGGGCTAAAAGAAAAATCATGGTTTTCCAGCTCACAGTGCTCAAGAAAATTAGTGCATGATGAAAGCTACTTTTGATGTCGATTACAGTGAAGAGAAAAAAATCAGCTTCTTAGGGTGGAAAATGAAGGTCATGTGATTGGTAGAATACTGGAATTAAAGAAAACATTTTTTGACTAAATTTGCACCATCATAACTGGATTGTATTATTCTGTCAAAGCAGGGTTGAACCATTGAAGTCCAGATCTACATATCGGTGAGCTCACAAAATCTCAGGACTCTAGCTACATTATTTTTCAAGTTATGGCACTTTAAACATTGCTAAACACTTCTTTTTAATCTCAGTGTTACCCGTGACCTCAGATTTCACACAGATTTAACATTCACAGAAAATAATCTGACGAGATGATCGAGCATGAACTATTTTTTAAAACTTGGTAAATTGAGGTGGAATGACCCACGAGTCAAAGCTGCAGCTGAACCACAAGATTTAGTTTCCTACCAATGAAGAAGATGATTTTGCTGTCGCTCTTCCTCTCATAAACAGCATCAATCTTGTTTGTTCCCGGTGGAAGGCCTCTCCAGAAGTTTTTGATCTGAGCCGGATTCAGGGACACTAAAGACCTGTCGCGCTGAATCCTCCAGAAATGTGAACCTTTCCAAGACAAAAAGATACCAACATGATCACTGTTTGTTCATAAATAGATGGTAAAGAGGATCACTAGGAGTACATATAATAACCTCCTGAAATATCTATTTGTTACATGAACAAGTCCCAATGTTTTCTTTCTACCTTTGAAAAAGAAGACCTCTCCCCTGATGTTTGCGATCGCGTCAAAGCCTCCCTGACAGCGCTCATGGAACGATGGATCAGAGCTGGAACACACAAGGCTCAGTCAAACCTCCCATCAAATTGTCATTTTCTTGGATGTAATTTGATCGAACATTCACTAGAGGGTGCAACAATATACAGAGCTGCTCCATCACAAGGCTTTTAACTTTAACTGATCATTAATCTGACATGATTCATCTGCATCTAATTGCTCATGAGTGCATTACGAGCATAAACAAATAAGTGCTTGTTGTCTGGATGGAGTAGCAGCGGGATGTTTTCTGGTTTGACTCACGGCTGCGTTGGTTTTGGTTGAGGTTTACTGGGCAGACGGGGCAGGTTAGGATCAACAACACCTGGTCGATCGGCGTCCTTCACACCTACAACCGGAACAGTGACAGCAGACAACGATGACTAAAAGATGACGGCACAAGAGAACTTTGCGAGCAGCCCACATTCTTCTCAGCAGCCAGTTAGTGCAAAACACACAGAATGCAACCTGTTTCTTTTTTAAGGACATGAGGGGAAATAGTGCATGAGGAGTGCACTTTTACACACATTATTACAGGATGAGTAAAATATTTCATGAGAGGGGATTTTTTCCTTTTCACTGGGGAATGAATCATCAAGCTGTAAAATAATATGCCTGTGACGGATGATGGAAAACAAACATTTGAGAGTTTTGAGGAAATTTTCCATGTAGCATAAGCTGTTAAAATACTTTTAAAAAATGTTTTTACAAGCACAGGGCCACTTCTTCTTCATTTAAGAAAGAGATTACAAATTCATAGCCAACCACAAACTGAAAGGAGAACATGTCTTGATGGACTGTTACTAAATAAAGTGTGAATTTTAAGCAAGATAGCAGAGTGAAAAGGAACTCACGGAGTGCCTTAGCCCCTCTGATGGCACAACAAGGCAGTATGCATCCGTCTATTACCCAATCATTTACCACAACAACAGTTGAACTGGTTCCTCAATCAATAAATTAAAAACTACAAAGAGCTCATAACTCACTGAGAATGTTGCCTCCCCATTTTTTAAACCTATGGTTTGAGTTTCCTGTGGCGTAAATTCCATGGAAGTACTTTGATTCGCTGAAATAAAACCACAGAATGAAGGTGTAGGGGACTGCAGCATCCTGCCCAGCTGCAAAGTTATTCTCAGCCCCAACAGGAGGTTTTGTTTGGCCCACGGTTTCCTCAGGTTTCCTTTTGCAAACTGAGGTGAAGATGCAAACACATGAAAGCACAGCACACTTGTATGCTGGACGTAACACATGTGACATATGATGGCGCAGTAAGTCAGACTGACCGTAAAGCTGCTGGATGGCCAGCCTGTCGTCCATCGGCAGCGTAAATGTGGAAACATCTCCCACCGGACCCTGGTAGTACGGCCTCATGATGGACGGATCGGAGGAGGAATGAGACAGGCCGAGCGCGTGGCCAAACTCGTGCACTGCAACTGTGAACAAGTCTGTGCTGCTGCTGCTGTCACCTGAGAAAGTGTGAAGTCAAAGTGTTAGTGGATCACATAGGAAAACACAAACGGGGCAGTTTGTGTCACTGAATCAGTGGATGTGTTTTGTCTTTTGAATGCTGTTTTTGATTACTTTAGCTGTTTGTCTTGACTACCTCAGGTTTTCTACATATCCTATATCCTGTTTTCAATCAATAAATACCTCCATAGCTCCAGATCTCATGATCGTCAAAGTGTGTGTCACCCGCCACCGCATCCCTGCCGGGAAAGAAGGCGTGGGCCAGGGTGCCACCCCGCCCGTCAAAAGGGTATCCGTCGTCATGGAGCAAACTTGCAAAAGATACTCTGATGTCTCCTCCAGTGCTGCCGTCGCCGGACAGCTGCTGGAACTTTAAGGGGGTCACATCACTCCAGGCTTTGAAGCCGTAACGCATGAGGTCATCCACCAAAGTGTTGGAGAGGCCGGGTGATATGGAGGGAGATGGGTAGCTGTGGATACTGAAGACAAGAACACACTTTGAATAAGAGATTATTTTTAAAATTTTCCTCTGAATCTGTTCACTGTGAGGCTATTGTTTTACTATCTGTTTAATTTATCACCAAATTCCATATGGCATTTTAATTGCATGATCAAAACGTCATCAGCCATTCAGCTGATTAAAACTTCTACATCTTAAAGGGATATTTTGCATTTCCCCCCATCCTTAATGCCTAAATCTTTCATGATAAATCTGTCTGTGTTCTATATTTTTCTTGTCAACAACCCAATCAAAGACCAAAACTAACTGTGAAACCCGTCTACGAAGTACTCTCTGTATTCCCAAAACCTGATATCTAATTCCTCTGAGCCACGGATGCACAAACTGTTTGTTTTAAATGAAACCCAAATACACCGTCCCGGTATTTTGTGTTAATCATTATTTTAAGAAGTAATAATAAAAAAGACAACAAATACCCAGAGGCCATTTCTTCTCAAATCATCATATTTTTAAAACAATTTTTGCCGGACTATCTCTGATTTGCTTGAAATTTTGATGGCACAACGTGAATATTTATGAAGATATTTGTGAAACTGACAATCCAGTGATATATTTAAAAACGAACCAGACTTTGCTATATTAGGATCTGTTTGGGATGTCATGATAAATTAGTGGAAATTTTGAGGCAATGGTGGCTGAATATGATTCATGCGGGGAAGTTAAAAGCCACAGAGTAACATGACAGGAAACACACCTCCATGTGAGGTCTGTCTTATGCCACCTCAGGCCTGACAGGGCGTATCTCTTCCTCCTCCTCCTCCTCAGCAGGTCCACTCTTTCAACAATGTCAGGGAGGGAGCAGCGTGGTGTGGACATGAGTTTCAGGGTTTCACTGTCTGCAAGACAAGTTGATCACAAATGTGGAAACTAAAAAGCAGATTAAAGGCAGTCCGAGACCTCATATGATCCTGGACATGTGAAATTTAACATATATTGTCTTGATAGATGCAAGTTAAGAGGTTTTTACCGATCACCCCAGTTTCCTGGATCCCTCCGAATCTCTGCATGACTCGAATAGCCTCCTCGATCCCCTCTTTGGTCTGCAGTTTGCTTGTGCGTGGGTCAGGAGGAGGAAGGTAGCCATACCTACTCAGCCAGTCCTGCACAGAGAACAAGGAAAAAAGATGTTTGACAATGACACAAAACATGATTACCACAGGTGTCAGAAAACACATATTTATTGTCTTAATGGGCCATCAACGAACGCCAAACCACAGTGAAGCAGCGACATCACTGGAATTCATCGGGAGCTTGAGTTCACTTTGAGGCCATGTGATACATAAACTGCTCCACTTCCACTTTAAATCATCAGTGTTCACAAAGCAGCGTGCCAGACACTTTTTTTCTCGTCAATATTTCATTTCAGTGTTCAGTAATTTGGTGGATGACGGAAAGCCAAACAAGACAAATGAATCATAATAACTGAAAGAGAGAACAGCAGGTGTAAAATCTGTCTCTTTGAAGTGATTTTGAAACTACACCCTGACTACACCCTCCACTCTGCACTGCAAGCAAAGGAAATGCCGCTCACTCTGTCAACAGTTTCTGGGTTTTACACTGTAAAAAAAAATCTTCATTTCAATTGACTGAATTCACTTCTTAGTGTTTATATTTTATTTACAACAAAAACAGATATATTCTGCTGTTTCTTTTCAGCAAAACTGTGTGAGTTATTATTTTTTTCCCCGTATTATTTATTATTACTGATTTCAACTCGGCACATTGAATTTCTGTGTTCAAACATGCTGTGCGTTCTTATCCTCAATCTGAAATACTATGCCACCTCATAAGGCTTTCCCCTGCACTCAGATTTATCTGCATCTGCAGAAGTGAAACAATGCCTTTTTTCTCATAGCAAAGAAACAATGATTCCCATCAATGTGAAGTTGTGCAAAAGCAAGCGATATTTATACAATTTCTAAGGAAGTGTGTGAACGTGGGAAGCTCGCAGATTTCCAAATTGTGTTGCATTTGTGGTTTGAGACCTTTGCGTCACTCTCTACATGTGACTGCACTTAACTGAAATCGGCTTTTCTCATATGTTCATCACACTGTTCACTTATTTAGTGCAAAAAATAAAAATGACCATTCCCTGAAAACCATAAAAACTGACCCAACGCGCAAACAAAAGTTTTTTTCATGTTTTTATGATCCTCATGAGTCATCCGGACGCTGCCTTATGTGCACTATAACCCCCTTCTTCGCCATATGTTTCCTCTCTCATATCAGCCAGAGAAAAGCATTCATATTACAATATAAAAATACATGCAAGTAAGTGGGGATTGTCCCTAAACAAGTAAAATGTGTGACTAAAAGATATGATTGAGATAGAAAATGCACACACACACACACACACACACACACACACACACACACACACACACACACACACACACACACACACACACACACACACACACACACACACACACACACACATAATAATCCTAATCATCAAAGTGATATTTATCATCCTTTAGTGCTTTATCACACACTCAGACATAAGAAAATGTTCAACTATTTCGACTGCAGAACTGGAAAATGAATGGTAGTTTTGCTCAGTCACACTATATGCATCTCCACAGCTACAGAGCAGCGACACAAACATCTTAACATTGTGTGAAAGCGTATTTCTTGTTAATATCTTCTACTCACCACTGCTCTGCTGTACTGGTCGGGTACCACTGGTGTGCTTCCCACTAAGGTGAAAATCATCCCCAACAGAAGACCCAGCTCCATTCCAGCAGCTGCAAAAGAAGTGCCTCATTATTAACAGGATGCTTATTATGTGCAGGAAATGCAGACTTTTCTTCCTACAAAGCATCTCACATTCTAAAGAACCGAAACAAAGCTTACCGTTGTTTCTCCACTACAGCTTCTGTCTCTCTTGGGACTAGGCGGGCTTGATCAATATCTCCTCTCTGCCTCTCTCCCTGACTGTAGAGCAAGTGGCTTACTTTTTTTTTTCTTCAGTCTTTGTCTCTACGTCTATATAACGTGCATAATGCATGCATGTGGGGATGGTTTCCTTCTGTCGTCACACACAGTAAAGGAAGTGAGCACACACTCAAAACTGCACCTTTATGGAGCCATGCCAGTAAGATTGAAAGTTCAATGTTTGTATTTTCGCTTTGAATTCAACATTTTTCAATGCCAAAACTTACTGTCAGCATTATGGCTCCATACCACCTTGCATTACTTTTTAGATGAATAGTATCAATAGTTCAAGAATATTTACTCTGATACCAAACCTCAAAACTAAAAATTTAGATGTATTATATTAAAAATACAAGTCTACACTCACAGTAGTGAAGGTCAGTACATCTTTAATTATTGAGATTCAAATCCTTTTTTTAAAATCCTGCATATGTCCAACTTTGTTTTTTCATTCCATCCATTTTACTTTAATTTCTTTCATTACAATTCTGTAATTCGACTCCTTATACAATCATACTGCTAAGTTCATGTACAGTCACTTGCACCATTTTAGCACCTCATGTACATAATTTTCAAAATGATGTTTTACTGTATTGTTATCTCAGCATAATCCCGTTTTGATTTTTAAATTTAATTCTGTTTATCCTATTTTAACAACCACATAGCTGCTATTGTACAGTTGACACTAAAGCTTTTCTTAATTAATTTATTTTTTTAATTGATTTTGGATTGAATTGAATTTTCTGCACACTGCTTTAACCTGCAGGGTGTGATTGTATTTTATTGTTTCTAAAATGGGAAAGTCAAGGACCAGCATGAACAATGCAATTCTATTTTCAACCTTAAGCAACATTCGTGAAAAATAGGGATGAGTTGATTCAACGATTAAATATTATTAACCGTCAATATTTCAGCACCAGATATACTAGTTAGTTAAATTAATCCTTGATAGTTTACTGATGCACAACTGTTGCATCTAAGGTTTAGATGAGCATGTTAGCTTGGGGGACTACAGCAAGTGGCTAACTATAACCCTAAAACAGTCATATTTAGCCGCATTTTGATTCTGAAAATGCTGCTGAAAATAAATTTGTATTGTATATAGGTTGTGTAATAAACTGGCACATACGCACTTGAGCAATTCATAACTTCACTTAGCACAGCTCAGTCGATGCTAACATGCTAGCGGTGCTAGCCATAGCACCACAGTGCAGCAACCTGACAGTAGCATGTATGGCATTTTAAGTGTTAATTGTTAGTTTGTATCTAGTGAATTATTTTCATGTTTTGTGGGATAACGTGCAATGTACATATGTATTTACTACTGAAGAAATTCACTGTTTCAAATGGGACCGGTTTTAGTCTTGCTGTTAAATTGTGCTACATTTTGATGGTTTTATGAATGCTTCCTCACTTTGGGACTTCTCTAAATTTAGATTTCTGTTCAACTGGCCAGGAAATTGCTTGTTCCCTGGTAAAGGGGAAAAAAGAGAACAGCAGTCATAGATTTGTCCAAGATTAGAGTTTCTATTTGATGGTTGACTAAACGGTTTAAAAAAAAGAGACCTTTGACAGACCAGAGAAAAGGATATTATTAAAATGTCAAATTCATTAGAAATAATCTAAAACCAAATCCTAATTTTAGGATAAAAGTCCAAATTCATTTTTAAAGTTGAAGTGGTATAAAATTTTAGGAAAAGAAATTCATCATAATAGCACTTAAAGAATATATTTTATACTAAAACTGGTAGATTTTTAATTTTATCAATTATTGCAGATTACAGTTACAGATTTTTATTCTCATAATGCTTTAACTTAGAGTACATTTAAAATGATCCTAAAGTCTCAAATTGATTAAATTAATTGCATTTATTTTTGGCTCCCGTGGAGTTCCAAAGGCCTTCCATTGGAGTGAAAAATTATGAAAAATTAAGTTTGAAATGTAGTTATCATATTAAAAAGTAATGTTTTGAGTGTGTAGTTCAACAGAGATAATAAATTTGAGGAGTATTGGCAAGGCTGCATTAAGCTGGAGTGCTCTGGCATCTCACATCACATCTCAGAGTCCCATTACATTTGTGGCTCTGCATTTTTATTCTCTCTGCAAAGCATCACTGGTGTTATCTTACCCCGTTCCTCCCTCCCTCCCCCTCTTCCCCTCCTCCCGTCTTTAATTTCTGTTCATCCTCCAGGGCCCAAGTGAGTCATGCCATTAGCACAGAATGCAGTCCGGCTAATGGCTGGCCAGTTTCCATCATGTCCACTTCATGTCGCTGCTCTGTGGAAAATGAACAGTCTTTTAGCTGCTCAATATTTAGTAGTTGAGGTTATGATGCACAGTGTATGTCAGCTTAGACTGTTGGCCTTTGGATGACGTGAAATTAAATCTGAACAATGACCTCTGGGAAATGGAGTCTATACTAAACACTCTCCCCAGACTCCTGATGTTTGAGTGCTTTCACCAGATTTATTGTCAGATCTACATATATAGCATTTTCATGTCTTTATTCTTCACCTTTGCCTTAAACAAGTGTGATATCTTAAATCTGCATTAGCTGCTTTTTGTCCACCCTGTAGAACAGACACAAGCTTGGACACTAACAGTCAAAATCATCACCTCTTAAAGTTGGAGTGCAGGACTTTTACATATAAATGAGTTCACAAACTGCTAATTGAGTCTATCAATGCCTGGTGAATATTTGTATTTTGCAGTATACTGGAGTTTTTAATCTGATTTCTGTTGTGTTTTTCCCATACTGGAGCTCCAGTAGTGAAGCTTTTTACCTCCACCAGTAAAAATTGATTGGACGGAGCTGGTCAGGAGACAAAACAGGCTACAGCAGCTATGAATTTATAAGAAAGAACCAGGAATCTGACGCTGCATAAAGAAACTCTGCTTTCAGGGGAACAGTTATACTTCCTAGAAAAGAAAGCAGCCATGGCGATAATATACAACATGAGCATTTGTCTGCAGAGTTGGTGTATTTACTCTCAGTACCAGCAGGGGGAGACAAAACTTCCACACTGGAGGTTTAGTAGCAACAATGTGCCCAGAGTACCATTTGTATTGATTTGGGTCCATATTTCTGTCTTTTTATTAAGTTTCGCTCTTAATAAATGCATACATTTTTGATGTTTTTTGTTGCTTAACTCATCAATTTGCTCTCCAGACAATGACTAACTTTGTCAGTCTGCTGTTTGATGTAGGGAAGGAAATGAACAATGAGGCAGTCATTGAAAACAGCCGTCTGCTAAGACCGCAAATGATGCTGATAAAAGCAGTGAGATGGCACACTTCCTGAAAACTAAAAAAAGACAAAAAGATGATGAAAATGCTTGTTAGGAATTTAGAGTTTGTACACTAATCACTGAGTGAATCATTTTACATGAAAATAGTCATGTGATTCATTGTTGACATAAAAATAATGATTATATCAGCTTTAAATAAACCAAATGTTAGCATCCTATTACAATCTGTGACCCTGATAGTCTGTTAGGCAATTTAGTTCAAGTGATCTATTATTTTAGACATATTATCTTGGAAGTAAAGTAGAAATTCAGTTAAATTGCATTTTACTTGGATAACTGTGATGTCATCGTATCACATTTGTCAAACATCCTCCTTGTCTTTCTGTTATTAAAACTGCCATGTTGAGTTGTTAATCTTTTCTTCCTGACACCACAAATGCAGACTCATGAATTCATACTCATTACACACAGTTTTATTTTCATTAAAGGGATCCAAGGCCTTCACAAAAGGGTTGACTCTTGGTAGCTATACAGTACTAACACAACACGCGACGACAACCAAAACAACACAAAGGACTTATGTGAACGAGTGAAAAGACAAAGAAATAAGAGCTGAAAGACATTTTTCATATGAGATGCATCAACGGAACCGACAGTCGGAGGAAAAGTGAGCAGAGATTCAGACTCTCTTTGTACAACGCTTGCTTCGTTTTCTGCGAGTTGCTGATTGTCTAGAGCGGCTTGTTTTTGGTCATGCACGGTTGTTAAAGCCATTTGCTGTTGTAGTGTTGCGGTAATTTCACAGTTTATCCTTTTCTGATTTCCTCCACCGCCAGCTTTGATTGTCATTTTCTGTCCAGTGTTTTGCATTTGACGTTTTGCAGGCAGCTTTGTTTTACTGCAATGATGCTTGATTGTCACCGGCTGATGAATATGTGTCATTAGTGATGTACAAAATAAAATAAAATAAAGATACCCCGCCCATACAAGTAAGTGTCGCTGCTAATTCTGCTGTGCAATTGTTTTTTGATTAACTAGTAAAAAACAAAGTCCACATATATACAAAATAAAGAGAAAACTTTAAAAAAAACATTATTTTTTTTCTCTAACACCTGTAAATCTGTGACGTTTTCTTAATATTTATATTAATTTCATGTTTCACGGAGCATCCCTAACAATTTACTCGGGCAAATTAAACTTGTGCTTTCAGGATGATTTGAGTCCACAGCGTGCTACATTCTTCCCTCCTGTAACATCTGACAATATTCCACAGTTTTCTTCATCATACACAGATGTCTGTACAAAAATATGCAGTCTGAGTGTAACGTTGCTGGCAGGAGAGGCAGGATTTACACTTTTTATGGTATGTTTTTTGTTCTTTTTTTTAGTTTTAGTACAAGTGATTGCCATAAGCAAGTCTAAAATCTTCACAGTAGCCTCACACAGCTTTTGCTCAGGGAACAGGCTAACTATCACAATATCATTGAGCTGCTCAAGTAACAAGAAACTGTGGTTACACTTCACAATACACCTGGCATCTGCTGGCACTTACTCAGTACTACAGAATCACTTATTGAGGCATTTTTGTGCGACAGAATTATGATTTTAAGTCTGTCGTTTAGACTGAATATAGGAGTCAAAATCTCATTTTCATGTTTGATATTTGAAAAGCTGCTGTTTACAATTTATGTCCTACAATAACTTGGGAGAAATTGAAGGTAATCAGCAGTCTTTTATCACATCTTTGACAAAAAGTATATTTTAAAAAAAAGAAAGAATTGAACCTCAAAAGTTTTGATATTTAGACTCGCATTCTGTCTTATGTTCTATTTTCGACGGGGTTTCTTGGCTTTTCAATCATAAAATTTATAAAAATAAAAGCCAAAATGTGTGTAAAATTTATACTAAAAACAAAGTGAAACTAACTTACTAGAGTTTTGGTGTTTAGACAGATTTGTATCCAGTTTTTTTCTCCCACTATTTTGATATTGTAATTTAAACTTCTAAAAATAAAAGCCAACATGTGTGTAAAATTTGCACAAAAAACAAAACAAAAAAATAATTGAATTCAAAATTTCACTTGCTCGAGTCTGGTGTTTACTCAGACATGTATCCAGTCTTTCATCCTGTTTTTAGGTGGATTTCAAACTTAAACTTACAAAAATAAAAGCTAAAATGTGTGTAAAATTTGGACTTAAAAAAAGAATTGAAACTCCACTAGAGTTCTGACATTTAGTCAGACATGTACCCAGTCAGTTCCTGTGTTTTTTTTGTTTTTTTTTAAACCACTAAGCTTATAAAATTAATAGCCAAAATACGTGGCACAATAAATTGCAAAGGGTCCAATGCTAATTCTCAACTATACGTGATGAAAAAGTTCAGCTTGCTGCATCTCCACAAATATCAAACCCTGACTTCAGCCTGATTCTAATCCCATTTTAATCCTAAACACACCTCAGACGGATCCTATTCCTAATCCTGACTACAGCCCTATAATAATTAACACACTATCCAAAGAAAAAATAAAACAAAAGTGCGACCTGATAATACTAAGACAACACCAGTATGACCAGAGTACTGTTAAGTGCAACCAAAGCTGCTCTTGGCTGGATTTGTAAACATTTAATGCATTTCGGGCTCTGCAACCCATCGAGGCCCCTCTGTAGCTCAGCCCTGTGCTTCCTTAAAACCTGTTTTCTTGCCACTTTTTTTTTTTACATGCCCTTTTTTTCCCCTTCTTCTTCTGCTACGCAGCGATTGTCTGTTGCTCACTGTAATCTGGCCCAGTATTGACCCAGGTTCTGACTCATGCTCTGCGGCTCGGTTCCTGGGACCTGGACTGGCACTGACACTCCAGGAGATATGAGGCCTGAAAGGGAGGAGACGGAGGAGGAAAGGCTGTCAGTTTGGGGGCTCAGTTTACAGGTTAATTCACTGCGCATGTCAGTAAGACATAAGGGGCGTGTTCAATAAACGCTCACCTGTGTTGGAGTTGGCGGAAGGCGGAGTCTGCAGGTGAGGGGAGGAGTACGCCGAGGAGTCAAAGCTGCGCGGTGCAGAGGGAGATGGAGGTAACATGCAGGAGTAGGAGGAGGCCGACTGAGGAGGAATCGACTGAGAGTGGACACAGGAGGAGAGGCAAGATTAGATTTATAATCCCAAAATGACTGTATTATCATCTAAGAAAGTCTGTTTTGAAGTATGTAGCCATTCTAGAAATTGGAGGACATTTTACTTCCCATCCATCAAATTTCAAATAATTCACTAACAAAATAATAAAACATGCAATTGTTGTGTAAATGTACTTAAAGAAAGAAAAAGAAAAAGAAAACTAGAAGAAAAAAGTGTAAAACTAGTTTTAAAATACCAAATAAGGCTGGAGTACCTAAAAATTAAATTTAACTCTCACTTTTTTGGTATTATTTTTTCCATCGATGTCTTGTAATTGTGGGATTTTTTCCCCCTCTTCTATTATTCATATTTTTATGACATTGTCAGCCTTGACTGAATGTCTCACTCTGTTTCATACTATCAGGAGAAGACTAATTCTTTTGACCATTTTCTTTGCATTTTTCCATGAGTAAGTTTGTCCTCTTGGTCAGCAGTAACAGCTAGCTAAATATCTGACTTCTACATCTGAGAAAAAGCTAACATTAGCATGGATTAGCAACCCTGTTACTGCGATTAGAACAGAGTCAGCAAATGAAACATGTATTAAAAATGCCATCATTGATGTGTAAGCTGAGCCAACCAAGCCTTTGATAGTTTATTACCTATTATTGATAAATATGCAGCAGAAATTTGTAAAAGAAAAGGTTAATTTTTCAAAAAAATTTGAAGCCTAAATGTCAATTTCACTCTAACCACACGGAGGCGCTAGAGTATTACAGTGCAGCAGGAGCCGAATTCCTGACACCAATCCCTGATCATTCTCAAGTACAGCAGAGCATATTTTAACATAAATGTTAAACTGGAAACCAAAAATGTGTATTTTGATGTTGAGGTTGAAGTGACAATTTGCTACAATGAAACCAACGTCAGCGCTTAGAATAGGAGCCTCAAGAAACATATCTGTGACTATGAGAATTATTAATTAAGTGCTCTTCATTCAAAAAATATCTCCAGGTTGAGCGGAATTTAGTAAAGCATCTAGTTTTAGAATCAGTCTGATAATTCGTAATTTCCAAACAGTAGCAGGGTCTAATGAGACCTTCGATACCACAGATTCTGCGCATTAAAATCTAAATAAATCTGCACTTTCGCTGTTGAGAAATCTCCTTGATTTACTAACTCATAAAAATAGGGCTGCTCTGGGTGCAAATATACATATAACATAAATAAGCAAAGAGGCTGCGCTCACATCTACACTGCAGTTTTATTTTATTACCAAGAGGAAACCTTCCAACTTAAGGATATCATCTGTGAGTGCACTTCACCGCACAAATTAACGCCTTTTTGCAGTCAGGATTTGACAGATCGTATCGAAAATCAGCATATAACTAACATTTATTTCCAACAGCCTGATAAATGTATTAACTGAAAGATATTTCATTTACTGTCATGTGTGACAAGTAAAAGCAGCTAATCCTCACATTTAAGAAGCAGAAACCATCAAACACTGACACTGCTTGAAAAATAACTTAAATGATCTTTCAATCGATCATCTAACTAGATGTCGCTCTCATTATTTACATATTTGCTGTCTCTTTGTGGTTTTTGAATGATTTGTAGTAGTAATTGTAATGAATTCCAACAGCTGGACTGGGACAAGAGCAACAATAATAGGTGTGATCATATTAACAAGAGATTATGCAACACTACAAGATGTTTCATTATTAATATTAGAAGCTGTGGTTCTGGTAGTGTTACTGTGTGTCGTAGTATTAATTTCTTTGCATGTTTACTCTGATCACTGGGGTTTCAGACTCTAGAGTGGATAATGTACGGGTCGGGCTGTGTGCTGATGGTGACGTGCTTCGCTATAGTTTGGAAGGTGCTGATGAATGATGAATGATGAATGTCCAACCTGGACTCCAGATGAGAAAACTGACAGCGAGCTGTAGCTGGGCAGGGACGACTCAGCCTGACTCAACATGGACCCTGGAGAGAGACGCACGGAGCAGAGTGAGGCGGTGAGCTCACACACACTCACACACACACACACACTCAGTCACATGTGATGGGAGCAGAGGAAATGTTTTAATATGGATGCACTCTAATGGAGAAACTCTAATGGTTTGCCTGCCTGAGAACGTCAAAGAAGACGAGCTCAGGGGTTTGTAATTATGAACTAGTAAATATTCCTGCCAGCAGATGTACAGTATAAATCATACAGAGCAAATGTAAACTCCTCATTCCCTGCAGTGTGAGCAAACAAACAAGAATGTGTGTAATTAGAGGTGGTGATTATGGTTATAATCAGGCAGCTGTGGTGACCTGGGGTTTACCTGAACTGCTGCCGTGCTGCTGGTGATACACGGACGTGTTGAACGAAGTGCTCAGAGGGGCTTGGCTCTGCGAACACGAAGTCACGCCGCCTGACCTCCTTTGGTTGCGCAGCTTCTCCTCCCTCCTCCACTTGGCTCTTCGGTTTGAAAACCACACCTGCCAATCACAGAGTCCCGTCAGGCCCGCTCCTCGTGTAATCATCTATCGGCAGGAAAACACGTTTTGCTGCAGCTTAAGTGTTGACGTACCTGTATCCTGGCCTCGGGTAAATCAATCTTGTTCGCCAATCTCTCCCTCGCAAACACATCTGGATAATGTGTCCTTTCAAACTCTGTGGACGATATTAACTCATGTCAAACACACAATGTGAGTCTTAATCCAGGCTGACAGCACTACAGGAAAACAGCTTGCCTGATAGCCCCCGCTGAGCGGCGTCCGCATATTTTGGATTCATCGGCGCATCTTCAAGTTTCACTTATAATTAACAACAAAAAGGACTAATTTCAGCGGATATTAACCTGCATTTTGAGCAATAACTGCTTAATATCAGCATCACTAATTATCTTTCCGTGGAACGTATAAATCCAGGAGGCTGAGCTGTGTCCTTACAACCATATTTGAAATATTTATCTGTTGCACTTTGTTTAAATTATTTATCATTATGGAACACGCAGAAAGTTCAAGTGAAAGGATTCAAGTTGAGAAGCTGCCTAAGCACTTTATTTCAAAGAAGACCTACTAAAGCAAAGGAGAATCCTTACAGGTTTACATTCTGTCGTCATTTATGGTTTCTTAATCCTGAGCATCTATTGTGTCTCACAATGTCAGAGTTATTAGTGGCTTATTGTAAAGTGCACAAGAGGCACAGCAGCTTAATGTAAATGAATTCTGAGCTTGTTTGAACATCAGTGAGTTCATACTAATGAGACTTTCGGTTTCAGAGTATCATTTCTCACGGTGGCAGTTAATTTATAGTTGACAGACTGCTGACATTTTTGTTGTTGACAAGTCGAAATGAGAATCTGCCTCGCCCTCTGACAGCCTGACTCATCCTCATGAACTCTCATGAAGTTCCAGGTCTGGTACCAGAGACGTCTTAATGGATTGAAGTGTCTGCGCTCCTGATGCTCAGCATTAGTTTAGTGTGTCAGGCAATCAATTAATGGTTTGTTAAGGTCGCAGATGGTTCCCGCCGAAAAGGCAGCCAAACTTCTAATTACGTTTACAGCCGAGCATATTACATATTAAAGGGTAAAGTTGACACTGGTAACACATGGTTAAGAAAGACTTTTTCTCAAGACAGGGATGGCTCTGTAAATTAAGTCTGTCTCACAAATTGTTCTAATTGGCCTGGTTATAATTGGCGTCTGTGTCAACACATGATTGTTATTGTGCCGTGGCTGTGCACTGAGGTCAGTGTACCTCATTAATGTCATTTGCACAGAGTGACCACACTGATACGTTTCCACTCAGCTGCACAGTGGACATTGCGTCCTTATTTAGCTCAAGGGCCCTCTGCAGCCATATCCAGTCAAGGGTGGCTTTCTGATCCCTCTCAGTGGTTATCAGGCCACGAGGGCCAGATCTCGCTGCATAATACAGCCACAGTAATGATGCATTATCAAAACTCTGCTGTTCATGCTGCCAGGGGCTTTTTTGGAGCAGATCAGGAATATTTTGTGGAGTTAAGATTGTGGATGGATAATTTGCATGTGGACATTTTCATGGCAATGCTTCGTCTCCCTCAGAGGGATTGATGAAGATTCTGACCTGCTAAAATACACACAGCCTGATTGTTGAGGTAATTGCTCATTTGCTTTGATTTAAATTTGAATTTAAAGCTGTAAACATGTTTAAAGACTACAACCCAGTAACAAAGGTGTTGGCAGGGGGAAAAAGCAGCAGGACAAGCTGCGTCATGACACACTCTGCTCTGGCTGGCGCCCACGGAGGGCAGCGATTGGCTGGAACAGGGAGCTGTGCGTGCTTGCATGGCCTGACCTTTCTCCAAAGCCTCGATCTGCTCCTGTGTGAAGCTGGTCCTGTTCCTCTGCAGCTTCCTCTTGAGCTGCAGCCTCAGCTGAGACTCCTCGCCGTCGTCCCGCTCCACGGGCACTCCTCCCCCTCGGCCCGCTCCTCCTCCCCCGGCCTCACCCCCAGGCTGCCCTCCGTGTCCAGCAGACAGCCCTCAGACACTGGCGGAAAAGGAAAGGTGACAAAAGAGATGCATCAAGACAAAAATCCCTACAACAGAGCGTCACATTTTCAGCAAACAGAAGGGCGGGGAGACAGCCACAAGTGCAGTTTTAATGTCTACGTGACCTGAATTTGGTTTACCTGATGCTTTCTCACCTGTGCTGTGTTGCGTCTGAACGCCGGTGGGGTCATGGTACCAGTTGTTGGGCCCACTCCAGTTCGAGCCGCTCTGCAGGTTCAGCATGGTTAACTTCTCATACATACTACGAGTGTCCGAACCACCATGAAGAAGAAATAAAAGCAAATCCTGTCCTGTGTGCGTTCGCCCTGTTTACTGTCACCTTGGCTCCTCTCTGCCTCCCTCAATCCTCCAATCCTTTCTCCTGGGGGGGGCGGCGGGAGGGTTTTGAGGTGGGAGCAAAGATAAGAAGAAGAAGGAGGGGTTCATATCGCATGAGTTCACACATGGTTGGCATTGTGGTGAATTAGCTTCATGATGACAGACAGAAACGGAGTTAGTTACATGCTCGCTGTCGTAGCGTGTGTGTGTTATACATTGCTACGCTGGTATACCACGGGGAGATAAGGTACATTAGAAGCCACTCTGAACGTCATGACATTTATGATGCTGCTCGCTTTTAGCTCTATTTTTTCCTGATAAGCTCGAGCATGCATGTATGCACGAGATGAATTTATACGCATACAAACAGCGGCTGTGTGAAGAATTTCACATAAAACGCCCAAACCAAGCTCAAGTTTAACATTCAGTACAAGACATAAGGTGCACAAGTGTGTCCTTCATCATCATCACGATCTACCTGAGTAAATATGTGGGAACTAAGAGATGAATAAAACCGATTTTGTTCTGCTTTTAACCTGTGCTGAGAATAAAAACAGGAGCCAAAGCCATGTCGATACTGAGCAAAATCTCACAAAGTAGAGCAGCAGCACAATGTCAAAGGTCAAATTTGATTCGTTTGGACGTAGCCGTCACGAGAGAACAATTCAGTAACCTCGTTTTCAAGTAAATTCCAGAAAATATTTATGCACTCGGTCTTCGGCGAGGCTGAGCTCAAAGCTTGCACTAAAGTCTGAAGAAGAAGAAGTGATATCAGCGCCGAGCGAAACACGGGAAAAATAAAATACTCAGATTGATGGGATTTTTGCAAACTTACCGAGTGTCCAGGTGAAATGATGCGGGGGGCGTCCTGCGTGTCACTCTCCTCCTCCGTGGACCTTTATTCCCCTGTTTCCCCCCAACGTCCCTTGTTCTCCAGCTTTGTTGACAATACTGTGAGTGTGTAAAGGAGAGAGTGGGAGAGAGATGGAGGGAGTTAGACAGGGTGAGAGAGAGTGAAAACCAGAGGGGGGGGCTCTGGAGAGAAATGCGTCTGCGGGCACTCTTGTCCTCCGAGCGATGGGGAGAGAGAGAGAGTGAGAGAGAGAGTGAGGGAGAGGGTGAGGGTGAGGGAGAGAGGGAGCCACCGAGGGGTGACAAAGTGAGTCAACATCAGTGTCAAGTTTGAACTTAATGCCAGCGAGAGGAGGAGGGGAGGCCTAGAGAGTGGAGCATAAAGCACAGATAATGGAGAGATAGTGGATGATAAATAGATGATGGAATTCAATTTTAGCCATAAATTACACATAAATATTGAGCACAACTGGCAGACAAGTGTGTCGCGATCAGACAATTGACATTATTAGATTATTAGACTCAACGTTCACACGAGTGACGACTGATTGGTGTGAATTCTTGTTTGGATGCTTAAAAGATTTGATCGTTCAAAGTGTAATAAAGCGTCCATATGTAGCTGCTGTTTAATTATGTCACTACTAAAAGAGAACAGAAGAATAAAAGACTGGTGGGAATTATTATGATTAATGGGAAAAGAATATTAGGGATAATAAGACATTGTTATATTATCCGCAATAAATAATTTTATACATCACAGTGTGAGAAATGTGATAATTAAGAGGTATTTTGTTACAGTAGAGACATTAGTAAAATATAATTTTATGATTTTTCTATCATCTAAAGACACTTAATATTAAATAAAATGTCAAGTAAAATAACAACATAGAAAAAATATAAAATCATAAACAATGAGAAACTACTATTAAGAAATGTTAATCTAATAAAGAGATATTTCAAAGTGTTAAATGAGCAATATCAGGATCAAAGGTTGATTCCAATTTATTTAAGATAATGGATTGGATATTGATGATCAACATTTTTTAGTCATTAAATACATTTAAAAAGTTCTTTACAACCAGGTATTAGTTAGCTAAGAGTGTGACATTTTCAGCTCACTGATAACTTATTGTGTTGTATTTCAATAAAATGGATTTAGATGATTTATTTCATTTAAATATTAGGGTTATTGATTGATTACAATCTTTCTGAGATGCTGGATGGATAAAGGTGATCAGTCATGTTACTGATTCATTCAATGAAACAATTTGATACTTTCAGCTCATTAATAACTTATTTTGGTCATTTATTTCATTTAAATAAATATTAAAGTCATAATAATGATTTAAATTAAATTTTAAATCCCTACTTGTTTGTTTAGAAAAAAATGAGGGACAATGAGGCATCATTTTTGTTCAATCTGTAACTCATTAGGCTCCAGAGATGTTTTTAGAATAACATAACATGACAATATGCGTTTAGAAAAATCTCAATTTACGGGCTGTATTTAAATACTGTTCCACAAAAGTCTGCTCGCTCTGCATTTTATCATTTCTTATCATCTGTTGGTTATTTTCTCGGTTAAGCGATTCATTTTTTTTGGTCCCAAAACAGGGAAAATGTTCATTACAATTCATTTCATATTGCTTGTTTTTTTGCAAAGCTGACATGCGATTATAAACTGATCAAATTAGAATATGGTGTGACAAGAAATAGCAGCAAATATACAGATTTAAGAAGCTGGCAGCAGCAAGTTTTACTATTTACATTTAAGGAACAATTGAAATATTGATCTAGTTATTAAAAGTGCTCATGATTTCATTTTCTGTCCGTCGTCTAAGTGATTATTTGGCTCTTCTTCTGTTACAGGCCTGCAGAGCTGCAGTAGGTGGGCAGCGGCGGCTACATGAGGGTTAACAAGTGCTCACAGTCTGAGTTACCGCTGCTTTTCTGAGAACACCTGGGTATTGTTCTCCGACCACAGCAGTATTGTTCTCCTGCTGATAGCCCGCTGAGCTTAAAGCTATGGGACAATAAACAAAGGCATTGTCTGGGGCCCAGAGCGGGTTAAAGGAGCACCACACAGAAACCCCCAGCCGTAGAAACACAGGCCTGATGTGAGGCGTAAGTAATGACGCAGGTATGACGGTATGTATGGCGGAGTCAAAGAGCGAGAGCAGAGCAGGACCGGGGGTTTATATATATCTCTTTGCAACGGAAGGGAGAGAAGAAGTGAGAGATGGAAGATGGAGGCAGAGGGGAGAGATAGAGGGAGTGAAGAGGAAGTATGTGACTTTGGGGTGGGTGCAGGGGCTTGGGGATGGGGAGGGTGCCAGCTTGTTTTATTTCCGGTTGACAAGACTTTGCGCTCCCTTTCTCTCTGTCGCTCCCTCTCTCTTTCATACTCTGCTATTCTTTCTCCTCTGCCCCCATTGCTCCGTCTCCCCCTCCACCCACCCACCCACCTCCCCTCTTTCTCTGTTACTTTCCTCCGAGACGTGCCTCGGAGAAAGGAAAGGACTTGACAAGTTCAAAGGTAAAAACAAGTAAGAACAGTGGTGGGAGAAGCATTTAGACACGCTAAAAGAATTAAAACATTCACTTAAAAGCCAAAAAGCATCCGGCATTTGAGATTATACTTGAGTAAAAGTGAAAATATACCATCAGAAAACAGAAGAAAATAGAGCTCATTGTGCAGAAAGAGCATGCATGCATGCATACATAAGGAGTGCTTTACTGCCATAAGTTCATAAAGCATTCTTGCAATCTTGCACAAGACAAACACGATTATCCTTTGTAAAATCATAATCTGCAAAGTCAAATAAATGTAGTGGAGTTTAAATATATATGAATACCATGTACCTGCCTCTGGAATTAAGTCCAGCAGAAGTATGAAGTAGCAAAAATCTGCACGCACAAGTACCTCAATGATGTACTTTTTGCATCAAATGGACTCTGAACACGGGATTTCGGGGCTAAATGAGGGAAAGTTGAGCAACAAAAGCTAAACCTAAAAACGTGATATTAACACCACACACCCACTCATCCACCCCCTTTTGTTTTCTAGCTGGTTACCCTTTTGCTTTGCCTTTATTCAGAAATCGTGGCCGCATCTTATTGTGTTGCAGTCGTTGGAATGTGGCTTAACCTATGTGCTGAGTGCAATAATGTCTGTGTGAGAGAGAGAGAGTGTGTGTCTGTGTGTGTGTGTGTGACGGCGCGTGCTTCACTGCAAAGATTCATGTAGCTCCAGGACATGCATTTTTTTTAGTGCATCTTGTTAGTTCATTCCTGTCACCTCTCTCTCCCTCTCTCTCTCCCTCCCTCTCGCCATCCCTTGCTTTTTCAGCGCTGAAGGGGGGATGGGGAAGGGGGGGGACTGACGGGGCTGGGAGGGGAGAGAAGGGGGGAGGCGGTGGCGGTGGAGGCAGTCACCATGGCTACAATGCCACGACAAATATTCATCAAGTCGTTAAAATAAAAACAAACGGGAGTGCATTATAATTGCTCTTACTGACTGGATCCAATAATGCGTTCATATATTATGAGTGAGAGGAGCGGAGTGGAAGGACTAGCACACACAAAACTCATGTTAGTGATTTAAAAAAAAGTGAATATCTGCTGACCTGCGGGCCAACGAATGTGACACACACACACGCAGTCTCACTCGCACGCATTTCAACTCTTTTTGTGCAACTTTACTTCCCCCATTACCTGCTTATGGAATTCCCTATGAGTACTTTCGTGAGTCTCTCCTCTCTTTTCTCTTTGTCCCTCCATCTCTCGCTCTTCCTTTACTGTTGTGTAGCCTCAGGCGATACTGTGATGTGTCCTCCCTCTGTCCCTCCCTCCCTCTCCCTCTCTCTCTGTCCCTGTCACCTTCAATTGCTCTGTGAAACTAGACACAGTGCCTGGGGCAGGGAGAGAGGGAGGCAGGGAGGGAGGGATGGAAGGGAGGGAGGAAAAGAGAGAGGAAATAAGAGAGACAGACAGCTTTATAGACAGACAGAGGGAATAAACATTTGGTGTCATGTAAAAAAAACAAATAGGATTACCACGGTCCAGATGTGTGGAAAATCAATCGACTGAGACGTCTTCATTTTTAGGATTGAGCCAAAAAGACGGAACGCTCAAATACCGTCGTACTGGAAACAACAGAAACACAAATCTGCCCAATTTAGGGCAGAGTTTGACCCTTGACCTGGCTGTGTGTCTTTCAGTCAGTTCTTGTGTGTGCTTCACCACAAACACCTGTTAAACTGGTTTGTACTTCCACTTCTGCTATTTATCCTTGGACACACTGAGAACAGTTCCTTCCTCTCAATACCTGGAGCACAAACACTGCCAGGCCTCTTTCAAGCAGGTTTGATAACTACAGTGATGCAAATTTAGGATAATAACTTCTTTTCATGCTCTGACATTGTTCTCACATGAGCCATAACCTCCCTTTCACCCATAAATGACTAAATGGATGCGGTGTAAATGAACAAAGAAGCTCTGATTGACAAGTGAATACCTGAAGCTTTGCTAATTTTCACGTGAACCTGCTCATTTGTAAAAATAAAAAGATTTTTTTTTGCACTTTTAGAAACACTTTGCAATATCTATTTTCTACAAATACTAAAACATGTACTATATCAGTATTTTTTACGTAGGTGCAGTCTGTGCAATATTAATACTATTATTTCTATTTGTCAAAAAACGTGCAATACCACCGATATGTGCAATACTGTTATGTCTATATCTAGTACTTATGCATATATGGGTGTATTTCATCATTATTTACACTATCTATGCTGCTGTAACACGACAAATGTCCCCATTGTGCGATTAATAAAGATTTATCTTATCTTCATAGATGCTCTTGTTAAAACATGAATTCAGGGTGTCCAAGCAGGAGAAGACATTTTTACTTAAAATTACACACATTATGAGAATATTATGAAAATCTGATATGACAAACTCAAGAAATATATATTAAAAAAAACATTCACTCTCTCATAGGAGAGCCCAGTAGGTATGAAATATAACTCACTAATCCCCAAACTGAACTTTATTAATCCCAAAAGCAAGTCTTGTACTAAATATTTCTTAGGAAAAAATGATCATAATGTGAGAATAATGCAGCACCTATACATGCAGTCATGGCAAAAAAATATTTAACCCCCCTTGTTTTCTTCAATTCTTTTGTTCATTTTAATGCCTGGTACAACTAAAGGTACATTTGTTTGGACAAACGTAATGATAACAATAAAAATAGCTCATAAGAGTTTAATTTAAGAGCTGATATCTAGCCATTTTCCATGGTTTTCTTGATAATAACCAAAATCACTGAAGTTCTTACATCAACAGCTACAGCATTGTACTGCCAAAAACAGAGCTTTTAGGCATTACATATTTTCTGTTTTAGTCACATAATTCACACAGGAGTTAGTACTTGATTGCATAACTATTGTTTGATGACTGCAGCCATGCGTCTTGGCATGCTCTCCACCAGCTTCTGACATTGTTCTGCTGTCACAGCAGCCCATTCCTGCTGCACAAATTCAAACTAATTTGCTTTGTTTGGGGCTTGTGGTTCTCCACTTTGCGTTTGATGATTTTCCACAGGTTTGCAATTGGATTTAGATCTGTGATTGAGCAAGCCAAAGCATGGTTCCAGTGTTCTGGTTCTCCATCCAGGCTTTAACTGACCTTGCTATGTGGCAAAGGGCATTGTCTTGTTGGAAAATTCAGTCATTGGAGGCAGGAAAGAGTTTTCTAGCTGATGGAAGAAGACTGTTTTCAAGAGTAGCCCTGTGCATGACCTGGTTCATTTGGCCTTTGCCCTGTTCCACCCAAACTGAAACAACCCAAGATCATCACTGGTCCACCTCCATGTTTTACTGTAGGGGCAGACAGTCTGGTTTGTAGGCTTCTCCAGGCTTCCTCCTAAGCACTAAGTTGGCTGGAGTGGACAGCAACTGAAAATTGGATTCATCATTGAAGAGAACCTAAGCCCAATCATCAACAGTCCAATCTTTGTGATCCCCAGCAAAGAGTTATCAGGCTTTCCTGTGGCTTTCGTTGATGAACGGCCTCTTCCATGCCCTGTGTGACTTCAGACCAGCTTCAAGAAGTCAGTTTCCAACTGTCCCTGCCGAACAAGTCACATTTCTCCACAGTGCCCATTCATTTTTAAGGTCCCTGGACGTCTGATGACGATTCCTGGCACAGGAACAGATGAGTGCACGGTCGCCTCGTGGGAAAGAAGGATGTTTCCTGCCGAGACCAGCTAGCAATTTGGTAGAACCATTTTCGGCTTCTTTTTTCTTGGTGTAATGAACTGATGTCTGGATATCTTCAGTTTTTTTTTGCTACCTGTCTCTCACTCATGCCAATTTCCAGCAGTGCCAAGATGGCTGCCTTTGTGGCTTCACATAATTCTTTTGTTTTAGGCATTATGTGAGAGCTGACAACTTTTGAGTTGTGTTACAGCTTGAATGTAAGCAGGAAACCACATTAGGCCTTTGTATGTGCAGTGCTGCTTATGACATGAAATGGCCTCTTATCTACCCTGGGAATACAATTAGGCTTAAGCATGTCAAATAGGACATAAAGAGTTATGTAAACAGCTCCATTTTTTGTCATGTTCATTGTATTCTTCAGGTAATATACCTTTAATGGTACCAGGCAATAACATGAGCAAGAAATTGAAGAAAACAAGGATGGTCTAATAATTTTTTCCATGACTGTAAGTATAATAGTACAATTGGCAAATAGATAAATAAATAAATAGAAAAATTAGTATGATAAAATAATGGATTAGATGCCAGTAATTTATCAACCTAAATACTAACCTTTGCAGCACCCTAAAGGCGTTTGTCAGAGCTTCAGTTCTTGGAATCAGGGATCATTTTACCCACAAAAGGCTACCTCTTCCTAAATATTCCATGGTGGAATCTGATTGGTCGGCCGTTAAATTATTTCCATTCCAATGGCTGAGATGGACTAAGGGGGCGGGACATAAGTTTGATAGGTTGCAGGTGGGGCTACAGGTAGCAGCTGATGGAAACCGAAGCGTTTACTCGGAATTTAGTAGATACAAAGGGATTTTGTTAAACCTGAGATCCTGTGAGGATTTATTATCGACCGAAGAACGCGATTTTAACACGTGACTTTATTAATTAGTTTTTCTGTTGGAGTTTCTGTTACAAGACAAAATAAATTCTACATTAAATGTAGTTTTATTGAAGTAAAATTTGATTTATCTGCGTCCAAGGTATAGTTGTGATAGATTTGTAGCGCAAAACGCAACAAAATGTCGCTGAAACTACGGTTCTTTGCTACTTTCTGGTGTTTAACAGGTGAGTGTCCACCGTTATGTTGTTTCTCCTCCCTGTCTTTTCCTCCTCTCGCCATGTTTCTTTGTCCGCCTGAAAAACACATTTTATGCTCGTATCTAATTAAACCAAACAGAATAGTCGTGTTTTACGGTTAAAAAAAAAAAGCTCACTTGCTTTAGTCTGGGTGGAGTAAAAATGTAAATAATGCACATTTTTAAGGTATTTCGGCTTCATATGCGCAAGAATGTGGTCGACCCCCGTTAATGGAGAACAGGATTGTGGGAGGGATGGATGCCTCAGACGGGGCTTGGCCGTGGCAGGTGGATATCCAGGTAGGAAACACGGGTTTTTACACCCTAATCCTGTGATGGTGTTTGGTCCAAGTTGTGCCTGTGGGCAGATACACGTGTGGTTTCAGTGTATCAGACTGCTGAGAGAGAGGGTTTGCCTGTGATGCTGAGGTGACTCACCCTTCCTCTCCCCTCGGCTTGCAGAAAGGCCGTGATGGTCATGTCTGTGGAGGCTCCATCATCACCGAGAACTGGGTCCTATCAGCCGCACACTGTTTCCCCAAGTAAGAAAGCTCTCCTCAGACACACAAATCATCAGGTAACCTGGATTAGCTGCTATCTGTGGACTTCTGTTGTGAGTCTGTCCTGACAAAAGCCTTTAACACATATTTTCAAAAGCAAAATGTTTTAACCATCCATTATATTCAAGTAGTACGTTCAAGTTAGAAGAGTGGCATATTTTCACTACTGTCCAAAAGTTTGGGATCACTGAGGTGAAATTTTAAATAACTTTATTTATATAGCATATATATATAAACTGCTCTGACAGACTGTATATAAAGATGGACGTAGCATCTGGCTCCAAAATTGAAGCCAACCCGGAAGTGTCAAAAACTTGCAATATCACGCCGTCCGCTAGGGCTGGCTCCAAAAAGCTTTTGCTCCATAGACCCCAATTCATTTTTGGAAAAAGTAAAATTTGATAGACTGATGTTCTACAGCTCAGGATTTTTCCCCGTTTGTTTTCATGGTCAAAATGAGAGATCAGGTGGCCAATCTTAAAATAAATCCATACTGAATTTTAAATAAATCCTTAAAGTTGGCAGAGCCAGGGGGCGTGGCTATACCTGATTGACAGTCCCATAGACTAGTCCTGCCCCTAGTTGCTCTCCAGTCCAGCCTGTTTGATGACGCTTTTTACGTCACTGGCTCCAAAAATTTCAAAATGGCGACTAGGAAGTAGCAAAATTCGGGCTTCATTTTCTCGGCGTTGAAACCAACGGGTGACGTCATGGTTAGTTCACGCCTGCTCTGACAGTTAAAACATGTAACAGACAATCAAGCAAGACATTTCACTTGAATCAGACGCTTTAAAGCAGATGTTGCACCTCATTTCACTATCAAAACTTTTTTAAAAATACTTGTTTCTGTTTACTTGTGTATATATATTTAATACTTGTTTTATACAACTGTTTGTTGTTTGTTATACTTTGTTTTGGGTTTTTTTTGGGAAGTGCCAACAAAGTTTTGTTGCAGAAAATGCAATGACAATAAATATCCTTGAATCCTCGAATCTGTAGGAGACAAGTCAGAGCAGTCAATTAAAATAAATAGTAATGATAGATTAGCATGCAAATCAAACAAGGAAACTAGGCAGTTAGAACATTAAATAATAAGCTTGAGGGTTAAAATTTAAAGTTAAAAAAAAAATGGAGAATTAAAGAATTACAGAGACAACACCAAAACAACCAGGCAGCTAAAATTAAAATAAAACAAGGAAGAGCATCTAAAATAAACAGGACTTGATACAGAATGAAACGCTAAGGCTAAATAAAGCTACAAATCAACTAAACATAAAAACAGGTCTATAAAAGTGGGCTTTAAAAAGTGATTTACTTTGTTTGAGTTGGTCGAAATGTAAAACCTCAGTCAGAGATATTGGGTGTTATGACGGTGGTTTTCTGTTTTGTTTGTTAATCCAAGGTTTTCTCCACTAGGCTTTGTGCACGGTACTATAAAAGGGTCTGCCCTCTACACAAAATGAACCGATACTGTGCCGCCCACTTCAGTCAACACTAATTGTTTGTTATACTGGATGGCTACAAGGAATGTAAAAGTCGTTACTGTAACCTTGTTAAACATCAATCATTAAACTTGTTAACCATCGAAGTTATATATTAATTTTTCCACTCTCAAAGCAGCGGCTAATTTCAAATATGACAGCTGCACAATCCATCTCTTAAACTTCATTCATTAAATTCTAATGAATCAATTTAATTCTGACACTGTCCCATAATGGAGGATAGTTGGATGTCATATTAGTTTTTGTCCATATCAAACTGAAATTAATGTTACTGATTGAATATTTTCTGTGATAAACACCAATAAACTAAGCAATTTACTAATCTGTGCTCTACTAGCTGCAGTACCGGCAGTGTAAAACAGACTTGGTAGCAAATCAGGATCCAATATACAAACCTGTTTGTGCATTTTCTGCGACTGAATGCATTCATGTTCCTGTTGCAACTTCACAGCTTTGTTCAGTGTCATTAGTAGCATCCAGTTTAATAGGTTTTCAGATATGATGGTTTCATTAGCTGAAAATCTGAATATTGTCAGGAAAACATTTGGTGAAAGGCTGGTGCTTCTTGAAATTTCAAACTCGAAGTTATCAGCATCAGTTACCATGGTGATCTAGCAAGTCAAAAATGAGCCACCTTCATTACATCGAAAACTGTGGATTTAGGCTCGACATAACTCTAACCCATTCTACTTGATTCATAGTACAGCCCTCTGAAAGTCTTGTAGACAAGGATTCTGGACACAAATCCTGCAAAGTTGTGCTCTTCATTTGATTCATTGCATGTTTTAAATTTCCAACCTATAATGTGACCATCACCCGCATTTCAGGGAACATCTGCTCGGCATACATTCAAACTTTAGTTACTATAAAATATACATGTAAAGGTTTCACATTTCACATCCCCCTAGATTTCCAGTCGAGCAGGTTTCATGTGTTGTCCGTCTGTCCTCTTTCAGTCCATCTGACTTGAGCTCCTACATCATCTACGTCGGCCGATACCACCTGAACGGATACAACCCGTACGAGTCGTCGCACCGTGTGAGCCGGGTGGTGATCCCGTACGACTACGACGAGCCGCACAGTGGGAAAGATGTGGCGCTGGTGCAGCTGTCCAGCCCGGTAACCTGGTCAGATCGTGTCCGCCCCGTGTGCCTGCCCTCCTCTGGCACCTCATTCCCAGATGGCATGATGTGCTATGTGACCGGCTGGGGGAACATCCGGGAAGGCGGTAAGGCTTGCTGAATTCTGCATGCAGCTTTTATTTATTTACATCACAAACTTTTATGTCGAAAGTCAAACGATTGAAGAAAACTGAAGTTTCCGTTATGATTTGTGTTGCACTTTAAACATGATCATTGCTTGCAGGTGCATGGTATACGACAGGCGGGGTTACATTTCTTTGTTTTTTTTGGTATTCAATTTAACCCTTTACGCTTCAGTGCGTCGTAGGTGTACCGCCGGCGGTACACCTACTAATTTGCATAGGAATTTCAAGAAGGTCCGACGGCTGCAAACACGATTATACAAACACTATACGCCGATGGAAAGCTTAGATTCTCATGAATCCGCCGGTATAAACCACTTTCAGATGCGATTACTACAGCGGGTGAGAAAAACACATTTGTCCGACAAAAACGAATATTCATCCATCCGTTCTCTATACACGGCTTCAACGCACACAGCGCGACTCACATTTCCGGGTTCATTACTACACACAAAAAAAAGATTCCACAAAAAACGGCCATAATCCAACCTTTTACATCCAGACGACACAAGTCAGTAAACTATTTTGTCCAAAAAATGTCCTGAAGTCGTATAAAATCCCCGAATCGGTCATTTTCAAGGAAATGCACCTCGTGATGCCCATCCAATATTCCCCGTATTTTTCGTAATTTTTTTTATTTAAAAATAGAATATTAGCGATTTTTTTGTACTGAAAACGGCTGGAATTGACTGAAGCTTAAAGGGTTAATTAAATTCAAAAACTTTATTTGTCCCCTGTGGGCAAAGAATTGCAGCAAAAACTGTGCAACAGTAGTAGGAGCCATGTGGTAGTTAAATGAGGATAAATTAAAATATTAGAAATAGAATATGCCGAGATAAGAATAAACATCATGTTGACAACAAATCATGTACACAAGGTGCTAAAATGGACCAAAGGCGCAATGGCTGGGTTAGAATAAATATTTTTGATGACTGTGCTGCTAAAAGCTGTCACCAAATTGATCATTCTGCCTTTTTTTTCCACAGTAAACGGTCTTGCCTGATGCAATGCATGATGCAATACATGCAGTAGAACAGACTTAATTATATGTGTATAAATATTTAAGTTTTGTTTTTTTTTACAAAAAAAGCTCAGTGCCTTGTGGATGTTTTTAGCAGCTGTAAGAGAGACAAATATGCGAGACATATGTTGAAAAGTCAGTGTGTCTGTTCAAATGCCCCTCTGTTCTTTGATTAAACCCCTACAGACTTACCTGTGTGTATCAGTGTTTCATATTTGGAGGTTTTTCTGCTTTATGTTACATAAAGTTGTATTTCAGGGATATATGTTTGGACTAGAGAAAGATTCTGAACAACGGTGATACAAAAAGTCCTACTCCACAAGTTTACAGGATCGGTTCCTTAGGTTTTTTTAAACTCCGAAAGTCTAATTTAGTTTTTGAAACTGTCATTGATACGCCACATTTTTAAGGTAGAAATGCTCAGCCATGGTGTTCACAGCTTATTCTCCTGCCTTATAAAGACCACCATATGGCACCTGTCACCACAATGGGTGGTTTCTTTTGTACCATATTAGGTAGTAGCAAGAAAGAAGTTCTGAAACTCCTTTTGTTCTTCGTCTTCCATCTGTCGTCGTGCCCCTCTCAGTCCCTCTGTCAGGAACCGGGCCTCTGCAGGTAGTGCAGGTGCCAATCATCTCCCAGAGTTCATGTCAGGAGATGTACCAAACAGACCCGAAGGAGCAGGTGGACATCCTGTATGACATGATCTGTGCTGGATTCCAGGAGGGCGGCAAGGACTCCTGCCAGGTACTGCTGGATCAGCTGTTTGTGTTTTTGTGTTTACATTCACAAAACAAGAACCTGCAACGAAAATAACTTGGATTACTGCAGTCAGATCGTGCCTAGTGTGTAAAAACTTGTTTTAGCACTTTGATTCCTCCCAGGGGTGAAAGCCAAGTGAGTCTGTGTGTACTTTTCTTCTCAGGGGGATTCAGGAGGGCCCCTCGTCTGCCAGATGGTAAATGGGACCTGGGTGCAGGCAGGGGTGGTGAGTTTTGGTCTGGGCTGTGGTAACAGAAACAAGCCAGGTGTGTATGCCAGACTGACCAGCTACTCACGCTTCATCAGAGACACGATACCAGAGATCCGACTGCACGGCCGAGCTAATCAGAACTGGTGTAGTTGGTCCGTCATGTCGGTCAGCGTCCTGTCCACGCTGCTGATGCTGCTTCACAGATGAGACGCTTTAAAAACTGGATTTTAGGGAGGCAGAATGTAAAACAGTCTGAATGAAGGAGATTGCTTGTGAATGTCTGGCTCAAAGTGGTCCTGAATAGTCCAAGTCTGTCACATGCACATCAAGCCATATCAAACCTAAAATCCTAATTTTTAAAACTGCATTATGAACTCTGATTCAAAGTAGTTTTGATAGGTTTGTATTTTAAATCAGAATTATGAACTAAATAAATCATGTCTTTTTGTATTTGAAATAAATTGTTAATTTGATTTTTAAAATCAGCTCTTTGGTCTTTTCAGCCACCTTTGTGTCGTGTTATTTATGGACTCATTCTTCAGTTTTCTCCTAAGGCAGCCGTTTCAGCTGGAAATACGGAAGAAGTTAGTGTGAAGTAATTTTACCTTGCTTGGGTAAAAGTATTTAGCGTACAATATGTTACATTTTTTTCTTTAAATGACCGACATATTTTAAATGACCTTATCTAGGCTTACTGTAGTTTAATAAATATCCAGACACAGACAGGTGATGACAGTTTTCTTTATTAAAAACAAAGCACCGCATGTCATAATGGTAAAAAACAAAACAAAAAACAACTGTTTAATCGTGCCTATTAAAAAAGCCAGCTTTTAAATTAATTTTATAATTTTTAAAATCAGGGTTCTCATGGTAAAAAAAACAAACATTTACACCAATCCAAGTGTCGTCTTCAGGAAAGGGTCAGTCAGGCATCTGGGGGAATGGTATCGGAGAGAATCATGGGAGAACCGAGCTGCAACTCCTGCTGCAGCGACTCCAAATCAGCTGGAGTCATGCGGTGAATCTCGCTCCAATCAGATAAGAGGGAGGCCGAGAGAGGGGCCGAGTCGTAGCTGACGGAGGCAAAGAAAATGCAGAAGGCATGAAAGAAAGTGCCAACACCAAAAGTCAACACTGTCCTGAATATTACTTGGAAGCAGCACATTTTATTTGTACAAAAAGCTAGTCCAAATTTAAGTCCACTTTTTCAGTGTTTGGTCAATGTTAATTAAATTTGCTGCTTGGACACTTTCTCATTTACTTTATTATTAAGGATAACTCTGAAGACATCAGCTAATTCATTTACTGAAATTAAACCATCCAGAGGAAACATGAAGCAGGTTGGAGGACTCTGATTACATTATACTTTTGACATGACAGCGAGATCTGTTGTTTGCACTTGGTGTGTTGACATGCGTCATCCGACTTGACACTGCAACTCTGTTCCTCTGCTGGGTTTAATGACCGTCTAAAGCTTCCATGTACAAGTAATATTCTAACAGAATAACAGAAGTGGAGCTATTGTGCAGGTGTACAGCAATGGCTACCAGGTGCATGGCTGCAAATAACTGTCTTCACTTGAATGGGTTATACTGAGGCCAAAACACGTTTTTTTTGTGGTTGTTTTTTTCCCAGCAGCAGACATCCTTCTTTCCCCCATAAACGCTGTATTAGACCTCACCTGTCAGAGTGTTGCAGGTCAGTGAGGGACTGGTTGAGAAGGTCATCCAGATCAAAGCCCACGCCGTACCCAGCCCCACTGCCCTTAGGGGTGACTGAGAACACAGGGGGTAAAACGTCCTCTACCTGACAGGAGAAGGTGGAAAACATTGGGTCAAGTGAACTCTGTAGCCTCTGGATCACTTCAAGGCAAGCAGAAGATTGTGACTTTTAAACCTGGTATATATGTACAAGAACATAATATATTTAAGGCATCAGTAGTGTGTTGTTTATATATGTAACATCTTACGGGGAAAAATGCTTCTTGGGAAAAACTTTGCATTAAATTACTATGCACACCTGGGACTTCGAGAGTTGTAGCGTCACAGTGTGGATGTCAGGGGCGATGGAAGGTCCTTGCTGTCCAGTATCTGTGAATCCTAAGCTGGGATGAGGCTGAGAAGGGACCCCTAAAGCCCCACAGAGAGGGTTTGTCGACTGCGGTCCGGTTTTCTCTCCTACAGAGGGACAGAGCTTCTCCATCGGCCCGGCATTTGCAGTCAAGGAGTTGTTGTGGGAGTTGAGGTTGTTCTGACCCCTGATATCCACGTTCCCGTTTGTCTCTCTGGTGCTCAGCGTTGGAGCTTTAGACAAAAAACTCTCCAGGGGAAGCAGCTGCGACTGAGTTTGAGCATCAGGCTGGGTTTGACTCTGAGGCTGGAGAAAGCTCGACGGTTGTGACGTCCTGTTTGGCTGTTGCGGTGGCCTCGTCTCTAATTGCTGCCCACTCCAGTTCCCCAAGCAGTTGAATCCGCTTTGCCCATTGCTCTCATTGTGAGGTTTGAGTGTGTTGTTTTTAACAAAGCCACCAGTGACGGTCATTATATCCAGCCCTCCGCTTACAGCAACAACCATATCCGCTGGAGGCTTCCTCTGGCTCATGGAGAAAAGTAATGATGGCTGCTGGGCGCTGGGAGGCTGGAACAAGCCCGGCTGGTTGGGTTTTACTTGAGAAATTAACTGTTCGTGAGGCTGAATTTTCCGGCCCTCCTTGTCTGTTTTGCTGTTCAGTGCTCCTTGAGTGTTGTCGCCAATAACAACACCTCTGTGCGAGTTCACATTACAGTCCTTCTTAGCTCCGTCGTTATTATTAGAGGTCTGCGATTTCTCATTGCAGCTGTCCATCATCTTTGTCCAGCGCTGCAGAAGGCTTTTATCATTGTCACTCAGCAGAACCCCACCCAGCGAATCCCCTTTCTTTCCCTCTCTTCTTTCCTTTTCCTTCATTTTCCTCTCCCTCTCTCTTGCTCGCTCCTGCCTCTTCCTCCTTTTCTCCTCTCTCTCTCGTTGACGCTCCTGGGCTGTGACAGGCCGACGCGACTCTGGAACAGAAGACAGGGCAGACGATGCACCTCCTCCTGCGCCAGCGTCAATGCCCAGAGCAGAGGTACCTCCATCTGCAATGAAGACATCAGATTCAGAGGAAGCAAGGTTAAAAGATGGCGTGTCGGTGGGAAAAAAGCAAAGTGTATCAGGAAAACAATGAACTACCCACCCCTGGCTTTGTGTCTGTGAGCTGATTTCATTAAAGCCGCTCTAAGTGCAGCTTTGGTGTCCTCTGAAATGGCGCCTTCTTTTCTGGTTCCCTCTGCTGCACACGGAGGAGGCCTGACATTCTTGGACAGTGACTGTGAAAGGGACTGAGAAAGCGACTGGGCCTGTGCCACAGAGAGGGAAAGGGAAGGCACAGCGGTGGGAAGGGGAGTCACGGTCTGTGCTGGTGTGGCAGGAATGGAGGTGGGAGCCTGGCTCATGGGCTGGCTCTGGGTGTTTGGAGCCAGGGGAGCTTGACTGCTAGTCAGCTGCTCCTGAGCCTCACTGTCTCTCATTGTTTCTGATGGTGCATCCTGACTAGACACCGGTGTTGTTAAATCTATGGTCTCGGGCTGACCGCTGTCCGAGTTGGCGCTGGGCATGTCCACGTCAACCGGGCCGCCTTCGCTTTTAGTGAGGAGAGGCAAATCATGGGTCACATGAGGCGGGGCGACTTCTAACAGAGATGCGGGCTTATTAAATGTCTTCATCTGATTTGTAAATGCGTGGCTCCCCTCTGCTGGTGCGTGGTCCTGTTGCTGCTGAGATTTCACCTCTCTCATTTGCCGCGGCTGTATCTGTGCCGTTTGTGCCAGGGGAACCAGTGTCGACTTGCTCAGGTTGACAGTCGCAGGCTGAGCGGTACTCTGGTTGCCGTTTTGTGCTGCAGGTCCGCCGTTTATCCTCGCCAAGGGCCTGAACTGCAGCCTCTGACGGCAGCTCTGTTTGTTTTGGTGAAAGTCCTGAATCTCCATCAGTATTGCCTCTTTGATTTGTTCTCTGTTCATCTGGAGCTTGTCGAACTCAAAGTCAAAAGCTGGCACGCAAATCGGCTCGTCGTCTGGGTCGTGGTACTTCGCCAGGTAAGAGTGCTCCAGAGCTTCTGTCACGCCGATTCGTTCACGAGGGTCAAAGCGCAACATGGCCGCCAGCAGGTTCAAAGCCTCTGGTTCAGCTTGTGGGTACAGTTCGGCCAAAGGCACAGCGGACCGTGATGGAAGACTCTGGACATAAGAGCGCACCCTGTCAGCCCTAATAGCACCTATTAAACCCTCAGGAGGAGTGCCTAACACATTCAAAATGAGCTGTAGCTGGTGTACGTAGTGCTTCCCGGGAAAAAGCTGCTTCCGCCCCAACATTTCGGCAAAGATGCAGCCCACCGACCACAAGTCGATGGCCAAGCTGTAGTGATTCAGAGACAGCAGGAGTTCAGGAGCACGGTACCATCGAGTTGCGACGTATTCGGTCATGAAGGAATGCGACTCCTCCGGATGTGAACTGAGACCCCTTGCCATGCCGAAGTCGCCAATCTTTAGCTCACAGTTTTCGTTCACCAGCAGGTTGGAGGGTTTGAGGTCACGGTGGATGACGTTGGCAGAGTGCACGTACTTAAGGCCACGGAGGAGCTGGTACAGAAAGTAGCGTGTGTGCTCTGGGGTTAGCGTCTGGGCGGAGTGTATGATCTGGTGCAGGTCACTCTCCATGAGGTCCAACACCACATACCTGCAGGCACACAGGAAGAGGAAGAGTGAGATGAGGTAAGTACACGATCTGCTCATTTGACAGAAAGAACGAACGTCATTTTGAATCACTGGCTGAGAGCAAACTGTGGCCAAGTGATGAGAATATGAATAGTGGTGGAATTTAATGTACAGCAGAAAATGACACTAGGACTTACAAAATTCAACCAAAACCTACGAAACAGACCTAAATCTCCTAAACATGAATCATCTGAAAAAACTCCCTTCATTTATGATGGTTTTCCTGCATATCTTACAAAATATTCCATCTCAAGTTTTCAGGTCAATATTTTTGGTTTATAGTGAGAAACTCAAGTCAAATAATGAGATGTGGGTGAAAAGTGCCTTAAAATTAACCAAATGATTAATAATTAATAATAAAACAACCATCACTGTGAATATCTCAATACATTTCTAGATCTAAATTTTAATAATAAACTCAGAGGTCTACAGACTGCTCTGGCATAAGGAAGTTAGAATGAAAATAAAAAGTACATACACAGACTTGAAGGCAGAATGAGGAAGGTTCGGCTGCAGGATGTCTTTGATGGCAATAATGTTGTCATGTTTGAAGTGCTTCAGAATCTTCAGCTCTCGCAAGGTGCGTTTGGCATTTGTCACCACTTCAAAAGCATTGGAGATCTTCTTTATTGCCACCTGCTGGCCTGTGAAAGGTAAATGTAGAGCACGGTTTGAAGTGCAATGTAAACTGATGTCTATGCTCATTCCATTATGAGTGAGAACTGTAGCGCCGACAGAATGAGTGTTTACTCTACTAAATGAGCCCTACCGTTATCCCTCCTCCTGGCGGATGAAACGACGCCATAGGCCCCAGTGCCGATGGTTTCGATAACGTCATATTCCTCCCCGACGTCAAACTTCACGTCGAGGGAGTGTGCTTTAAGCAAAGCCAAGTTTTTTGCTGCTGTGCTGGTGTCTGCGCTGCTGCCTGTAGCCTCGACTCCACGCTGGTTCTGGGTTTCTCTGCTTTTGTTGGTGGCCATTCTTTCAGGGGACGCTGCCGGTTGACCATTTTTGCGTTCCCCACCCTCCTTAGTTGACATTTTTCTGTTAAAAAAAAAAAAATCACGGATAAAAACGGATTCATATTTGTACTGCTCAAATTTGGCCCAGCTGTGTGTTTGGCTTTTTTTTTTTTAAAGGCAACTAAGCCTTATATCAATAAGTGCGATCATTATTATGAGACTGAATATTTTCTAATAATTTACACTACAATATGCCAAACGCAGGCAACAATCACAAAACTCTAAATGACTAAATACTTTTTTTTAATGCTTACAATCGCACTGAAGAATCATTTGTTTGGACAATAGAATTACGTAGTTCAACATAATCTCATCATAATGCGATTCTGCTGAAAGTTGAAGAACAAAAATAGTTACTGACCAGCTTGAGATGACATGAAAGTGGAGCTAAAGCAAGTATCAGCTATTTGATGATCAAATAAATCAATGAGCCAAAAATGGCCGAAAAATACAATCACAATTGTTTTTTCTAACTTCTCAACAGTTCTTAATTTTACGCTCTTGTTTGGACAGAGTTGAATTAGTTGATTTTAGCTCTTGGATTCTTGACACTTAACAGACTACACAGTTGGTTATTCAAAAAATAATAATAATAAGCACTTAAAATCAATGTGGAAATAATTGTGATTAGTAGTGGCATTTAACAATAGTGGTGTGTTCTTTAAAAACAAAATCAGTGTCATCTGAGAGTGAGCAAAATGTGATAGAAAAGAAAATTCATAGTGGCCCAACGCTGCCTTCAACACTAACCTGTGTTCTTGCAATAATTAACTCTTAGTGAATGAAACGAAAAACAAAATCCACCGAGCCTCTGGTCCTGAACCAAGAGCCACTGATTCAAACTAGTATTTACTTTGAGACAGTGTGAACTTTAATGCAAATCTGTCAATCTGCACAACTGATCTGTTTTTTTAGGAACAACTGGAAATATAGTTCATGGATGGGCAACCACACATGGATTTTGAATTTAATCTACTTCATCAGTGTTTGATGGGACTACAATATGTGGTTTGAAAAAATACTATGAATAATGAGGTTGAAAGCATAAAAAAAAGTCTCCTTATAATGAAATATGAACACTGAACCATTTTACCCAGTGATGAGTTAAGATGAAACACTATTTGCTAAAGTATATTTTGAAAAGGATCTGTTTGTAGTAATTGTTTCTCAAACTACTAACAAGGAATGTTAATAATGTTGTTCTGTAAACAAAGCATCCATTGTGATTTGTCAGTGTCAATCTACTTATTCTGTTTGAGGAAACCAGAAACTGCCTAAGACACCACCTTTTACCTTAAAGGTCATTCAGTAGTTGTCAAGGTACAGCTGAGACTAAACAATCACAAGTGTAACTTCGATTGATTAAGATATAAAACAGCAATCTTGACGTGTTTCCGATGAAAAAAACACGTGTATTTCACCTTTTAAAAGGTGACAAACCAAACTAATTAAGTGAGAAGAAGCTAATAGGACAGAAATGAGGTGTGACCAGCACGTTTCCTGGCGGCAACTTCACACCGTTAGGCCTGACGGTGAAGTGGTCGAAACCTGTAGCTCTCAGCCAAACAACATCTCCACATCATAGCTGGGGTCTATGAACAAGTAGCTAGAGGACAAATCCCCGAGAGCCTACAAGGACGATTTAGTTTCCCTACAAAATAGCGAGAAATAAGCCAACTGCATGCTAAAGACGCAGCCTTACCCACTTCTAGACGCAGGGGCGTAGGCTAGTTAACGTTACCTGAACCTCTGGCTTTCTAGGAACGTAAGCTGTTAAACCACATCTTAACCGTTTAAATAACCCAGCAAGAAGGCACAGATAAGTGTTTCAATATAACGGAATATACTCTCACCTTTTGAGTCAACCACCACATCCGTAGTTGTGTTTTTAATCCCGTAGCAGCACGACTATCTCTTGTTTTTGTCTGCCGCTTCCTCGTACAGTTCCGTATTAGGTTTGAGTGCCATGCGGCGGACCAATGAGATGACGGTACTTCGACGGGGCCGTCCAATAGGAGAGAAGGACAGGGCAGAAGGCGGGACATTACGACAGATAGTAGGGTCTCTGTTTTGATTTATTTATTTATTTTTTAGGGGGTGGTGACGCTGTTTTCAACGACTTAATTACTTTAGGAGGGGCCACAATTGGAGAAAATTACTTGCAGTTTAGACGGATGAAGCACAACAATAACAACTGCGGAACAAACACCAGGAACACTGGAAAATATTAATATTACTACTAATAATAATATTAGTACTAAAAATAATACAAATCCAAAAAAAGAAAGAAAGAAAGCTTACAAGAAAGTTTTATTTACACTTGGCTGCAACTCAGAAGGAAATGATGTACTTTTCACTCCAGTACATTTGGAATATTTTATCTATAGTATTAGAAATAAAAAAAACAATATAGTGGTCTCAAGACAGTCTGATTCAACACATTTTTGTTTAACCATAGCTATCCATCTTGTGTGTACAATAGAAAGCTAAAATAAGCTTTAAATATAAGGCTTTCACACAAGATTCCTGATAAAAAAGAAATTATAGACGAGTATCTGTTTTTATTGAGTGACGCTGCAGATTGGAATTTTAAATCCCATTCTTGGAATTATTGTATCTGCGTTATTAAAGGTTAATTCCTCAAGAAAAACAACAGACATATCGGATAACAATGTAAGACCCACTATAGTTGATATGCATGATAGACTTGAATATTAATTGTGCAGAACAAACTACTACTGATGCTACTATTAGTAGTACCATTAATAACTGTAATAATAACAACAAAACATGTTTGATTGTCCCGGGTAAACTATTACACTTACATTTAAGTGATAGAGGTTTCTTTGCTTGAACCAAAATTTGAATGCAGGATTTGTACCTTGTCTAATGTATTATTTAATACTTGCTACTTTTATTGGAGTAAATCCGGGTACTTCTTCCCCTACGTGTTGTTTATGAGGTAATAGTTCAAATAACATATTGTACAGTAAACAGATGCGGCTGTGTGGGAACAGTGAGAGCAGTTAACATTTTTTCAAACAGACTGAAGTTCACAGTAAATATACAGTAAACGCCCATCTGGACCAGAGCGTCCAATCAGAGGCGGCTGCAAAACTCAGCTGGGCCAATCAGAAACGAGGATCTGACTTTTAACACGTCGCCCAGAGGATAGTTGAGCGACTGATTCCAGACTGTTTCTAGACTCCTCGTTCTGTCATACATTCATCCAAAGTGTCCACATGGCTGCGGCTGACGGGTTGCCGAAGTGGGAGAGAAAAGTGCGCATATTTTTGTGCCTTTTCGGTTTGGTTTTGTCCCTTTACGCGCTTCACGTGGAGCTGTCCCGAGAAAACGACCCAGACTACAGAGCGATGTGCGACCTGGGGGAGTCTGTGAGCTGCTCCAAAGTCTTCACCTCCAGGTAGGGCTTTATCTGTTTGTTTTCCCACCCAACGCATCCGTGCGCAATCGGTCTCCTTTTACCTGCGCTTCAGTGACCTATGATTCACATTTGGGTTCAACTTTTACTTGCAAAACTGAAAATTTGGGACATTTTATGACAGTTCCAACCCCCTTCATTGCCACGTGTTACAAATTCCTCTGGAAACGCTTCACGTCATGTACGATTTCACAATTTGAGAATACAAAGTTCAGATTTTTCTTTGGTTTTCAAGTTACAAGACCACGTCTACACATGATGTTTTTTAAAAGATAAACTATGTTAATCCTGGGGAAAATTCGTGTGCTCGATATTGCTTAGAAGAAAAAAAACATGAGAATAAATCTAGATTCTGATAGAGTAACATTACTAAATGTAAAAAAAAAAAAAAAAAAAAAGGCAGCTAAAGTAAAACTATAATAGAAAAGTAAGAAGTAACAGAGTCAGAGAGTAAAGTAATATTGGAAGCAGTACTGGAACACATTCAGTTCAGAAAGTAATATTGCAAAGGATATTGATCATATTGTTTAGTGTTAAAATGAAATGCAAAGAATTTTTCATTTTATTTTCAAGAATGTGCTCTTCTAACTGTTCCCTCTTTTTGTTTTTTTTGGCAGATGGGGACGCGGTTTTGGTTTGGTCCAGTTGTTTGTGGCCCAAGATCACCCCCTGAACCAGCCCAACAGCGTGCTTGGCATCCTATTTTACACTCTGCAGATGGGCCTTGGTTAGTCTGTCATTGTATTCTGCAAATTACAGTGCAATTCTGAGTGGTTTCAGGCAGAATATTCTTTGCAATCCATGGCTGGGCATGCATTTCGGCTATTTGAGTATTGCATCTTTTCTAAGTTAAACAATGCCTTTGCTTTTACATGTACACTCCCCTCTGAAAGTACTGGAACAGTGAGGCCGCTTCTTTTGTTTTTGCTGTAGAATGAAAACATCTGGGTTTGACATCAAGCGATGAATATGAGACGAGTGATAAACATTTCAGCTTTTATTTCCAGGTCTGCAGCAAAAACAAGAAAAGCACTCAGAGCGCAATACTCCACCAAGACTGCTCAGTTGTACCTTTATCGACGGATAAAATCTTGAAAAAATTCGTGGCAGAAATCACGGCAAAATAGTGTGACCTTTTAATATAGATGTACCCACAAACAAAATGACCTTACACAGAGCACAGGCGTGTGTTATGCAGGTGTGTATGTACGGATACCAAATTGAGGGACCTAAATATGTAGCGGGCAGCGGGAATCGATGGCACTCGGAAACACCCCCGTAATTGAATCAATTTTTCCTTGTATCATTTCCGAAAGAAAAGTCCCAATAAGTCCTCAACGGTCAATTTATAGTAGGATCACAATCATGTGATTATCAGCAGGCAGCTGATGTAGTGTTCACATGTTGTCATGGTTACAGTGCCGCTACCTCACAATGATACAGAAATCTTTAACAAATCCATGGTTCCAGACTATAAGCCGTATCTCTTCCAAAATCTAATGACATTGTCTGTGCTTCCCTGAAAATTTCACCCAAATCCATTTGTCCATTTTTGAATAATGTTGCTAACAGACAGACAGACAAACCAACACTGATCGTCGCATAACTCCTTGGTGGAGTGACAAAGAAATTGGCCTCATTGTTCCAATACTTTCAGAAGTGTGTATGTATTAAATTCCAACTCTATTTTTAAGTCTTTGTTAGTTTGTGTTAGGTTTCCAAATAATCCTCAGGTAGTGTTTTTTTTTTTATTCCAACCGATGATCTGAAATCCTTTGTTTTCGTCTGCAGGATTGTCTCTGTCTAAAAAAGCAGCAGCGTTTCTGGTGTTCGCCTCCTGGGTGTCTGTGGCCGGTTCGCTCTACCTTGCATCTATTCTCGCCTTCGTTCTGGGGGATTTCTGCATGGTCTGCGTGTCAACATATATTGTAAACTTTGTGTTGCTCTACACCAACCTGAAACGAAGGGGAGCCATTGAAGGAATGAAGGAAAAGGCTGGATAGAAAATGTTACTTGTGAAATGCAATGCCTTCCCCCCCCCTGCTAACCTGAAGCCACACTGGATCTGAAAAACAAATTTCTCTCACAGTATTTCTGCCATGCTCACAAGTGCATGTTCACAACTGTTTAGCTCAGTGTATTTAGAGAAAAAAGACTGGATATTCATCTCAGAAGATCTATAGGAGGATTTTCAGGAGAGGAACTTGATGAAACGGCAGTTATTCTTGTATGTCATTGTGCATTTGTGCTGCTGATATACATTTTTGAATACTACCTCTTGTGTGATGTGATTTAGTCCTGACTTGTTAAGCAGACAGAAGTCCTTAAAGTGGATGTTTGCTAATCTACAGTGAATTACTCGCTGGTATCGCACACACGCAATGACTCGATTATACCAGCAGAGGGAGCTAAATGCCCAAGTATGATTTCATTTCAATTCAAACCAGCTTTACTGACATGAATGTTGCAGATGCATTATAGTCAGACTATATTATTGACTAACAACAACTTACACAAGCAAAATGTTCATTAGAGCAAATGTACACAAACAGAACCTGACTGAACAAAGGAGATTTAGGTTTTTTCAATTGCGTGGTTGAGAATTTCTGGATTCATGATACTTATGAAGGATATTTCTGAACACTTGACACATTCAGTCAGGAAGTGAATTATCCACACTGACAGAGGGCAAATGTTGTGTTATTTTTAATATCACATTCACCTATAAACCACATTATTAGGGTAAAGTGAGGAAAGTTGATCATCTTACAGTGAAATGTCTTGAAGCCTGTTGTTTATGTACATGTTCTCCCACACAGGACTGCCAAATGAGCTCAGAAATAATTTGAGGAAAATGACAAACAGCTCAAGGTACTAATCTGTCGTCTTACCTCACAATACACCAATCTGATGGAGCATCTGTAGGGTGCATCAGAACAAACTAGATCCACAATAACCCAGAATACCCCAAGGCTCCACAGAGGATTTGACAGGACAAGTAGTACTTGCACAGTACTAAAAATATGGTGTAAAATTACTAACAGGGTTGTGAGACAGTAGTTTATTTCCACGAGCCTAAAAGAATACTTTTAAAGAATGAAAATCAAAATCTCACTCTTTTATGTTCAAGCTGCTGATTCTCCACAGAAGGGAATTATTCATTAATAGTCAGAGCAGACACATGCAGCACTGTGTTAAAGAAATCCTTTATCAAGTTTATTAAGTTAGCAGTGCTGCCATTAGCAGAAGCACAGCCTTCAGCACAGAAGGAAATGGTCTCTCACACTCTGACACCCAACAACAATTTGAATAGTCACAGAAACCACACCTGCACGGTTACACGCATCAATGTGGGGCCTTGGAAACTTCTACCACCGTTTGCATGCAAAGAGTGTCAAATTTGCAGACTGCGGTTGTGAACATTAAAGTGTCCCACTGAGCAGCTAGCCCTCATCTGTTAGTGCTGTTGCTTTGGCGGGGACATTTGGATGGTAGATTTAGTTTAATTTAATTAAACTACACTATATTGCCAAAAGTATTTGCTCACCCATCCAGATAATCAGAATCAGGTGTTCCAATCACTTCCATGGCCACATGTGTATAAAATAAAGCACTTAGGCATGCAGACTGCTTCTACAAACATTTGTCAAAGAATGACCCGCTCTCAGGTGCTCAGTGAATTCCCGGTTGCCAGGAGAACGATACTTGTCGGGCCGCATTGTGCCAAGTGTAAAGTTTGGTGGAGGGGGGATTATGGTGTGGGGTTGTTTATCAGGAGCTGGGCTTGGCCCCTTAGTTCCAACTTTGTGGGAACAGTTTGGAGTTGGCCCCTTCCTCTTCCAGCATGACTGTGCACAAAGCAAAGTCCACAAAGACATGGATGACTGAGTCTGGTGTGGATGAACTTGACTGGCCTGCACAGAGTCCTGACCTCAACCGGATACACCTTTGGGATGAATTGGAGCGGAGACTGAGAGCCAGTCCTTCTGGTCCAACATCAGTCTGTGACCTCACAAATGCACTTCTGGAAGAATGGTCAAAAATTCCCATAAACACACTCCTAAACCTTGTAGACAGCCTTCCCAGAAGAGTTGAAGCTGTTGCAGCTGCAAAGGGTGGACTGACATCTTATTGAACCCTATGGATTAGGAATGGGATGTCCCTTACCTTCATATGCGAGTCAAGGCAGGTAAGCGAATGCTTTTAGCAATGTAGTGTATGTCTGATTGAATGTTCTTTGCTAGAGCACTGTAGCAAAAATATATCATAGCATAAACATAGCATAGCACACTTAAATTATATATAATTAGTTATTTATAGAATAAGGAATTCATTTTTAACATCACTCAACACACAACTTGTCAAATACCCAAAAAACCAACAATACCTACATGCTAATTTTATTTACTAATGCAGTATCTATTCTTGCTTCACTAAGTTAAACTTCTGATATCTACACACAGCTTTTAATATGGTTACACATGAATCTTTTGCATTTTAAATCATCATGTAAACCATGTCGTCCTGTCATCTCAGTCCAGCTTACTGTCTTCACATGAGCTGTTTGCAGTAGCAGGAAAACTGGATGACTTCATCACATCCTGTGCTTTATCTGAGTTTACAGATTTTTACTGAGTACTGATGAGCAACCTGCAGACACACAGTCATGTTTCAATCATTTCTGATTGCATTTTATTTCCTGATGTAATCTAAAACCAAGTCTTTACCTCAGAAATTTCCATTTGTTCTTACTACTTCTTTTTGTCATGTAAACCTTTACTGTTCTTTGCTTCATAGGGCAAAACTATTTGGATAAACTTCCAAATAACATAAGGACACATGAACACAGTCACAAAAAACATAGAAAATAGATATTTAAGCACCTTTAATGTAATCAAACAACACAACAAAATGTATATAGACAATCTTTTGAAATGATACCGAGATCATAGAGAAGTGTCTTTAAACGGAAAGTAAATATTGCAGGTTTTGCTCATGTGAAGTAGTTACCGCTGAGTCTAATAGCACACTGACGTCACAAATAATGAGGCGGCAAAGCTAAATTTCTTTCTTTTAACAAAAATTATAGCCAATTTTTTGGTTCTGACTTCCCTGATGTGAACATTTATTGCTTTTGTCTTTATTTTACATAACCGGAAGCTGAGTATTGGCAAATAAAACAACATTTGAACACTTTAAACTTCAATTAATTTTTCATATTATGGCAATAATCAATAATTAAACTTCTTCTTGAAATCAGCAGATGAATGTTAATGACAGCTGACTAGACAGATGAAAGAAATTTCATCTTTTCTAATTTAATCTAGTTATTCTTCCTCTCCTCTTTATTTCAGCTGTTGTGCTTTATCGCCCATGTCAGTCCCTCAGATAATGAGTTACTCTTTCTCTTATCCATTTCACAGCTTACTTCCTCGTGGAGAAGTTTTCCATTAAATGCTGTGATTTTTTTTTTTTGGAACGCCAGTGACTTATTAAGTTGTCATATTTAATCTGTCATGTTCACCATGACAAGGCTGCTTCTTATCTTGACAAATAATGACCAGGAACAATATTTTGACTTTAGCATCCTTTCCTTCTGATAAAACTGTGAGCACAAAGGTTGCATTTTGCATTTCACAGCACTGCAAATGAAGTAGGTAAACCTATCCTTGATGTCTTTAATATTTCACATGCACAGTGGCTTATAATTAATCAGAAATACTTAATAAACCTTCAGATTTAAATTAATCATCACATACATGAGGTACTTTGTAATTTTTGTTATAAGAATGACCGGTGACATCATGTGACATCAAGCAAGCTTGGAAAACCTGATTCACCAACATGATTTAGTCCTTTATTTTGAAACGTCAAAGCTAAAACTGTCATTTTTTGTCTCATTTTTCTATATTAATACTTTCTTAGGCACAATGTATAGTTGTCACAATCCAGGGGGCCCTTCAAACAACGCAGCCTACAAAGGACATGTCTTTGAAAGATATAAAGCTCAAACTCAGTGTTGTTAAATGGACGCTCCGGCCTTTGAAGGATCTCCTGTTTTCATCACCAACTGTTCCCGCCCTTAGCTTAGCGTCTCAGAGCGCCACTCCTCGTGTCGAGCAACATGACGGCCGAAGTTGACATTTGGCACAAAAGCTGAGACTTTAGTCGGTTTTGACAAGATGGAACTGGAAATTTTGATTATAATTTTTGTATGTTATCATATGCAGGAGGGAATGGAGATAACCCAATACTTTTGTTAAAAAGTGCAATCTTTGACCATCAAAGTTTGGCCTGTGAAGTCCACTAAATTCATTAAAAAAAAAATCTATCAATTTCTGGCTCATAGTGAGTCTTGGAATAGGTTGAGCAATGAAGGAATCAACCCGCTGGATGCTACAGGGTCCAGGTATAGATACATATTTTAGGAGTCTTTGAAACGAAACGGTCCTCGTCGTGCCCCTGTGACAGATTCGATCTTTAAAGCCCTTGAATAAGGACAGACTATGCGTAATTTCTGCTGCAAACTGTCTCTCAATCAAAGTAGTTTGATGGCATCTTGAAGTAGTGTGGGATCATGGGAGCTGTTTTCTTTACCACAACTGTCCATGAATATCTCATTCATGATCACGTTCACAGATGAGTCTTTTTCACGTCATGTTTAGTCATGTACATTAACATTCTGTCATTTCATTCTAATGAAATGGCTGCAAGTAAGACTCATTAACAGCTAATTCATATTAAATAAGTCACGTACCCACTCATCTACAAATGATCAACGGATACAGCTCCGTGGATAAAGCACTACAATGAAGCATTACATTGAATAAAATTGTGAATATCTCTGAATTAGGGGACTGTTGGAAACATTAGATAAAATACATAATATTGGGAATCATTTATTATCATTTAACTGAACTGGATGTGAATTACCTGGTTGACATCAGATCTGCAAATGTCCAAACATGGTTTTGAGGACAATGTGTCAGTTTGTCTATTCTTGATCAAAACAACTCTGAAATCAAATCATATTTTAGGTGTTTCTAGTGTTTCAACAAGACTAAAAAGAAGAAGAAAACACCGTAAATGAATCCTACTAATAGCAATAACTGAAACAATGACTAACTAACCATAATTCTGGTTTAATTTATGAGTGTGCCTGGTCATGCAGTGACTCCAGGAAGTAGGAACTTGGTTACTTATTGTCTAACAGTGCACTGACAATGGGTTAATGTACTTATATTTGCCTGCCGTTGATTCTGTGAGGCATTCTCGCTTATTTTATGCCACTCATGATGACAGCTGTATACATAATATCTCAGGAAAGTCTTGAGAGATTTGCTTCAAGTTTGCCTCAAACATCCAATTTGGCTTTAGGATGAACTGATTAGATTTTGGTCAAACATCACTGTGACCTCACAAAACACGTTTTGGGTTAGAACTCAAGAGTTTATACGCTGGTTCTGACAAACTGCATATAAATGTCTGATTGGATAAAATTATTACCCAAAAGGTCAACTTCAATGTGACATCTTGATGTTATACAAAAACCAGCCTGAACTCAGAAACAGAAGGGGAGATGGTGATCATATTTTACATTTGACTGGACTCAAACTTGCTGACGCTAAAAATCTTTGATATAAACTGATCAGGCATAACATTATGACCACCTTCCTAACATTGTGGTGTTCCCCCCCTTTGTTGCCAAAACAGGCCTGACTCGTGGAGGCATGGACTCTACTAGACCCCTGAAGGTCTGCGTGGTATCTGGCACCAAGATGTTAGCAGAAGATCCTTTAAGTCCTGTAAGTTGCGATGTGGGGGCTCCATGGATTGGACTTGTTTGTCCAGGACATCTGGGGAAATGGAGGACAAGTCAATCCCTCAAACTCGTTGTTGTGCTCCTAAAACCATTCCTGAACCATTTTTGCTTTGTGGCACGGTGCATTATCCTGCTGAAAGAGGCCACAGCCATCAGGAAATACCGTTTCCATGAAAGGGTGCACATTGTCTGCAACAATGCTTAGGTAGGTGATAAATAACATCCACATGGAGGGCAGGACCAAAGGTTTCCCAGCAGAGCATTGCCCAAAGCATCACGCAGCCTCCACCGGCTTGCCTTCTTCCAATACTGCATCCTGGTGCCATGTGTTCCCCAGGTAAGCACCACACACACACACTGGACCATCCAAGTGATGTAAAACAAAACATGATTCACCAGACCATGCCACCTTTTTCCATTGCTCCATCGTCCAGTGCTGATGCTCACGTTCCCATTGCTTTTGACGGTGCACAAGGGTCAGCATAGGCACCCTGATTAGTCTGCAGCAAAGCAGCCCCATAAGCAACAGACTGTGATGCACTGTGTATTCTGACGCCTTTCTATCAGAACCAGCATTAACTTCTGAATCAATTTGAGCAACAGCAGATCTGTTGGATTGGCCCACGTGCATCAATGAGCCTTGGCCTCCCATGACCCAGTCGATGGTTCTCCACTGTTCCTTCCTTGGACCACTTTTGATAGATACTGCCCCATAAGAGCTGCAGTTTTGGAGATGCTCTGACCCAGTAGTCTAGCCTTTGTCAGACTCCCTCAAATCCTTACTCTTGCTCATTTTTGCTACTTCTGTCCCATCACCTCTGAGGACAAAATGTTCACTTGCTGCCTAATATATCCTACCAACTAGCAAGTGCCGTGATGAAGAGATAATCAGTGTTATTCACTTCACCTGCCAGTGGTCACAATGTTATGCCTGTTTGGTGTATTTAGGCTATATAAATCTGGACATTCATGGATGTAAACTGCTGCTGGACTGCACTGGTAAGCACATGTGTACAACTATAGCGATGAAATATAAGCGATGATTCTACTTTGAGTAATTCAACAACCAGAAACGCTACAGCAACAGGAGCACTTGCATATAAATTCTGTTAAAATGGAGTATGTTGTTCATTTATGCTTTATTAGTATTATGTCACTGTAATTTTACTGAGCAACCTATTAAACTGGTTTGCTCTAAATATCGTCGCTCGCTTGCTAAAATGAGTGTATTTTATGGTTGTGACCTCTTATGGGAACAAACGCAACTCGCATTTCACCAAGAAGAGTAGAAACATGTTAATCAAGCAAACGGCATCCTGCGTGGTTTGAAATGTTATATAACAGCATTCGAAAAGGCCGTTCTCCTCTTTGTCAGACTGTATATCAGGACATGCACACAAAAAATGATTGATTAGGCGTAAAGGTTGCCGTCATAATAGGTGCTTGTCTAGCTTTGTTCTTTGTTACATGAGACTTGTCAACAGTGTGTCAGAAAAAGCCATTTGTCACTCTGGTTTAAATTCCTTACCTTTGCGCAGAGGTTGCGTGTGTTTCTAGGAAAGATAAGGACGGTGGTTGTCAGTGATGAGTGGTAGAGTTAAGATGTTAATGGAAATGTTTCAGTGTGCAGTATCTGAGTGACGTACTTTGACATGTTTGCTAATATGTGTGGACAGAAGTGACAGTACTGCAGCTGATCCTCCTGAATTCATGACCAGCAAATCCCATAACTGACACATGATAATTATTATTTTCAACTATAATTGATTATGCTGCCACTAGTTTGTATGAAGAGTCAGATCATTTGTGTGACTTGAAAAGCAGGATGTAAGCCTGCATTTAGTCAATCAACTGACCACACTCTGGATATATTTGTTTTAATCTGATTAGAAACGTTAGCAATTAATTGGTGTATTTAAAAAAAAAAAAGGAGTCATGTGTAGATGCCTCAGCATCCTGGTAAATCATGACAGCACAGTGATAACGGTTATCCTCAAGACACGAGTGACATAACGAGAAGGTGTTTTGTCAATGAAATACCATTCAGAGTCTATTTTTGGCCCACAGACAATGACGGCAGACTCTTTTGTGTAACTTTGTAAAAAAAAAAAAAACTCTTCCACTGCAGACTGTTTCCCAACTGTGGGACATGTTAAGTATTTGCACCTTCTCACATTGTATTTGCAAATGTCCATGTGGGACTGGTTTGTCCACACCTTTGAAATGCATGCAGAAATACTATTTTTTACTATGCAACATTCCATGATGAAAACCACAATCAAGTTAAAATCAAAAGTAAAATAAAATTAAGATTTCCTCTGCACTTATCTTATCTTCTAGTTGTCAATTTAGCCATCTGCCTTCAATATGCCTTTAATTCTTGCTTTTAAAAGACTTGCTGTGTAATGTATTATGGACAACCTAAAATAATATTGGACTACTTTAACCTTTGTCCCAAAAATTAATGCGAAAGGAACAAGGAAATGGTTGATTTTTATTTTTTATTTTTTTTGGCTTTGGGGTGCATTATGGGAGGGGCAGATCTCGTGGTCAGGGACAGGTACACCAAAGTATATAAAGAGTGACACAGAAGAACTGTGCACAATGGCACAAAGCCACACAATGGCTTTGAGGAGATGGATGCTCGTTTTGACTCTGGTGAATCTTCTGTCTGCAGGTGAGTCACTCATTAGTTAGAAATACAGACTTTGGTTGGAAATTTTCTTTTAACTGAGTTTAGTGCACAAAGAACTGAAGTACTAGAGACTTGATTTTTAGATTGATATCCAGAACACATGATCATTGAAATATATCATTGAACTATTTGTTGAAAAATTCAATATGGTTCTGCTGTAAAGGTAATGGCAAATGGTCACAACAAGAAATGTTTCCGATTAAGTTTTTGTTGAAAATTAGAGGCGTTATGGCAACTAATGAACATTTGCAATTTTGGCTGGTTGAATCCAAAACTGACAACTGAAACACCTTGACTGTACGTGATTTTTTTTTTTAAATAGAAAATTAGTATTTTTAATTGGTTCACAATCTCATTTTCAACAGGAGACAATATTTTTTTTCCTGCTTTTAGTATGTTTGCGAGTCTTCAGGACTATTATTTTTATCTATCCATCCATTATCTATACACCGCTTATTATTAGTATTTGTATTATTATTACTTGCTGGTTAAACAAAAATATATAGTTCCATTAAAAACTGAAGCCTGCTTGCTTATTTATTTAAATGTAATATTGCTCTTTGTCTCTCTTCCAGAAACACATGCTCAGCTTGATGGTAGGTCAAAATAAGAATTTCTCTAATTTCATGTAAAGTGCTACAGTTTAATATTGAGATCTGATAACAAAGCCTGATATAATCTAGTCTAGTGTCTATGTGGATAAACCATTTTCCACTCAGAATTTTAAGTAATTTATTGAATTTGTTTTTGACTTTATCTTGGCTTCTCTTGCCTCTCATGTTTACTCCAACTCATCTCTCTTTCAGTCTGTGGCACTGCTCAACTCAACCCCAGGATAGTTGGAGGTGAAGATGCTGCAGCTGGAAGCTGGCCCTGGCAGGCCAGTCTGCAGAGATTTGGCAGTCATGTCTGTGGAGGTTCCCTCATCAACAAAGAGTTTGTGCTGTCAGCTGCTCACTGCTTCTCCAGGTAAGTAGAACAAACTAGTCTTTATTACAAATCCAGGCAGGACTGAGGTGTGACAAGTATTTGGCTATGATATCAGATTGGAGATGCTGAATATTGAAATTGCCAACATTCCTGAACTACTTTGTATAGGCAAAGATTATCAAACTGACTTTTTCTTATATTTGTTTCATGTTATATTTAACCTTAAGCTCAGATCCAGATGGCTGGACTGTCGTGTTAGGTCGGCAAAACCTGCAGGGTGAAGATCCAAATGAAGCGTCCAGAAGTGTTGCCGGAGTAATCTTGCATCCAAACTATGATAGTGACACCAACGACAATGATATTGCTCTGCTCAGACTGTCCTCACCAGTCCAGTTCACGGACTACATCAGACCTGTGTGTCTGGCAGCAAGTGACAGTGTGTTCAACAGTGGCACTGATAGCTGGGTCACTGGCTGGGGTGCAGTTGCAGAAAATGGTGAGTTTGATTGCTGCTACTTATTAGGTTTTGTGTACTTTAGAGTTTATTTGTTCTGACATCTGTTGGTTTATGTGTGAATTTCCTCCCATGTTCTTTCTCCTCAGTATTGTTACCATCCCCTAAAACTCTCCAGGAAGTGGAGGTGCCAGTTGTGGGAAACAGACAGTGTAACTGTCTGAATGGAGTCGACACAATCACAGACAACATGATCTGTGCTGGTGTTCTGGCAGGAGGCAAAGACTCATGTCAGGTGACTGTTTCTTTTCATTTGTCACTTGATGATAAATGTTTTTAAGATTTTTTTCAAATTCTCAATGTGTCCTCTGCATCTTCTCAGGGAGACTCAGGAGGTCCAATGGTGAATCGGCAGGGCTCTGTGTGGGTCCAGTCTGGAATTGTTAGTTTTGGTTTTGGCTGTGCTCGGCCCAATCTTCCAGGAGTCTACGCCAGAGTGTCCCGTTACCAGACCTGGATCAACTCCCACATCAGCTCTGATAAGCCAGGCTTTGTCCAGTTCACCTCCAGTGGTCTGGATGCTGACAGCAGCTACACCTGTCCTGGCCTGCAACTTTCCACAACAGCTTCACCCACAACACCATCCATTCCTTCTCCTCCTACTTCTCCAACAACTCCTTCAAGTTAGTGTCTCTCATATTTCTAAACTTTTCACTTTCTGATAACATATGAATGACTTACGTTTTCCACATCAGTCTTTTTTCTGCATTTCTAAATCTTTCAATTTTCTGACTTAGGACCAGTTTGTGGCAAAGATCCTCTGAACAGTCGTGTTGTAGGTGATCGTGGCATTGTCACTGGAGGAACATGGCCCTGGATGGCGAGCCTCTCCAAAAATGGGGTCTACACATGTGGAGGAACTTTGATCGCTAACAAGTTTGTGCTCACCACTGCACTGTGCTTTTCTACGTAAGTACTTCTGCAACATGTGTCTTTTTATTAACAACGATAAGAACTGAAGATCTATTTCTAAAGTTACTTCCCATCCTCCTGACAGTTCCAATCCTGATGTCCGTGAGTGGAGAGTGTTTGTGGGTCAACGACTTGTGAACGGATTTGATGAGTTTGAGATGTCTTTGGGTGTTGTACGCATTCTATTGAGTGAATTGCCGGGGTTCAATATTGCACTACTGGAACTGGATGAACGCATCAACTTCAGTAATTACATCCAGCCTGCATGTTTGGACGTTGACAATGCCAGATCCTTCCCTGTTGGGACTCCATGTTGGGTGGCAGGCTGGGGCACTGGCAGCAAGAACAGAGGTAAGGATTTATCAAGGCTTTGTGTTTGATGCAATCTTTGCTCTTAAAACACGCAAAATATGTGTGGATCCTTCATTTATTTCCTCATTACAGATTGATGATTCACAGAAACTGCTTTCATGTGAATAAATGTGATTCTTGTAGGTGTTGGTAAAGCTGGTTCAACTCTTCAAGATCTTGAAACTCAAGTGGCAAGTTGTGGCAATGCTTCTGACACAGACAGCATTTGCACTTTCACCATGGACCTTCAACAGGTAAAACATAACAGATCCCATCGACCAGTTTTTCTCTCACAATTGCGGTTCAGAAACTTTCAGACTGGTAGTGTTGGTAGGTCTCTGATGATTCATCTGTTTTGTATCCACAGGGAGATCAAGGCAGCCCTCTGCTGTGTAAGTCAGACTCATCATGGTTCCAAGTAGCTGTCGTAACAATGAGTGGAAATAAATCAGGCTGTGCAGATGTTCAGGTCTTTGAAAAAGCTTCGAAATTTGCTTCAGTGGTAAAGGAGACAGTTGGCGACATCCCCTCCCCTGAAGCTGTAGCAGGAAATTCTCCAGGTTTCTCCATTTCGTTTTTCCTGTCTTTCACTGTCCCCATTACCTTGATGTTCCTGTTGCTTTGAGCTGCTTGAAGTCTTATATTGCACTGAAATTTTAATTAAATGCACTTACACCACTCAGGTCAAACTGAAGAGCATCTTCATATGAGGCACTTCCAATGAAGTTTACATTTTAAGAACAATAAATAGTATCTTATAGTCATGTCATGCTTTTCTATTAACTATACAGGAAAACGTCATTTGAAACTGTTCTACTGAATATCATTAAATGGACAGCGTTTACATTATTTGTTCTGCCACATCTCATTATACTCATGTTGTGCCTTTTTTTCTTGCTGCCTCCTAATGTTATAAATTACGGTTTGTCTTCACATGCAATGTAATTTTATTCACATACATAAAAAAATATTGAAGCATAAAATGAATGGCTTGTGTGAATAAAAATTCAAAATACTGCAATATTGCACATTTCATAATTTATTTCTTAACAAGGCAGTTCACATTGTCAGCAGTAATAATATAGCTATTTTTGTAGCAAGCTAGCAACTTGAAGCATTTTTAGAAGTTTTACAGTACATAATGTGATAAAAAACTAGAATATAACAGATCATACTGTACAGAATTTCTTGTATGATACATTTAACTGTTTGATGGAAAATCTTGAAATTAACAATGTTTGAGTAAATATAAATTCAGAAATGTATCACTGTCAACCAGCAAAAGGTGGTTCATAAAATATACATTCTAAAGATCCTATCACATTACATCACCTGTCTGGTCACTTAGGTTATGTTCAAAAACATTGCAGATAAGCTCTACTTGTGCAAAGTGCGCCCTAAAAAAGAACATAACATTGATAACTGAAATTCATTTGTGACCCCAGGTAGGGAACCTCTGTTATAGATAATAATGAATGACTATGCAAGGGAGGGATTTCACATGAAAACAAGCTGTATTTTAGGATAACAAATCAGAACTGGTAGCACAGAACCATGTTCACTCCTATAAATCTCAAGATGTTCATTTCAGGTATAAAAACCCTCAACACTGGTACAAATTAACTAATGAGAGATAACAGTTCCACCGGAGATGTGTGGCTGGCTTTGCTTTGATGTCAGCACCAGACACTAAGATAACGGATCTGAAAAAAAGCTGACGTCTTTGAAATATCAACAGTTTTTTAAATTTTTATTCTGGTGCCTCTCCATTAGCCCCTGGATCTGCTCCATCTTCTGCATTTTCATTAATCATGTCTTGGTATTTACTCTTGAAAAATTCATCCTGAGAGAATAGAAAAAGGTATAGGTATTACTTAAAACTGCTGCAATCAGAGTCATCATACAGAAATGAAAGGAAACAAAACCGATATGGTGAAAACTATTAATTACGTATTTGAAAATGAAAAGTCACTGTGAATACATATTTTGCCATAAAGATGTCCTTCCCTGTCTAATAAACTGAAAAAGTGTATGAACATTGCCCCACCTTATACAAGCCAGCAGTGAGTAAAGTCAGAAAAGCCAATCCTCCCAGGGAGCCTCCAAAAATCTCTTTAGCGAAATCTGGTTCAGGATACACCTTGACCTCAGTCTCAATCTGAGAGAGAAAGTCACAGAATGTGGATGAAATTGAAGCTCTTTTATAACACAAATTAATTAGAGAATCCAATGTGTACTCACTTTGAGAACAGGTGGACTGTTGTTAGACCCCGTTGAAAAGAAGATGTACTGGTTTGTGTCATACTCCAGACTGGCTGTGCTGGTCAGCAGAAATTTTGCAGATTTAAGTCCAACCTGAGAATAAAAAGCAGTTGTGTGAGCCTTTTGATTATATATATTTTTTTTGTCTTTTTTCGATTGTCTTAGAAAATTTCAGACTGCGTCTCAATGCAGCAAAATTACCTGCTCTATCCACCCTGAACTAATGTTGGCAGAGATCGTGTACGTCTTAGTATCCAGGCTTTCCATGAATCTGGTGCACCGGAACACTCTACATCTGGCTACAGAGCAGTCCTGAGAGGGAATAGAGAAAACTGAATGCAAAGAAAGCCACAGTATAATTTTTAAATGTAAAAATAGGTCAAATTTCAACAGATAAATTGTAGAGGCATACTTACCACCACCATAGTTTTCCGTATCTGAGCAACAAAGTCTCGGACAACAGGTTCTTCACTGTTTGTTTCTCTTTGGCAATCTGGAATCTGTAAATGAGCTCATTTTTGTCAGTTTGACTCTCTCAATCAGACATTTATGGGATCAGTAACATATATTACCTGCAAGCTGCTGAAATCCGCCCAAATGTCTTTATCATTGAGCTTAACTGGAACCCTGATCACCACAGTGAAATTCGGAGCCCTGATGTCATTTGTAACCTAAGGAAAAGGAGAAAAGATAATTAAACATTGAGATCAAGTCTGAATCAAAGCAGTTGAAAAATAATGCTATTATTATATGAAGTAAAATGTTACCTTAATTGGCTGCAGGACTGGCTTCTGCAAATCATTCTTTCCAAAGCTGAAATTGTTGTAGCTGAGGGAGCTAAGCAGATATTTTGAACATGTATTAGATATAAGGAAAAGGCTCTTTATTAATATTATATACTATATATCACTACATACTAAAGATTACTATCACTTTATATATGGTTTCTTTTGTTTTAGCGAGAATCACACAAACCTTTCGATGGTAACGAATATGCTGTATTTCACATTAATCCCTTTCTTTTGGTAGAATTCACTTTTAGGGTCGTGCTCCTTATTTCCACTGAAAGAAAAAAGGGAAAATAATCATATATGTCATTATAGATCTGTTACACAAATGAGGCATGTCTGTAGCAGATGAACAGTACCTGCTGGCATTGGCTGTGATGTAGATTCTTTCATCCAGTTGACTGTTGGTTTCAATCCCATAGGAAACAACGAATAAAGCCTAAAGAAAATGAAATGAGTGAGAGCAATCAGACTGTCTCCTGCTTGACTTGGTGGTCTGTGCAGCAGCGAGGAGGCAAACAACCAACAAACCTTAGCGTTGTTCTTGAAAATAGGCTTATCAATGGTGCAATCTGTCTTTCCAACCACTAAACCATCCTCACTGTCCAAGGATCTGCACTCAATTCTTCCCTTTATTAAGAAAAAAAACACGATAAATTACTGCTGTGTGGCTTTGGAGAGCAGAGATGAACTAAAACAGATTTGATCCTGATGTCTTACCTGAAGTATTGTGAACTTCCTATAAGAGATCCCTGGCGGGTATGTGAGTGTAACCAGGCTGTTGTAGGAGTTTTCTCCATGGTTCTCCACTGAGACTGTGACATTCAAGAGCTCATCGATGCCCACTTTAACCTCTGAGGAGCTGACAGATTATGAGGAGGGACAAGAATGAAGGTTGATGCCACAGACAATGTGACACAGGATTACTTTGAAATGAACTCTGACATGGTCAGAGTGGAAATGCTAACAAGCTGATAAGAAGTCAGTATGATATTTACTGTTGTCGCTAGCTTAAGTTAGCATGCCAGCATTTTCTAATAGCAACAACAGTGGAGGCTGTCATTCGTTTTACAGGTATTGGTTGCAGACCAAATAAAAATTGCCCTGGTGATGATGCGACATGAAAAATTAAAGGTCCAACGTGCAGTATTTAGGGGGATGTATTGGTTGTAATTGGTATTAATCACCTGAAAATGGTAGCACAATGGAAATTTCTATATTTTACTGGGTTTTAACCCTTTAAGCTTCAGTCAATTCCAGCCGTTTTCAGTACAAAAAAATGCTAATATTCTATTTTTAAATAAAAAAATTACGAAAAATACAGGGAATATTGGACGGGCATCGCGAGGTGCATTTCCTTGAAAATGACCGATTCGGGGATTTTATACCGACTTCAGGACATGTTTTGGATAAAATAGTTTACTGGCTTGTGTCATCTGGATGTAAAAGGTTGGATTATGGCCGTTTTTTGTGGAATCTTTTTTTTTGTGTGTAATAATAAACCCGGAAATGTGAGTCGCGCTGTGTGCGTTGAAGCCGTGTATAGAGAACGGATGGATGAATATTTGTTTTTGTCGGACAAATGTGTTTTTCTCACCCGCTGTGGTAATCGCATCTGAAAGTGGTTTATACCGGCGGATTCATGAGAATCTAAGCTTTCCATCTGCGTATAGTGTTTGTATAATCGTGTTTGCAGCCGTCGGACATTCTTGAAATTCCAATGCAAATTAGTAGGTGTACCGCCGGCGGTACACTGAAGCTTAAGGGGTTTTAATATATTTCTGCTAACACTATTTACTTTGCTTATTTAATATATTAACTGTATATATATATTCATGATGTGAAGGCCAAAGACAGTCTTGTTCGTCCAAGAGTTTGAAAAACCGTGTTTCATGGCACTTATTCAGGTTGTTTTCTCCTGACTAGATTCTCGCTTGTGTTGTGTCTACTCTCAGATGTACTTTGCTTTGGATTCAAGTGTCTGCCAAATCAAACTGTAGAATTGTGGAAAATCATAAGAGACTAAACCTCAACTTCTTTTCCCTCAACTAGAAAGTGCATGAAAGACCAACCTCTCTATGAGCTGAAATTTTACTCATTGGTTCTTTTCTTTGGGAGCAAGAGTTCATTGCACCAAGTTATTCTGATGGACACTTGTTCTTTCTGAAATTAGTTTTTGTAGAATTTCTCCAACAAATACTTCTTTTGTTATTTTAGAAATTGCCCTTTATACACACGTGGACAAAATTGTTGGTACCCCTCAGTTAAAGAAGGAAAAACCCACAATTCTCACTGAAATCACTTGAAACTCACAAAAGTAACAATAAATAAAAATTTATTGAAAATTAAATAATCAAAAACAGCCATTACTTTTGAATTGTTGATTAACATAATTATTTAAAAAACAAACTAATGAAACAGGCCTGGACAAAAATGATGGTACCTCTATAAAAGATTGAAAACTATTTGACCAGAGTGACATGATTAACTCAGGTGTGTCATTTAATTGACATCACAGGTGTTTCCAAACTCATAATCAGTCAGTCTGCCTATTTAAAGGGAGACAAGTAGTCACCCTGCTGTTTGGTGAAAAGGTGTGTACCACACTGAACATGGACAACAGAAAGCGAAGGAGAGAATTGTCCCAGGACATCCGAAAAAAAATTATAGACAAACATCTTAAAGGTAAAGGCTATAAGACCATCTCTAAACAGCTTGAAGTTCCTGTGACAACAGTGGCTCATATTATTCAGAAGTTCAAGACCCACGGGACAGTAGCCAACCTCCCTGGACGTGGCCGCAAGAGGAAAATTGAAGACAAATTGAAGAGACGGATCGTTGGAATTGTATCCAAAGAGCCCAGAGCAACCTCCAAAGAAATTAAAGATGAACTCCAAGGCCAAGGTACATCAGTGTCAGATCGCACCATTCGTCGTTGTTTGAGCCAAAGTGGACTTCATGGGAGACGACCAAGGAGGACACCACTGCTGAAAAAAACTCATAAAAAAAGCGAGACTGGAATTTGCAAAAATGCATGTTGACAAGCCACAAAGCTTCTGGGAGAATGTCCTTTGGACAGAGGAGACCAAACTGGAGCTTTTTGGTAAGGCACATCAACTCTATGTTCATAGACTCAAAAACCAAGCACACGAAGAAAAGAACACTGTCCCTACGGTGAAACATGGAGGAGGCTCAGTAATGTTTTGGGGCTGCTTTGCTGCATCTGGCACAGGGTGTCTTGAAAGTGTGCAAGGTACGATGAAATCTGAAGACTATCAAGGCATTCTGGAGAGAAATGTGCTGCCTAGTGTCAGAAAGCTTGGTCTCAGTCGCAGGTCATGGGTCTTCCAACAGGACAACCATCCAAAACACACAGCCAAAAACACCCAAGAATGGCTGAGAGAAAAGCGTTGGACTATTCTAAAGTGGCCTTCTATGAGCCCAGATCTGAATCCCATTGAACATATGTGGAAGGAGCTGAAACATGCCATTTGGAGAAGACACCCATCAAACCTGAGACAACTGGAGCTGTTTGCTCATGAGGAGTGGGCCAAAATACCTGTTGACAGCTGCAGAACGCTCATTGACAAATACAAAAATCGTTTAATTGCAGTGATTGCCTCAAAAGGTTGTGCAACAAAATATTAAGTTATGGGTACCATCATTTTTGTCCAGCCCTATTTCATTAGTTTGTTTTTTTAAATAATTATGTTAATCAACAATTCAAAAGTGATGGCTGATTTTGATTATTTAATTTTCAATAAATTTTTATTTATTGTTACTTTTGTGAGTTTCAAGTGATTTCAGTGAGAATTGTGGGTTTTTCCTTCTTTAACTGAGGGGTACCAACAATTTTGCCCACGTGTGTATCTACAGGGTTAAATGGAGTCCACCATGTTCCCAAAACTGATTCTCTGAAAGCCTCGGAAGGGAAGGGCGATGTAAGAGTTGTTCAAATAACATAGTTTATTGATTTTGCAAAGTAAAATGTGTCCACATATTCAATCAAAGCTTTACTTTTGTAACTTGGCCTCACCTGGAGAAGTTGAAATCCACTTTGAGGTCATCTACACATTTGTCATCTATGCCACAGTTGATCTCAAACCCAATCTGTGGAAGGCAATGTGAAATAAAATGTATTTGTTCAGAGAGTCTATGCAAAATCAGATTTGAACAATGACTGAGTCACATGATGACTTCTGGAGATGTTATAGCACAGTGCAGCACACATACACAATATGTGATCATGTGCCAGCCATGAAATCAATTCATAAAGACAAGGCTTTGCTATTCAGGTCATCAGGTGTTTCTGAAGGTTACTTACAGGATGAAAGGTTGTTGTTTGAGCCTGCTGAGCAAGACTTGGTCTGAGATTTGTATTAGAGGGCAAACCATCAAATGTGAATCTGACCTCATTGGACAGTTCATTGAGAGCATCTTCTGGACAAGCCTGCAAGGAGGAGGCATTAATATTAAAGAGCATTTCTAAAAGTTCTGGGAGTTAGTTTTTCTTAAAAACAAAATAGGAATCAGAAATATTTTATTGGCCAAATTATCCATTGTTATTTGTACTCAGTCTTCCTGGTGTGATTGGATTTTTACCTCAATGAGGAAGTTCACAGGGATGCACTTTTGCATACTTAAGTCAACAATTAGGGATCCGGTCTCTGCTTGCTGTTTGTCACTGATATAAGCTCGGTTATTTGGCGGCTTGCGAGTGGCATCCAGCGTGAAAGTAAAATTAATCCTTGCTTGAGCTTAAATAGAATAGAGTTTCAGGAAAATGTTACAAATGTACATTGAATTTAAATGGAAGTAAAGGTGAGGTGAATGAGGAACCTGTGTTCACTGTAGAGACTCTGGTCATGGTGAAGCAGATCGTAGCTTTCCCGTTCAGGGGCTGTGTGCAGTCTGTATTCTGAGTGGGGATCTGGGTTGGGTTGAATGACACCTCAGTTTCCACCATTACGATAGGCCTTGACCTGAGAAAGGACATAGTAGGAAGATACATGTCAGCAAGTTTTAGTTTTGGGGTTAATAATCCAACAGAATAACAAACTGACACTTTTCTGGCCCCCTAATGGAGTCCATGAATAAGTGACCACCACTAACTTCATACTTGTTTAAACTTTTCCTCTTCTTCAAATCTCACCTGAGTAAGACAACTGTGCCCATTGAACCCACCGCTAAGTCAGGTAGTTTGTCATTACTCTGGTCAAAGGACGACTGACTGATCGACATGCCGAAGAACTTCAGTCCCGACTGGACTTCAGAGGCAGCTATTCTCTGTGTAAATGGAAATATGATATTTTATATCATTTTGCAAACTGCATCACTCTCATGCACAAAAACATTAGACTTTATACAACTGACGGTGTTCAGTCTTCTCTGTGAGGTTTTGAAAGTTGTTCACCTGTGAAAAAGGAGGACTGATTCTTAATCCTCCTTCACCATGGAATATGTAGATGCTGCCTTGACCCTCGTTCTCCAAAGGTGCTCCAACTGCCAAGTCTCTGAATCCATCTGTGTTCAGGTCAGGCAGCACAGCGAGAGAAGACCCAAACCTTCCATTGTCAGATTCATCTCCTCTTAGGACTAATGGAGCATCAAACTGACACTCGACTTTCTGGTGAAAATACAAGAAAGAGAGTGAATGCTTCAAGCTCAATGAAAAGTAGATAAAAGAAAACAGATGGATGCATTGAGTGACCCTACATATAACTGCCATTTACCAAACGAACTACTCTGCAAACATAAACTCTTCCCTCCCTGTTGGGTTCCTTGTACATTGGGGCAGATATGAGGACGAGGTCAGAGTAGCCGTCAGAGTTCAGATCCATGGCACAAACCTCAGCCCCAAAATATTCACCAGTCTGAAACTGCAACAAATCAGCAACGAAAAGATAAACAAAAGCAGGAAGTTTTTATTGAAGAAAATAATTGAAATGTGATTTAAGTTGTCCCTCAGGACCACCTGGCTCTGTACTGTATGTACCTGCCATGGATGGGGATCAATCTTTTGGCTTGAGCTTTCTCTGTAAACAGCCATTGCAATTCCTCTGTGTTCGTATCTCGGAGCACCAAGAACTGTCAGGAGGCCATTCCTGGTTTTAACAGCTGCCATGGAGTAACCTAGAGTTTAACAGTTAGGGGGCCAAGGCAGAAGAGAAAAACTGTTACAATATACAGAAGTTTAGCCAATGTAGACAGGTTGTGTATCATTACCTCTGCAGGGAACAACCAAATGTTCCATAAAGAATCCTACATTTTATTGTCTTGTGTCCACTGCATGTCTTTACATTGTTCTTCCCTGAATACATTTACAAGCTACTGCAGTTTCTAAGTCAAAACTGTATGAGGTTTATCAAGTATTGTATTTTTTTTTTAAATTCCTCTTACGTTTACTAAATCTAACTGTGATGACTGATTTACTATTCCAGTGTATTTTATTATTTTCATTTTGTGTGTGTGTGTGTGGGGGGGGGGGGGGGGGGGGGGGCTTTTTCGGCTTTATTAACAGGACAGCAATGAGCGAGAGACAGGAAAGTGGGGAGAAGAATAGGGAAAGGACCTGCAGCAAAAAGTCCTGCACCCATGGCCGCTATGTCAGGGACTATAGCCGGTGTTTTTGGGTCACCTGCTCAACCTGTTGAGCTACTGGGTCGCCCCTGTTCCAGTGTATCTTTGTAAAGAAAAATGGAATATTTTATCTTTAAAAAATACAGACCGTCATGATATTTCAAACTCCCTATTCCGCCTTTGCATCTTTCATGTCACTTTTCCCAAAATTATGAGTGTGTTCTTAAAAACTTGGATGAAGGATTACAGTAGAGCTGTACATATACCAACTGTCTTGAGATAATATGCGTTGTGAATTGGTGATACAGTATATAAATTGAATTGAACATAATTGAACTGAAATGAATGGAATTTAATTGAATTGAATTTATTAATTGAACTGAACTGAATTGAGGGCTGCACACCCTGGACAGCTCACCAGTCTATCACAGGGCTACAGATACAGACAAACAATCACACTCACATTTACACTTACAGGCAATTAAGAGTAACAAATTAACCTCAGCATATTTTTGGACTGTGGGAGGAAGCCAGAGTGCCCGGAGAAAACCCATGCATGCACAGGGAGAACATGCAAACTCCATGCAGAAAGATCCCAGGCTCAGGCTGGGATTTGAACAGGGGATCTTCTTGCTGCAAGACGAAAGTGCTAACCACGACACCACTGTGCAGCCCAGTCCAAAAACATGCTGAGGTTAATTGGTGATTCTAAATTGTACGTAGAGGTGAATGTGATTGTTTGTCTGTATATGTAGGCCCTGTGATAGACTGGTGACCTGTCCAGGTGTAACCTGCCTTCACCCTCAGTCAGCTGGGATAGACTCCAGCCCCACTGTGACCCTCGTGAGGATTCAACCGTGTATAGATAATGGATGGATGGGTGATAATGGATGAATTGAACTGATTGAATTAAATATACATAATCACACATGTAAATGCTGGTTTGTTCTTGCTGTAATATTCTTACCTAGATAACTGTCAGGCTTCATAGATTCAGGCTCATATGAGTTAATTCTGTCGCCTCGTCTTGTGTATTGTGTGTAGCCTCCCTTCCACTGGTTTGCACCAACAACAGCCATCAGAATCCCCTGCAAAATAAACAAATGTGCAAAATCTATTTGTTTGGTGCAAAATGTCAGGCAAAGAAGCTCAGTTTTCACATCTGATTATGAGATCGTGAGTCTGCTTTCCGAAGAATATAATAATGTATGTAGCCCGTTGAGTTTCCAGAGTTTTCTGTTACCCCTGGGACATAAGTTGCACTGAATCCCTCTTGAGACATTTCCATTTTCAGTGATTCACCACCGCTTTGAGATCCTGCAACAGCAAAGTAAATGTGCATTTAAAGGGAGACGCAATTAAACAATCACAATTTACAAGTTCAAGTTTAGACTGTAGATTTGAAATTATTGTTTTCTGATCGACATTAACAGGAATTTCAACACAATGAAGTTTGCATTTGTACCTTCGATAGTGAAGATGCTGTCCTGCAAAGTCTGTCTTATTCCTTCGAGGGCGTCAAAACTTTCCACTTGAAACATGTGTTTTGCCGTGGGAGAAGATGCAATGGTGTTCAGTTCATTTCTTGCACTCTGATCATGAAATGCACTCCCCACCTAAGTTCATTGAAAAAAACATGTTGTATGGTCTCGATTCACTGAATTTTGTAGCCACATGTAATATATTACTGAGTTAATTCATATTAATTACAGTGTCAATGAACAAACTAACATGTGATGCTGTAAAAGGATTTATACACATCATCTTTTGTAGTAGAAAAACAGGCTGACATTTAGATTGAGATTTAAAAAAAAACAAAAAACTCTGAGATTTGACCATCAGACAGTATCATGTGACCCTGCAGTCTCAAAACTGGCAGAAATACAATGTCAGTATAAAACTACCTTATACATAAAACCAGACTACTCACCCCAATAGCAAATCGAACAATTTTTTTACTTTCGGCTAACCGTGCTGCATTTGACAATCTATTCCGGTCATGAGATGCTCCATCAGTGATGACTATCAAGATCTTCTTCACGTTTAATCTGGAACCTCTTTGTGCATTGAAAACGTTATTGCTGTCAAATAAAAAAATCAATTTTCAATTCAACTTTTTTCACAGTATATTTTATCATCTTACAAGACTAACTGCATGATTGATTCTATAATATTTAAATATGTTTTTATTGTATCATCTATCAACATCACAGAAATGTTTGTACTGCGCTGGATGTTTGCAGCTTGTGTTTTTAAAATCTGAGCAATTTATCTCAGTAGTACAAGTATAATTTTACAAATTTAGCCACTTTTTACATCAGGCCTTGGTTGGGTTTTTTTCATCCACGTCACACAGTGTACAGTGTGCTCACATTCATTGGAAATTAAAGACAGAGTGTCCAGATAGAAAATCAACATGACAATTACAATGTCAGTTGTAGCTCATTAGTAATATCATGGCAGCACTTACACGACATATTCAATGGCCTTAGCTGTGTAAGTTGCACCCTTTTGTTGACTTATCTCATTAATGTTGCGCTCCCAATTATTATATGAGAAAAAATCATCAAAGTAATAATGGACCTCAGGTGATCTGGAGAACTGGGAAACTGAAAACTGAAATAAAGGAAGAAAAATGATCAAACACATGTTTAGCAAATTTCCTTTTGTCTTTTTGAGGTTAAATACATTGAAACCGTGGAGTTATTTTGTGCATGTGCTTTAATTTCACCTGTGTGTCTTCTGACAGAAATGACCGGACCATTTTTTTCACAAAATCCTTCATTTTTTGAAAATCTTGGTCAGAAACGCTGCCTGAACCATCCAACAGGAAGGCAATGTCTGCTTTTGTGCACTCTGTCAAAGTGATGAGTCAGAAATGAGATTTATGAATTAATCACACCATGCAACAAATGGATTCAGTGTTTTTTAACAAACTGACTGAATCCCTGCATTTCCTGGGTGACAACAACAATAATCACGTCTTACTGACTGTAACTGTGAATATATTTGATGCTTAAAAAAAATCTTCCAAGGTGTGTGTGTGTGTGTGTGTGTGTGTGTGTGTGTGTGTGTGTGTGTGTGTGTGTGTGTGTGTGTGTGTGTGTGTGTGTGTGTGTGTGTGTGTGTGTGTGTGTGTGTGTGTGTGTAATGATATATGCATGCTTTTTACAAACTCAACAAACAGTTACTTTCAAGAGAAGAAGGCATAGGAGATCCAAATCCGTTCTGGCTGGATATCTGAAAGCAGACACCGTTATACAGGGTGATACTTTTGCAGTCCCTAGGGATGGTTGGGCCGCATGCCTGAAAGCAAACAAAGGTTTAGATCTGAATAAGAGGTTCATTATTTTCTGGCCCTTCAACATTTTCAAGATGCAACAACTGGGATTTCTGGGTTTTCACCAGTGCAAACAGGATAAGAGATTTGTATATGGGTCAATGTATAATTGCAGGACTTTTTGTAACAGAGTTGATATTTTTTGCTGTTTTCAGGCCGAAAATCAACATGGCCGCCTAGAACCAAACACCACATGGTATTTTAGAGAAAGATTCTTCTAAAATATTATATATACGATTAAGTAAAATGGAAATTGAAAGTTATTTATAAAGATATTGTAATAAACCTGTTGACTCACACATTACTTTATGTTAAATAACTCAGAAAGCCTTGGAGTCTTTCCAGTCTTTTCTTCAGGAGGAAATGACATCATGTGGAGCAGGTCATGTGATCTGGAATTAACACACTTCCTTGAGAAGTGTTTTTGTAACGGGTAACTCAGTTGAAAGTGATTTCTCAGACACAGATATAACTTATTTTCCATGTAAAATTTGATATATTGCCAAAAAAGAAATATCTGTCATGATTGTCTCAACTTAAAAAGAACACAATCAAAACAGCTTTTGAATGAGCTCATTTTATAACTGTTTAGCTAATTAGAAGGTGGTTGTTTTTAACTTCGTGTGGTCATTTAGTTGACATTTTAGTGATCTCGTTATTTTTTTTTAATAAACAATTGTTTAAATAATTATGGAATTTGTCAAGACATGATCATAATGAACAAAAACAACATTTGTTTTTTTGCTTTTAATATAAATGTATGCAAGACATATCCCATGGATTTCAAAAGTCCCTCAATTATATATTGACCCATATGATCTCTGCACTGATGTTGATATCTGCAGTTCACCAACTCACTATCGTGTTTTGTGTGTCAGGATCACTTTTCATCGTCAAACCCAGGGACATATTGACTGCAGCATTTAGCCCTGCAACTAAAACATTAAAGTATATTAAAACATTCATTAAAACACTTCAGGGAAGCAAGAGAACAGTGAAACCACCAAAAGTAAAGCACTTTCCAAGTGTTAGCAGCATGATCTCATCCAGACTCAGTGTGATTTAAATTCCCAAATACATTTAACAGGACTGAACATAAAACACAATTTTGCCCTAAAAATGTAGAAATAAAAGAAACTTCAGAAGGAACAAATTCAATCTCATTTAACTCCAAGTCAGGATCATTTTTGAGTATCAACACCAGCATTTTTCTGAGATATATGAGTATTTATCACCTGAGCCATACAAGGTCCAGTCCCAAGATTGGTTTATGAACTCCTAGAAAATAACTTTTATCATTTCTGCTATGTTTACTGTCTTAGGACATCATGTGAAGATATTTAGAAATGAATGCTTTCCTACCTATGTTTGTGCAGTTGTCGTTGGTGCAGCTGTATATTTGGCCCCTTCCATTTTCTGAATACTGTTCAAGTGGGGCGCTTACGAGCAAACTGAGGAAATGAAACCAGAACAAAACACATATCTGGTCAGCACAGAGCAGAGAAATAAACCCCATATTTTCTTGATAATAGACCCTGTCATGTGTAGACATCACAGAGAGAAAAGCTGGGGGGGAAAAAGCTTAAGTAGCAGATAGATGTAGTTTAGTTTTAAACCCACATTCAACACAACAATGCACAAAGTCACTCACTCTGATTGTCTTTGCACCACCTGGTTGCCAAAACCTGCAGCAGGGTTGCTCAGAGTCTTCCAAGCCACAGGATCAATATTGTAACAAAGTGCACCTTGAAACACTGAGGAAGGAAAGTTATTTGTCTTGTTTAAAGTCACTTAGTTCCTGATGATATTGTGTTTGTAGCACCTTTGCTGTAACTGTGTGGGCTCTTTTTTTCAGCTTATGTGTTACTTTAATTCCAGATTGCTGCCCTGTGAACAGTGGTCTGCCACATGCCTTTGATAGGCACCACCAGGGAGCACCAAAGTCAGAAATGTTCAAATTCTGAACAGAGTGGCTCATTGCGACTGAAAAAACACATTCTCAAGGTTTAGTTCTGCATTCAGCCTTTCTGTGCTTGTTCGTCTCTGTTATATTTCCTGCATTTGGCAGAAACAAAATACTACAGAAAAAGGTACTTTTTTTTTACAACAGCAGGTAAGAGGTCTTTATCTGTACAATGATTCTGTATTATTATTCTGCACAAGAATATCCTTCAGAATAAATAAAAATGTGTCTTATCTTCTTTCCTGACACTGACTAAAATTCTATGAATTACAACAAAGTGTTAGTATTTGACACTTTGGTTTCCTGTACATTTAAGGAAGTGAAATGCTGTTCTGTGATCGTTTTGTTATCATGGACAAAAAACGATATAAAATGGTACGATGAGAAGCCCACAGGTTCTTCTTTTTTTTCACCAGTGCAGTTTCAGTTTAGTCACTGTGGCTTTGAGGGCTTCAACAGCAGTTACAGAAAATATTCTCACGGATCTACCTGCAGTTATTTAGTTTTTGTCAAACATTTCTGATGTGGTTTAACACAGTCTTAGTTGTGTAGAAAGTCATTAGGTAGATCCAGAAGAAATGTAAGCCACTAAATACATAAAAGGAAGCTATAAAAGTAGTGTAAGTGGGACTTGTAAGTAGTAGTATTAGTTTTAATGTTCAAAAAGTTATCATGAATGACAAAACCTCCACTCTCCTGCAGCCCTTCACCACATGAGTGGGTAACAATTTAGGCTCATACATTCAATTGCACAGATGGTTATGGGTCCAGGTTCAAGTATTTAGTTTAGTTGTTGTTTCTGTAGCACATTTTCACTCAAAACATTGAAATAATCTCATTCAAAATCCCAGAGGACTATACAGTACAGCTGTTTTCACAGTCAAGACTTATTGAGCTGGTCACTTCCTCAAGCAGGTAGTTTGATTTACAGAAGAAAATTGTCTTCAAATGTTTTATTAATTCTTATTGTTAATATTGTGGTCATTAATCTGTTAGCTGCGGTGTTTTTGTTTATATGCCGCAAATAACAATGCCGGCTTTAAGAGGGTAAACGAAGCAGCTGCCAAAAATGTGAATAAAGTCATATTTTTAATGCAAGGTAGAAACTCACTGTCTTACCTGACAAGATCAGTGTGGCAGTAATTATCCAGTCCATTGTGTGACTCTTTTGACTTAAAGTATGATGTACCCTCAAAGCTCCAATAAATGCATTTAGACACTATGTGAGGTAAATAACTACTCCCACTTCTGCAAGTGTCAAAGGCAAACGTTGACAGCAGAGTGCAGAAATCATTCAGCGGCAGCTCAAAGTCCAGGCAGTTGGTTAGAGGTGGGATTAAAATACGGCTGTTTTATTTAGCACACTCTGTGTTGTTACTTGATTGCAGAAACCATCGGTATTGTCTAATTTTGCTCAGATGCTTTAAGGAACTTAAAAAGCACAAATGTAAATTATTATTTAATCAGCAGAAGTACACAATTTCTTAGTTTATTTCAGGGAAATCAGATGAGAGTATGTGAAAAATGACAGAAAACAAAGCGGCAGAGATAAATTCTGTGTTGAGTAAAAAGAAGCAGGTTTAAGACGGTGAGTCAAACTCTAGATAGTATTCTTTGCAACAAAAAGACTTACCAACAACACCATATAAGGTACATTTACTGATGGAAATGCTGATAAAAATAATTTTCTGTGGAAGTTTGTCTTCTTCCCAGACTGGTGGACAAAACAGGAAGTGAATTTTTTTGTGAAATCCCAATATCATCTCTTCTAAGCTTCCTCATGATTAAAAAAAATCTGAAAATAAATAGGTTCATTTTTCCTTTTCTCAACTTTCTCAACACTGTCATTCCATCTGTTAGTCCCAATATTAGATAATGTGTCAGTTTTGTAAGTGACAGCCTGTCTGAGTTGGTAAAATAGTACTAGATTCAATATGTGGTCACTTCATGTCTACGTTACCAAAATAACACTGAATATGTTCTATTCAAGTTTTCTTTCTGTATTATGTTGCTATGTATCAGCATTTCAGCTGTGTGGATATATACACTATCTTGCCAAAAGTATTCGCTCACCCATCCAAAGAATCAGAATCAGGCGTTCCAATCACTTCCATGGCCACAGGTGTATAAAATCAAGCACTTAAGGCCCTGTCACACTCTAGCGTATAGAGCCAGCATGTGAGGAACGTATGGACTTTTTGGGCATACGCTGACATACGCTGAAACACGCTAGGGGTACGCTGGAATACGTTTCGAGTACGCCGAGGTACGTCGGTGTACGCTGATGTACGCTGACGGCCAAAAAATGTTTTGAACATACACAAAAATTTTCAGCGTATGCCGATGTGTGAACTTTACGCTCCTCATACGTTCCTCATACGCTGAACACGCTAGAGGTACGCTGAAGGTACGTTACTCATACGTCGAGTATGCTTCTCATACATCGAAATTGAGTGGGTCAGGAAACCTAGCGTTAGAGGAGCGTATAACGAACGTGTGTCTGACGTGTGTCTAACGAATGGCTAACGTTATGATGGTAGTTCTAACGACAGTCTAACGTACTCAACTTATGAACTTATGCCTAACGTGTTCTGAGCGTACAGCCAACTTATCCCATGCGTATTACATGCGTATTTCCAGCGTATGGGGGGTATATAAAGTCTCACATTTCCAAATCTGTATCAGTTTGTACCAGCAGTTCAGAGATGGAGGTTGCTGTGCTGCAACATCACCAAGATTTGTTACAGTTGACAGCTGAGTATGCTAGACACAGAAGAAGGCGGCGAAGAATGAGAGGTGCAATCTGGGTGAAACCTTGGATTGGAAGGCAGCGTCAATTTGGCCTTTATGACCAGCCTATGGTTGAATTGATAATTTTATACCCCTCCGCTGTGTACGCTCCTCATACGTTAGGCTGATGTTCCGCGTACGTTTCTCATATGTCGGAGGTACGCTGATATACGTTACTCATACGTCGGTATACGTCCAACTCAAATACACATCACATCACACACGCTCACATACTCTGACATACGCTATGCGTATGCTACTCATACGCTGACGGTACGCTAGGCTCACGTTACTCTAATGGTCATTAACCGAAAATCGACCTCATACGCTGAAAAGTTGTGCGTACAAACAATTTTTCGAAATATTCGTTACGTTCCTCATACGCTGGCTCTATATGCTAGAGTGTGACAGGGCCTTTAGGCATGCAGACTGCTTTTACATACATTTGTCAAAGAATGGCTCAGGAGCTCAGTGAATTCCAGCGTGGAACTGTGATAGGATGCCACCTGTGCAACAAATCCAGTCGTGACATTTCCTCACTCCTAAATATTCCACAGTCGACTGTCAGCTGTATTATAAGAAAGTGGAAGTGTTTGGGAACGACAGCAACTCAGCCACCAAGTGGTAGGCCATGTAAACTGATGGAGCAGGGTCAGCAGATGCTGAGGCGCATAGTGCCAAGAGGTGGCCAACTTTCTGCAGAGTCAATGGCTACAGACCTTCAAACTTCATGTGTCCTTCAGATTAGCTCAAGAACATGAACAGAGCTTCATGGAATGGGTTTCCATGGCCGAGCAGCTGCATCCAAGCCATACATCACCAAGTGCAATGCAAAGCGTGGGATGCAGTGGTGTAAAGCACACCGCCACTGGACTCTAGAGCAGTGGAAATGCCTTCCCTGGAGTGACCAATCGCGCTTCTCTATCTGATGGACCAGTCTGGGTTTGGCGGTTGCCAGGAGAACGATACTTGTCCGACTGCACTGTGCCAAATGTAAAGTTAGGTGGAGGGGGGATTATGGTGTGGGCTTGTTTATCAGGAGCTGGGCTTGGCCTCTTAGTTCCAGTGAAAGGAACTCTGAATGCTTCAGCATATCAAGAAATTTTGGACAATTCCATGCTCCTAACTTTGTGGGAACAGTTTGGAGCTGGCCCCTTCCTCTTCCGACATGACTGTGCACCAGTGTGCAAAGCAAGGTCCACAAAGACATGGATGTCAGAGTCTGGTGTGGATGAACTTGACTGGCCTGCACAGAGTCCTGACCTCAGCTTGATAGAATACCTTTGGGATGAATTAGAGCGGAGACTGAGAGCCAGGCCTTCTGGTCCAACATCAGTCTGTGACCTCACAAATGCGCTTCTGGAAGAATGGTCAAAAATTCCCATAAACACACTCCTAAACCTTGTGGACAACCTTCCCAGAAGAGTTGAAGCTGTTATAGCTGCAAAGGGTGGACTGACGTCATATTGAACCCTATGGATTAGGAATGGGATGTCACTTACCTTCATATGCGAGTCAAGGCAGGTGAACGAATATTTTTTTGGCAATATAGTGTATCTAGTATCATTACACTGTGAACGCTCGGAGTAGTTTGCTTTATTTAAAATAAAAAATCCCACTTGTCTTTTGCTATTTGAGACAAAAAAAGGCATGCTACAGTTTATACTGTCATGTTGTAAAGGGAAGATGTTGCCTTTGAGTGCTTTTTTACATTTAATAATGGCCAAATTAATTTGTGTTTTTTTGACTAGAATTTCCTGGAAAAAGTGTTTTTCATGCCAAAGTGAAACCATATTTCTGCAAAGAAATGTCAATTAATTTGAAATATTAAATGTAAAATAACCGGGCCTATGTGGATAGGTCTCAGTCTCAGTAATTTTACCATATTCTTCAGGTTGCACAGGAATTGTGAATGAACAACCCTTTTTCAAGATCAGCCACAAATTCTCAGTTAGAACATTCACCTTATTGTTTAAAACTATTTCTGTGTAGCTGTCTGTGTGTTTTGGGTCATTATCTTGCTGGAAAACAAATCTTCTCCCAAGTTTCAGTTTCTCTGGCAGACTGCATCGGGTTGTACTCTAGAGACTTCCGTATACTTTGCTTTGCTGTATTAATTTTACCTTTTAACTTGAAGTTCACCCGGAAGTGTCAAAAACTTGCAATATCCCGCCGTCCGCTAGGGTTGGCTCCAAAAAGCTTTTGCTCCATAGACCCCAATTCATTTTTGGAAAAAATAAAATTTGATAGACTGATTTTCTACAGCTCAGGATTTTTTTCCCGTTAGTTTTCATGGTCAAAATGAGAGATCAGGTGGCCGATCTTAAAATAAATCAATACTGAATTTTAAATAAATTGTTAAAGTTGGCGGAGCCAGGGGGCGTGGCTATACTTGATAGACAGCAACAGAAGCCTCTGCGGTAAAACGTGGGCGGGATAAGAGAGGATTCTACAGGCCAAAGCCAAAATCAACTTTTAGTGGCCAAAAAAATTGAATCCTACTTTTTGCATCCTTTGTGCGTAATAATTTGTCTGTGTGTCACATGGAGATGTTTAGTGCATTTTATGTGCCCTTGGGCCTCTGTCATCCTCTGCAGCATGCCTGTTGGAACTTAACATAGCTGCATGATGAGTGGTAGTATTACAGTGCTTGGTGCTGGGTATAGTTCTGTTACTGTTAAGAGTAGACCAAAATTGGAAAATGCCTGTTGTATTTGCTTCCTGCTAATTGCTTGCACTCTTTTTTCTGCACATTCCATTATTTTTTAGAAATTATATTTTATTTTTCAGCACTGCAATGCATTCTACACAATAGCCACATGGTCCTTAGCCAGGCAACCACAGGAGGACCTGGGCCTGTACTAAGTACTGTACAGGAGTAAGTTCAAGAATTACTTGTGAATTCTTGATCTTACTGGCTCCATCAGGAGATGCACTAACAACCAGATTATTATGAAATCAAAGACAACACAGTACTTTGTCACACTCTTCACAGTTGAGTAGACTATTTAATAACGCGTATTCATGCTACACAAATGTAAAACATGTTGAGTGGCAAAACAGCATTGTAAAAAATATCCGAGCACCTTGTATAGTAGCTACACGTGTGACGTTTCTAAAAATCAAACAGTTTGGCAATCGGTTCAAAATTCAGCGAATAATTCCACTTTGAGATTCAGCAGTACCTCTTGCCTCCGTAGATGTCTATGCACCGCTGCCTCCGCTGGTCCCGTTCCGAGATGGCGGCGCTGCAGGCACGTCTCTCGACAGCCTATGAGGCGTCTACGTATGTTGACCGAGCGCCGGGAATCATGGGAGGTTAATGACATCATACAAAATTACTGTCCCCATGAAGAAAACATAGGCGGTTCAGCTCTGTGATTTTTGGCTAAAACTTGGATTTGGAGGTCAGTCGCCAAAATCAAAATATTTTGGCCCCTAACCAGGGTGGTTTATGTCATTTTTGGTCGCCAAAATCATTTTTTAGTCGCAAATGGCGACCTGGCGACCGTCTAAATCGAGCGCTGCATCACCTGTCTGGTCACTTGGGTTATGTTCAAAAACATTGCAGATAAGCGCTACACGTGCAAAGTGCAAACTTTATGCTCAATATAATTCATGAAATTCTCTTTAGTTTACCACAAAGCAAATTACTGAATGTCTACCATGTAAAAAGGGGATTCCCAACCTTTGGTTGTCCTGTGAACCAATCATGTGAGCAGTTGATTGGCAACTGTTTTTTCTCACACTGTTTTATTTGAATATTTTTTAAGCTATTGAAAGCTAAAAATTTAAAGTATTCACTCTGTATTTTAAGTGCGCCCTAAAAAGGAACACAACATTGATACCTAAAGTTCATTTGTGACCCCCAGGTAGGGAACCTCTGTTATAGATAATAATGAATGACTATGCAAGGGAGGGATTTCACATGAAAACAAGCTGTATTTTAGGATAACAAATCAGAACTGGTAGCACAGAACCATGTTCACTCCTATAAATCTCAAGATGTTCATTTCAGGTATTAAAACCCTCAACACTGGTACAAATTAACTAATGAGAGATAACAGTTCCACCGGAGATGTGTGGCTGGCTTTGCTTTGATGTCAGCACCAGCCACTAAGATAACGGATCTGAAAAAAAGCTGATGTCTCTGAAATAAAAACAGTTTTTTAATTTTTATTCTGGTGCCTCTCCGTCAGTCTCTGAAGCCGCTCCATCTTCTGCATTTTCATTCATCATGTTTTGGTATTTACTCTTGAAAAATCCAGCCTGAGAGAATAGAGGAAGGTATAGGTATTACTTAAAACTGCTGCAATCAGAGTCATCATACAGAAATGAAAGAAACCAAAGCAGATAGGACGAAAACTGGTTATTTCGTATTTGAAAATGAAAAGTCACTGCTAATACATATTTTGCCATAAAGATGTCCTTCCCTGTCTGATAAACTGAAAAAGTGTATGAATATTGCCCCACCTTATACAAGCCAGCAGTGAGTAAAGCCAGGAAAGCCAATCCTCCCAGGGAGCCTCCAACAATCTCTTTGGTGAAATCTGGTTCAGGATACACCTCGACCTCAGTCTCAATCTGAGAGAGAAAGTCACAGAATGTGGATGAAACCGAAGCTCATTTGTAATGCAAATTAATTAGAGAATCTAATGTGTACTCACTTTGCGAACAGGTGGATTGTTGTTGGTCCCCGTTGAAAAGAAGATGTACTGGTTTGTGTCATACTCCAGACTGGCTGTGCTGGTCAGCAGGAATTTTGCAGATTTAAGTCCAACCTGAGAATAAAAAACAGTTGTGTGAGCCTTTTGATTAAATTTTTTTTTTTGTCTTTTTTCGATTGTCTTAGAAAATTTCAGACTGCGTCTCAATGCAGCAAAATTACCTGCTCTATCCACCCTGAACTAATGTTGGCAGAGATTGTGTATGTCTTAGTATCCAGGCTTTCCATGAATCTGGTGCACCGGAACACTCTACATCTGGCTACAGAGCAGTCCTGAGAGGGAATAGAGAAAAGTGAATGCAAAGAAAGCCACAGTATAATTTCTAAATGTCAAATTTCAACAGATAAATTGTAGAGGCATACTTACCACCACCATAGTTTTCCGTATCTGAGCAACAAAGTCTCGGACAACAGGTTCTTCATCATTTGTTTCTCTTTGGCAATCTGGAATCTGAAAATGAGCTCATTTTTGTCAGTTTGACTCTCTCAATCTAGACATTTATGGGATCAGTAACATATATTACCTGCAAGCTGCTCAAATCCGCCCAAATGTCTTTATCATTGAGCTGAACTGGAACCCTGATCACCACAGTGAAATTCAGAGCCCTGATGTCATTTGTAACCTAAGGAAAAGGAGAAAAGATAATTAAACATTGAGATCAAGTCTGAATCAAGGTGGTTGACCATTAATACTATTATATGAAGAAAAATGTTACCTTAATTGGCTGCAGGACTGGCTTCTGCAAATCATTCTTTCCAAAGCTGAAATTGTTGTAGCTGAGGGAGCTAAGCAGATATTTTGAACATTTATTAGATATAAGGAAAAGGTCCTTTATTATGATTATATACTATATATCACTACATACTAAAGATTACTATCACTTTATATATGGTTTCTTTTGTTTTAGCTAGAATCACACAAACCTTTCGAGTGTAATGAATATGCTGTATTTCACATTAATCCCTTTCATTTGGTAGAGTTCACTTTTAGGGTCGTGCTCCTTATTTCCACTGAAAGAAAAAAGTGAAAATAATCATATATGTCATTATAGATCTGTTATACAAATGAGGCATGTCTGAAGCAGATGAACAGTACCTGCTGGCATTGGCTGTGATGTAGATTCTTTCATCCAGTTGACTGTTGGTTTCAATCCCATAAGAAATAACGAATAAAGCCTAAAGAAAATGAAATGAGTGAGAGCAATCAGACTGTCTCCTGCCTGACTTGGTGGTCTGTGCAGCAGTGAGGAGGCAAACAACCAACAAACCTTAGCATTGTTCTTGAAAATAGGCTTATCAACAGTGCAGTCTGTCTTTCCAACCACTAAACCATCCTCACTGTCCAAGGATCTGCACTCAATTCTTCCCTTTATTAAGAAAAAAAACACGATAAATTACTGCTGTGTGGCTTTGGAGAGCAGAGATGAACTATAACAGATTTGACCCTGATGTCTTACCTGAAGTATTGTGAACTTCCTATAAGAGATCCCTGGTGGGTATGTGAGTGTAACCAGGCTGTTGTAGGAGTTTTCTCCACGGTTCTCCACTGAGACTGTGACATTCAAGAGCTCATCGATGCCCACTTTAACCTCTGAGGAGCTGACAGATTATGTGGAAGGACCAGAATGAAGGTTGACACCACAGACAATGTGACACAGGATTACTTTGAAATGAACTCTAACATGGTCAGAGTGGAAATGCTAACAAGCTGATAAGAAGTCAGTATGATATTTACTGTGGTCGCTAGCTTAAGTTAGCATGCCAACATTTCCTAATAGCAAAGAACACTGATTGCTGTCATCAGTTATACAGGTATTAGTTGCAGACCAACAAAAAATTACAAATAAAAATTGCCCTGGTGATGATGATGACATGAAAAATTAAAGGTCCAATGTGTAGTATTTAGGGGGATATATTGGTTGTAATTGGTATGTAATCACCTGAAAATAGAAGCGCAATGAAAATTTCTACATTTTACTGGGGTTTAATATATGTTTCTGCTAACACTATTTACTTTGCTTATTTAATATATTAACTGTATATATATTCAAGATGTGAAGGCCAAAGACAGTCTTGTTCGTGGAAGAGTTGGACAACACCGTGTTTCATAGCACTTATTCAGGTTGTTTTTTCCTCACTAGGTTCTCGCTTGTGTTGTATCTACTCTCAGATGTACTTTGCTTTGGATTCAAGTGTCTGCCAAATCAAACTGTAGAATTGTGGAAAACCATAAGAGATTAAATCTCAACTTCTTTTCCCTCAACTAGAAAGACAAACCTCCCTATGAGCTGAAATTTTACTCATTGGTTCTTTTCTTTGGGAAGCAAGAGTTCATTACACCAAATTACTCTGATGGACACTTGTTCTTTCTGAAATTAGTTTTTGTAGAAATTCTCCAACAAATATTTCTTTTGTTACTTTAGAATTTGCCCTTTATATCTACAGGATAAAATGGAGTTTACCATGTTCCCAACACTGATGATAGAGACCCTTTTGCATTTGAAGTGGCCACAGTAGGTTCTCCGAAAGGCTCGGAAGGGAAGGGCGATGTAAGAGTTGTTCAACCTGTTGCAATGTGAAACCTCACTGCTTGAGGCCACAAAATCTTATATACTGGACATTTAAGACATAACCAAAGAGTTCACCCTGAAGGAACAAATGATATATGCACCAAATGTCCATCCATCCATTTTCTTCCGCTTATCCGGGGCCGTGTCGCGGAGGCAGCAGGCGAAGCAGGTCGTTCCAGACGTCCCTACCCCCAGCAACGCTTTCCAGCTCTTCCTGGGGGATCCCGAGGCGTTCCCAGGCCAGATGAGATATATAATCCCTCCAGGGAGTTCTGGGTCTACCCCGGGGTCTCCTCCCAGACGGACGTGCTCGGAAAACCTCCAAAGGAAGTTTCCCTGGAGGCATCCGAATCAGATGGCCAAACTACCTCAACTGGCTCCTTTCGATGCGAAGGAGCAACGGCTCTACTCTGAGCTCCCTCCGGATGTCTGAGCTCCTCACCCTATCTCTGAGGCTGAGTCCAAGCACCCTACGGAGGAAGCTCATTTCGGTCGCTTGTATCCGCGATCTTGTTCTTTTACCCAAAGGTCATGCCCATAGGTGAGGGTTGGAACGTAGATGGACCGGTAAATCGAGAGTTTCGCTTTACGGCTCAGCTCCCTCTTCACGACGGTTCGGTACAATCCCCGCATTACTGCTGACGCCGCACCAATCCGCCTGTCCATCTCTCGCTCCATTTTCCCATCACTCGTGAACAAGATCCCGAGATACTTGAACTCCTTCGCTTGGGGAAGGACCTCCCCCCCCCCCCCCCAACCCAGAGGAAGCAATCCACCGGTTTCCGGCAGAGAACCATGGCTTCGGACTTGGAGGTGCTGATCCGCATCCCTGCCGCTTCACACTCGGCTGCAATCCGCTCCAGTGCGTGCTGGAGGTCACGGTCTGAGGACGCCAACAAAACCACATCATCTGCAAAAAGCAGACATGCGATCCTGAGGCACCCAAACTGGAAACCCTTCCCACCATGACTGCGCCTTGAAATCCTGTCCATGAAGACCACAAACAGGATTGGAGACAAGGGGCAGCCCTGGCGGAGTCCAACACCCACTGGAAACGTGCCTGACTTAGTGCAGAGTATGCGGACACAGCTCTCACTTTGGTCGTACAGGGACCGACTCATAGCAACGAGCTCGGTACCCCATACTCCCTCCCGCAGTGCCTCCCACAGAGCTTCTCGGGGGACACGGTCGTAGGCCTTCTCCAGATCCACAAAACACATGAAGACTGGCAGGTCAAACTCCCATGCCCCCCTCAGCAGCTCCGCAAGGGTAAAGAGCTGGTCCGCTGTTCCACGACCGGGATGGAATCGGCATTGCTCCTCCTGAATCCGAGGTTCGACTATCGGTCGGAGCCTCCCTTCCAGCACCCTAGAGTAAACTTTCCCGGGGAGGCTGAGAAGTGTGATATCCCGGTAGTTGGCACACACTCTCCGGTCCCCCTTTATGAAAATAGGGACCACCACCCCGGTCTGCTACTCCACAGGTACTGTACCCGATGCCCACGTGACATTGTATAGACGTGTCAACCAAGACAGTCCAACAATGTCCAGAGCCTTCAGCATCTCAGGGTGAATCTCGTTCACACCTGGCGCCTTGGCACCGAGGAGCTTCTTAACTACCTCGGCGACCTCTGCCACGGATATGGACGGAGATCCCCCCGATACCAAATGTCATTGCAGTTTGTCAAATATGTAGCTGAAGAAGTAAAGCAGCAACTCGAGCCATAAATTGACACCAAAGGGGGATGATCTCAGTGTAAATCTTTGTATTTCATCCTTTGGAAACCAGGATTGTTTTTGACCAAAATTGATTGACAAAAGTTTGGTGTTTGGCCCAAAGTATCAACCGACCTTTACTCTATTGTACTGAATCCAAAACTAAAACAAAAGCAATAAGAACATGCTGACCTGTTAAACCATGCAAACTATTTGTACTAGCAGAGAAAAGAAAAATACAATGTGCCCACACATTCAAACAAAGCTTCACTTACGTAACTTGACCTCACCTGGAGAAGTTGAAATCCACTTTCAGATTATCTACACATTTGTCATCCATGCCGCAGTTGATCTCAAACCCAATCTGTGGAAGACGATATGAAATAAAATGTATTTGTTCAGAAAGTCCAAGTGAATCATCAGGTTCAGGTCATCAGGTGTCTTTGAAGTTTACTTACAGAATAAAAGGTTGTTGTTTGAGCCTGCTGAGCAAGACTTGGTCTGAGATTTGTGTTCGAGGGCAAACCATCAAATGTGAATCTGACCTCATTGGAAAGTTCATTGAGAGCATCTTCTGGACAAGCCTGCAAGGAGGAGGCATTATTATTAAAGAGCATTTCTAAAGGTTCTGGGAGTTAGTTTGGATTCACAGCTAGAGGACTCTTAAAAACAAAAAAGGTGTCAGAAATGTTTTATTGGCCAAATTAACCATTGATAGTTGTACTCAGTCTTCCTTGTGTGATTGGATTTTTACCTCAATGATGAAGTTCACACGGGTGCACTTTTGCGTACTTAAGTCAACAATTAGGGATCCGGCCTCTGCTTGCTGTTTGTCACTGATGTAAGCTCGATTATTTGGTGGCTTGTGAGTGGCGTCCAACGTGAAAGTAAAATTAATCCTTGCTTGAGCTGAAATAGATTAGAGTTTCAGGAAAATGCTACAAATGCACACTGAATTTAAATGGAAGAAAAGGTGAGGTGAATGAGGAACCTGTGTTCACTGTAGAGACTCTGGTCATGGTGAAGCAGATCGTAGCTTTCCCGTTCAGGGGCTGTGTGCAGTCTGTATTCTGAGTGGGGATCTGGGTTGGGTTGAATGACACCTCAGTTTCCACCATTACGATAGGCCTTGACCTGAGAAAGGACATAGTAGGAAGATACATGTCAGCAAGTTTTAGTTTTGGGGTTAATAATCACTACGACCACCACTAACTTCATACTTGTCACTTTGCTTTAGTCTCCATACACTGCAGAGCTATATATATATTTTTTTTTAAAAACATATGGTTCCATGTAAATACAGCAAGATTACAAATGGCAGGATTACAGTAGACAGCAGAAATGCATTTCATCAAATCTCACCTGAGTAAGACAACTGTGCCCATTGAACCCACCGCTAAGTCAGGTAGTCTGTCACCACTCTGGTCGAAAGACGACTGACTGATCGACATGCCGAAGAACTTCAGTCCTGACTGGACTTCAGAGGCAGCTATTCTCTGTGTAAATGGAAATATGATATTTTATATAATCATTTTGCAAACTGCATAGCTCTCATGCACAAAAACACGAGACTTTACACCTGACGGTGTTCAGTCTTCTCTGTGAGGTCTTGAAAGTTGTTCACCTGTGATAAAGCAGGACTGATTCTTACTCCTCCTTCACCATGGAATATGTAGATACTGCCTTGACCCTCGTTCTCCAAAGGTGCTCCAACTGCCAAGTCTCTGAATCCATCTGCGTTCAGGTCAGGCAGCACAGCGAGAGAAGACCCAAACCTTCCATTGTCAGATTCATCTCCTCTTAGGACTAATGGAGCATCAAACTGACACTCAACTTTCTGGTGAAAATACAAGAAAGAGAGTGAATGCTTCAAGCTCAATGAAAAGTAGATAAAAGAAAACAGATGGATGCATTTAGTGGCACTAGATATAACTGCCATTTACCAAACGAACTACTCTGCAAACGTAAACTCTTCCCTCCCTGTTGGGTTCCTTGTACATTGGGGCGGATATGAGGACGAGATCAGAGTAGCCGTCAGAGTTCAGATCCATGGCACAAACCTCAGCCCCAAAATATTCACCAGTCTGAAACTGCAACAAATCAGCAACAAAAAGATAAACAAAAGCAGGAAGTTTTATTGAAGAAAATAATTGAAATGTGATTTAAGTTGCCCCTCAGGACCACCTGGCTCTGTACTGTATGTACCTGCCATGGATGGGGATCAATCCTTTGGTTAAAGCTTTCTCTGTAAACAGCCATTGCAATTCCTCTGTGTTCGTATCTCGGAGCACCAAGAACTGTCAGGAGGCCGTCCCTGGTTTTAACAGCTGCCATGGAGTAACCTAGAGTTTAACAGTTAGGGGGCCAAGGCAAAAGAGAAAAACTGTTACAATATACAGAAGTTTAGCCAATGTAGACAGGTTGTGTATCATTACCTCTGCAGGGAACAACCAAATGTTCCATAAAGAATCCTACATTTTATTGTCTTGTGTCCACTGCATGTCTTTACATTGTTCTTCCCTGAACACATTGATAAGCTACTGCAGATTCTAAATCTTAATTTTTTATTTATTTATTTATTTTATTTTATTTTATTTTTTTTGGGGGGGGGGGGTTGGGCTTTATTGGCTTTGTTAACAGGACAGCAATGACAGAGACACAGGAATGTGGGGAGAAGAAAATAATAGGGAAAGAACCTGCAGCAAAAATTCCTCGGCCTATAGCCGCTGTTTATGTGTTGCCCGCACAACCTGTTGAGCTACTGGGTCGCCCCGGTTCCAGTGTATTTTTGCAAAGGGAAATGGAATATTTTATCTTTAAAATTACAGGCCGTCATGGTGTTTCAAACTCGCTATTCCACCTTTACATCTTTCCTGCCACTTTTCCAAACTTATTAGTGTGTTATTAAAAACTTGGATGAAGAATTACAGTAGAGCTGTACATACATGTGCGTTGTGAATTGGTGATAATTGAATTGAAATGAACCTAATTGAGCTGAGCTGAGCTAAAATGAATGGAATTTAATTAAATTGAATGAATTAATTGAATTGAACTTAAATCAACTAAAACAAACTGAACTGAACTGGGGCTGCACAGTGGCTCGGTGGTTAGCAATTTGGCCTTGCAGCTAGAAGATCCCCGGTCTACGTCCCCACCTTCCCCGGATCTTTCTGCATGGAGTTTGCATGTTCTCCCTGTGCATACGTCGGCTCTGTCCAGGTACTTCGACTTCCTCCCACAGTCCAAAAAAATGCTGAGGTTAATTGGTGATTCTAAATTGTCTGTAGGTGTGAATGCGAGTGTGATTGTTTGTCTGTATCTGTAGCCCTGTGATAGACTGGTGAGCTGTCTCGGTTTCCCCTGCCTTCACCCCAAATCAGCTGGGATAGACTCCAGCCCCACTGTGACCCTTGTGAGGATTCAACAGTCTATAGATAATGGATGGATGGGTGATAATGGATGAATTGAACTGATCAAATTGAATTAAATATACATAATCACACATGCGATTATGGTTTGTTCTTGCTGTAATATTCTTACCTAGATAACTGTCAGGCTTCATAGATTCAGGCTCATATGAGTTAATTCTGTCGCCTCGTCTTATATATTGTGTGTAGCCTCCCTTCCACTGGTTTGCACCAACAACAGCCATCTGAATCCCCTGCAAAATAGGCAAAAGTACAAAATCTATTTGTTTGGTGCAAAACCTCTGGCAAATAAAAAGCTCAGTTTTCACATCTGATTATGAGATCGTGAGTCTGTTTTCCGAAGAATATAATAATGTATGTAGCCCGTTGAGTTTCCAGAGTTTTCTGTTACCCCTGGTACATAAGTTGCACTGAATCCCTCTTGAGACATTTGCATTTTCAGGGATTCACCACCGCTTTGAGATCCTGCAACAGCAAAGTAAATGAGCATTTAAAGGGAGACGCAATTAAACAATCACAATTTACAAGTTCAAGTTTAGACTGCAGATTTGAAATTATTGTTTTCTGATCGACATTAACAGGAATTTCAACACAATGAAGTTTGCATTTGTACCTTCGATAGCGAAGATGCTGTCCTGCAACGTCTGTCTGATTATTTCGAGGGCATCAAAACTTTCCACTTGAAACACGTGTTTTGCCGCGGGAGAAGATGCAATGATGTTCAGTTCATCTTTTGCCTTCTGATCATGAAATGCACTCCCCACCTAAGTTCATTGAAAAAAGCATGTTGTATGGACTCTGTTCACTGAATTTTGTAGCCACATGTAATATATTACTGAGTTAATTCATATTAATTACAGTGTCAATGAACAAACTAACATGTGATGCTGTAAAAGGATTTATACACATCATCTTTTGTAGTAGAAAAACAGGCTGACATTTAAATTGAGATTTTAAAAAAAAACTCTGAGATTTGACCATCAGACAGTATCATGTGATCCTACAGTCTCAAAACTGGCAGAAATACAATGTCAGTATAAAACTACCTTATACATAAAACCAGACTACTCACCCCAATAGCAAATCGAACAATTTTTTTCCCTTCAGCTAACCGTGCTGCACTTGGCAAACTCTTTCGGTCATGAGATGCTCCGTCAGTGATGACTATCAAGATCTTCTTCACGTTTAATCTGGAACCTCTTTGTGCATTGAAAACGTTATTGCTGTCAAATAAAAGAATCTATTTTCAATTCAACTTTTTTCACAGTATATTTTATCATCTTACAAGACTAACTGCATGATTGATTCTATAATATTTAAAGATGTTTTTATTGTATCATCTATCAACATCACAGAAATGTTTGTACTGCGCTGGATGTTTGCAGCTTGTGTTTCTAAAAATCTGAGCAATTTATCTCAGTAGTACAAGTATAATTTTCCAAATTTAGCCACTTTTTACATCAGGCCTTGGTTGGGTTTTTTTCATCCACGTCACACAGTGTACAGTGTGCTCACATTCATTGGAAATTAAAGACAGAGTGTCCAGATAGAAAATCAACATGACAATTACAATGTCAGTTGTAGCTCATTAGTAATATCATGGCAGCACTTACACGACATATTCAATGGCCTTAGCTGTGTAAGTTGTTTCCCTATGTTGATATATCCCATCAATGTTCTGCTCCCAGTTTCCACTTGAGAAAAAATCATCAAAGTAATAATGGACCTGGGGTGATCTGGAGAACTGGGAAACTGAAAACTGAAATAAAGGAAAGAAAAATGATCAAATCTCGCAAATTTCCTTTTGTCTTTTTGAGGTTAAATACATTGAAACCGTGGAGTTATTTTGTGCATGTGCTTCAATTTTACCTGTGTGTCTTCTGACAGAAATGACCGGACCATTTTTTTCACAAAATCCTTCATTTTTTGAAAATCTTGTGGAGAAACGCTGCCTGAACCGTCCAACAGGAAGGCAATGTCTGCTTTTGTGCACTCTGTCAAAGTGATGAGTCAGAAATGAGATTTATGAATTAATCACACCATGCAACAAATGGATTCAGTGTTTTTTAACAAACTGACTGAATCCCTGCATTTCCTGGGTGACAACAACAATAATCACTCTTTACTGATTGTAACTGTGAATATATTTTTTGCTTAGTTTAAAAAATCGTGGACATGATTTGATTTCTTTTCTGTTTTGGTTATAAAATATGACATGAGCAGCAGATTAAGAAGACATGTAGAGTTCATTTGAAACTCCATTTTATAAATTTTCAGAAAGCTTATTTTTTTTTATTGTTTACATGAGAGAATAATAATTACAATAATAATTTATTTTTTCTCTGTTTTGTCATGTATATTTCTACTGAGTTAAATCCACTTAACTTCAGTTTGATTGATATTATCTCAAGTAAATAATAAAAGGAAAAAGTTTTCTGAAAATTTGTCAAAACGGAGTTATCTGTTTTTGCAAATAAACTCTTCAAATGCTTCTCGAGATGGTAATGACAAATGTCTAACTATAAATATAATTATTCACCGTGGAGGCCAACATTTCTCAGTATTCTGTAACATTTTTCCTTTGAAAATGTGTGTTTTTCTAGGAGGTTTTTTAGAGGTTTATAAAGTAATATTGTAGCGCACAGTTTGATTCCCATCCTTATCTCAGGGACTCAAGACAAAGAAAAAAATCAAATGCAACAAATTTGATGTCAGTTTGTTTTGCTGCTGTTGGATATCTGAAATTTGTCATGTTTCATTACTATTACTATTTTGATTTACTATTTGAATTACTCTTTGGTTTAAGGATAACAAAGCCACCCATTTTAAATGCAGTTAGTGTTATTCCTTTCTGCAGGCTGTAAGAAATCACATCAGACTGACTGATTTGAAAAATGTGTTGAGCTGTTAGTATCATGACCTGAGAATAAAATGAACAGATTCCAGGATCTAATGATGTGCATGTTGTGTGTGTGTGTGTGTGTGTGTCTGTGTGTGTGTGTGTGTGTGTGTGTGTGTGTGTACTTGTTTCTGCTATACCGGTGGGGACTTTGACCTGACTATTTGCTATAAAGGTGGGGACCTAAAATGAGGTCCCCACGGGTGGCAACACCGTTTTCTTGGCCATATTGTTGTTAATAAAAAATGTAAAAGTGCAAAAATGTTTGTTTAGGGTTAGGCATTGATTTGGTGATGGTTAAGGTTAGGGTTAGGGTAAGGGTTAGGAATTAGATATGAATGGGAGTCAATGGTAAGTCCCCACCGGTATAGAAAAACAAACATATGTGTGTGTGTGTGTTCCTGTACTTGCTACATGATGAGTACCATTTTCTGCATTTAACTATCAAAGTGAGGACATTTTTACAAAGTGAGGACATTTTGGCCGGTCCTCACTTTGAAACAGCCATGTTTGAGGGTGAAGACCTCTTTTTAGAGAACAGGTATGAATTGAGGTTTGGTTAGGGTTAGGGTAAGGATTAAGTTTTGGCAATCAGTTGTGATAGTTAAGGTTAGGGTAAGGCTCTAGGAAATGCATTACGCCTATGGATGTCCTCACTAAGATAGAAGTACAAACGTGTGTGTGTGTGTGTGTGTGTGTGTGTGTGTGTGTGTGTGTGTGTGTGTTTGTGTGTGTGTAATGGCATATGGATGTTTTGTACAAACTCAACAAACAGTTACCTTCAAGAGAAGAAGGCATAGGAGATCCAAATCTGTTCTGGCTGGATATCTGAAAGCAGACACCGTTATACATGGTGATACTTTTGCAGTCCCTAGGGATGGTTGGGCCACATGCCTGAAAGCAAACAAAGGTTTAGATCTGAATAAGAGGTTCATTATTTTCTGGCCCTTCAACATTTTCAAGATGCAACAACTGGGATTTCTGGGTTTTCACCAGTGCAAACAGGATAAGAGATTTGTATATGGGTCAATGTATAATTGCAGGACTTTTTGTAACAGAGTTGACATTTTTTGCTGTTTTCAGGCCTAAAATCAGCATGGCCGCCTAGAACCAAACACCACATGGTATTTTTACAGAAAGATTCTTCTAAAATATTGCATATACAATTGAATAAAAGTGAAATTGAACGTTATATGTCATGATATTTGTTACAAATTTATGATGATGTTGTGATTAAATGCTCTTTATGATTTCAAACTACTGTATAACTGTGTGACTCGGAACTCATATCACACAATGTACCCAGTAAATTTCCATGATTTAACTTTGACCATGAAAATATAACAAGTTAGTCCTGCAAGCAGCCAGCAGAAACTGGCTGCTCAGAAACTGATGATACCAGTGTAACTTGTTTATGCGCCTGCTCAAAAGCTGAACTGTTTCCACCTGTTGTCAGTTACTCATTCAGACTCTGCTCTGTTCAAGTTATTTCTTGCACAAGAAAAACTTTTCTTTGACTTAAGAGATGACTCAAGAATTTTCCTGACAGTATACTAGTAAGCCTGTTGACATGCGATAAATCCACTCTTGACTCACATACTACTCTATATTAAATAACTCAGAAACTTGGAGATTTGGAGTCTTTAAGTTTGTTTTTCTCCAGGAGGAAATGACATCATGTGGAGCAGGTCATGTGATCTAGAATTAACACACTTCCTTGAGAAGTGTTTTTGTAACGGGTAACTTAGTTGAAAGTGATTTCTCAGACACAGATAAAATGTGTCATTTTCCAAAATGAAATTTGATATATTGCCAAAACAGAAATATCTGTCATGATTATCTCAACTGAATAAAAGGAACACAATCAAAACAGTTTTTGACGAAGCTCATTTTATCATTCTTTAGCTAATTAGAAGGTGGTTGTTTGTAAATACGGACAGTTATTTAGTTGACATTTTAGTGATATCCAGTCATTTTTTAAATAAACAATTGTTTAAATAATTATGGAATTGTCAAGACATGATCATAATGAACATAAAAAACTTTAATATAAATGTTTGCAAGACATATCCCATGGATTTCAAAAGTCGCTCAGTTATACAATGGGTACGGAAAGTATTCAGACCCCTTGAAATTTTTCACTCTGTGTCATTGCAGCCATTTGCCAAAATCAAAAAAGTTCATTTTATTTCTCATTAATGTACACTCAGCACCCCATTTTGACAGAAAAAAAGAGAAATGTAAAAATGTTTGCAAATTTATTAAAAAAGAAAAACTGAAATATCATATGGTCATAAGTATTCAGACCCTGTGCTCAGTATGGAGTAGAAGCACCCTTTTCAGCTAGTACAGCCATGAGTCTTCTTGGGAATGAGGCAACAAGTTTTTCACACCTGGATTTGGGGATCCTCTGCCATTCTTCCTTGCAGATCCTCTCCAGTTCTGTCAGGTTGGATGGTGAACATTGGTGGACAGCCATTTTGAGTTCTCTCCAGAGATGTTCAGTTGGGTTTAGGTCAGGGCTCTGGCTGGGCCTGTCAAGAACGGTCACAGAGTTGTTCTGAAGCCACTCCTTTGTTATTTTAGCTGTGTGCTTAGGGTCATTGTCCTGTTGAAAGGTGAACCTTCGGCCCAGTCTGAGGTCCTGAGCACTCTGGAAGAGGTTTTCCTCAAGGATATCTCTGTACTTGGCCGCATTCATCCTTCCTTCAATTGCAACCAGTCGTCCTGTCCCTGCAGCGTAAAAACACCCCCACAACATGATGCTCCCACCACCATGTTTCACTGTAGGATTGTATTGGGCAGGTGATGAGCAGTGCCTAGTTTTCTCCACACATACCGCTTAGAATTAACACCAAAAAGTTCAATCTTGGTCTCATCAGACCAGAGAATCTTATTTCTCATAGTCTGGGAGTCCTTCATGTGTTTTTTGGCAAACTCTATGCAGGCTTTCATGTGTCTTGCACTGAGGAGAGGCTTCCGTCGGGCCACTCTGCCATAAAGCCCCGACTGGTGGAGGGCTGCAGTGATAGTTGACTTTGTGGAACTTTCTCCGATCTCCCGACTGCATCTCTGGAGCTCAGCCACAGTGATCTTTGAGTTCTTCTTTACCTCTCTCACCAAGGCTCTTCTCCCACCATTGCTCAGTTTGGCTGGACGGCCAGGTCTAGGAAGAGTTGTGGTCGTCCCAAACTTCTTCCATTTGAGCATTATGGAGGCCACTGTGCTCTGAGGAACCTTGAGTGCTGCAGAAATTCTTTTGTAACCTTGGCCAGATCTGTGCCTTGCCACAGTTCTGTCTCTGAGCTCCTTGGGCAGTTCCTTTGACCTCATGATTCTCATTTGCTCTGACATGCACTGTGAGCTGTAAGGTCTTATATAGACAGGTGTGTGCCTTTCCTAATCAAGTCCAATCAGTTTAATTAAACACAGCTGGACTCCAATAAAGAAGCAGAACCATCTCGAGGAGGATCAGAAGAAATGGACAGCATGTGAGTTAAATATGAATGTCGCTGCAAAGGGTCTGAATACTTATGACCATGTGATATTTCAGTTTTTCTTTTTTATAAATTTGCAAAAAATTCTACATTTCTGTTTTTTTCTGTCAAGATGGGGTGCTGAGTGTTCATTAATGAGAAATAAAATTAACTTTTTTGATTTTGGCAAATGGCTGCAATGACAGAGAGTGAAAAATTTCAAGGGGTCTGAATACTTCCCGTACCCACTGTATATTGACCCATATCTCTGCACTGATGTTGATATCTGCAGTTCACCAACTCACAATAGTGTTTTGTGTGTCAGGATCACTTTTCATCATCAAACCCAGGGACATATTGACTGCAGCATTTAGCCCTGCAACTAAAGCATTGAAGTCTTGTTAAAACATTCATAAACACTTCAGAGAAGCAAGAGAACAGTGAAACCACCAAAAGTAAAGCACTTTCCAAGTGTTAGCAGCATGATCTCATCCAGACTCAGTGTGATTTAAATTCCCAAATACATTTAACAGGACTGAACAGAAAACACAATTTTGCCCTAAAAATGTACAAATAAAAGAAACTTCATCAGGAACAAATTCACTCTCATTTAACTGCAAGTCAGGATCATTTTTGAGTGTCAACACCAGCATTTTTCTGAGCTATATGAGTATCTATCACCTGAGCCATACAAGGTCCAGTCCCAAGATTGGTTTATGAACTCCCAGAAAATAACTTATCATTTCTGCTGTTTACTGTCTTAGGACATCATGTGTAGATATTTAGAAATGAATGCTTTCCTACCTATGTTTCTGCAGTTGTCGTTGGTGCAGCTGTATATTTGGCCCCTTCCATTTTCTGAATACTGTTCAAGTGGGGCGCTTACGAGCAAACTGAGGAAATGAAACCAGAACAGGACACATATCTGGTCAGCACAATACAGTGAAATAAACCCCATATTTTCCTATTAATAGACCCTCTCATGTGTAGACATGTTGTGACTCAGTCTGCCTGCTAAGGGCCAGTGATGATCAGGCAGCTTTGCCACACACAGTCAAAAACCAATTCTGGATCAAAACTTGGAGTCTTTAAAAAGTTCTCAAGAAAGAGTCTTCAAGCAGTCTTCAGAGTCTGATGTGAATAATGTTTATTCAATGCAGAGGCTGTAAGAACCAACATGAGCAAAATCTCGAGATTTTTACTGCCGAAACAAAGCATTGCATCAACTTTTATTGCAAATTTATATGCAAATTTCTTCTAAACTCACTTCTTCCACCCTTAAAAGCCACAGCCCATCGTCTTAAGACCCAATCAGGATTCCCATGAAGTAATCGTACCCAAAGTTTGGACCCCTCCTCTCTTTTATTTCTGCGAGGTTGGCATTTTTTCTGCTTAGCTCGGCGAGTTTCAAGTAACGAGCGCCGACGTAGAGAGGACATGAACTTCCTGTCTCATGCCTGATATGGGCTTCCATAGAATTCCACTGGGTTGCCGCTTCACACAGGATTATTTAATGCACTCATAACTTCAGCTGACCTGTTTGGTCTCCTGATCTCATCTTTATTAGCTCTGAAATTTGATTCACACATTCCACTTTGTCTAGTTTTGTCTTTTGTTCAATTTTAAACCACAACAGATATCACAGAGATGAAACCTGGGGGGGGGAAAGCTTAAGTAGCAGATAGATGTCATTTAGTTTTAAACCCACATTCAACACAACAATGCACAAAGTCACTCACTCTGATTGTCTTTGCACCACCTGGTAGCCAAAACCTGCAGCAGGGTTCCTCAGAGTCTTCCAAGCCACAGGATCAATATTGTAACAAAGTGCACCTTGAAACACTGAGGAAGGAAGGTTATTTGTCTTTTTTAAAGTCACTTAGTGCCTGATGATATTGTGTTTGTAGCACCTTTGTTGTAACTGTGTGGGTTCTTTTTTTTTCTTTTTACAGCAATAAGTAAGAGGTCTTTATCTGTACAATGATTCTGTATTATTATTCTGCACAAGAATATCCTTCAGAATAAATAAAAAATATCTTATCTTCTTTCCTGACACTGACTAAAATTATACAAATTACAACATCGTGTTAGTATTTGACACTTTGGTTTCCTGTACATTTAAGTAAGTGAAATGCTGTTATGTGATAGTTTTGCTGTCATGGACAAAAAACGATACAAAATGGTACAATGAGAAGCCCACAGGTTCATCTTTTTTTCATACCAGTGCAGTTTCAGTTTAGTCACTGTGACTTTTAGGGCTTCAACAGCAGTTACAGAAAATATTCTCACGAATCTACCTGCAGTTATTTAGTTTTTGTCAAACATTATTAATGTGGTTTTAACATGGTCTTAGTTGTGTAGCAAGTCACTAGGTAAATCTAGAAGAAAATTAAATACATAAAAGGAAGCTATAAAGGCAGTGTAAGTGGGACTTATAAGTAGGAATATTAGTTTTAATGTTCAAAAAGTTATAATCAATGACAAAACCTCCACTCTCCTGCAGCCCTTCACCACATGAGTGGGTAACAATTTAGGCTCATACATTCAATTGCACAGATGGTTATGGGTCCAGGTTCAAGTATTTAGTTTAGTTGTTGTTTCTGTAGCACATTTTCACTAAAAACATTGAAATAATCTCATTCAAAATCCCAGAGGACTATACAGTACAGCTGTTTTCACAGTCAGGACTTATTGAGCTGGTCACTTCCTCAAGCAGGTAGTTTGATTTACAGAAGAAAATTGTCTTCAAATGTTTTATTAATTCTTATTGTTAATATTGTGGTCATTAATCTGTTAACTGTGGTGTGTTTGTTTAAATGCCGCAAATAACAACGCTGGCTTTAAGAGGGTAAACGAAGCAGCTGCCATAAATGTGAATAAAGTCATATTTTTAATGCAAGGTAGAAACTCACTGTCTTACCTGACAAGATCAGTGTGGCAGTAATTATCCAGTCCATTGTGTTAATCCTTTGACTTAAAGTATGATGTACCCTCAAAGCTCCAACAAATGCATTTAGACACTATGTGAGGTAACTTAACTACTCCCACTTCTGCAAGTGTCAAAGACAGATGTTGACAGCAGAGTGCAGAAATCATTCAGTGGCAGCTCAAAGTCGAGGCAGTCGGTTAGAGGTGGGATTAAAATACGGCTGTTTTATTTAGCACACTCTGTGTTGTCACTTTATTGCACAAACCATTGGTGTTGTCTAATTTTGCTCAGATGCTTTAAGAAACTTAAAAAGCACAAATGTGAATTATTATTTAATCAGCAGAAGTACACAATGTCTTAGTTCATTTCAGGGAAATCAGATGAGAGTATATGAAAAATGACAGAAAACAAAGCCCTGTCTCTAACTTGATCAGAGATAAATTCTGTGTTGAGTAAAAGGAAGCAGGTTTCATGAAGGTGAGTCAAACTCTAGATAGTATTCTTTACAACAAAAAGACTTAGCGACAACACCATATAAGATACATTTACTGATGGAAATGCTGATAAAAATAATTTTCTGTGGAAGTTTGTCTTCTTCCCAGACTGGTGGACAAAATAGGAAGTGAATATTTTTATTGTGAAATCCTAATTATCAGCTCTTCTAAGCTTCCTCATGATTCAAAAAAATCTTAAAATAAATAGGTTCATTTCTCCTTTTCTCAACTTACTCAACACTGTGTGATTCCATTTGTTCGTCACAACAATAGATAATATGTCAGTTTTGTAAGTGACAGCCTGTCTGACTTAAAATAGTACTAGATTCAGTATGTGGTCACTTCATGTCTACGTTACCAAAATAACACTGGATATGTTCTATTCAAGTTTTCTTTCTGTATTATGTTGCTATGTTTCAGCATTTCAGCTGAGTGGATATATACACTATCTTGTCAAACGTATTCGCTCACCCATCCAAATAATCAGAATCAGGTGTTCCAATCACTTCCATGGCCACAGGTGTATAAAATCAAGCACGTAGGCATTCAGACTGGTTTTACAAACATTTGTCAAAGAATTGGTCACTCTCAGGAGCTCAGTGAATTCCAGCATGTAACTGTAATGGGAAGCCACCTGTGCAACAAATCCAGTCATGACATTTCCTCGCTCCTAAATATTCCACAGTCAACTGTCAGCTGTATTATAAGAAAGTGGAAGTGTGTGGGAACGACAGCAACTCAGCCACCAAGTGGTAGGCCATGTAAACTGACGGAGCAGGGTCAGTGGATGCTGAGGCGCACAGTGCCAAGAGGTGGCCAACTTTCTGCAGAGTCAATGGCTACAGACCTTCAAACTTCATGTGTCCTTCAGATTAGCTCAAGAACAGTGCTTCAGCAGAGAGCTTCATGGAATGGGTTTCCATGGCCGAGCAGCTGCATCCAAGCCATACATCACCAAGTGCAATGCAAAGCATCAGATGCTGTGGTGTAAAGCAGTGATTCCCAACAAGGGGTACACAAACAGATTGCAGGGGGTACGTGGAAACATTTAATAATTTATTTCCAACCTGGGAGTATTGAGATAAGCCCATCAATAAAATGGAACGTGCGCTACAACTAGTTTCTCCGGGGAGACAATAATCTGAGGCACAGTCGCGCCAAAATGTAAACAGCGGCTAACCTGCAGCCAGGCAAACATGGGTAAATGTCAAGAGGCATTCGACAGGGATGTCCAATCTCTCCAAAGCTTTTCATCCTAGCAACCCAATTACTAACTACTCTCATTAACCATTCAAGCGAAATAGAAGGCATTACAATTTTCGATAAAGAATTTAAATTGAGTCAATTTGCCGATGATACAGTAATTTTTCTGAAAGACAAATCAATGATTCATAAAACCCTTGATATGATCTCCCTTTTTTCAAATGCTTCAGGTTTATCTCTTAATTTAAGTAAATGTGAACTACTCCCAATTCATACCAGTACGGACTCTACAATTTCTTCAATTAAAATAGCGACAGAAGTGAAATACTTAGGAATTACAATATCTAAAAACATCATCAGACGTGAAGACATAAATATCTCTAACCGTATATCAGCTGTTAAAAAATCCCTCAGTCACTGGCTGACCAGAGACCTTACTATTTTTGGTAGAATGTTACTGTCTAAAACTGAAGGTGTCTCTAAATTAATTTACCCTTGCCACTCCATGTATATTTCCACTAACAATATCAATAAAGTCAGTTCAATTATTTTTCAGTTTGTATGGAGAAATAAAACCCACTACATCAAGAAGTCACAACTAGTTAAAGTATATGATAAAGGTGGTGTTAAAGCTCTAAACTTTGAGTCAATGGTTGGCACCTTTAAAATAAATTGGATTAAAGCTTGTCTGTCTCAGCCAAACTCCATGTGGTTTCATATCCCAAGATCTTTGTTTACCAGAATGGGAGGTCTTGACTTCCTCCTAAAGTGTGATTTTGAGATCAACAAAATTCCCATTAAACTCTCCAACTTCCACAGACAGGCTCTTCAGTTTTGGAAGATGATATTTACTCATAATTTTTCTCCTCATGGTTCAACCTTATGGAATAATAGAGTCATCTTAGTTAAAAATAAATGTGTATTTAAGAAAGATTGGTTTGAGCGAGGTATAGTTTTTGTAACTGATTTATTGGACTCCAGTGGCAAATTATTCGATTACACAACTTTTATAACCAACTATGATTTAAATTGCTGCTACCGAGATTATCATAAAATCTGTAAGGCAATTCCCCTGCCTTTGATTCAGATGATTCAGAGTATCATGAACTATACAAACGTGAAGGCTACATTGCCAAAATTACTTATTGATGACTGTAGTTTATTTGACAGGAAATGTAGCAACAAATTAATTAATGCTGCTTTTAAATCTAAAGCTTTTCATGACTATCATAGAGAGGCACGCATTCAAGCTCCGGGGGCACGAAGTGTTTCTCTTTGGATCAAGGCTCTCACCAAATATCTTAAATGGCCCATCCCCCCAAAAGTTAAAGAAACTCATTTTAAGATAATCCACAACATTTATCCAACAAGTGCTTTTCTCAAGAACAGGTTTAGATTTGAAGTAGATCCCTGTGTCTTTTGTCACGAAGAAGAAGAAACACTGGAACACATGTTCTTTTTATGTCCTGTGTCTCAGAAATTCTGGTCTGATATAAGAAGCTGGCCGTTGACTAAAATTAAGGACATTCCAACCCTTGATATCCTTCACGTTATGTTTTATATGGACAATATGAATTCATCTGTCTCTGTTATGGTAAATATTGTTTTGCTTCTGGGTAAACATCATCTTTCATCATCATTGTTGTAAGTGGAGAAATGTGAAGCCCTCCTTTAATTGGTTTATAAGTGACTTCAAGCTGTACTATCTGTCACTCAATAAGACAAATTCCAATTCACTTGCCAGAATGATCAGTGCTGACTTTTCTAATTTTCTCTAATTTTAATTTTGTTTTTTGGACTACAAGGCTATTGCTCCTTTTTCTCAAGTATATGCCTGGACTTATGCACAGTTTTTTCTTTTCAACTCCCCCTTTCCTTTAGGAAAAACTATATTTTATATGGATTTACTTCGACGTCGGCTGACCCACCGCAGCCTCAGTGCTTCTTTTGCGGTGCAATCCTCGCAAATAATTCAATGAAGCCAGCTCATTTACAGCGACACCAGAGCACAAAAAAGGTGAAAAAGGTAAATCCCGACATTAAATGGATGCATTGTATTATTTATCGTGAAGCACTGGCTAGTAAGAGACTGGGTGTGTTGCTGTGTTTGTTGCATTGTTTGCTCTTAAAACACGCAAAATATGTGTGGATCCTTCATTTATTTCCTCGTTACAAATTGATGATTCACAGAAACTGCATTCATGTGAATAAATGATTCTTGTAGGCCTTGGTAAAGCTGGTTCAACTCTTTGAGATCTTGAACCTCAAGTGGGAAGTTGTGGGGATGCTTCTGACACAGACAGCATTTGCACTTTCACCATGGACCTTCAACAGGTAAAACATAACAGATCCCATCGACCAGTTTTTCTCTCACAATTTCAGTTAAGAAACTTTCAGATTGGTAGTGTTGGTAGGTCTCTGATGATTCATCTGTTTTGTATCCACAGGGAGAGATGTTGCAGATGTTCAGGTCTTTAAGAAAGCTTTGAAATTCGCTTCAGTGGTAAAGGAGACAGTTGGCGACATCCCCTCCCCTTAAGCTGTAGCAGGAAATTCTCCAGGTTTCTCCGTTTCGTTATTCCTGTCTTTCACTGTCCCCATTACCTTGATGTTCCTGTTGCTTTCAGCTGCTTGAAGTCTTATATTGCACTGAAATTTCAATTAAATGCACTTACAACACTCAGGTCAAACTGAAGAGCATCTTCATATGAGGCACTTCTAATGAAGTTTACATTTTAAGATCAATAAATAATACTTTATAGTCATGTCATGCTTTTCGATTAACTATACAGGAAAACGTCTTTATTTGAATCTTATTAAATATCGCAAAATTATAGACAGCGTTTAGATTATTTGTTCTGTCACATCTCGTTATACTCATTGTCGCTCCCGTTCAGTCAATCACCGACACAAGGCGTTCTTTTGGTACAGGCGTTTAATTTCACCTTCATGGCGTGAAATTATGTCGTAAGAACTAAACAAACACAAACATAAATTAAACTGAGGTTACACAGAGTACGCTTACAAATATGGAAATAAAATGAAATATATACACACAGACACGTACCTCATTGGCCGCATTAACCAAACGGAATTAAAGAAACTTCAGTCTTCATACGCATCTTTAACGTCTTATACTCCGGTCATTCACGTCTGCTTCAATCATAACGTCCGTCAATTAAAATGAACCTGACGCTACTGCAACCAAAGAACATTAGTTCCGCCTGATGCTTCTCAATCGGGACATAGAAAAGAACAACATTCTCTTATTTGTACAGCAAATAATTGTAGTTCTAATTCAAAATTACATTAACTTAAAATGAACAATCAATATGAACTTAGAACTGCATAGGTTGCTCATATGGCAGCTACACTCATGTTGTGCCTTTTTTGTCTTGTTACCTCATAATGCCATAAATTACGGTTTGTCTTCACATGCAATTTAATTTTATTCTCATACATAAAAAAATATTGAAGCATAAAATGAATGGCTTGTTAGAATACAAATTTAAAACACTGCAACATTACACATTTCGTAATTTATTTCTTAACAAGGCGGTTCACATTGTCAGCAGTAATAATATAGCTATTTTTGTAGCAAGCTAGGAACTTTAAGCATTTTTCGAAGTTTTACAGTATATAATGTGACAAAACCAGAATATAACAGATCATACTGTACAGAATTTCTTCTGATACATTTAACTGTTTGATGGAAAATCTAGAAATTAACACAATGTTTGAGTAAATATAAATTCAGAAATGTATCACTGTCAACCAGCAAAAGGTGGTTCATAAAATATACATTCTAAAGATCCTACCACATTACATCACCTGTCTGGTCACTTAGGTTATGCTCAAAAACATTTCAGATGAGCGCTACATGTGCAAAGTGCAAACTTTATGCTCAATATAATTCATGAAATTCTCTTCACAGTTTACGACAAAGCAAATTACTGAGTGTCTACCATATAAAACAGGGATTCCCAACCTTTGGTTGTCCTGTGAACCACTCACGTGAGCAGTTGATTATCAACTGTTTTTTTCTCTGCTCACACTGTTTATTTGAATATTTTTTAAGCTATTGAAAGCTAAAAATTTAAAGTATTCACTCTGTATTTTAAGTGCGCCCTAAAAAGGAACATAACATTGATAGCTAAAGTTCATTTGTGACCCCCAGGTAGGGAACCTCTGTTATAGATAATAATGAATGACTACGCAAGGGAGGGATTTCACATGAAAACAAGCTGTATTTTAGGATAGCAAATCAGAACTGGTAGCACAGAACCATGTTCACTCCTATAAATCTCAAGATGTTCATTTCAGGTATAAAAACCCTCAACACTGGTACAAATTAACTAATGAGAGATAACAGTTCCACCGGAGATGTGTGGCTGGCTTTGCTTTGATGTCAGCACCAGCCAGCCAGATAACGGATCTGAAAAAAAGCTGACGTCTGTGAGAAAGCAGCAGTTTTTTAAAATTTTTATTCTGGTGCCTCTCCGTCTGTCCCTGGATCTGCTCCATCTTCTGCATTTTCGTTAATCATGTCTTGGTATTTACTCTTGAAAAATCCAGCCTGAGAGAATGGAAAAAGGTATAGGTATTAGTAAAAACTGCTGCAATCAGAGTCATCATACAGAAATGAAAGGAACCAAACAGATATGGTGAAAACTATTAATTACGTATTTGAAAATGATACATATATACATAATGCATATTTTGCCATAAAGATGTCCTTCCCTGTCTGATAAACTGAAAAAGTGTATGAACGTTGCCCCACCTTATACAAGCCAGCAGTGAGTAAAGCCAGGAAAGCCAATCCTCCCAAGGAGCCTCCAACAATCTCTTTGGTGAAATCTGGTTCAGGATACACCTCGACCTCAGTCTCAATCTGAGAGAGAAGGTCACAGGATGTGGATGAAACCGAAGCTCATTTGTAATGCCAATTAATTAGAGAATCCAATGTAAACTCACTTTGCGAACAGGTGGACTGTTGTTAGACCCCGTTGAAAAGAAGATGTACTGGTTTGTGTCATACTCCAGACTGGCTGTGCTGGTCAGCAGGAATTTTGCAGATTCAAGTCCAATCTGAGAATAAAAAAAAAGGTTTTCTGAGCCTTTTGATTACAGTTTTTTGTGTTGTTAGATGTGACAAAAAGATGACTGTCTTAGAAAATTTCAGACTGCATCTAGTCCTGAAAGGACCATAAAATGCTTTCAAGAAGAAAAATTATTTATATAGATGTTTTTTAAAATTAAGGTCAAACAAAGCAGAGGATAGGTATAAGAAATATAAAAATAAATTAGTATGGATAATAAGAAGACATAAAAAGGACTACTATGGTGACTTACTAAATAAAAACAGAAACAATATGAAAGCTACTTGGGGAATAATAAATAGTGTCATCAAAAATGACAGTAAAATCAGCTTATCCAAATTATTTTGTGAAAAATAATTATGATACTGAAAATAAAACTCTCCTGGAGCCCCCGGCCTGTTTCCAGCCCCAAACACCGCTCCACCAGTTGCTTCCCCGCTCCTGCATCCTGGCTTCTCTCACCCTCCGCCATAATCCACATCCCCAACAATAAAGCACATTCTCATTCCAACCAGCCTTGGTAGTGTGGCTCTCTGCTCGGGTCCAACCCGCTAAGTCGTGACACATTTTTTGTTGTGAAAAGCACTAATTTAATTGTAATTGGAGAATTAAATGGTATGTCACTGCCTGTGTTGGCCAGCAGCTTTTTCATTTTGTGTGTGTGTGTGTGTGTGTGTGTGTGTGTGTGTGTGTGTGTGTGTGTGTGTGTGTGTGTGTGTGTGTGTGTGTGTGTGTGTGTGTGTTTATAGGGGTTGTGGGGACCTAATGTCCTCACAACCATAGGAAAACTAAAAGTAATGTCAGTTGAAAGTTTAAACAGTGTTTTCTTGGCCATGTTGTTGTTACTGAAAAAAGTTAATGTTTCTTTAAAACGTTTCTTTAGGGTTAGGCATTGGTTTGGTAAGGGTTAGGGGTTAGATATGAATGGGAGTCAATGGTAGGTCCCTACAAGGATAGGAATACAGAGTGTGAGTGTGTGTGTGTGTGTGTGTGTGTGTGTGTGTGTGTGTATGCGTGCATGTATGTATGTATATATGTATATATTTTCATGTTTCTTTGTTGTTGTTTTTAAGTTCACTTTTTTGTAATTGATTTATCGGGATAAAAGGGCAGACATAATATGACTTGTATTCTTTCTGCTCCCTTTCATTTGTGTTTGGTGACTGTTGTATTTACATGAAACATTTTTTTTCCAAATGAATGAAATAACACAAACAAGCAAACAATCAATGCAGCACAAGTACCTGCTCTATCCATCTTGAACTAATGTTGGCAGAGATCGTGTACGTCTTAGTATCCAGTCTTCCCATGAATCTGGTGCACCTGAACACTCTACATCTGGCAACAGAGCAGTCCTGAGAGGGAATAGAGAAAACTGAATGCAAAGAAAGCCACAGTATAATTTCTAAATGTCAAATTTCAACAGATAAATTGTAGAGGCATACTTACCACCACCATAGTTTTCCGTATCTGAGCAACAAAGTCTCGGACAACAGGTTCTTCATCATTTGTTTCTCTTTGGCAATCTGGAATCTGAAAATGAGCTCATTTTTGTCAGTTTGACTCTCTCAATCTAGACATTTATGGGATCAGTAACATATATTACCTGCAAGCTGCTCAAATCCGCCCAAATGTCTTTATCATTGAGCTGAACTGGAACCCTGATCACCACAGTGAAATTCAGAGCCCTGATGTCATTTGTAACCTAAGGAAAAGGAGAAAAGATCATTAAACATTGAGATCAAGTCTGAATCAAGGTGCTTGAACATTAATATTATTATTATATGAAGTAAAATGTTACCTTAATTGGCTGCATTACTGGCTTCTGCAAATCATTCTTTCCAAAGCTGAAATTGTTGTAGCTGAGGGAGCTAAGCAGATATTTTGAACATTTATTAGATATAAGGAAAAGGCTCTTTATTACAATTATATACTATATATCACTACATACTAAAGATTACTATCACTTTATATATGGTTTCTTTTGTTTTAGCGAGAATCACACAAACCTTTCGATGGTAACAAATATGCTGTATTTCACATTAATCCCTCTCTTTTGGTAGAATTCACTTTTAGGGTCGTGCTCCTTATTTCCACTGAAAGAAAAAAGGGAAAATAATCATATATGTCATTATAGATCTGTTACACAAATGAGGCATGTCTGAAGCAGATGAACAGTACCTGCTGGCATTGGTTGTGATGTAGATTCTTTCATCCAGTTGACTGTTGGTTTCAATCCCATAGGAGACAACGAATAAAGCCTAAAGAAAATGAAATGAGTGAGAGCAATCAGACTGTCTCCTGCTTGACTTTGGTGGTCTGTGCAGCAGTGAGGAGGCAAACAACCAACAAACCTTAGCGTTGTTCTTGAAAATAGGCTTATCAACGGTGCAGTCCGTCTTTCCAACCACTAAACCATCCTCACTGTCCAAGGATCTGCACTCAATTCTTCCCTTTATTAAGAAAAAAAACACGATAAATTACTGCTGTGTGGCTTTGGAGAGCAGAGATGAACTAAAACAGATTTGATCCTGATGTCTTACCTGAAGTATTGTGAACTTCCTATAAGAGATCCCTGGCGGGTATGTGAGTGTAACCAGGCTGTTGTAGGAGTTTTCTCCATGGTTCTCCACTGAGACTGTGACATTCAAGAGCTCATCGATGCCCACTTTAACCTCTGAGGAGCTGACAGATTATGAGGAAGGACAAGAATGAAAGTTGATGCCACAGACAATGTGACACAGAATTACAAGGTCCAACGTGCAGTATTTAGGGGGATATATTGGTTGTAATTGGTATGTAATCACCTGAAAATAGTAGCGCAATGGAAATTTCTATATTTTGCTGGGGTTTAATATATGTTTATGCTAATGCTATTTACTTTGCTTATTTAATATATTAACTGTATATATATATTCAGGATGTGAAGGCCAAAGACAGTCTTGTTCGTGGAAGAGTTTGACAAAACCGTGTTTCATGGCACTTATTACCTCCGCCAGGAGGTTATGTAATCACCGGAGTTTGTTTGTCTGTCTGTCCGTCTGTGTGTGTGTGTGTGTGTGTCTGTTTGTCTGTTAACAGCATAACTCAAAAAGTTTTCCGGATCACCGTCTGGATCCAGGATTTTTTTGAAGGTCTCGGCCATCTCTCAATTGGACAGAGACCTTCAAAAAAATCCTGGATCCAGACGGTGATCCGGATCACCTCCAAAATCGAATCGATTCTTACTTTTGCTCTTCCGGACATCCTGTAAAAATTTGGTGAAAATCCGTCCATGACTTTTTGAGTTATGCTGTTAACGGACAAACAGACACACACACACACACAGACGGACAGACAGACAAACAGACAAACGGCATGGCGGAGGTATGCGCTCTCCGAGTGCTTTTCTAGTTCAGGTTGTTTTCTCCTGACTAGATTCTCGCTTGTGTTGTATCTACCCACAGATGTACTTCGCTTTGGATTCAAGTGTCTGCCAAATCAAACTGTAGAATTGTGGGAAACCATAAGAGACTAAACCTCAACTTCTTTTCCCTCAACGAGAAAGTGTATGAAAGACAAACCTCCCTATAAGCTGAAATTTTACTCATTGGTTCTTTTCTTTGGGAAGCAAGAGTTCATTGTACCAAATTACTCTGATGGACACTTGTTCTTTTTGAAATTAGTTTTTTAGAATTTCTCCAACAAATATTTTGTTATTTTAGAATTTGCCCTTTATATCTACAGGGTAAAATGGAGTCCACCATGTTCCCAAAACTGATTCTCTGAAAGCCTCAGAAGGGAAGGGCGATGTAAGAGTTGTTCAAATAACATACTTTATTGATTTTGAAAAGTAAAATGTGTCCAAATATTCAATCAAAGCTTCACTTTTGTAACTTGACCTCACCTGGAGAAGTTGAAATCCACTTTGAGGTTATCTACACATTTGTCATCTACGCCACAGTTGATCTCAAACCCAATCTGTGGAAGGCAATGTGAAATAAAAGGTATTTGTTCAGAGAGTCTAAGCGAAATCAGATTTGAACAATGGCTGAGTCACATGATGACATCTGGAGACAAGGCTTTGTTGTTCAGGTCATCAGGTGTCTTTGAAAGTTACTTACAGGATAAAAGGTTGTTGTTTGAGCCTGCTGAGCAAGACTTGGTCTGAGATTTGTATTAGAGGGCAAACCATCAAATGTGAATCTGACCTCATTGGAAAGTTCACTGAGAGCATCTTCTGGACAAGCCTGCAAGGAGGAGGCATTATTATTAAAGAGCATTTCTAAAGGTTCTGGGAGTTAGTTTGGATTCACAGCTGGAGGACTCTTAAAAACAAAAAAGGTGTCAGAAATGTTTTATTGGCCAAATTATCCATTGTTATTTGTACTCAGTTTTCCTGGTGTGACTGGATTTTTACCTCAATGGTGAAGTTCACACGGGTGCACTTTTGCATACTTAAGTCAACAATTAGGGATCCGGCCTCTGCTTGTTGTTTGTCGCTGATATAAGCTCGGTTATTTGGCGGCTTGCGAGTGGCATCCAGCGTGAAAGTAAAATTAATCCTTGCTTGAGCTGAAATAGAATAGAGTTTCAGAAAAATGTTACAAATGTACACTGAATTTAAATGGAAAAAAAAGGTGAGGTGAATGAGGAACCTGTGTTCACTGTAGAGACTCTGGTCATGGTGAAGCAGATCGTAGCTTTCCCATTCAGGGGCTGTGTGCAGTCTGTATTCTGAGTGGGGATCTGGGTTGGGTTGAATGACACCTCAGTTTCCACCATTACAATAGGCCTTGACCTGAGAAAGGACGTAGTAGGAAGATACATGTCAGCAAGTTTTAGTTTTGGGGTTAATAATCCAACAGAATAACAAACTGACACTTTTCTGGCCCCCTAATGGAGTCCATGAACTGGCAACCACCACTAACTTCATACTTGTTTAAACTTTTCCTCTTCTTCAAATCTCACCTGAGTAAGACAACTGTGCCCATTGAACCCACCGCTAAGTCAGGTAGTTTGTCATTACTCTGGTCAAAGGACGACTGACTGATCGACATGCCGAAGAACTTCAGTCCCGACTGGACTTCAGATGCAGCTATTCTCTGTGTAAATGGAAATATGATATTTTATATTATTTTGCAAACTGCATCACTCTCATGCGCAAAAATATGAGACTTTACACAGCTGACGGTGTTCAGTCTTCTCTGTGAGGTCTTGAAAGTTGTTCACCTGTGAAAAAGCAGGATCGATTCTTAATCCTCCTTCACCATGGAATATGTAGATGCTGCCTTGACCCTCGTTCTCCAAAGGTGCTCCAACTGCCAAGTCTCTGAATCTATCTGCGTTCAGGTCAGGCAGCACAGCGAGAGAAGACCCAAACCTTCCACTGTCAGATTCATCTCCTCTTAGGACTAATGGAGCATCAAACTGACACTCGACTTTCTGGTGAAAATACAAGAAAGAGAGTGAATGCTTCAAGCTCAATGAAAAGTAGATAAAAGAAAACAGATAGATGCATTTAGTGGCACTAAATATAACTGCCATTTACCAAACGAACTACTCTGCAAACGTAAACTCTTCCCTCCCTGTTGGGTTCCTTGTACATTGGGGCGGATATGAGGACGAGATCAGAGTAGCCGTCAGAGTTCAGATCCATGGCACAAACCTCAGCCCCAAAATATTCACCAGTCTGAAACTGCAACAAATCAGCAACAAAAAGATAAACAAAAGCAGGAAGTTTTTATTGAAGAAAATAATTGTAATGTGATTTAAGTTGTCCCTCAGGACCACCTGGCTCTGTACTGTATGTACCTGCCATGGATAGGGATCAATCTTTTGGCTTGAGCTTTCTCTGTAAACAGCCATTGCAATTCCTCTGTGTTCGTATCTCGGAGCACCAAGAACTGTCAGGAGGCCGTCCCTGGTTTTAACAGCTGCCATGGAGTAACCTGGAGTTTAACAGTTAGGGGGCCAAGGCAGAAGAGAAAAACTGTTACAATATACAGAAGTTTAGCCAATGTAGACAGGTTGTGTATCATTACCTCTGCAGAGAACAACCAAATGTTCCATAAAGAATCCTACATTTTATGTTCTTGTGTCCACTGCATGTCTTTACATTGTTCTTCCCTGAACACATTGATAAGCTACTGCAGATTCTAAATCTAAATTGTATGAGGTTTATTGTATGTACTCATTTTTAATTCCTCTTCTTTCAACTAAATCTAACTGTGATGACTGATTTACTATTCCACTGTATTATTTTTATTTCTTTAGTTTTTTCAGTTTTTTTTTCTTGGCCTGTTTTGGCTTTGACAGGACAGCAATGAGAGAGAGACAGGAAAGTGGGGAGAAGAATACAATAGAGAAAGGACCTGCAGCAAAAAGTCATGGGCCCATGGCCGCTGTTCTTGGGTCACCTGCTCAACCTGTTGAGGTACTGGGGCGCAGAGTCCTGCACTGGGTCAGCTGATTTGCGGGTGGTCTTTAAAAACTTTTTTTTTCTCGGGTTCGGGTCTGGGTGGGAAAAATAGCTTGCGGGTCGGGTCGCGGGTTGTAGATTGACTCATGAGAATCAATATACAATAATAATAAATAAATAAAAACTTAAGTTGGAAGCTGTTTGTAAAGCTGTGACGTGATCCATCAGCTGCGACTGCAGCTTGCACCACGTCTCTTCTGCATCCATTTCCGGGTTACCAAAACAACAAAAATGGCGGAGGACGTGAGTGTAAAGCTGCAGAGCGGAGAGTACACATTAGCCGAAAATTCATCCTCGAGAGCTAAGTCTAAAGTTTGGGAGCATTTTGGTGTTATCATAGATGAAGAAAATAATCAAGTCGCTGGGTTCGCTGCCTGTAAAAAGTGCAGTGAAGTGTTGTCTTACGATAGCCGCAAAGTGGGAACTTCATCATTGAAGAAACACTCGGAGTCGAGCTGCTCTGGAAATGCCGCTGCTGCAAAACCAATCGATCACTTCTTCACAAAAAAAGGTGAACTTAAAGCACCAAGAAAGCAAGATAAAGAGACTGTTACAAAACTAGCAGTAAAGTTTGTATGCAGGGACATCAGATCTTTCGAAACGGTGTGTGGGGACGGCTTCACGGAATTAGCACAGGGACTAATCGACGTTGGTGTGAGGGCTGGCCCAGAGCCTTAGAGATAGTAAGAGTTGCGACACTCCCATAGGGTGCCGTTGTACGCTTTCTTTCGGTCTACTTCCGGGTTGTGGAGGCTTGTTTAGTTCCAAGCACCGCTTCGACAGTGACAGCCACCGTTCATTTGCACTGCAGGTTGTTGAGTATATGTGGAGGTAAGTTGATGAAATGCCTACCTCTTTTGAATTGTCAACTGCCTATATTTTATCAGAGGCTCTTTATGATGCATATGCTGAGCTTTATTTGTATTTGCGTAGCGTAATTATATATATTTTTTATCTTGGTAGACGACCGAATTTCTGCTACTTTTTTTTAGCTCGACTCTGCTGTTAACTGTGAAGTTATCTCCAGGGATATATTGGCGGATTAATTGTTGATGAGTCGCTACCTCTTCTTAATTTTAACGTCTTTATATTATATCAGAAGCCTTTTGTGGTGCATACATTTATCTATATTTGTGAATATTGGCAGACTTTCAGGCATTGCCATGTGCTTGTTAGCTCTTCTTTGAAAGCTACCTAGCTACATCGCTACCTCTTTTTAATTGTCAAGACTACGTCCTTTATATGAGACCCTTTATAATGCATAAACTTATACTTGTAAGTATTTAACAAATATATTTATTAATATCTATCGTATCTATCGTATCTATCTATCCGCCAGTATCCCGAGAGCCCTCACTGAAGACACGAAGACCCTCATTGTTTCTCCCATTGTCAATAAAACATACTATTTCATTCATCAAAGCATAATGAGTTGTTATTCTTGAATATATATTTTGTGCATGTCTTAAAATGGTTATAGTGAGTCAACTCCTGCCTCATCAGAAGTGGCTGGACACTATCTGCTGAATGGACTGTTGTTACTCTGCTTTTCAATAACTCCCAGACTACGGGTAAGTGAATCAGAGAAATATAGACATTGTCTGGAAATACAATAATCCAGCTGGGCAAAAATTAACATCTTCAATCATCTTACATTTCTGTGTAAAAGTCGATTTTCCATGCGAACACGAATGTGAAACATTCCCTCCAAAACCCCAAAAGTGTCTTTAATATGTCACCTTACGGCTCAAAATGTAAAACTGACATTTACATACATACTCCAATGAATTAATAATCAAACAAGGACTTGGAGGTGTGATTTTATTCCTTTTTTTTTACCGTGAAATCGCCGCTCTCAGTCCCATAGAAAGAAATGACAGCGCTGCCTGTTTGGAACTATTCAGGCTTACATGAACCACGTGACCGCCCCGTTGCGAGAGCATGAGTGTCGCAACTCTTACTTTCTCTAGGGCTCTGGGCTGGCCGTGTCGATGCAACGCAGCTGTTACCAGATCCAACAACTGTATCTCGCAGAGTGAGTAAATGTGCTGAAGAAATTCGCCAAAGCATCATTCCTGAGCTGAAAGAACAGTTAAGTGAGTTTAACGGAGCAGTCACTGTGGACTGATGACTATAGAAAAATAGGCTACATCTGTCACACACTACACTATATCAACAGCAACTGGGAGCTGGTGGAACGAGTGCTTTCTACGTCGGAGTGGGACAGTACGCTACGTAAAACGGCTGAAAACATCAAACCAGCAGTCATCCAAGCCCTGAGAAGATACAACATTGAGGAGTTCTTCTCCAAACTTGTGTATGTTACAGACAGGGGTTCAAACATAGTGGCAGCCCTTCGCACAGTCACAAGACTAAGCTGTGCTGCGCATGTGCTAAACACTGTACTGTACACTACCATTGGGAAACCAGATGAGGGGGATGTGTTTGGAGAGGAGGTTTCTGCACTTATCAATGGAGCAGAGTCACTGGTGACCTACTTTAAGCACACAAGTCTCCAGACGCGGCTGAAAAAAACACTGAAGGCATCAGTGGAAACGCGCTGGAATTCAATCCATACTATGTTGGAGTCGATCAGCTGTCAGTATGAGGACGTTCGTTCCTTGCTGCTGGAAAGAGGGGGAGAGGGTCGTCTTAATGACTTGCCTGAAGAAACATTGCATGCAATGGTGATATTTTTTGAGAAGTTCAAGGAGGCTACCAAGGCACTGGAGGCATCCAAAACTCCATCCCTTCACCTCACTGCTGTGTGGTTTGACCGCCTGAAACGCCACCTGCAACCATCCTCCACTGATAACCAAACATTTTCCTCTCTGAAGGGAAAATGCCTCAAAATCCTGCTCGACAAGTACGAGGTCCACCTCCTGCATAAGCTGGCCATGTTTCTGCATCCAAAGCTGAAAAGTCTTAAACTTCTTGCAGATGAACATGAAGTGGCAACAGTGCACCACGAAGTGCGACGTCTTCTTAAAGATGAAAATTAATGTATTTTTCACAGTGTATTTATTTGTGTGTGTATACTGGTAGCCTAATTTGTATATATTATGTACGTATCACTTTGGATTTTCATGTTTTTTTTTCATTTGCCTTTGTTTTGTGCTTAGTATTATAAAGTTGCATAGCCATAATATTGCTCCCTCTATTACACCACTTTAGACTTAAAAGACAAGCGTGGATCGCCTGAACACCGTGTCACTGCTTGTGTCCCACCACCTGAGAAGAAATCCCGAGCAAGGATGGAGGCATTATCTGATGTCGAAGATTCTACTTCTAGCGATGATTCCAGCACCCAGGATGAAGTGACCAAATACATCAACTTCAAGACAAAGAAGGTGGATAATTTCGACATTCTCAACTGGTGGAAGGAGCATGCATCAGTCTTCCCAGTTTCGGCACACATTGCTCGTTCGATCTTGTCAATTCCAGCTTCAAGTGCAGCAAGTGAGCGAGACTTTTCCACAGCTGGATTTGTGATCCAAGAGCGCAGAAGCCAGTTGAAACCAGGGACAGTGGATGACATTCTTTTTCTGCATAGCAATTTAAAGAGACACTGAGTCGGAAGTTTGCTTCAAAGTGGCAAGGATGTTGACTGCAACACTGCCTTAGTTTGTTGGCTGCAGTGCATCCTACTCTCACTCATGCCATGGTTGCCACTAAAAAAAAAAAGAGTATTTTTTACATTTGGTTTATCTTTTTCTTGCACGTGTTTTGATGTTTACAGTGGTGGATTAGTTACTTTCCTGCCAGAATGTTCACCTTTGGGTCTATATTTGTTTATTAATCCATGCTATTTTGCTCTCAGGCAATCTATTGGCCAGTCACTTTAGGTTCTAATATGTTGCAGTATAACAGTGGCTACAGAGATGTTACTGAGAATGTTAAGACTGTTAATTTGTTTTAATATTGGAATATCTGGTCTGAAAATTCTCAAAGTGGAATATTTTTCAGGTGCCTACAAGTCACAGTTTTGTGGCATGAACCAGATCTACCTCAGTTTATGTACAGTATTTTATGTGTTGTGTCACTGTACTGGTTTACTTGCACTGATTTATTTTTGTATTAGCCAGCCTGGCTGTAATGACACAGAGACGTGCTTTTTGTTTACCTCTTTTGTTTTAATTTTTGAGCTGGACTTAAAATTTGACTTTTATTGTCCATAAGGGCAGTTAAAAAACAGTATTCTGTCAGTAGCCCATACTACCTTAAATAAATTGATGTGATGCATTCATTCAGTTATGAATTTTTGTTTTTGTATATGATTGTTAAAGTAGATGGCTTAATAATTGAGCTCAAACGAATCTTTTCAGTTAGTTGAGCAAACTACAGAAAACTATCTTGGTCATTATTTACTCTCTGAGGATCGCTTCCGCTATTTTGCGACAGTCATTGACTCAGCTGTTGAAACGCGTTTCACCATCTAATAACACAATTTGTAATTGGACGAGAGCATCAAACGGTCTGCCACCGTCTAACAAGCGCCACTTCCAAAACAGTTAATAGCTATTGAGATATTTGAGAAATAAGTGGATAAAACGTACAACTATCACTTTGTAATGTTCCTGAAGTGTTCAAACATTACACAGTGTTTCCCTGATGGATTACTTTTCTCCTCGATGGATTCTAAAACATGTCACGGCTCGTAACTGCTGAACGCCGCTCAAGTCTGGACAGAAAGTAAGTCTACTATTACACACGTAAAGTTCCCTCTAAAGGTCCTTACACACCGGGAGCGATGCGAATAAACGATGCGAAATTGTGAAATATTCGGATGCGAGTTTTGACGCACCTGTCCATACATATCAAGCACGATGCGTTTTTGCAACTTTCCGAAGGAGAGGAAGACGTTGCCGTAATGTATTTCCACCTCTTCTTCTGTTTTCCACCTGCCTGGCCACTCCTCGTCATTTCTCCCTCCTCTCTCTTCTTTCTCACGTACGTGTCCCTCAAATTCCTCCACATCTTCTTCACTTCTTCAACTATAAAGTATGAATAATAATAATATCTACCATATGCCACAGATACTAAAAGCAGAAAACACAACACCGGACGGATTATTTTCAGTTCTGATTAGATGCGTTGCGATGTCTTTCTGTCTTGATGTCATGTACTGTAATGTGAGTCGGGGCCAGTACCGAGTAAGCAAAACATTAAACTATAATCCATAAACGTAAGGTAACAACCGAGACCTAATTGACGACCGTGACATCAACGCAATTGACAGTGAAAAGTATGTTGAATGCCGGTGAATGGGACGTCGCAACAACACGCAATCTGATTGGTCAGAAGTGGTCACAAAGAATGCGAAACTTTAGAAAAATCGACCATGATCCGAAAAAATAAATGCCGCAAAATCGCTGAGCGAGAAAACGTTGCCGATGTGAACGCGTGTAAAAACGCACGTAAAAAACGCACCCGGTGTGTAAGGACCTTTAAGGTCCTTTATGTGCGTTTTTTTCGGACGTCAATATTTTTTTTCGAACCTGTATCCTGTCAAAACACGCGTTCACATCGGCAACGTTTTCTCGCTCAGCGATTTTGCGGCATTTATTTTTTCGGATCATGGTTGATTTTTCTAAAGTTTTGCATTCTTTGTGACCACTTCTGACCAATCAGATTGTGTGTTGTTGCGACGTCCCATTCACCGGCATACAACATACTTTTCACTGTCAATTGCGTTGATGTCACGGTCATCAATTAGGTCTCGGTTGTTACCTTACGTTTATGGATTATAGTTTAATGTTTTGCTTACCCGGTACTGGCCCCGACTCACATTACAGTACATGACATCAAGACAGAAAGACATCGCAACGCATCTAATCAGAACTGAAAATAATCCGTCCGGTGTTGTGTTTTCTGCTTTTAGTATCTGTGGCATATGGTAGATATTATTATTATTCATACTTTATAGTTGAAGAAGTGAAGATGTGGAGGAATTTGAGGGACACGTACGTGAGAAAGAAGAGAGAGGAGGGAGAAATGACGAGGAGTGGCCAGGCAGGTGGAAAACAGAAGAAGAGGTGGAAATACATTACGGCAACGTCTTCCTCCCCTTCGGAAAGTCGCAAAAACGCATCGTGCTTGATATGTATGGACAGGTGCGTCAAAACTCGCATCCGAATATTTCGCAATTTCGCATCGTTTATTCGCATCGCTCCCGGTGTGTAAGGACCTTAAGAGATTAAAAGTTTAAAAGCATTAAATGTAACAAACGAGTGGTTTTACAGTTGTATGGGAGAAGAGCACGCAGGGTTGATGATTCATGACTGAAGTCAGGCTTTTATTGGAAGAGCTGCTTCATTCAGGTGCGTTGTTTACTCACTGGCACCTTAACTGTGGCGATATGCTGTTCAGTATTCAGACAATATGACCCAAAATGATTATTTTAAATACTGGTTACGGGTCGGGCTGCGGGTCGTGTTTCAACGGGTCGGATCGGGTCGCGGTACTAATCGGGCTGATGCGCGGGTTTGTACGTCCCCGGGTCGGGTCGGGGTGGATCTTGAAAATTGGACCCGTGCAGGACTCTGCTGGGCGCCCCTGTTCCAGTGTATTTTTGAGAAGGAAAATGGAATATTTTATAATTAAAAATACAGATCGTCGTGGTGTTCCAAACTTGGATTCCTTTTTCTGCATTTTGCATTTTTCCGGCCACTTTTCCAAACTGATTAGTGTGTTTTTAAAAACTTGGATGAAGGATTACAGTAGAGCTGTACATATACCAAGTGTCTTGAGATAACGTGTTCTAAATTGGTGATATATAAATTAAATTGAACCTAACTGAACTGAGCTGAGCTGAAATAAATAGAATTTAATTAAACTGAATTAATGGAATTGAACTGAAATGAACTAAAATGAACCGAATTGAGCTGAATTAAATGAATGAATGAAATGAATTATACTGAACTGAATTGAACTGGGGCTGCACAGTGGCTCGGTGGTTAGCATTTTGGCCTTGCAGCTAGAAGATTCCCAGTTGGTGTCCTGGCTTGAGACTGGGATCTTTCTGCATGGAGTTTGCATGCTCTCCTTGTGCATGCATGGGCTTTGTCGACTTATTCCCACAGTTCAAAAAATGCTGAGGTTAATTGGTGATTCTAAATTGTCTGTAGGTGTAAATGTGAGTGTGATTGTTTGTCTTTATATGTAGCCCTGTGATAGACTGGTGACCTGTCCAGGTGTAACCTGCCTTCACCCTCAGTCAGCTGGGATAGGCTCCAGCCACACTGTGACCCTAGTTAGGATTAAGCGGTGTATAGAGAATGGATGGATTGAACTGATCAAATTGAATTAAATATACACAATCACACATGTGATTATGGTTTGTTCTTGCTGTAATATTCTTACCGAGATAACTGTCAGGCTTCATAGATTCAGGCTCATATGAGTTAATTCTGTCGCCTCGTCTTATGTATTGTGTGTAGCCTCCCTTCCACTGGTTTGCACCAACAACAGCCATCTGAATCCCCTGCAAAATAGGCGAAAGTACAAAATCTATTTGTTTGGTGCAAAACCTCTGGCAAAGAAAAAGCTCAGTTTTCACATCTGATTATGAGATCGTGAGTCTGTTTTCCGAAGAACATAATACTGTATGTAGCCCGTTGAGTGTCCAGAGCTTTTTGTTACCCCTGGTACATAAGTCGCACTGAATCCCTCTTGAGACATTTGCATTTTCAGGGATTCACCACCGCTTTGAGATCCTGCAACAGCAAAGTAAATGAGCATTTAAAGGGAGACGCAATTAAACAATCACAATGTACAAGTTCAAGTTTAGACTGTAGATTTGAAATTATTGTTTTCTGATCGACATTAACAGGAATTTCAACACAATGAAGTTTGCATTTGTACCTTCGATAGCAAAGATGCTGTCCTGCAAAGTCTGTCTTATTCCTTCGAGGGCGTCAAAACTTTCCACTTGAAACACGTGTTTTGCCGTGGGAGACGATGCAATGGTGTTCAGTTCATCTTTTGCCTTCTGAACATGAAATGCACTCCCCACCTAAGTTCATTGAAAAAAGCATGTTGTATGGACTCTGTTCACTGAATTTTGTAGCCACATGTAATATATTACTGAGTTAATTCATATTAATTACAGTGTCAATGAACAAACTAACATGTGATGCTGTAAAAGGATTTATACACATCATCTTTTGTAGTAGAAAAACAGGCTGACATTTATATTGAGATTTAAAAAAAAAAACTCTGAGATTTGACCATCAGACAGTATCATGTGACCCTGCAGTCTCAAAACTGGCAGAAATATAATGTCAGTATAAAACTACCTTATACATAAAACCAGACTACTCACCCCAATAGCAAATCGAACAATTTTTTTCCCTTCAGCTAATTGTGCTGCACTTGGCAAACTATTCCGGTCATGAGATGCTCCATCAGTGATGACTATCAAGATCTTCTTCACGTTTAATCTGGAACCTCTTTCTGGTACGAAAACCCTTTTGCTGTCAAATGAAAAATCAATTTTCAATACAACTTTTTTCACAGTATATTTTATCATCTTACAAGACTAACTGCATGATTGATTCTATAATATTTAAATATGTTTTTATTGTATCATCTATCAACATCACAGAAATGTTTGTACTGCGCTGGATGTTTGCAGCTTGTGTTTCTAAAATCTGAGCAATTTATCTCAGTAGTACAAGTATAATTTTACAAATTTAGCCACTTTTTACATCAGGCCTTGGTTGGGTTTTTTTCATCCACGTCACACAGTGTACAGTGTGCTCACATTCATTGGAAATTAAAGACAGAGTGTCCAGATAGAAAATCAACATGACAATTACAATGTCAGTTGTAGCTCATTAGTAATATCATGGCAGCACTTACACGACATATTCAATGGCCTTAGCTGTGTAAGTTAGGCCCTTTTGTTGACTTATCTCATTAATGTTGCGCTTCCAATTATTATTTGAGAAAAAATCATCAAAGTAATAATGGACTTGGGGTTCAGTGGAGTACTGGGAAACTGAAAACTGAAATAAAGGAAAGAAAAATGATCAAATACAAATATTTAACAAATTTCCTTTTGTCTTTTTGAGGTTAAATACATTGAAATTGTGAAGTTATTTTATGCATGTGCTTTAATTTCACCTGTGTGTCTTCTGACAGAAATGACCAGACCATTTTTTTCACAAAATCCTTCATTTTTTGAAAATCTTGTGGAGCAACGCTGCCTGAACCATCCAACAGGAAGGCAATGTCTGCTTTTGTGCACTCTGTCAAAGCGATGAGTCAGAAATGAGATTTATGAATTAATCACACCATGCAACAAATGGATTCAGTGCTTTTTAACAAACTGACTGAATCCCTGCATTTCCTGGGTGACAACAACAATAATCACGTCTTACTGACTGTAACTGTGAATATATTTGATGCTTACTTTAAAAAAAATTTCCAAGGTGTGTGTGTGTGTGTGTGTGTGTGTGTGTGTGCCCATGTTTTTGCTATATTGTGGGGACCAAATGCCCCCACAACTGTAGGAAAACCGAAAACTATGTCACTTGTGGGGACCTCATTTCGGTCCCCACAAGTTTAAACAGTGTTTTCTTGGCCATGTTGTTACTGAAAAAGTAAAAGTGCAAAAATGTTTCTTTCGGGTTAGCCATTGTTTTGGTTAGGGTTTGGTTAGGGTTAGGGTAAGGGTTAGGGGTTAGATATGAATGGGAGTCAATGGTAAGTCCCCACAATGATAGAAAAACATAGAACATAGTGTGTGTGTGTGTGTGTGTGTGTGTGTGTGTGTGTGTGTGTGTGTGTGTGTGTGTGTGTGTGTGTGTGTGTGTGTGTGTGTGTAATGATATATGCATGCTTTTTTACAAACTCAACAAACAGTTACTTTCAAGAGAAGAAGGCATAGGAGATCCAAATCTGTTCTGGCTGGATATCTGAAAGCAGACACCGTTATACAGGGTGATACTTTTACAGTCCCTAGGGATGGTTGGGCCGCATGTCTGAAAGCAAACAAAGGTTTAGATCTGAATAAGAGGTTCATTATTTTCTGGCCCTTCAACACTTTCAAGGTGCAACATTTGGATAACAGGATAAGAGATTTGTATATGGTTCAGTATATATCTGCAGGACTTTTTGGAACAGAGTTGACATTTTTTTTGCTGTTTTCAGGCCTAAAATCAACATGGCCGCCTCGAACCAAACACCACATGGTATTTTAGAGAAAGATTCTTCTAAAATATTATATATACAATTGAGTAAAATGGAAATTGAAAGTTATTTATAAAGATACTGTAGTAAACCTGTTGACTCACACATTACTTTATGTTAAATAACTCAGAAAGCCTTGGAGTCTTTCCAGTCTTTTCTTCAGGAGGAAATGACATCATGTGGAGCAGGTCATGTGATCTGGAATTAACACACTTCCTTGAGAGGTGCTTTTGTAATGAGTTACTTATTTGATAGTGATTTCTCGGACACAGATATAACTTATTTTCCATGTAAACCCTAATTTGATATATTGTCAAAACAAAGAAATATCTGATAATATATATCATGATTGTGGGCTGCATAGTGGAGCAGTGATTAGCACTTTCGCCTTACAGCAAGAAGATCCCCGGTTCAAATCCCAGCCTGAGCCTGGGATCTTTCTGCATGGAGTTTGCATGTTCTCCCTGTGCATGCATTAGTTTTCTCTGGGTGCTCCGGCTTCCTCCCACAGTCCAAAAATATGCTGAGGTTAACTGATCACTCTAAATTGCCCGTAGGTGTGAGTGTGATTGTTTTTCTGCAACGTAGCCCTGTGACAGACTGGCTACCTGTCCAGGGTGTCCCCTGCCTTCGCCCGAGTCAGCTGAGATAGGCTCCAGCACCCCCGCGACCCTAGTGAGGTTAAAGCGGTGTATAGAGAATGGATGGATGTCATGATTGTCTCAACTTAAAAAGAACACAATCAAAACAGCTTTTGAATGAGCTAATTTTATAACTGTTTAGCTAATTAGAAGGTGGTTGTTTTTAACTTCGTGTGGTCATTTAGTTGACATTTTAGTGATATCTGGTCATTTTTTATTAATAAACAATTGTTTATATAATTATGGAATTTGTAAAGACATGATCATAATGAACAAAAACATTATTTTTTTTTACTTTTAATATAAATGTATGCAAGACATATCCCATGGATTTCAAAAGTCCCTCAATTATATATTGACCCATATGATCTCTGCACTGATGTTGATATCTGCAGTTCACCAACTCACTATCGTGTTTTGTGTGTCAGGATCACTTTTCATCGTCAAACCCAGGGACATATTGACTGCAGCATTTAGCCCTGCAACTAAAACATGTTAAAACATTCATTAAAACACTTCAGGGAAGCAAGAGAACAGTGAAACTACCAAAAGTAAAGCACTTTCCAAGTAGCTTTTATCATTTCTGCTGTTTACTGCCTTCGGACATCATGTGAAGATATTTAGAAATGAATGCTTTCCTACCTATGTTTCTGCAGTTGTCGTTGGTGCAGCTGTATATTTGGCCCCTTCCATTTTCTGAATACTGTTCAAGTGGGGCGCTTATGAGCAAACTGAGGAAATGAAACCAGAACAGAACACATATCTGGTCAGCACAGTGCAGAGAAATAAACCCCATATTTTCCTGTTCAGAGGCCTTGTCGTGCAGACATCACAGAGAGAAAAGCTGAGGGGTGGGGGAAGCTTAAGTAGCAGATAGATGTAGTTTAGTTTTAAAAACACATTCAACACAACAATGCACAAAGTCACTCACTCTGATTGTCTTTGCACCACCTGGTAGCCAAAACCTGCAGCAGGGTTCCTCAGAGTCTTCCAAGCCACAGGATCAATATTGTAACAAAGTGCACCTTGAAACACTGAGGAAGGAAAGTTATTTGTCTTGTTTAAAGTCACCTAGTGCCTGATGATATTGTGTTTGTAGCACCTTTGTTGTAACTGTGTGGGCTCTTTTTTTCAGCTTATGTGTTACTTTCACTCTTGATTGCTGCCCTGTGAACTGTGGTCTGCCACATGTCTTTGACAGGCAACACCAGGGAGCACCAAAGTCAGAAATGTTCAAATTCTGAGTGGCTCATTGTGACTGAAAACACACATTCTCAATGTTCAGTTCTGCATTCAGCCTTTCTGTGCTTGTTAGTCTCTGTTATATTTCCTGGATTTGGCAGAAACAAAATACTACAGAAAAAGATACTTTTTTTTTTTCAACAGCAGGTAAGAGGTTTTTATCTGTACAATGATTCTGTATTATTATTCTGCACAAGAATATCCTTCAGAATAAATAAAAATTTATCTTATCTTATTTCCTGACACTGACTAAAATTCTATGAATTACAACAAAGTGTTAGTATTTGACACTTTGGTTTCCTGTACATTTAAATAAGTGAAATGCTGTTATGTGATAGTTTTGCTGTCATGGACAAAAAACAATACAACATGATAATATGAGAAGCCCACAGGTTCATCTTTTTTTTTTTATACTAGTGCAGTTTCAGTTTAGTCACTGTGGCTTTTAGGGCTTCAACAGCAGTTACAGAAAATATTCTCACAGATCTACCTGCAGTTATTTAGTTTTTGTCAAACATTATTAATGTGGTTTTAACACGTTCTTCGTTGTGTAGCAAGTCATTAGGTCGATCCAGAAGAAAATTATGCCACTAAATACATAAAAGGAAGCTATAAAAGTAGTGTAAGTGGGACTTGTAAGTAGTAGTATTAGTTTTAATGTTCAAAAAGTTATCATGAATGACAAAACCTCCACTCTCCTGCAGCCCTTCACCACATGAGTGGGTAACAATTTCGGCTCATACATTCAATTGCACAGATGGTTATGGGTCCAGGTTCAAGTATGTAGTTTAGTTGTTGTTTCTGTAGCACATTTTCACTCAAAACATTGAAATAATCTCATTCAAAATCCCAGAGGACTATGCAGTACAGCTGTTTTCACAGTCAAGACTTATTGAGCTGGTCACTTCCTCAAGCAGGTAGTTTGATTTACAGAAGAAAATTGTCTTCAAATGTTTTATTAATTGTTATTGTTAATATTGTGGTCATTAATCTGTTAGCTGTGGTGTGTTTGTTTAAATGCCGCAAATAACAATGCCGGCTTTAAGAGGGTAAACGAAGCAGCTGCCATAAATGTGAATAAAGTCATATTTTTAATGCAAGGTAGAAACTAACTGTCTTACCTGACAAGATCAGTGTGGCAGTAATTATCCAGTCCATTGTGTTAATCCTTTGACTTAAAGTATGATGTACCCTCGAAGTTTCAACAAATGCATTTAGACACTATGTGAGGTAACTTAACTACTCCCACTTCTGTAAGTGTCAAAGACAGATGTTGACAGCAGAGTGCAGAAATCATTCAGCGGCAGCTCAAAGTCGAGGCAGTCGGTTAGAGGAGGGATTAAAATACGGCTGTTTTATTTAGCACACTCTGTGTTGTCACTTGATTACAGAAACAGTTGGTGTTGTCTAATTTTGCTCAGATGCTTTAAGAAACTTAAAAAGCACAAATGTGAATTCTTATTTAATCAGCAGAAGTACACAACGTCACAATGTCAGATGAGAGTATGTGAAAAATGACAGAAAACAAAGCCTTGTCTCTAACTTGATGTCTTGCTGGCAGATGCAGAGATAAATTCTGTGTTGAGTAAAAGGAAGCAGGTTTAAGACGGTGAGCCAAACTCGAGATCAGGGGTGTCAAGATCCGTTCCTGGAGGGCCACTATCCTGCATGTTTTAGATGTTTCCCTCTTGCAACACACCTGATTCAAATGATCAGGCTCGTTATCAGGCTTCTGCTGAGCTTAATGATAAGCTGATCATTGAATCGGGTGTGTTGGAAGAGGGAAACATCTAAAACATGCAGGATAGTGGCCCTCCAGGAACTGAGTTTGACACCCCTGCTCTAGATAGTATTCTTTGCAACAAAAAGACTATCCGACAACACCATATAAGATACATTTACTGATGGAAATGCTGATAAAAAATAATTTTCTGTGGAAGTTTGTCTTCTTCCCAGACTGGTGGACAAAATAGGAAGTGAATATTTTTTTGCGAAATCCGAATTATCAGCTCTTCTGAGCTTCCTCATGATTAAAAAAAATCCTAAATAAATAGGTTCATTTTTCCTTTTCTCAACTTTCTCAACACTGTCATTCCATCTGTTAGTCCCAATAATAGATAATGTGTCAGTTTTGTAAGTGACAGCCTGTCTGACTTAAAATAGTACTAGATTCAATATGTGGTCACTTCATGTCTACATTACCAAAATAACACTGGATATGTTCTATTCAAGTTTTCTTTCTGTATTATGTTGCTATGTTTCAGCATTTCAGCTGAGTGGATATATACACTATCTTGTCAAAAGTATTCGCTCACCCATCCAAATAATCAGAATCAGGTGTTCCAATCACTTCCATGGCCACAGGTGTATAAAATCAAGCACTTAGGCATTCAGACTGGTTTTACAAACATTTGTCAAAGAATTGGTCACTCTCAGGAGCTCAGTGAATTCCAGCATGTAACTGTAATGGGATGCCACCTGTGCAACAAATCCAGTCATGACATTTCCTCGCTCCTAAATATTCCACAGTCAACTGTCAGCTGTATTATAAGAAAGTGGAAGTGTGTGGGAACGACAGCAACTCAGCCACCAAGTGGTAGGCCATGTAAACTGACGGAGCAGGGTCAGTGGATGCTGAGGCGCACAGTGCCAAGAGGTGGCCAACTTTCTGCAGAGTCAATGGCGACAGACCTTCAAACTTCATGTGGCCTTCAGATTAGCTCAAGAACAGTGCTTCAGCAGAGAGCTTCATGGAATGGGTTTCCATGGCCGAGCAGCTGCATCCAAGCCATACATCACCAAGTGCAATGCAAAGCGTGGGATGCAGTGGTGTAAAGCACGCCACCAATGGACTCTGGAGTAGTGGAGACGCCTTCTCCGGAGTGACCAATCGCGCTTCTCCATCTGGCAATCTGATGGACCAGTCTGGGTTTGGCGGTTTACAGGAGAATGATACTTGTCGGACTGCATTGTGCTAAGCATAGGCATCAATTTAGGGGGGATGGTGGGGATGTGTCCCCCCCACTTTTTGTCAGGGGTCATTTTGTCTCCAACACATTCAAATTCTTCACACGTAAGCCGTTGTAAACCCAGTTATTTTCAGCAGTATAGAAAATTCCGACGCTCCTGAACGCACCATCCGCACTCGGCCGAGAGTTGCACAGACATGTAGCACACCTTCGTGAGGTTAAAAAAAAACGCGCAGATGCTAAATTTGCGCCCGTGCCCAGTGGAAGCTCCAACCAGAGGCGTGCAGGGGCAAAATTTCAGCCCGGGAGAATTAGTACTATAGCGGCCCACAGACCCCTCTCCCTGCATGTACCGATAGCTCAACAGATTAAGCCTTTGCCTTTGGTGCAGTGGTCGTGAGTTTGAGCCCAGCTTGTGGCATTTTGCCGCCGTTCTTCGACATTTTCTTAAAGTGCTGTCTTACCAACGACACAGAAGCATATGAGAAAAGCAGGCATGCCGCACCAATGCTAAACTTTGATCTCAAGTAGAGGGCCACAAAATATCGTCCCACGGGCCGCAGTTGGCCCGCGAGTTTGAGACCCATGATTTAAAGCATTATTATTATTATTATTATTATTATTTTATGACTGGAGCGGCCCAACAATAAAGCGGCCCACCGGGGATATCCCCGGTGTTCCCGATTACCCAGCACGCCACCGAGGGTGTGCATTTCCATCTGACAATGGCTGTGGTCTCCATCCCCCCCACTTTTAAAAACAAACTGACACCCTTGGTGCTAAGTGTAAAGTTTGGTGGAGGGGGGGATTATGGTGTGGGATTGTTTGTCAGGAGCTGGGCTTGGCCCCTTAGTTCCAGTGAAAGGAACTCTGAATGCTTCATCATACCAAGACATTTTGGATAATTTCATGCTCCTAACTTTGTGGGAACAGTTTGGAGCTGGCCCCTTCCTCTTCCAACATGACTGTGCACAAAGCAAGGTCCATAAAGACATGGATGACTGAGTCTGGTGTGGATGAACTTGACTGGCCTGCACAGAGTCCTGACCTCAAGCTGATAGAACACCTTTGGGATGAATTAGAGCGGAGACTGAGAGCCAGGCCTTCTGGTCCAACATCAGTGTGTGTGACCTCACAAATGCGCTTCTGGAAGAATGGTCAAAAATTCCCATAAACACACTCCTTAACAAGCCCTGCGACAGACTGGTGACATGTCCAGGGTGTCCCCTGCCTTCGCCCGAGTCAGCTGAGATAGGCTCCAGCACCCCCCGCGATCCTAGTGAGGATAAAGCGGTGTATAGAGAATGGATGGATGGATGGACACGCCTAAACCTTGTGGACAGCCTTCCCAGAAGAGTTGAAGCTGATCTAGCTGCAAAGGGTGAACCGACATCATATTGAACCCGATGGATTAGGAATGGGATGTCACTTACCTTCATATGCGAGTCAAGGCAGGTGAGCGAATACTTTTGGCAATATAGTGTATCTAGTATAATTACACTGTGATAGTAGTAGTAGTTTTCTTTATTTAAAATAAAAAATCCTACTTGTCTTTTGCTATTTGAGACAAAAATGTGTGCTACAGTTTATACTGTCATGTTGTAAAGGGAAGATGCTGCCTTTTAGTGCTTTTTTACATTTAAAAATGGCCAAATTAATTTGTCTTTTTTTGACTAGAATTTCCTGAAAAAGTGTCTTTCATGCCAAAGTGAAAGCAAATTTCTACAAAAAAATGTCAATTATTAGAAATACAGACCTGATCAAAATCTTAAGACCAGTTGAAAAATTGTTAGATTTTACCTTTTGCACATTTGCATCTTAATGAGGTTTTAAGTAGAGCTACAATATGCAAAAGCAAGAAGGGGGAGTGTGACAAAAAGCACTGTGGAAAAAGTAATTTATTGAAAACAACAAGTAAACTAAAATAGGCTGTTCATCAGCTGATCAAAAGTTAAAGACCACAGGCTATAAAAGCCAAAATCTGCTCAAAATTCTCATTTTCTGTCAGCCATTCACACAGTCATGCCCTCCTGATGTCTAAAGCTAAGAAGCTTTCTCTTCTTGAACATGGTCGGATCGTCAAGCTGCATAAGCAAGGCCTCTCACAGCGTGCCATTGCTGCTGAGGTTGGACGCAGTAAGACAGTCATTCTAAATTTTTTGAAAGATCCTGAGCATTATGGAACAAAAAATTTCAGTGGTAGATCCAAAAAAATTACACCTTCGCTGAGCCGGAGGATCCGATTGGCTGTCCGTCCAGACACATTGCGGTCCTCGACCCAAATTAAGGCCCTTACTGGTGCCGACTGCAGTGCAATAACCATCAGACAGCATCTGCCGGAAAAGGGTTTCTAAAACAAAAACGAATTCAAAGGCCTCATCTCCTTCAACACCACAAAACTGCCCGTTTAGACTTTGCCAGGGAGCATCAAACATGGGACATTGAAAGGTGGAAAAAAGTTTTATTCTCTGATGAGAAAAAATGTAACCTTGACGGTCCAGATGGCTTCCAACGTTACTGGCATGACAAGGAGATCCCACCTGAGATGTTTCTACCCGGCACAGTGGAGGGGGGTCCATCATGATCTGGGGTGCTTTTTCATTCAGTGGAACACTGGAGCTTCAGGTGGTGCAGTGTCGTCAAACGGCGACTTGTTACGTGCAGATGTTGCAGCAAGCATCCCTCATGACTGAGGGCCCTCGTCGGTGTGGTAACAGCTGGGTTTTTCAACAGGACATGTCAATATTCCTGGTCATGGATATGGGATCCCTAGTCAGCCATAAGGATGGAATTGTGAAGGAGTGGCAGCAGAATGAGAGAGCACGGTATGATATTATAACCTGTGATTTATAATGCAATACGCTATGACCTAATGAATGTGTGAATTAACCAAATGCATTATTACATTTTTATCTTCCTTAATTTTGAAACAAGTGTAGAAATCAAAAGAGTGCCTTATTCAGAAGAATGATGGGTTGATTATTTTTGAAGAATGTCTTTTTATCTTCTTTTATTCCTTATGCATTTTTATAAGTTAGTTGTTTCTTTAAATATATCCATATATCCTTTTTACATTTTTTGATGTTGAATAATGAATACTGGTCTGATAGGATTCAGAAGGAGAGGAGTAATTGTTTTCTAGGAAATGACCACTTGAGGGCAGCACCTCACTGGGAGCAGTGAGGGCCTTTGGTTTCAGGACAGGTCAGAAGATGGATGGTGTTTGCTATTACTATATCAATGAAAATGCTTTCAACGGTTTGATTACTGTGAAATAAAGATGTTTACAGAAGAGTTTGATCACCCTGGGAAGATAGGGGATTACTATACTAGTGAGTAATTCAAAGAGCTAAGTTAGTATTAAATTTTGACCTTCGAGGTTCCTTAGCTATGTAAATATTTTTGGGGAATTTTTCGTAAGTCTGTGTGATGGGTGCAGAAATGTGTAGTGCATATGTCAGCAAATTTTAGACGCTGACATACGCTTCTTCCGGTTCCCGACCGGAGGCCTGGGTGATGAATGGAACAAAACAAGTATTAATAGAAAGTTGAAGTCTGGGGCGTGCTAGGGCCACTAGGTCGGGATATGGGGAAGTGCACATGTGCGGAGGGGGGTGGACGTGTGCTGCAATTTGCATACATAGGTTGAGGTATGCTGTCAACACGTATGCAAAATTAAGAGAGCTGTGATGTATAAATTGTACCTGTTGGAAGAATTTCGTGGGAGTTGTTGCGGGTAGCCACCTAGCCGCAATCCAGACATCAGTCTGAGCACAAGGGAGGATTACCACGTAACTTTGGATGAGTGAAATAACTTGGTCTGCAAAAGGAATAACTCTTCTGATGGAATTGTGGATTAAAGGAACTACTCTCTCTCTGCATTGTTGAAGGATTACAGGACTGTGATCTGGATTTGACATTGGCTGATGGAGTACTACTGGAATTTATCATTTTCACAGGAATAACACCAGAGTGGATTTACAAAGTTTTTATTGGCCCAAACACAAAATGGGACACAGGCAGACCTGAAATCTGGATTAACACTCTCTCCAGCTTCCCCCTGGGTTCCTTTCCGGGCTCAGGTGAGCAGCCGGGTGTGGCCACACCGCGCTGCTCTACCCCCTCCAAATTACATATATTAGGTGATTTTTACTCTTCTTTTAGGAAAGCATGATACCAGTTAGGAGTTAGGATATGTGATTTGAATATTATCTAATGTTTGATTATTTGTCCAATGATTCATTGGCTATGCTTTTGCCCTGCTTTAATATATATTTCAATAAAGCATTATTCTGCAATTACACACGTGGACAAAATTGTTGGTACCCCTCAGTTAAAGAAGGAAAAACCCACAATTCTCACTGAAATCACTTGAAACTCACAAAAGTAACAATAAATAAAAATTTATTGAAAATTAAATAATCAAAATCAGCCATCACTTTGAATTGTTGATTAACATAATTATTTTAAAAAACAAACTAATGAAATAGGGCTGGACAAAATGATGGTACCCATAACTTAATATTTTGTTGCACAACCTTTTGAGGCAATCACTGCAATTAAACGATTTCTGTATTTGTCAATGAGCGTTCTGCAGCTGTCAACAGGTATTTTGGCCCACTCCTCATGAGCAAACAGCTCCAGTTGTCTCAGGTTTGATGGGTGTCTTCTCCAAATGGCATGTTTCAGCTCCTTCCACATATGTTCAATGGGATTCAGATCTGGGCTCATAGAAGGCCACTTTAGAATAGTCCAACGCTTTTCTCTCAGCCATTCTTGGGTGTTTTTGGCTGTGTGTTTTGGATCGTTGTCCTGTTGGAAGACCCATGACCTGCGACTGAGACCAAGCTTTCTGACACTAGGCAGCACATTTCTCTCCAGAATGCCTTGATAGTCTTCAGATTTCATCGTACCTTGCACACTTTCAAGACACCCTGTGCCAGATGCAGCAAAGCAGCCCCAAAACATTACTGAGCCTCCTCCATGTTTCACCGTAGGGACAGTGTTCTTTTCTTCGTATGCTTGGTTTTTGAGTCTATGAACATAGAGTTGATGTGCCTTACCAAAAAGCTCCAGTTTGGTCTCATCTGTCCAAAGGACATTCTCCCAGAAGCTTTGTGGCTTGTCAACATGCATTTTTGCAAATTCCAGTCTGGCTTTTTTATGAGTTTTTTTCAGCAGTGGTGTCCTCCTTGGTCGTCTCCCATGAAGTCCACTTTGGCTCAAACAACGACGAATGGTGCGATCTGACACTGATGTACCTTGGCCTTGGAGTTCACCTTTAATTTCTTTGGAGGTTGCTCTGGGCTCTTTGGATACAATTCCAACGATCCGTCTCTTCAATTTGTCATCAATTTTCCTCTTGCGGCCACGTCCAGGGAGGTTGGCTACTGTCCCGTGGGTCTTGAACTTCTGAATAATATGAGCCACTGTTGTCACAGGAACTTCAAGCTGTTTAGAGATGGTCTTATAGCCTTTACCTTTAAGATGTTTGTCTATCATTTTTTTTCGGATGTCCTGGGACAATTCTCTCCTTCGCTTTCTGTTGTCCATGTTCAGTGTGGTACACACCTTTTCACCAAACAGCAGGGTGACTACTTGTCTCCCTTTAAATAGGCAGACTGACTGATTATGAGTTTGGAAACACCTGTGATGTCAATTAAATGACACACCTGAGTTAATCATGCCACTCTGGTCAAATGGTTTTCAATCTTTTATAGAGGTACCATCATTTTTGTCCAGGCCTGTTTCATTAGTTTGTTTTTTATAATAATTATGTTAATCAACAATTCAAAAGTAATGGCTGTTTTTGATTATTTAATTTTCAATAAATTTTTATTTATTGTTACTTTTGTGAGTTTCAAGTGATTTCAGTGAGAATTGTGGGTTTTTCCTTCTTTAACTGAGGGGTACCAACAATTTTGTCCACGTGTGTAAAGACAACAAATTGCAAGTGCTATTTTAATTTTTTTCCCTTTTTATTTCTATTTTATTTTTATCCCTGAATGATACTTATACATCTAGCTCTGGATGTAAAAAGTCAGATTATTGCGTGCACAACAATAGTAGAGGTTCTGAAAGGTTACCTAATTATAGGGGCCAGATAGGCCCGGGATAAACATATCCTAGAGGTTATCTATATGTTCATAATCTCTGAATTAAACCTAGCAATTTACCAAGTGCAAGATCCATGAGAGGAAAAGCTGCCGTTAACAGGCGTGACTGGTGATTAAGTTTAACTATACCGAAGTGGCTACTCGGTTAAATTAATTATCAGAGGAAGCAGGGATAGGCGTCTGGATGTAGGCAGTGAGAAAGCTAGGCAAATTTTCCTCGTTTACCAGCTTAACAGTTCTGCAGCATCCCTCTGAGTTAGATCTCAGGGGGCGGTGGAACCGGACCTGTAAGACGGAGAGCTGGTCCGGCCATTCCCTGACAGCTGAATAAGTTGATTAGGGGGTTACTGGCCCTGAGGATCAACAGACAACGCTGCAGTTCACAATGCTCGCTTGACCAAGGACTTCTTCAGGGAGAATAACATCACTCTTTTGGACCATCCCGCATGTTCCCTTGATTTAAATCCCATAGAGAACATTTGGGGATGGATGGCAAGGGAAGTTTATAAAAATGGCCATCAGTTCCAGACAGTTGATGCCCTTCATGAAGCCATCTTCACCACTTGGAGCAATGTTCCCAAAAGCTTCCTGAAAACACTAGCATCAAGCATGCCCAAAAGAATTTTTGAAATGATTAACACGAATGGTGGAGCTACTCATTACTGAGTCCTACTGAGAAAATTTTTTGTTCTGGTTTGGAGAGTTTTTTGTAATTTTTTGACCAACGGTCTTAAACTTTTGATCATCTGATAAACAGCCTATTTCAGTTTACTTGTTTTCAATAAATTACTTTTTCAAAGTGCTTTTTGTCACACTCCCCCTTCTTGCTTTTGCATATTGTAGCTCTACTTATACAGTGCCTATCATAAGTATTCACCCCCTTTGATGTTTTACCGTTTTATTACTTTCATAAATCAATCATGGTCAATAAAATTTAGCTTTTTTAACAAAAATATTTATTGGAAAAAACTCTTTAATGTCAAATTGAAAACAGATTTCTATAAAGTAATGTTAATGAAAGAAAATTATATAAATGAAAATAATTGTTTGCATAATTATCCACCCCCTTCAAGTCAGTATTTAGTAGATGCACCTTTGGCTGCAATCACAGCAGTGAGTCTGTGTGGATAGGTCTCAATCAGTCTTGCATATCTGCCCACTGCAATTTTGCTTCATTCTTCTTTGCAAAACTGCTCAAGCTCTGTCAGGTTGCGCGGGTATCGGCCATGAACAGCCCTTTTCAAGTCCAGCCACAAATTCTCTATAGGAATGAGGTCTGGGCTTTGACTCGGGCACTCCAGAACATTTACCTGGTTCTTTTTTAACCATTCCTGTGTAGCTTTTGCAGTATGTTTGGGATCATTGTCTTGCTGGAAAATAAATCTTCTCCCAAGACGTAGTTCTCTTGCAGACTGAAAAAGATTGTCCCCCAGGATTTCAGTGTATTTTGCAGCATTCATTCTGCCCTCTATCTTTACAAGCCTTCCAGGTCCAGTTGCTGAGAAACATCCCCACAGCATGATGCTGCCACCACCATGCTTCACAGTGGGGATGGTGTGTTTTTGGTGATGTGCAGTGTTTGGTTTCTGCCAAACATGACGTCTTGTCTGATGGCCAAAAAGCTCCATTTTGGTCTCCTCAGACCAAAGAATCTTCTTCCACTTGACCATGGAGTCTTCCACGTGCTTTCTGGCAAACTCTAGTCGAGATCTAATATGACTTTTCTTCAACAGTGGCTTTCTCTTTGCCACTCTCCCATAAAGCTTTGACCAGTGAAGAACCCGGGCAGCAGTTGCTACATGCACAGTCTCTCCCATCTCAGCAGCTGAAGCTTGAAACTCCTTCAGAGTAGTTGTAGGGGTCTTGGTGGCTTCTCTCACTAGTCTCCTATTTGCACGGTCACTCAGTTTACAAGGGCGGCCTGATCTAGGCAGATTCACACAAGTGCCATATTCCTTCCATTTCTTGATAATTGATTTCACTGAACTCCGGGGGATGTTCAGTGCCTTGGAATTTTTTTTGTAACCATCCCCTGAATTGTACTTCTCAATAACCCTTTCCCTGAGTTGCTTAGAGTGTTCTTCTGTCTTCATGGTGTAATGGTAGCCAGGAATACTGATCAACCACTCTCTGGACCCTTCAGACACAGATGTTTTACAACTCAATCACTTGAAACACACCCACACCACTCAGGTGATCTTCATTTCACTAATTGTGAGACTACTGGCAACAGTTTGATGGACCTCTATTGAATTAGACCATTAAATTAAAAAGGGGGTGAATAATTATGCAAACAATTATTTTTATTTATATAATTTTCTTTCATTAACATTACTTTATAGAAATCTGTTTTCACTTTGACATTGAAGAGTTTTTTCCAATAAATTTTTTTGTTAAAAAAGCTAAATTTTATTGACCATGATTGATTTATGAAAGCAATAAAAGGGTAAAACATCAAAGGGGGTGAATACTTATGATAGGCACTGTAACGTCATGAAGATCCAAATGTGCAAAAGGTAAATTCTAGCAATTTTTCAACTGGTCTTAAGATTTTGATCAGGTCTGTACAATGTAAAATAACCGGGCCTATGTGGATGGGTCTCAGTCTCAGTAATTTTACCATATTCTTCAGGTTGCACAGGAATTGTGAATGAACAACCCTTTTTCAAGATCAGCCACAAATTCTCAGTTAGGACATTCACCTTATTGTTTAAAACCATTTCTGTGTAGCTGTCTGTGTGTTTTGGGTCATTATCTTGCTGGAAAACAAATCTTCTCCCAAGTCTCAGTTTCTCTGGCAGACTGCATCGGGTTGTACTCTGGAGACTTCCGTATACTTTGCTTTGCTGTATAAGTTTTACCTTTTAACTTTTCAAGCCTTCCAGTACCTGCTCCTGAGAAACATCCGGACATTATTATGCTGCCACCACCATGCTTCATAGTGATGATGATGAGTTTGTAATGACTTGCAGTGTTCACCAAACATAGCCTCTCATGATGGCCAGAAAGCTCAATCTTGGTCTATTTTTGCTACAAAGCAAAGAACCTTCTTCTAGTTGACTTCAGAGTCTCCCACATTCTTGCATTCACCCAGTGTCAATCCAAGATATTTATACTGCTCAGTATATGACAGCACCTTTACTCCCAGGTTAGAGGCCTTAATCTGAATAGCTAAATCATTCACATGAATTGAAAAGCATTGGTGACAAAATATGTCATTGCTTCACACCGAATTGTTGGTAAAACCGTCCTGTTCTGTATTCAATAACTGGAATGCAAGCAACAGGAGCCTGATAATGGGACTTAATGGCATTGTAAAACTTTCCATTAACACCTGATTTAAAAGGCTGTATTGAAGAAGCTCTCTATTAATTAAATCAAACGCCCTCCTAAAGTCAATAAATCAAGCAAATGTAGATCTATTCTCCTTAATTCTTGCTCATATCAGGGAACTGACTACAAAAAGTCTGATTGTGTTTTTTTCATTAGGCTTGGTTAGGCTTTGTCTTCATGTGTCCTGTAATCTGTAAGCTTTTGTGTTAAATGCCTCCCATTCTCTGCTTTCTCCGTAGTGTGGTTACCATCCCCTGAAGCTCTCCAGGAAGTGGAGGTGCCAGTTGTGGGAAACAGACAGTGTAACTGTCTGAATGGAGTCGGCACAATCACAGTCAACATGATCTGTGCTGGTGTTCTGGCAGGAGGCAAAGACTCATGTCAGGTAACTGTTTCATTTCATTTGTCACCTGATAGGAAATATGCTAAAGATTTTGTCAAATTCTCAATGTGTCCTCTGCATCTTCTCAGGGAGCCTCAGGAGGTCCAATGGTGAATCAGCAGGGCTCTCCCACATCAGCTCTGATAAGCCAGGCTTTGTCCAGTTCACCTCCAGTGCTCTGGATGCTGACAGCAGCTACACCTGTCCTGGCCTGCCACTTTCCACAACAGCTTCACCCACAACACCATCCATTCCTTCTCCTCCTACTTCTCCAACAACTCCTTCAAGTTAGTGTCTCTCATATTTCTAAACTTTTCACTTTCTGATAACATATGAATGACTTACGTTTTCCACATCAGTCTTTTTTCTGCATTTCTAAATCTTTCAATTTTCTGACTTAGGACCAGTTTGTGGCAAAGATCCTCTGAACAGTCGTGTTGTAGGTGATCGTGGCGTTGTCACTGGAGGAACATGGCCCTGGATGGCGAGCTTCTACAAAAATGGGGTCTACACATGTGGAGGAACTTTGATCGCTAACAAGTTTGTGCTCACCACTGCACTGTACTTCTCTACGCAAGTACTTATGCAACATGTGTCTTTTTATTAACAACAATAAGGATTGAAGATCTATTTCTAAAGTTACCTCCCATCCTCCTGACAGTTCCAATCCCGATGTCTGGGAGCAGAGAGTGTTTGTGGGTCAACGACTTGTGAACGGATTTAATGAGTTTGAGATGTCTTTGGGTGTTGTACGTGTCACAGCGCGACTCTACACGAGCACAAGGTACATTGTACCACTTCAAAATTAAGTCTGATGTCTGACAAAACGCCACCCTGGGAATTTCACCGAGGGAATTATTTTCCTTTAACACTGAAGGCACACAAGTTCGTTCGGAGGCTGAGACGTGGATCCAAATTTAAAACAATTTATTATAATTTTTCTAAAAGAGCAGAATAAAAAAATAGATAAACACCATTCACACCAGGGGCCAAAAGAAAAAGAAACAAAAGAGAACTATAATCAGTTGCTGGCCGCTAGGTGGATGGGGCTAGTGGAGGTGAAGGAAGTACCCCCAAAATAATATTTTTAAAAAACACCCCAAACACACGTGACACACACTCTGGAAGTGAACCAATTCCCCAGGGACACAGCCAAGCGTGAACTGTGACGTCACCCGCTGGTTTCAACACTGAGAAAATGAAACACGGATTTTGCTACTTCCTGGTCCCCGTTTTGGATTTTTTGGAGCCAGTGAGGTAAAAAGAGTCATCAAACAGGACCAGCTGAAGACTCTCTTATCCCGCCCACATTTTACCGGAGAGGCTTCTGTTGCTGTCTATCAAATATAGCCCCGGCCCCCAGCTCCACCAACTTTAACGATTTATTTAAAATTCAGTATTGATTTATTTTAAGATCGGCCACCTGATCTCTCATTTTGACCAAGAAAACTAACAGGAAAAAAATCCTGAGCAGTCGAAAATCAGTCTATCAAATTTTATTTTTTCCATAAATGAATTAGGGTCTATGGAGCAAAAGCTTTTTGGAGCCAACCCTAGCAGACGGTGTGATATTGCAAGTTTTTGACACTTCCGGGTGGGCTTCAGTTTTGGAGCCAGATGCTACGTCCACTTTATATACAGTCTAAGGACACAGCACACCAAAAGGAGTGGAACGCACCCACCCGACACCAGCACCACCACTGCAGGCCCTCAGGGACTGGAAAGCAAACAAAAACAAATTAGTGGGAGAAAACAAGAGATGAATACAACTAAATATACTAATGACACAAAATATACTAAATAGCAGGGGTTCAAGTTAAACTATATACATTATATCGAACACTAAATGCTCCAAATAAACAAAAATAAACAGAAACAATGAATCAATAAACAAAATAATTCATACCAATTAATCCCATTTCTCAATCATACAATAAAGATTTAGGTGGTAAAATACGGCGTGTGGGTCCCCATGCGCAAACACAAAAGTCTGCAGGTGACGAAACAGAAATCCACACTGCAGTGATAAGCAGTGGCAGAAAACAACGGCGGCGAGAGCAAGCATCTTTGAGGAGACAAACCAGCCAGAGACAAAGCAGCAGGAGTCCCAGTTGGCTGACTTCAGCAGCGAGAAGTGTCGCGGCAAGCGAGGAGGGAGGACGGAAACCCAGGCAGCTCGGCACGTTTCCACTGCAGCTAGGAGCGGGTGACGCGCGCACTACACACACGGACTCACAGAGTGCACCAAATGGGGCCACCACTTGCTCTGTTACACGGACGTGACGCAGAGGCAGCAGAGGCAGAAACGGGGGAAAGGCTGCTCCACTTCAGTGGTTGGCCACCAGTTGAAGCAGCCCAGCATTAACAGCTGTAATATACATGCTGCTACATAGGCATTATATTGAGTAAATTTCTGTTGTTCAATCTCACACTGCTGGAACTGGATGAACGCGTCAACTTCAGTAATTACATCCAGCCTGCATGTTTGGACGTTGACAATGCCAGCTCCTTCCCTGTTGGGACTCTATGTTGGGTGGACTCATCATGGTTCCAAGTAGCTGTCGTAACAATGAGTAGAAGTAAATCAGGCCGTGCAGATGTTCAGGTCTTTGAAAAAGCTTGGAAACTTGCTTCAGTGGTAAAGGAGACAGTTGGCGACATCCCCTCCCCTGAAGCTGTAGCAGGAAATTCTCCAGGTTTCTCCATTTTGTTATTCCTGTCTTTCACTGTCCCCATTACCTTGATGTTCCTGTTGCTTTGAGCTGCTTGAAGTCTTATATTGCACTGAAATTTCAATTAAATGCACTTACAACACTCAGGTCAAACTGAAGAGCATCTTCATATGAGGCACTTCCAATGAAGTTTACATTTTAAGAACAATAAATAATACTTTATAGTCATGTCATGCTTTTCTATTAACTATACAGGTAAACATCTTTATTTGAATCTTATTAAATATAGCTAAATTAAGGACAGCGTTTAGATTATTTGTTCAGTCACATCTCATTATACTCATGTTGTGCCTTTTTTGTCTTGTTACCTCATAATGCCATAAATTACGGTTTGTCTTCACATGCAATTTAATTTTATTCACATACATAAAAAAAATATTGAAGCATAAAATGAATGGCTTGTTTGAATACAAATTCAAAACACTGCAACATTACAGATTTCATAATTTATTTCTTAACAAGGCAGTTCACATTGTCAGCAGTAATAATATCGCTATTTTTGTAGCAAGCTAGGAACTTTAAGCATTTTCAGAAGTTTTACAGTACATAATGTGATAAAAACTAGAATCTAACTGATCATACTGTACAGAATTTCTTCTATGATACATTTAACTGTTTGATGGAAAATCTAGAAATTAACACAATGTTTGAGTAAATATAAATTCAGAAATGTATCACTGTCAACCATGCTACATGTGCAAAGTGCAAACTTTATGCTCAATATAATTCATGAAATTCTCTTTAGTTTACCACAAAGCAAATTACTGAGTGTCTACCATATAACACAGCGATTCCCAACCTTTGGTTGTCCTGTGAACCAATCATGTGAGCAGTTGATTGGCAACTGTTTTTTTTCTCTGCTCACACTGTTTTATTTGAATATTTTTTAAGCTATTGAAAGCTAAAAATTTAAGTGCGCCCTAAAAAGGAACATAACATTGATAGCTAAAGTTAATTTGTGACCCCCAGGTAGGGAACCTCTGTTATAGATAATAATGAATGACTATGCAAGGGAGGGATTTCACATGAAAACAAGCTGTATTTTAGGATAACAAATCAGAACTGGTAGCACAGAACCATGTTCACTCCTATAAATCTCAAGATGTTCATTTCAGATTTAAAAACCTTCAACACTGGTACAAATGAATGAGCGATGACAGTTCCACCGGAGATGTGTGGCTGGCTTTGCTTTGATGTCAGCACCAGCCAGTAAGATAACGGATGTGAAAAAAGCTGACGTCTGTGAGAAAGCAGCAGTGTTTTTTTAATTTTTATTCTGGTGCCTCTCCGTCAGTCCCTGGATCTGCTCCATCTTCTGCATTTTCGTTAATCATGTCTTGGTATTTACTCTTGAAAAATCCAGCCTGAGAGAATGGAAAAAGGTATAGGTATTAGTAAAAACTGCTGCAATCAGAGTCATCATACAGAAATGAAAGGAACCAAACAGATATGGTGAAAACTATTAATTACGTATTTGAAAATGATACATATATACATAATGCATATTTTGCCATAAAGATGTCCTTCCCTGTCTGATAAACTGAAAAAGTGTATGAATATTGCCCCACCTTATACAAGCCAGCAGTGAGTAAAGCCAGGAAAGCCAATCCTCCCAAGGAGCCTCCAACAATCTCTTTGGTGAAATCTGGTTCAGGATACACCTCGACCTCAGTCTCAATCTGAGAGAGAAGGTCACAGGATGAGGATGAAACCGAAGCTCATTTGTAATGCCAATTAATTAGAGAATCCAATGTAAACTCACTTTGCGAACAGGTGGATTGTTGTTAGACCCCGTTGAAAAGAAGATGTACTGGTTTGTGTCATACTCCAGACTGGCTGTGCTGGTCAGCAGGAATTTTGCAGATTCAAGTCCAATCTGAGAATTAAAAAAAAAAGGTTTTCTGAGCCTTTTGATTACAGTTTTTTGTGTTGTTAGATGCGACAAAAAGATGACTGTCTTAGAAAATTTCAGACTGCGTTTAGTCCTGAAAGGACTATAAAATGCTTTCAAGAAGAAAAATTATTTATATAGATGTTTTTTAAAATTAAGGTCAAACGAAGCAGAAGATAGGTATAAGAAATATAAAAATAAATTAGTATGGATAATAAGAAGACATAAAAAGGACTACTATGGTGACTTACTAAATAAAAACAGAAACAATATGAAAGCTACTTGGGGAATAATAAATAGTGTCATCAAAAATGACAGTAAAATCAGCTTATCCAAATTATTTTGTGAAAAATAATTATGATACTGAAAATAAAACTGAAATAGTAAATGAGTTTAAGGATTTCTTTGTAAATGTAGGCCCTAGACTTGCAGCAAACATACCTACTATAAAAGACAATGCCGATAAAAACATAATTATGGATAATGTGGATAGTTATTTTCTTGGTAAGGTAGGAAAAGATGAAATACTGAATATTGTAAAAAGTTGTGCAGATAAAGGTTTCACTGACTGTGTCGGAATAGATATGATATTAGTAAAAAATATAATTGAACTGGTTATTGAACCATTTACATACATTTGTAATTTGTCATTTTTAACAGGGGTATTTCCTGAGAATATGAAAATAGCCAAAGTAGTTCCACTTTATAAAAATGGAGATAAACATGTTTTCTCCAACTACAGACCGGTATCCTTACTTCCACAATTTTCAAAAATACTGGAGAAATTGTTTGTAATCAGGTTAGACAAATTCATAGACAGATACAATATTTTGAGCAATAGTCGGTATGGATTTAGACCCAATCACTCCACATCATTGGCACTTATGGAATTAACTGAAGAAATATCCACCGCAATAGATAAGAAACAATTTTTTGTAAGTGTTTTTGTTGACCTCAAAAAGGCTTTTGATACCATTGATCATACCATACTTCTTAAAAAACTGAGCAAATACGGTATTAGAGGGGTGACGCATGAATGGATTTCAAGTTGCTTAGACAGGAGAAAGCAGTTTGTGCAGATATATAATTCTAAATCCAAATTGCATTATATTACATGTGGAGTACCTCAGGGATCGGTCCTCGGGCCAAAACTCTTTATTTTGTGCATCAATGATTGTGTTTATGTATCCAAATTGCTCAAATGTATTCTGTTTGCAGACGATACATTATTTTATTGTGGGGAAGACTTAGCACAGGTGTTAAATGTGGTTAAACAAGAATTTAAAAGAATAAAAACATGGTTTGATGTAAATAAATTATCACTGAGTCTCGACAAAACAAACTTTTTGATATTTAGTTACAGAGGGAGAGACACTGGTGCTTCAATTACTATAGATGGCATTGAAATCAATGGAGTAAGGGAAACCAAGTTTCTGGGTGTTATTTTGGATGAAAATTTGTGTTGGAAATCACATATCCAGTACACAAAGGCAAAAATATTGAAAACAATAGCTATGTTACACAAAGTAAAGGATTCACTGGATAACAAAGCATTGTACATGTTATATAACACCATGATTGTTCCACATCTGACCTACTGCATTGAAGTATGGGGAAATGCCTGCAAAGCATATACTCAGTCAGTTTTCATATTGCAGAAAAGAGCCATAAGAATAATCAGCAGAAAACGATATAGAGATCCTACTAATCCATTATTTCTTCAATTAAAATTGCTGAAATTCCAAGAATTAGTAGATTATAGTATTCTGCAAATTATGCTGAAAGCTCACACAAACACGTTGCCAGTTAACATCCAGAAAAGATTTGGAAAAAGAGAAAGCAAGTATAACTTAAAAGGAACAGAGATCTTTAAAAAAAACAAGGTTTAGGACTAAAATGATGGAATGTTGTGTGACTATAAAAAGAATCAGTTTATGGAACAATCTGAAGAAAGAAATCAAAGAATCTAAGTCAAGCACCACATTTAAAAGATTAATTAAATCCAGTATGTTAAAGAAATTTAATGAAATATATGAGTTACATTTCATTGTCATTTTGTCAGGGCTCCCTCCTCACCCCCGTCCTTCCCACCTGACATCCCAAATACCCCTTTTCCCATCTGTTCCTCTCTTCCTCTCTCTCTCATGCTCCTCTCTCCCTCTCCTGCTCCTCTCCCACTCATGCTCCCCTCTCTCTCTCTGTTCCTCGGTTTCTGTCTCTGTGTCTCCCTTCAGTCTCCCATCCGTTCCTCTGTCCCTGTCTCTCCCTCTGTCTCCTCCTGGTCTCCCATCCTCTCCACTGCCTCTGTTCCTTCCCCAGTGTGACACCTGAGTGGAGTGCAGGCGCACACCTGCCTCCACTCAGGTAATCAGCCTCCTCCGTGGGTCCCGGATAGCTGACGGACATCACTCTGATTACTCTCCACTGCAATAAGAACCGACTCATCCTTCCACTCCCTGCCAGATTGTTGAACAAGACTGCACAGTTCAGTTCGCTCTCTAGCCTCCTGTAAAGTCTGTTGAGTTTTTTGCCATTTCTCTTACGTTGCTTTCTCCTGCCCCTCGTCTAGACCCAGCTGTCCGGGATCCCCGCCGTCCTCCTTCCCCTCCGGCTCTCCCCACACCATTTGGTACCGGTTTCCCCCCTCACTCGGACCCTCCTTTCCGCCCCGACCTCTCCTGGAGCCCCCGGCCTGTTTCCAGCCCCAAACACCACTCCACCAGTTGCTTCCCCGCTCCTGCATCCTGGCTTCTCTCACCCTCCGCCATAATCCACATCCCCAACAATAAAGCACATTCTCATTCCAACCAGCCTTGGTAGTGTGGCTCTCTGCTCGGGTCCAACCCGCTAAGTCGTGACACATTTTTTTGTTGTGAAAAGCACTAATATAATAGTAATTGGAGAACTAAATGGTATGTCACTGCCTGTGTTGGCCAGCAGCGTGTGTGTGTGTGTGTGTGTGTGTGTGTGTGTGTGTGTGTGTGTGTGTGTGTGTGTGTGTGTGTGTGTGTGTGTGTGTGTGTGTGTGTGTGTGTGTGTGTGTGTGTGTGTGTGTGATTATAAGGGTTGTGGGGACCTAATGTCCTCACAACCATAGGAAAACCAAAAGAAATGTCACTTGTGGGGCCCTCATTTCGGTCCCCACAAGTTTAAACAGTGTTTTCTTGGCCATGTTGTTGTTACTGAAAAAAGTTGACGTGCAAAAATGTTTCTTTAGGGTTAGGCATTGTTTTGGTAAGGGTTAGGGGTTAGATATGAATGGGAGTCAATGGTAGGTCCCTACAAGGATAGGAATACACAGTGTGTGTGTGTGTGTGTGTGTGTATACGTGTATGTATATATGTATATATTTTCATGTTTCTTTGTTGTTGTTTTTAAGTTCACTTTTTTGTAATTGATTTATCGGGATAAAAGTGCAGACATAATATGACTTGTATTCTTTCTGCTCCCTTTCATTTGTGTTTGGTGACTGTTGTATTTACATGAAACATTTTTTTTCCAAATGAATGAAATAACACAAACAAGCAAACAATCAATGCAGCACAAGTACCTGCTCTATCCATCTTGAACTAATGTTGGCAGAGATTGTGTACGTCTTAGTATCCAGTCTTCCCATGAATCTGGTGCACCTGAACACTCTACATCTGGCTACAGAGCAGTCCTGAGAGGGAATAGAGAAAACTGAATGCAAAGAAAGCCACAGTATAATTTCTAAATGTCAAATTTCAACAGATAAATTGTAGAGGCATACTTACCACCACCATAGTTCTCTGTATTTGAGCAACAAAGTCTCGGACAACAGGTTCTTCATCATTTGTTTCTCTTTGGCAATCTGAAATCTGAAAATGAGCTCATTTTTGTCAGTTTGACTCTCTCAATCTAGACATTTATGGGATCAGCAACATATATTACCTGCAAGGTGTTCAAATCCTCCCAAATGTCTTTATCATTGAGTTGAACTGGAACCCTGATCACCACAGTGAAATTCAGAGCCCTGATGTCATTTGTAACCTAAGGAAAAGGAGAAAATAGAATTAAACATTGAGATAAAGTCTGAATCAAAGCAGTTGAAAAATAATACTATTATTATATGAAGAAAAATGTTACCTTAATTGGCTGCAGGACTGGCTTCTGCAAATCATTCTTTCCAAAGCTGAAATTGTTGTAGCTGAGGGAGCTAAGCAGATATTTTGAACATTTATTAGATATAAGGAAAAGGCTCTTTATTACAATTATATACTATATATCACTACATACTAAAGATTACTATCACTTTATATATGGTTTCTTTTGTTTTAGCAAGAATCACACAAACCTTTCGATGGTAACAAGTATGCTGTATTTCACATTAATCCCTCTCTTTTGGTAGAGTTCACTTTTAGGGTCGTGCTCCTTATTTCCACTGAAAGAAAAAAGTGAAAATAATCATATATGTCATTATAGATCTGTTACACAAATGAGGCATGTCTGAAGCAGATGAACAGTACCTGCTGGCATTGGTTGTGATGTAGATTCTTTCATCCAGTTGACTGTTGGTTTCAATCCCATAGGAAACAACGAATAAAGCCTAAAGAAAACGAAATGAGTAATCAGACTGTCTCCTGCCTGACTTTGGTGGTCTGTGCAGCAGTGAGGAGGCAAACAACCAACAAACCTTAGCGTTGTTCTTGAAAATAGGTTTATCAACGGTGCAGTCTGTCTTTCCAACCACTAAACCATCCTCACTGTCCAAGGATCTGCACTCAATTCTTCCCTTTATTTAAAAAAAAAAAACACGATAAATTACTGCTGTGTGGCTTTGGAGAGCAGAGATGAACTAAAACAGATTTGATCCTGATGTCTTACCTGAAGTATTGTGAACTTCCTATAAGAGATCCCTGGCGGGTATGTGAGTGTAACCAGGCTGTTGTAGGAGTTTTCTCCACGGTTCTCCACTGAGACTGTGACATTCAAGAGCTCATCGATGCCCACTTTAACCTCTGAGGAGCTGACAGATTATGAGAAAGGACAAGAATGAAAGTTGATGCCACAGACAATGTGACACAGAATTACAAGGTCCAACGTGCAGTATTTAGGGGGATATATTGGTTGTAATTGGTATGTAATCACCTGAAAATAGTAGCGCAATGGAAATTTCTATATTTTGCTGGGGTGTAATATATGTTTATGCTAATGCTATATACTTTGCTTATTTAATATATTAACTGTATATATATATTCAGGATGTGAAGGCCAAAGACAGTCTTGTTCGTGGAAGAGTTTGACAAAACTGTGTTTCATGGCACTTATTACCTCCGCCAGGAGGTTATGTAATCACCGGAGTTTGTTTGTCTGTCTGTCCGTCTGTGTGTGTGTGTGTGTGTGTGTCTGTTTGTCTGTTAACAGCATAACTCAAAAAGTTATCCGGATCAAAGTCTGGATCCAGGATTTTTTTGAAGGTCTCGGCCATCTCTCAATTGGACAGAGACCTTCAAAAAAATCCTGGATCCAGACAGTGATCCGGATCACCTCCAAAATCGAATCGATTCTTACTTTTGCTCTTCCGGACATCCTGTAAAAATTTGGTGAAAATCCGTCCATGACTTTTTGAGTTATGCTGTTAACAGACAAACAGACACACACACAGACGGACAGACAGACAAACAGACAAACGGCATGGCGGAGGTATGCGCTCTCCGAGTGCTTTTCTAGTTCAGGTTGTTTTCTCCTGACTAGATTCTCGCTTGTGTTGTATCTACCCACAGATGTACTTCGCTTTGGATTCAAGTGTTTGCCAAATCAGACTGTAGAATTGTGGGAAACCATGAGCGACTAAACCTCAACTTCTTTTCCCTCAACTAGAAAGTGTATGAAAGACCAACCTCCCTATAAGCTGAAATTTTTCTCATTGGGTCTTTTCTTTGGGAAGCAAGAGTTCATTGCACCAAATTACTCTGATGGACACTTGTTCTTTTTGAAATTAGTTTTTTAGAATTTCTCCAACAAATATTTTGTTATTTTAGAATTTGCCCTTTATATCTACAGGGTTAAATGGAGTCCACCATGTTCCCAAAACTGATTCTCTGAAAGCCTCAGAAGGGAAGGGCGATGTAAGAGTTGTTCAAATAACATAGTTTATTGATTTTAAAAAAGTAAAATGTGTCCAAATATTCAATCAAAGCTTCACTTTTGTAACTTGACCTCACCTGGAGAAGTTGAAATCCACTTTGAGGTTATCTACACATTTGTCATCCATGCCGCAGTTGATCTCAAACCCAATCTGTGGAAGGCAATGTGAAATAAAAGGTATTTGTTCAGAGAGTCTAAGCGAAATCAGATTTGAACAATGGCTGAGTCACATGATGACATCTGGAGACAAGGCTTTGTTGTTCAGGTCATCAGGTGTCTTTGAAAGTTACTTACAGGATGAAAGGTTGTTGTTTGAGCCTGCTGAGCAAGACTTGGTCTGAGATATGTATTAGAGGGCAAACCATCAAATGTGAATCTGACCTCATTGGAAAGTTCACTGAGAGCATCTTCTGGACAAGCCTGCAAGGAGGAGGCATTATTATTAAAGAGCATTTCTGGGAGTTAGTTTGGATTCACAGCTAGAGGACTCTTAAAAACAAAAAAGGTGTCAGAAATGTTTTATTGGCCAAATTATCCATTGTTATTTGTACTCAGTTTTCCTGGTGTGACTGGATTTTTACCTCAATGGTGAAGTTCACACGGGTGCACTTTTGCATACTTAAGTCAACAATTAGGGATCCGGTCTCTGCTTGTTGTTTGTCGCTGATATAAGCTCGGTTATTTGGCGGCTTGCGAGTGGCATCCAGCGTGAAAGTAAAATTAATCCTTGCTTGAGCTGAAATAGATTAGAGTTTCAGGAAAATGTTACAAATGCACACTGAATTTAAATGGAAAAAAAGGTGAGGTGAATGAGGAACCTGTGTTCACTGTAGAGACTTTGGTCATGGTGAAGCAGATCGTAGCTTTCCCATTCAGGGGCTGTGTGCAGTCTGGATTCTGAGTGGGGATCTGGGTTGGGTTGAATGACACCTCAGTTTCCACCATTACGATAGGCCTTGACCTGAGAAAGGACGTAGTAGGAAGATACATGTCAGCAAGTTTTAGTTTTGGGGTTAATAATCCAACAGAATAACAAACTGACACTTTTCTGGCCCCCTAATGGAGTCCATGAACTGGCGACCAACACTAACTTCATACTTGTTGAAACTTTTCCTCTTCTTCAAATCTCACCTGAGTAAGACAACTGTGCCCATTGAACCCACCGCTAAGTCAGGTAGTTTGTCATTACTCTGGTCAAAGGACGACTGACTGATCGACATGCCGAAGAACTTCAGTCCCGACTGGACTTCAGATGCAGCTATTCTCTGTGTAAATGAAAATATGATATTTTATATTATTTTGCAAACTGCATCACTCTCATGCGCAAAAATATGAGACTTTACACAGCTGACGGTGTTCAGTCTTCTCTGTGAGGTCTTGAAAGTTGTTCACCTGTGAAAAAGCAGGATTGATTCTTAATCCTCCTTCACCATGAAATATGTAGATGCTGCCTTGACCCTCGTTCTCCAAAGGTGCTCCAACTGCCAAGTCTCTGAATCTATCTGCGTTCAGGTCAGGCAGCACAGCGAGAGAAGACCCAAACCTTCCATTGTCAGATTCATCTCCTCTTAGGACTAATGGAGCATCAAACTGACACTCGACTTTCTGGTGAAAATACAAGAAAGAGAGTGAATGCTTCAAGCTCAATGAAAAGTAGATAAAAGAAAACAGATAGATGCATTGAGTGACCCTACATATAACTGCCATTTACCAAACGAACTACTCTGCAAACGTAAACTCTTCCCTCCCTGTTGGGTTCCTTGTACATTGGGGCGGATATGAGGACGAGATCAGAGTAGCCGTCAGAGTTCAGATCCATGGCACAAACCTCAGCCCCAAAATATTCACCAGTCTGAAACTGCAACAAATCAGCAACGAAAAGATAAACAAAAGAAGGAAGTTTTTACTGAAGAAAATAATTGAAATGTGATTTAAGTTGCCCCTCAGGACCACCTGGCTCTGTACTGTATGTACCTGCCATGGATGGGGATCAATCTTTTGGCTTGAGCTTTCTCTGTAAACAGCCATTGCAATTCCTCTGTGTTCGTATCTCGGAGCACCAAGAACTGTCAGGAGGCCGTCCCTGGTTTTAACAGCTGCCATGGAATAACCTAGAGTTTAACAGTTAGGGGGCCAAGGCAGAAGAGAAAAACTGTTACAATATACAGAAGTTTAGCCAATGTAGACAGGTTGTGTATCATTACCTCTGCAGAGAACAACCAAATGTTCCATAAAGAATCCTACATTTTATGTTCTTGTGTCCACTGCATGTCTTTACATTGTTCTTCCCTGAACACACTGATAAGCTACTGCAGATTCTAAATCTAAATTGTATGAGGTTTATCAGGTATTGTATGTATTCATTTTTAATTCCTCTTCTTTCAACTAAATCTAACTGTGATGACTGATTTACTATTCCAGTGTATTATTTTTATTTCTTTAGTTTTTTCAGTTTTTTTTCTTGGCCTTTTTTGGCTTTGACAGGACAGCAATGAGAGAGAGACAGGAAAGTGGGGAGAAGAATACAATAGAGAAAGGACCTGCAGCAAAAAGTCATGGGCCCATGGCCGCTGTTCTTGGGTCACCTGCTCAACCTGTTGAGGTACTGGGGCGCAGAGTCCTGCACTGGGTCGGGTACCCGCAAAAACAGCTGATTTGCGGGTGGTTTTTAAAAACTTTTTTTTTCTCGGGTTCGGGTCTGGGTGGGAAAAATAGCTTGCGGGTAGGGTCACGGGTTGTAGATTGACTCATGAGAATCAATATACAATAATGATAAATAAATAAAAACTTAAGTTGGAAGCTGTTTGTAAAGCTGTGACGTGATCCATCTGCTGCGACTGCAGCTTGCACCGCGTCTCTTCTGCATCCATTTCCGGGTTACCAAAACAACAAAAATGGCGGAGGACGTGAGTGTAAAGCTGCAGAGCGGAGAAAGTGGGAACTTCATCATTGAAGAAACACTCGGAGTCGAGCTGCTCTGGAAATGCCGCTGCTGCAAAACCAATCGATCACTTCTTCACAAAAAAAGGTGAACTTAAAGCACCAAGAAAGCAAGATAAAGAGACTGTTACAAAACTAGCAGTAAAGTTTGTATGCAGGGACATCAGATCTTTCGAAACGGTGTGTGGGGACGGCTTCACAGAATTAGCACAGGGACTAATCGACGTTGGTGTGAGGGCTGGCCCAGAGCCTTAGAGATAGTAAGAGTTGTGACACTCCCATAGGGTGCCGTTGTACGCTTTCTTTCGGTCTACTTCCGGGTTGTGGAGGCTTGTTTAGTTCCAAGCACCGCTTCGACAGTGATAGCCACCGTTCATTTGCACTGCAGGTTGTTGAGTATATGTGGAGGTAAGTTGATGAAATGCCTACCTCTTTTGAATTGTCAACTGCCTATATTTTATCAGAGGCTCTTTATGATGCATATGCTGAGCTTTATTTGTATTTGCGTAGCGTAATTATATATATTTTTTATCTTGGTAGACGACCGAATTTCTGCTACTTTTTTTTAGCTCGACTCTGCTGTTAACTGTGAAGTTATCTCCAGGGATATATTGGCGGATTAATTGTTGATGAGTCGCTACCTCTTCTTAATTTTAACGTCTTTATATTATATCAGAAGCCTTTTGTGGTGCATACATTTATCTGTATTTGTGAATATTGGCAGACTTTCAGGCATTGCCATGTGCTTGTTCGCTCTTCTTTGAAAGCTACCTAGCTACATCGCTACCTCTTTTTAATTGTCAAGACTACGTCCTTTATATGAGACCCTTTATAATGCATAAACTTATACTTGTAAGTATTTAACAAATATATTTATTAATATCTATCGTATCTATCGTATCTATCTATCCGCCAGTATCCCGAGAGCCCTCACTGAAGACACGAAGACCCTCATTGTTTCTCCCATTGTCAATAAAACATACTATTTCATTCATCAAAGCATAATGAGTTGTTATTCTTGAATATATATTTTGTGCATGTCTTAAAATGGTTATAGTGAGTCAACTCCTGCCTCATCAGAAGTGGCTGGACACTATCTGCTGAATGGACTGTTGTTACTCTGCTTTTCAATAACTCCCAGACTACGGATAAGTGAATCAGAGAAATATAGACATTGTCTGGAAATACAATAATCCAGCTGGGCAAAAATTAACATCTTCAATCATCTTACATTTCTGTGTAAAAGTCGATTTTCCATGCTAACACGAATGTGAAACATTCCCTCCAAAACCCCAAAAGTGTCTTTAATATGTCACCTTACGGCTCAAAATGTAAAACTGACATTTACATACATACTCCAATGAATTAATAATCAAACAAGGACTTGGAGGTGTGATTTTATTCCTTTTTTTTTACCATGAAATCGCCGCTCTCAGTCCCATACAAGGAAATGACAGCGCTGCCTGTTTGGAACTATTCAGGCTTACATGAACCACGTGACCGCCCCGTTGCGAGAGCATGAGTGTCGCAACTCTTACTTTCTCTAGGGCTCTGGGCTGGCCGTGTCGATGCAACGCAGCTGTTACCAGATCCAACAACTGTATCTCGCAGAGTGAGTAAATGTGCTGAAGAAATTCGCCAAAGCATCATTCCTGAGCTGAAAGAACAGTTAAGTGAGTTTAACGGAGCAGTCACTGTGGACTGATGACTATAGAAAAATAGGCTACATCTGTCACACACTACACTATATCAACAGCAACTGGGAGCTGGTGGAACGAGTGCTTTCTACGTCGGCGTGGGACAGTACGCTACGTAAAACGGCTGAAAACATCAAACCAGCAGTCATCCAAGCCCTGAGAAGATACAACATTGAGGAGTTCTTCTCCAAACTTGTGTATGTTACAGACAGGGGTTCAAACATAGTGGCAGCCCTTCGCACAGTCACAAGACTAAGCTGTGCTGCACATGTGCTAAACACTGTACTGTACACTACCATTGGGAAACCAGATGAGGGGGATGTGTTTGGAGAGGAGGTTTCTGCACTTATCAATGGAGCAGAGTCACTGGTGACCTACTTTAAGCACACAAGTCTCCAGACGCGGCTGAAAAAAACACTGAAGGCATCAGTGGAAACGCGCTGGAATTCAATCCATACTATGCTGGAGTCGATCAGCTGTCAGTATGAGGACGTTCGTTCCTTGCTGCTGGAAAGAGGGGGAGAGGGTCGTCTTAATGACTTGCCTGAAGAAACATTGCATGCAATGGTGATATTTCTTGAGAAGTTCAAGGAGGCTACCAAGGCACTGGAGGCATCCAAAACTCCATCCCTTCACCTCACTGCTGTGTGGTTTGACCGCCTGAAACGCCACCTGCAACCATCCTCCACTGATAACCAAACATTTTCCTCTCTGAAGGGAAAATGCCTCAAAATCCTGCTCGACAAGTACGAGGTCCACCTCCTGCATAAGCTGGCCATGTTTCTGCATCCAAAGCTGAAAAGTCTTAAACTTCTTGCAGAGGAACATGAAGTGGCAACAGTGCACCACGAAGTGCGACGTCTTCTTAAAGGTGAAAATTAATGTATTTTTCACAGTGTATTTATTTGTGTGTGTATACTGGTAGCCTAATTTGTATATATTATGTACGTATCACTTTGGATTTTCATGTTTTTTTTTCATTTGCCTTTGTTTTGTGCTTAGTATTATAAAGTTGCATAGCCATAATATTGCTCCCTCTATTACACCACTTTAGACTTAAAAGACAAGCGTGGATCGCCTGAACACCGTGTCACTGCTTGTGTCCCACCACCTGAGAAGAAATCCCGAGCAAGGATGGAGGCATTATCTGATGTCGAAGATTCTACTTCTAGCGATGATTCCAGCACCCAGGATGAAGTGACCAAATACATCAACTTCAAGACAAAGAAGGTGGATAATTTCGACATTCTCAACTGGTGGAAGGAGCATGCATCAGTCTTCCCAGTTTTGGCACACATTGCTCGTTCGATCTTGTCAATTCCAGCTTCAAGTGCAGCAAGTGAGCGAGACTTTTCCACAGCTGGATTTGTGATCCAAGAGTGCAGAAGCCAGTTGAAACCAGGGACAGTGGATGACATTCTTTTTCTGCATAGCAATTTAAAGAGACACTGAGTCGGAAGTTTGCTTCAAAGTGGCAAGGATGTTGACTGCAACACTGCCTTAGTTTGTTGGCTGCAGTGCATCCGACTCTCACTCATGCCATGGTTGCCACTTAAAAAAAAAGAGTATTTTTAACGTTTGGTTTATCTTTTTTCTTGCACGTGTTTTGATGTTTACAGTGGTGGATTAGTTACTTTCCTGCCAAAATGTTCACCTTTGGGTCTATATTTGTTTATTAATCCATGCTATTTTGCTCTCAGGCAATCTATTGGCCAGTCACTTTAGGTTCTAATATGTTGCAGTATAACAGTGGCTACAGAGATGTTACTGAGAATGTTAAGACTGTTAATTTGTTTTAATGTTGGAATATCTGGTCTGAAAATTCTCAAAGTGGAATATTTTTCAGGTGCCTACTAGTCACAGTTTTGTGGCATGAACCAGATCTACCTCAGTTTATGTACAGTATTTTATGTGTTGTGTCACTGTACTGGTTTACTTGCACTGATTTATTTTTGTATTAGCCAGCCTGGCTGTAATGACAGAGACGTGCTTTTTGTTTACCTCTTTTGTTTTAATTTTTGAGCTGGACTTAAAATTTGACTTTTATTGTCCATAAGGGCAGTTAAAAAACAGTATTCTGTCAGTAGCCCATACTGCCTTAAATAAATTGATGTGATGCATTCATTCAGTTATGAATTTTTGTTTTTGTATATGATTGTTAAAGTAGATGGCTTAATAATTGAGCTCAAACGAATCTTTTCAGTTAGTTGAGCAAACTACAGAAAACTATCTTGGTCATTATTTACTCTCTGAGGATCGCTTCCGCTATTTTGCGACAGTCATTGGCTCAGCTGTTGAAACGCGTTTCACCATCTAATAACACAATTTGTGATTGGACGAGAGCATCAAACGGTCTGCCACCGTCTGACAAGCGCCACTTCCAAAACAGTTAATAGCTATTGAGATATTTGAGAAATAAGTGGATAAAACGTACAACTATCACTTTGTAATGTTCCTGAAGTGTTCAAACATTACACAGTGTTTCCCTGATGGATTACTTTTCTCCTCGATGGATTCTAAAACATGTCACGGCTCGTAACTGCTGAACGCCGCTCAAGTCTGGACAGAAAGTAAGTCTACTATTACACACGTAAAGTTCCCTCTAAGAGATTAAAAGTTTAAAAGCATTAAATGTAACAAACGAGTGGTTTTACAGTTGTATGGGAGAAGAACACGCAGGGTTGATGATTTATGACTGAAGTCAGGCTTTTGTTGGAAGAGCTGCTTCATTCAGGTGCGTTGTTTACTCACTGGCACCTTAACTGTGGCGATATGCTGTTCAGTATTCAGACAATATGACCCAAAATGATTATTTTAAATACGGGTTACGGGTCGGGCTGCGGGTCGTGTTTCAACGGGTCGGATCGGGTCGCGGTACTAATCGGGCTGATGCGCGGGTTTGCGGGTCGGTTGCGGGTTTGTACGTCCCCGGGTCACTGCGGTCAAGTGAGCCGCCCGCACTCTGGGCGTTGCGCAACTATTCCGTGTAATACGGTAATGCGATCACAGGCGCTGAGGAGCCAGGCTGAGAGACGTCCGCTGCAAATACATGCTGTTATACAGATTTTGACTGTCCATATCTGGAAATCTTTAGGCGGTGACAAAGATCTCTCACTGTGGCTTTGTCAGGGGCCATCCCAGCTACCACCATGCACAATATCACCTGATTTTACTGTAGAATTTTAGAGAAAATTAATGTCAAAGTGTGCTGCAATTTCAATCGCCAATGTTCATAATTGCAGATTTTGACTGTCCATATCTGGAAATCCTTAGGCGGTGACAAAGATCTGTCACTTTGGCTTTGTCAGGGGTCATCCCAGCTACTACCATGCACAATATCACCTGATTTTACTGTAGAATTGTAGAGAAAATTAATGTCAAAGTGTGCTGCAATTTCAATCGCCTATGTTCATAATTGCTGATTTTGACTGTCCATATCTGGAAATCCTTAGGCGGTGACAAAGATCTGTCACTTTGGCTTTGTCAGGGGTCATCCCAGCTACTACCATGCACAATATCACCTGATTTTACTGTAAAATATTAGAGAAAATTAATGTCAAAGTATGTTGTAATTTCAATCGTCTACGTCCAGAATTGCTGATTTTGACTGTTCATATCTGGAAATCCTTAGGCGGTGACACAGATCTGTCACTGTGGCCTTGTCAGGGGTCATCCCAGCTACCACCACGTACAATATCACCTGATTTTACTGTAAAATTTTTGAGAAAATTAATGTCAAAGTGTGCTGCAATTTCTATCGCCAATGGCTGATTTTGACTGTCCATATCTGGAAATCCTTAGGCGGTGACAAAGATCTCTCACTGTGGCTTTGACAGGGGTCATCCCAGCTACCACCACGTACAATATCACCTGGTTTTACTGTAAAATTCTGGAGAAAATTAATGTCAAAGTATGCTGCAATTTCAGTTGTGTTGATACATCATGGCTGATACTCTATTCAATTCCGTTCAATTTCGCCATTATAAAAACATAACTTTTTCACGTGATTTATTGACATAATATGTCAATAATTCCAGAGCTTAGTTGATCCCCAGAGTGTCCAGAGGCAAAAGTCCAGAATCGGGAAAGCAGTTTGGTGTGAGTGAGCAGTTGGAAGTAGCAGGGTGGAGCAGAAACTGCAGCAGCGCCCTACAGCAACCTCTGACCACCTCTGCTCTGGAGCAGGAACGGCCGGAGACAGAGACAGACAGAGAGACAGGGGGACACGAAGTGACTGACATGCAATTGATACAGAAAATACATAGGTCATAAAACGAGGAGCTCAGTGCATCAAGACAGATCCAACAGCAGCCTCAGCCTATAGCAGCATAATTAATGTTTGGGTCAGGGTCACCGAGAGAGTCCATTCACTCGTTTACTTGGGTAACAATTCAGACATTGGTTGTTTTGACAACTCTCGGGTGGAACTAATTCTTCAAAATGTGCAAAGGATGGTCATTTTCCTAAGGAGCCACATAACAGTGGCTGAGGTGGCCCCCATGTTTCCATTATGTAGACGATTGAAATTACAACATATTTTGACATTAATTTTCTCTAATATTTTACAGTAAAATCAGGTGATATTGTGCATGGTGGTAGCTGGGATGACCCCTGACAAAGCCACAGTGAGAGATCTTTGTCACCGCCTAAGGATTTGGAGATATGGACAGTCGAAATCAGCAATTATGAACATAGACGATTGAAATTGCAGCACACTTTGACATTAATTTTCTCTAAAATTTTACTGTAAAATCAGGTGATATTGTACGTGGTGGTAGCTGGGATGACCCCTGACAAAGCCACAGTGAGAGATCTTTGTCACCGCCTAAAGATTTCCAGATATGAACAGTCAAAATCAGCAATTCTGGACGTAGACGATTGAAACTGCAGCATACTTTGACATTAATTTTCTCTAATATTTTACAGTAAAATCAGGTGATATTGTACGTGGTGGTAGCTGGGATGACCCCTGTCAAAGCCAAAGTGACAGATCTTTGTCACAGCCTAAGGATTTCCAGATATGGACAGTCAAAATCAGCAATTATGAACATAGGTGATTTAAATTGCAGCACACTTTGACATTAATTTTCTCAAAAATTTTACAGTAAAATCAGGTGATATTGTGCATGGTGGTAGCTGGGATGGCCCCTGACTAAGCCACAGTAAGAGATCTTTGTCACCGCCTAAGGATTTCCAGATATGGACAGTCAAAATCAGCCATAGGCGATAGAAAGTGCAGCATACTTTGACATTAATTTTCTCAAAAATTTTACAGTAAAATCAGGTGATATTGTACGTAGTGGTAGCTGGGATGACCCCTGACAAGGCCACAGTGACAGATTTGTGTCACCGCCTAAGGATTTCCAGATATGAACAGTCAAAATCAGCAATTCTGGACGTAGACGATTGAAATTACAACATACTTTGACATTAATTTTCTCTAATATTTTACAGTAAAATCAGGTGATATTGTGCATGGTAGTAGCTGGGATGGCCCCTGTCAAAGCCAAAGTGACAGATCTTTGTCACCGCCTAAGGATTTCCAGATATGAACAGTCAAAATCAGCAATTATGAACATAGGCGATTGAAATTGCAGCACACTTTGACATTAATTTTCTCTAAAATTCTACAGTAAAATCAGGTGATATTGTACGTAGTGGTAGCTGGGATGACCCCTGACAAGGCCACAGTGACAGATTTGTGTCACCGCCTAAGGATTTCCAGATATGAACAGTCAAAATCAGCAATTCTGGACGTAGACGATTGAAATTACAACATACTTTGACATTAATTTTCTCTAATATTTTACAGTAAAATCAGGTGATATTGTGCATGGTAGTAGCTGGGATGGCCCCTGTCAAAGCCAAAGTGACAGATCTTTGTCACCGCCTAAGGATTTCCAGATATGAACAGTCAAAATCAGCAATTATGAACATAGGCGATTGAAATTGCAGCACACTTTGACATTAATTTTCTCTAAAATTCTACAGTAAAATCAGGTGATATTGTGCATGGTGGTAGCTGGGATGGCCCCTGACAAAGCCACAGTGAGAGATCTTTGTCACCGCCTAAAGATTTCCAGATATGGACAGTCAAAATCTGTATAACAGCATGTATTTGCAGCGGACGTCTCTCAGCCTGGCTCCTCAGCGCCTGTGATCGCATTACCGTATTACACGGAATAGTTGCGCAACGCCCAGAGTGCGGGCGGCTCACTTGACCGCAGTCCCGGGTCGGGTCGGGTCGGATCTTGAAAATTGGACCCGTGCAGGACTCTGCTGGGGCGCCCTTGTTCCAGTGTATTTTTGAGAAGGGAAATGGAATATTTTATAATTAAAAATACAGATCGTCGTGGTGTTCCAAACTTGGATTCCTTATTCTGCATTTTGCATTTTTCCAGCCACTTTTCCAAACTGATTAGTGTGTTTTTAAAAACTTGGATGAAGGATTACAGTAGAGCTGTACATATACCAAGTGTCTTGAGATAACGTGTTCTAAATTGGTGATATATAAATTAAATTGAACCTAACTGAACTGAGCTGAGCTGAAATAAATAGAATTTAATTAAACTGAATTAATGGAATTGAACTGAAATGAACTATACTGAACCGAATTGAGCTGAATTAAATGAATGAATGAAATGAATTATACTGAACTGAATTGAACTGGGGCTGCACAGTGACTCGGTGGTTAGCACTTTGGCAGTGCAGCTAGAAGATTCCCAGTTGGTGTCCTGGCTTGAGCCTGGGATCTTTCTGCATGGAGTTTGCATGTTCTTCCTGTGCATGCATGGGTTTTGTCGACTTATTCCCACAGTTCAAAAAATGCTGACGTTAATTGGTGATTCTAAATTGTCTGTAGGTGTAAATGTGAGTGTGATTGTTTGTATATGTAGCCCTGTGATAGACTGGTGACCTGTCCAGGGCGTCCCCTGCCTTCACCCTAAATCAGCTGGGATAGACTCCAGCCCTACTGTGACCCTAGTTAGGATTCAACAGTGTATAGATAATGGATGGATGGGTGATAATGGATGAATTGAACTGATCAAATTGAATTTAATATTCATAATCACACATGTAAATGCTGGTTTGTTCTTGCTGTAATATTCTTACCGAGATAACTGTCAGGCTTCATAGATTCAGGTTCATATGAGTTAATTCTGTCTCCTCGTCTTGTGTATTGTGTGTAGCCTCCCTTCCACTGGTTTGCACCAACAACAGCCATCTGAATCCCCTGCACAATAGGTGAAAGTACAAAATCTATTTGTTTGGTGCAAAACCTCAGGCAAAGAAAAAGCTCAGTTTTCACATCTGATTATGAGATCGTGAGTCTGTTTTCCGAAGAACATAATACTGTATGTAGCCCGTTGAGTTTCCAGAGCTTTTTGTTACCCCTGGTACATAAGTTGCACTGAATCCCTCTTGAGACATTTCCATTTTCAGGGATTCACCACCGCTTTGAGATCCTGCAACAGCAAAGTAAATGAGCATTTAGAGGTTGATGCAATTAAACAATCACAATTTACAAGTTCAAGTTTAGACTGTAGATTTGAAATTATTGTTTTCTGATCGACATTAACAGGAATTTCAACACAATGAAGTTTGCATTTGTACCTTCGATAGCGAAGATGCTGTCCTGCAAAGTCTGTCTGATTATTTCGAGGGCGTCAAAATTTTCCACTTGAAACACGTGTTTTGCCGCGGGAGACGATGCAATGGTGTTCAGTTCATCTTTTGCCTTCTGAACATGAAATGCACTCCCCACCTAAGTTCATTGAAAAAAACATGTTGTATGGACTCTGTTCACTGGATTTTGTAGCCACATGTAATATATTACTGAGTTAATTCATATTAATTACAGTGTCAATGAACAAACTAACATGTGATGCTGTAAAAGGATTTATACACATCATCTTTTGTAGTAGAAAAACAGGCTGACATTTATATTGAGATTTAAAAAAAAAAAAACTCTGAGATTTGACCATCAGACAGTATCATGTGACCCTGCAGTCTCAAAACTGGCAGAAATATAATGTCAGTATAAAACTACCTTATACATAAAACCAGACTACTCACCCCAATAGCAAATCGAACAATTTTTTCCCTTCAGCTAATTGTGCTGCACTTGGCAAACTATTCCGGTCATGAGATGCTCCATCAGTGATGACTATCAAGATCTTCTTCACGTTTAATCTGGAACCTCTTTGTGAATCGAAAACTTTATTGCTGTCAAATAAAAAAAATCAATTTTCAGTTCAACTTTTTTCACAGTATATTTTATCATCTTACAAGACTAACTGCATGATTGATTCTATAATATTTAAAGATGTTTTTATTGTATCATCTATCAACATCACAGAAATGTTTGTACTGTGCTGGATGTTTGCAGCTTGTTTTTAAAATCTGAGCAATTTATCTCAGTAGTACAAGTATAATTTTACAAATTTAGCCACTTTTTACATCAGGCCTTGGTTGGGTTTTTTTCATCCACGTCACACAGTGTACAGTGTGCTCACATTCATTGGAAATTAAAGACAGAGTGTCCAGATAGAAAATCAACATGACAATTACAATGTCAGTTGTAGCTCATTAGTAACATCATGGCAGCACTTACACGACATATTCAATGGCCTTAGCTGTGTAAGTTGTTTCCCTATGTTGATATATCCCATCAATGTTCTGCTCCCAGTTTCCACTTGAGAAAAAATCATCAAAGTAATAATGGACCTCAGGTGATCTGGAGAACTGGGAAACTGAAAACTGAAATAAAGGAAAGAAAAATGATCAAACACATATCTTGCAAATTTCCTTTTGTCTTTTTGAGGTTAAATACATTGAAACCGTGGAGTTATTTTGTGCATGTGCTTTAATTTCACCTGTGTGTCTTCTGACAGAAATGACCGGACCATTTTTTTCACAAAATCCTTCATTGTTTGAAAATCTTCGTCAGAAACGCTGCCTGAACCGTCCAACAGGAAGGCAATGTCTGCTTTTGTGCACTCTGTAAAAGCGATGAGTCAGAAATGAGATTTATGAATTAATCACACCATGCAACAAATGGATTCAGTGTTTTTTAACAAACTGACTGAATCCCTGCATTTCCTGGGTGACAACAACAATAATCATTCTTTACTGATTGTAGCTGTGAATATATTTGATGCTTAGCTTAAAAAATATTGAACATGATATAATTTCTTTTCTTTATTGATTCTAAAAATCTGACATGAGCAGCAGATTTAGAAGAAATGCTTCTTGAGGCGTTAATGCCAAGCGTCTAACGGAGGCCAACATTTCTCACTATTCTGTAACATTTTTTCTTTGAAAATTTGTGTTTTCTACCACTTTCTGCGTTAAAGTTGAGCCCAATGTTCAAATATCATATTTTTAAAAAAAGTTTTTTAAAAAAAGATAAAGTAATATTATAGCATATAGTTTGATTTCCCATCCTTATCTCATGGACTCAAGACAAAGAATAAATCAAATGCAACAAATTTGATGTCAAAGTTTGTTTTGCTGCTGTTGGATATCTGAAATTTGTCATGTTTCATTACTATTACTATTTTGATTTACTATTTGATTTACTCTTTGGTTTAAGGATAACAAAGCCACCCATTTTAAATGCAGTTAGTGTTATTCCTTTCTGCAGGCTGTAAGAAATCACATCAGACTGACTGATTTGAAAAATGTGTTGAGCTGTTAGTATCATGACCTGAGAATAAAATGAACAGATTCCAGGATCTAATGATGTGCATGTCGTGTGTGTGTGTGTGTGTGTGGGTAATGGCATATGGATGTTTTGTACAAACTCAACAAACAGTTACTTTCAAGAGAAGAAGGCATAGGAGATCCAAATCCGTTCTGGCTGGATATCTGAAAGCAGACACCGTTATACATGGTGATACTTTTGCAGTCCCTCGGGATGGTTGGGCCGCATGCCTGAAAGCAAACAAAGGTTTAGATCTGAATAAGAGGTTAATTATTTTCTGGCCCGTCAACATTTTCAAGATGCCAAAATTGGGTTTTCACCGGTGCAAACAAGATAAGAGATTTGTATATGGGTCAATGTATAATTGCAGGATTTGTTGTATCATAGTTGACATTTTTGCTGTTTTCAGGCCGAAAATCAACATGGCCGCCTAGAACCAAACACCACATGGTATTTTTCAAGAAAGATTCTTGTCAAATATTATGTATATACAGTTGAGTAAAATTGAAATTGAAATTTGTTTATAAAGATATTGTAGTAAACCTGTTGACTCACACATTACTTTATATTAAATAACTCTGAAAGCCTTGGAGTCTTTCCAGTCTTTTCTTCAGGAGGAAATGACATCATGTGGAGCAGGTCATGTGATCTGGAATAAACACATTTCCTTGAGAAGTGCTTTTGTAACGGGTAACTTAGTTGAAAGTAATTTCTCGGACACAGATACAATTTGCTATTTTCCTTTAAAATTTGATATATTGTCAAAAAAGAAATGTCTGTCATGATTATCTCAACTTAAAGCTGCTGTCCGGAGTTTGAATCGCAGTGTCTCCCAAAACACTGTTGGTCCCACCCTCCCTCTGATTTCGCCCCTTTATTTGTGCATGCGCGCAGTACCTGAGAGGAGTGCCCGGAGTGCTGCAGCATCTTGCCTGTTTTGCTGTTTTCCCCTCTTCTACATTTAGTACATTTAGTAAATAATAAAGGAATTACGTTAGAATGCTGTATTGAGTCCAACTTGTCCTAATACCAAAATAACATGAATCTGCTAGGACGAACTAGTAAAGTTTCAATATGTGATTACACTCGTGTATCCCTCTCGATGACGTTGTTTATCAAACTTAGTGCATTTACGCTTGTATATGTGCTACATTGTTTATTTATTTCTATCTAGAGTTCAGAATTGCATGACTCCTCTGACGAAGAGTATGTCCCAGACGCCCCAACATCTTCCTCCAGAGGTCGGGCATCTAAACGAAGCCGTCAGGCGGGCTATGGAGGCCGTGGTCGGGGAGCGACGCGAGCACCCCGAGCCAAAAAACGTCCTGCAGTCTCTTGGCCTGACAAGCCGTGGGATTGGTAACTTTTCTGGAAGTTGCTGAGCCCTGATGCTCTCTCCTCCACAAGCAAAACAAATGTGCGCGCGGTTGCGTAGTGCGTAGCTCGCCCACCTCTGCATGGGCTTGCTTGCTGTACGCGTAACCGTTGATTGACAGCATGACAAAGCTGAAGCTCGAACTTGATTGGTCGGCAGCAACCGGCGCTTTTTGGAATAACATGGGGGTCTATGAGAGGAAGGCGGAGCTCAGGAATAAATTTTCATATCGCGTTATACTAACTTTATATTATAGTATGGAACTAGACTAACACATTTAAGCTTTGTTAAAAAATGATACATAAATTGAAAACAAACGGAAACTCCGGACAGCAGCTTTAAGTAACAAATTTTAAATAAGTTCATTTCATAATTGTTTAGCTAATTAGAAGGTGGTTCTTATTAAATTCGGACAGTTATTTAGTTGACATTTTAGTAATATCCGGTCAGTTTTTTTATTAAGTGATTGTTTTCATAATAAATAATTATGGCATTTGTAAAGACATTATCATAATGAACATAAAAAACATTTGTTTGTTTTTTTACTTTTAATATAAATGTATGCAAGACATATCCCATGGATTTCAAAAGTCCCTCAGTTATATATTGACCCATATGATCTCTGCACTGATGTTGATATCTGCAGTTCACCAACTCACTATAGTGTTTTGTGTGTCAGGATCACTTTTCATCGTCAAACCCAGGGACATATTGACTGTAGCATTTAGCCCTGCAACTAAAACATTAAAGTCTTGTTAAAACATTCATTAAAACACTTCAGGGAAGCAAGAGAACAGTGATAACTACAAACCACCAAAAGTAAAGCACTTTCCAAGTGTTAGCAGCATGATCTCATCCAGACTCAGTGTGATTTAAATTCCCAAATACATTTAACAGGACTGAACATAAAACACAATTTTGCCCTAAAAATGTAGAAATAAAAGAAACTTCATCAGGAACAAATTCACTCTCATTTAACTGCAAGTCAGGATCATTTTTGAGTGTCAACACCAGCATTTTTCTGAGATATATGAGTATTTATCACCTGAGCCATACAAGGTCCAGTCCCAAGATTGGTTTATGAACTCCAAGAAAATAACTTTTATCATTTCTGCTGTTTACTGTCTTAGGACATCATGTGAAGATATTTAGAAATGAATGCTTTCCTACCTATGTTTCTGCAGTTGTCGTTGGTGCAGCTGTATATTTGGCCCCTTCCATTTTCTGAATACTGTTCAAGTGGGGCGCTTACGAGCAAACTGAGGAAATGAAACCAGAACAGAACACATATCTGGTCAGCACAATGCAGAGAAATAAACCCCATATTTTCCTGTTCAGAGGCCTTGTCGTGTAGACATCACAGAGATAAAAGCTGAGGGGTGGGGGAAGCTTAAGTAGCAGATAGATGTAGTTTAGTTTTAAACCCACATTCAACACAACAATGCACAAAGTCACTCACTCTGATTGTCTTTGCACCACCTGGTAGCCAAAACCTGCAGCAGGGTTGCTCAGGGTCTTCCAAGCCACAGGATCAATATTGTAACAAAGTGCACCTTGAAACACTGAGGAAGGAAAGTTATTTGTCTTGTTTAAAGTCACTTAGTTCCTGATGATATTGTGTTTGTAGCACCTTTGTTGTAACTGTGTGGGTTCTTTTTTTCCAGCTTATGCGTTACTTTCACTCTCGATTGCTGCCCTGTGAACTGTGGTCTGCCACATGCCTTTGATAGGCACCACCAGGGAGCACCAAAGTCAGAAATGTTCAAATTCTGAAAAACACATTCTCAAGGTTTAGTTCTGCATGCAGCCTTTCTGTGCTTGTTAGTCTCTGTTATATTTCCTGGATGAAACAAAATACGACAGAAAAAGATACTTTTTTTTTTACAACAGCAGGTAAGAGGTCTTTATCTGTACAATGATTCAGAAAATGATGCTCTGAGAAGCCCACAGGTTCATCTTTTTTTTTTTCACCAGTGCAGTTTCAGTTTAGTCACTGTGGCTTTTAGGGCTTCAACAGCAGTTACAGAAAATATTCTCACGGATCTACCTGCAGTTATTTAATTTTTGTCAAACATTATTAATGTGGTTTTAACACGTTCTTAGTTGTGTAGCAAGTCATTAGGTAGATCCAGAAGAAAATTATGCCACTAAATACATAAAAGGAAGCTATAAAAGTAGTGTAAGTGGGACTTGTAAGTAGTAGTATTAGTTTTAATGTTCAAAAAGTTATCATGAATGACAAAACCTCCACTCTCCTGCAGCCCTTCACCACATGAGTGGGTAACAATTTAGGTTCATACATTCAATTGCACAGATGGTTATGGGTCCAGGTTCAAGTATTTAGTTTAGTTGTTGTTTCTGTAGCACATTTTCACTCAAAACATTGAAATAATCTCATTCAAAATCCCAGAGGACTATGCAGTACAGCTGTTTTCACAGTCAAGACTTATTGAGCTGGTCACTTCCTCAAGCAGGTAGTTTGATTTACAGAAGAAAATTATCTTCAAATGTTTTATTAATTCTTATTGTTAATATTGTGGTCATTGATCTGTTAGCTGTGGTGTGTTTGTTTAAATGCCGCAAATAACAATGCCGGCTTTAAGAGGGTAAACGAAGCAGCTGCCAAAAATGTGAATAAAGTCATATTTTCAATGCAAGGTACAAACTCACTGTCTTACCTGACAAGATCAGTGTGGCAGTAATTATCCAGTCCATTGTGTTACTCCTTTGACTTAAAGTATGATGTACCCTCGAAGCTCCAACAAATGCATTTAGACACTATGTGAGGTAACTTAACTACTCCCACTTCTGCAAGTGTCAAAGGCAAACGTTGACAGCAGAGTGCAGAAATCATTCAGCGGCAGCTCAAAGTCGAGGCAGTCAGTTAGAGGAGGGATTAAAATACGGCTGTTTTATTTAGCACACTCTGTGTTGTCACTTGATTGCAGAAACCATTGGTGTTGTCTGATTTTGCTCAGATGCTTTAAGAAACTTAAAAAGCACAAATGTAAATTATTATTTAATCAATAGAAGTACACAATTTCTTAGTTAAATTCAGGGAAATCAGATGAGAGTATGTGAAAAATGACAGAAAACAAAGGCTTGTCTCTAACTTGATCTCTTTCTGGCAGATGCAGAGATAAATTCTGTGTTGAGTAAAAGGAAGTAGGTTTAAGACGGTGAGTCAAACTCGAGATAGTATTCTTTGCAACAAAAAGACTTACTGACAAAACCACATAAGATACATTTACTGATGGAAATGCTGATAAAAATAATTTTCTGTGGAAGTTTGTCTTCTTCCCAGACTGATGGACAAAACAGGAAATGAATATTTTTATTGTGAAATCCTTATTATCAGCTCTTCTGAGCTTCCTCATGATTAAAAAAAAGTCTTAAAAAAAATAGGTTCATCTCAACTTTCTCAACACTGTCATTCCATCTGTTAGTTCCAATATTAGATAATGTGTCAGTTTTGTAAGTGACAGCCTGCCTGACTTGGTAAAATAGTACTAGATTCAGTATGTGGTCACTTCATGTCTACGTTACCAAAATAACACTGAATATGTTCTATTCAAGTTTTCTTTCTGTATTATGTTGCTATGTTTCAGCATTTCAGCTGTGTGGATATATACACTATCTTGTCAAACGTATTCGCTCACCCATCCAAATAATCAGAATCAGGTGTTCCAATCACTTCCATGGCCACAGGTGTATAAAATCAAGCACGTAGGCATTCAGACTGGTTTTACAAACATTTGTCAAAGAATTGGTCACTCTCAGGAGCTCAGTGAATTCCAGCATGGAACTGTGATAGGATGTTACCTGTGCAACAAATCCAGTCATGACATTTCCTCGCTCCTAAATATTCCACAGTCGACTGTCAGCTGTATTATAAGAAAGTAGAAGTGTGTGGGAACGACAGCAACTCAGCCACCAAGTGGTAGGCCACGTAATCTGATGGAGCAGGGTCAGTGGATGCTGAGGCGCATAGTGCCAAGAGGTGGCCAACTTTCTGCAGAGTCAATCGCTACAGACCTTCAAACTTCATGTGCCCTTCAGATTAGCTCAAGAACAGTGCTTCAGCAGAGAGCTTCATGGAATGGGTTTCCATGGCCGAGCAGCTGCATCCAAGCCATACATCACCAAGTGCAATGCAAAGCGTGGGATGCAGTGGTGTAAAGCACACCGCCACTGGACTCTAGAGATGTGGAGACGCCTCCTCTGGAGTGAACAATCACGCTTCTCCATCTGGTCAATCTGATGGACGAGTCTGGGTTTGGCAGTTGCCAGGAGAACGTTACTTGTCGGACTGCATTGTGCCAAATGTAAAGTTTGGTGGAGGGGGGGATTATGGTGTGGGATTGTTTTTCAGGAGCTGGGCTTGGCCCCTTAGTTCCAGTGAAAGGAACCCTGAATGCTTCAGCATACCAAGCCATTTTGGACAATTCCATGCTCCCAACTTGTGGGAACAGTTTGGAGCTGGTCCCCTCCTCTTCCGACATGACTGTGCACCAGTGCGCAAAGCAAGGTCCATAAAGACATGGATGACAGAGTCTGGTGTGGATAACCTTGACTGGCCTGCACAGAGTCCCGACCTCAACTCGATAGAACACCTTTGGGATGAATTAGAGCGGAGACTGAGAGCCAGGCCTTCTGGTCCAACATCAGTCTGTGACCTCACAAATGTGCTTCTGGAAGAATGGTCAAAAATTCCCATAAACACACTCCTAAACCTTGTGGACAGCCTTCCCAGAAGAGTTGAAGCTGTTATAGCTGCAAAGGGTGGACCGACGTCATATTGAACCCTATGGATTAGGAATGGGATGTCACTTACCTTCATATGCGAGTCAAGGCAGGTGAACGAATATTTTTGGCAATATAGTGTATCTAGTATCATTACACTGTGAACGCTCGGAGTAGTTTGCTTTATTTAAAATAAAAAATCCTACTTGTCTTTTGCTATTTGAGACCAAAAAAAGCATGCTACAGTTTATACTGTCATGTTGTAAAGGGAAGCTGTTGCCTTTTAGTGCTTTTTTACATTTAATAATGGCCAAATTAATTTGTCTTTTTTGACTAGAATTTTCTGAAAAAGTGTCTTTCGTGTCAAAGTGAAAACAAATTTCTACAAAGAAATGTCAATTCATTAGAAATATTAAATGTAAAATAACTGGGCCTATGTGGAGAAATCTCAGTCTCAGTACTTTTACCATATTCTTCAGGTTGCACAGGAATTGTGAATGAACAACCCTTTTTCAAGATCAGCCACAAATTCTCAGTTAGGACTTAGGACATTCACCTTATTGTTTAAAACCATTTCTGTGTAGCTGTCTGTGTGTTTTGGGTCATTATCTTGCTGGAAAACAAATCTTCTCCCAAGTCTCAGTTTCTCTGGCAGACTGCATCGGGTTGTACTCTGGAGACTTCCGTATACTTTGCTTTGCTGTATAAATTTTACCTTTTAACTTTTCAAGCCTTCCAGTACCTGCTCCTGAGAAACATCCGGACATTATTATGCTGCCACCACCATGCTTCATAGTGATGATGATGAGTTTGTAATGACTTGCAGTGTTCACCAAACATAGCCTCTCATGATGGCCAGAAAGCTCAATCTTGGTCTATTTTTGCTACAAAGCAAAGAACCTTCTTCTAGTTGACTTCAGAGTCTCCCACATTCTTGCATTCACCCAGTGTCAATCCAAGATATTTATACTGCTCAGTATATGACAGCACCTTTACTCCCAGGTTAGAGGCCTTAATCTGAATAGCTAAATCATTCACATGAATTGAAAAGCATTGGTGACAAAATATGTCATTGCTTCACACCGAATTGTTGGTAAAACCGTCCTGTATTCAATAACTGGAATGCAAGCAACAGGAGCCTGATAATGGGACTTAATGGCATTGTAAAACTTTCCATTAACACCTGATTTAAAAGGCTGTATTGAAGAAGCTCTCTATTAATTAAATCAAACGCCCTCCTAAAGTCAATAAATCAAGCAAATGTAGATCTATTCTCCTTAATTCTTGCTCATATCAGGGAACTGACTACAAAAAGTCTGATTGTGTTTTTTTCATTAGGCTTGGTTAGGCTTTGTCTTCATGTGTCCTGTAATCTGTAAGCTTTTGTGTTAAATGCCTCCCTTTCTCTTCTTTCTCCGTAGTGTGGTTACCATCCCCTGAAGCTCTCCAGGAAGTGGAGGTGCCAGTTGTGGGAAACAGACAGTGTAACTGTCTGAATGGAGTCGGCACAATCACAGTCAACATGATCTGTGCTGGTGTTCTGGCAGGAGGCAAAGACTCATGTCAGGTAACTGTTTCATTTCATTTGTCACCTGATAGGAAATATGCTAAAGATTTTGTCAAATTCTCAATGTGTCCTCTGCATCTTCTCAGGGAGCCTCAGGAGGTCCAATGGTGAATCAGCAGGGCTCTCCCACATCAGCTCTGATAAGCCAGGCTTTGTCCAGTTCACCTCCAGTGCTCTGGATGCTGACAGCAGCTACACCTGTCCTGGCCTGCCACTTTCCACAACAGCTTCACCCACAACACCATCCATTCCTTCTCCTCCTACTTCTCCAACAACTCCTTCAAGTTAGTGTCTCTCATATTTCTAACCTTTTCACTTTCTGATAACATATGAATGACTTACGTTTTCCACATCAGTCTTTTTTCTGCATTTCTAAATCTTTCAATTTTCTGACTTAGGACCAGTTTGTGGCAAAGATCCTCTGAACAGTCGTGTTGTAGGTGATCGTGGCGTTGTCACTGGAGGAACATGGCCCTGGATGGCGAGCTTCTACAAAAATGGGGTCTACACATGTGGAGGAACTTTGATCGCTAACAAGTTTGTGCTCACCACTGCACTGTACTTCTCTACGCAAGTACTTATGCAACATGTGTCTTTTTATTAACAACAATAAGGATTGAAGATCTATTTCTAAAGTTACCTCCCATCCTCCTGACAGTTCCAATCCCGATGTCTGGGAGCAGAGAGTGTTTGTGGGTCAATGACTTGTGAACGGATTTAATGAGTTTGAGATGTCTTTGGGTGTTGTACGTGTCACAGCGCGATTCTACACGAGCACAAGGTACATTGTACCACTTCAAAATTAAGTCTGATGTCTGACAACGCCACCCTGGGAATTTCACCCAGGGAATTGTTTTCCTTTAACACTTAAGGCACACAAGTTCGTTACTCCAGGAGGCTGAGACGTGGATCCAAATTTAAAACAATTTATTATAATTTTTCTAAAAGAGCAGAATAAAAAAAGAGATAAACACCATTCACACCAGGGGCCAAAAGAAAAAGAAACAAAAGAGAACTATAATCAGTTGCTGGCCGGTAGGTGGATGGGGCTAGTGGAGGTGAAGGAAGTACCCCCAAAATAATATTTTTAAAAAACACCCCAAACACACGTGACACACACTCTGGAAGTGAACCAATTCCCCAGGGACACAGCACACCAAAAGGAGGGGAACGCACCCACCGGACACCAGCACCACCACCGCAGGCCCTCAGCAACTGAAAAGCAAACAAAAACAAATTACTGGGTGAAAACAAGCAATGAATACAAGAAAATATACCAATGACATAAAATATACTAAATAGCAGGGGTTCAAGTTAAACTATATACATTATATTGAACACTAAATGCCCCCAAATAAACAAAAATAAACAGAAACAATGAATCCGTAAACAAAATAATCCATACCAAAGTAATACCATTTCTCAATCATACAATAAAGACTGAGGTGGTAAAATACGGCGTGTGGGTCCCCATGCGCAAACACAAAAGTCTGCAGGTGACAAAACAGAAATCCACACTGCAGAGATAAGCAGTGGCAGAAAACAACGGCGGCGAGAGCAAGCATCTTTGAGGAGACAAACCAGCCAGAGACAAAGCAGCAGGAGTCCCAGTTGGCTGACTTCAGCAGAGAAAAGGGTCGCGGCAAGCACACACACACTAGCGAGGAGGGAGGACGGAAACCCAGGCAGCTCAGTACGTTTCCACTGCAGCGAGGAGCAGGTGATGCGCGCACTACACACACGGACTCACAGAGTGCACCAAATGGGGCCACCACTTGCTCTGTTACACGGACGTGAAGCAGAGGCAGAAACGGGGGAAGGGCTGCTCCACTTCAGTGGTTGGTCACCAGTTGAAGCAGCCCAGCATTAACAGCTGTAATATACATGCTGCTACATAGGCATTATATTGAGTAAATTTCCGGTGTTCAATCTCGCAGTGCTGAAACTGGATGAACGCGTCAACTTCAGTAATTACATCCAGCCTGCATGTTTGGACGTTGACAATGCCAGATCCTTCCCTGTTGGGACTCCATGTTGGGTGGCAGGCTGGGGCACTGGCAGCAACAACAGAGGTAAGGCTTTATCAAGGCTTTATGCTTGTTGCAAAGTTTGCTCTTAAAACACGCAAAATATGTGTGGATCCTTCATTTATTTCCTCGTTACAGATTGATGATTCACAGAAACTGCATTCATGTGAATAAATGTGATTCTTGTAGGCGTTGGTAAAGCTGGTTCAACTCTTCGAGATCTTGAAACTCAAGTGGGAAGTTGTGGGAATGCTTCTGACACAGACAGCATTTGCACTTTCACCATGGCCCTTCAACAGGTAAAACATAACAGATCCCATCGACCAGTTTTTCTCTCACAATTTTGGTTCAGAAACTTTCAGACTGGTAGTGTTGGTAGGTCTCTGATGATTCATCTGTTTTGTATCCATAGGGAGAAATATTGCAGATGTTCAGGTATTTGAAAAAGCTTCGAAATTCGCTTCAGTGATAAAGGAGACAGTTGGCGACATCCCCTCCCCTGAAGCAGTAGCAGGAAATTCTCCAGGTTTCTCCATTTCGTTATTCCTGTCTTTCACTGTCCCCATTACCTTGATGTTCCTGTTGCTTTCAGCTGCTTGAAGTCTTATATTGCACTGAAATTTCAGTTAAAAGCACTTACAACACTCAGGTCAAACTGAAGAGCATCTTCATATGAGGCACTTCCAATGAAGTTTACATTTTAAGAACAATAAATAGTACTTTATAGTAATGTCATGCTTTTCTATAAACTATACAGGAAAACATCTTTATTTGAATCTTATTAAATATCGCTAAATTATGGACAGCATTTACATTATTTGTTCGGTCACATCTCATTATACTCATTTTGTGCCTTTTTTTTCTTGCTGCCTCCTAATGTTATAAATTACGGTTTGTCTTCACGTGCAATTTAATTTATTCACATACATAAAAAATATTGAAGCATAAAATGAATGGCTTGTTTGAATACAAATTCAAAACACTGCAACATTACACATTTCATAATTTATTTCTTACCAAAGCAGTTCATTGTCAGCAGTAATAATATAGCTATTTTTGTAGCAAGTTAGGAACTTTAAGCATTTTTAGAAGTTTTACAGTACATAATGTGACAAAACAAGAATATAACAGATCATAGTGTACAGAATTTCTTCTATGATACATTTAACTGTTTGATGGAAAATCTAGAAATTAACACAAGGTTTGCATAAATATAAATTCAGAAATGTATCACTGTCTACCAGTGATACATTCATGGTTCATAAAATATACATTCTAAAGATCCTACCACATTACATCACCTGTCTGGTCACTTAGGTTATGTTCAAAAACATTGCAGATGAGCGCTACATGTGCAAAGTGCAAACTTTATGCTCAATATAATTCATGAAACAGTTGACGACAAAGCAAATTACTGAATGTCTACTATATAAAACAGGGATTCCCACCTTTGGTTGTCCTGTGAACCAATCATGTGAGCAGTTGATTGGCAAATGTTTTTTCTCACACTGTTTTATTTGAATATTTTTAAGCTATTGAAAGCTAAAAATTTAAAGTATTCACTCTGTATTTTAAGTGCGCCCTAAAAAGGAACATAACATTGATACCTAAAGTTCATTTGTGACCCCCAGGTATGGAACCTCTGTTATAGATAATAATGAATGACTATGCAAGGGAGGGATTTCACATGCAAACAAGCTGTATTTTAGGATAACAAATCAGAACTGGTAGCACAGAACCATGTTCACTCTTATAAATCTCAAGATGTTCATTTCAGATATAAAAACCCTCAACACTGGTACAAATTAATGAGAGATTACAGTTCCACCGGAGATGTGTGGCTGGCTTTGCTTTGATGTCAGCACCAGCCAGCCAGATAACGGATGTGAAAAAAAAGCTGACGTCACTGAAATATCAACAGTTTTTTAATTTTTATTCTGGTGCCTCTCCATCAGTCCCTGGAGCCGCTCCATCTTCTGCATTTTCATTAATCATGTCTTGGTATTTACTCTTGAAAAATCCAGCCTGAGAGAACAGAAGAAGGTATAGGTATTACTTAAAACTGCCGCAATCAGAGTCATCATACAGAAATGAAAGGAACCAAAGCAGATAGGCCGAAAACTGGTCATTTTGCCATAAAGATGTCCTTCCCTGTCTGATAAACTGAAAAAGTGTATGAACGTTGCCCCACCTTATACAAGCCAGCAGTGAGTAAAGCCAGGAAAGCCAATCCTCCCAGGGAGCCGCCAACAATCTCTTTGGTGAAATCTGGTTCAGGATACACCTCGACCTCTGTCTCAATCTGAGAGAGAAGGTCACAGAATGTGGATGAAACCGAAGCTCATTTGTAATGCAAATTAATTAGAGAATCCAATGTGTACTCACTTTGAGAACAGGTGGACTGTTGTTAGACCCGTTGAAAAGAAGATGTACTGGTTTTGTGTCGTACTCCAGACTGGCTGTGCTGGTCAGCAGGAATTTTGCAGATTCAAGTCCAATCTGAGAATAAAAAAAAGGTTTTCTGAGCCTTTTGATTAGATTTTTTTGTGTCGTTAGATGCGACAAGAAAATGATTGTCTTAGAAAATTACAGACTGCGTCTCAATGCAGCACAATTACCTGCTCTATCCACCCTGAACTAATGTTGGCAGAGATTGTGTACGTCTTAGTATCCAGTCTTCCCATGAATCTGGTGCACCTGAACACTCTACACCTGGCTACAGAGCAGTCCTGAGAGGGAATAGAGAAAACTGATGCAAAGAAAGCCACAGTATAATTTCTAAATGTAAAAATAGGTCAAATTTTCAACAGATAAATTGTAGAGGCATACTTACCCCACCATAGTTCTCTGTATTTGAGCAACAAAGTCTCGGACAACAGGTTCTTCATTGTTTGTTTCTCTTTGGCAATCTGGAATCTGAAAATGAGCACATTTTCTCAGTTTGACTCTCTCAATCTAGACATTTATGGGATCAGTAACATATATTACCTGCAAGCTGCTCAATCCGCCCAAATGTCTTTACCATTGAGCTGAACTGGAACCCTGATCACCACAGTGAAATTCAGAGCCCTGATGTCATTTGTAACCTAAGGAAAAGGAGAAAGATCATTAAACATTGAGATCAAGTCTGAATCAAGGCGCTTGAACATTAATACTATTATTATATGAAGTAAAATGTACCTTAATTGGCTGCAGGACTGGCTTCTGCAAATCATTCTTTCCAAAGCTGAAATTGTTGTAGCTGAGGGAGCTAAGCAGATATTTTGAACATTTATTAGATATAAGGAAAAGGCTCTTTATTAACGATTATATACTATATATCACTACATACTAAAGATTACTATCACTTTATATATGGTTTCTTTTGTTTTAGCAAGAATCACACAAACCTTTCGAGCGTAACGAATATGCTGTATTTCACATTAATCCTTTCTTTTGGTAGAGTTCACTTTTAGGGTCGTGCTCCTTATTTCCACTGAAAGAAAAGTGAAAATAATCATATATGTCATAATAGAGCTGTTACACTAATGAGGCGTGTCTGTAGCAGATGAACAGTACCTGCTGGCATTGACTGTGATGTTGATTCTTTCATCCAGTTGACTGTTGGTTTCAATCCCATAGGAAACAACAAATAAAGCCTAAAGAAAATGAAATGAATGAGAGCAATCAGACTATCTCTGCTTAACTTGGTGGTCTGTGCAGCAGCAAGGAGGCAAACAACCAACAAACCTTAGCGCTGTTCTTGAAAATAGGCTTATCAACGGTGCAATCCGTCTTTCCAACCACTAAACCATCCTCACTGTCCAAGGATCTGCACTCAATTCTTCCCTTTATTAAAAAAAACACGATAAGTTACTGCTGTGTGGCTTTGGAGAGCAGAGATGAATTAAAACAGATTTGATCCTGATGTCTTACCTGAAGTATTGTGAACTTCCTATAAGAGATCCTGGTGGGTATGTGAGTGTAACCAGGCTGTTGTAGGAGTTTTCTCCATGGTTCTCCACTGAACTGTGACATTCAAGAGCTCATCGATGCCCACTTTAACCTCTGAGGAGCTGACAGATTATGAGGAAGGACAAGAATGAAGGTTGACACCACAGACAATGTGACACAGGATTACTTTGAAATGGACTCTAACATGGTCAGAGTGGAAATGCTAACAAGCTGATAAGAAGTCAGTATGATAGTTACTGTGGTCGCTAGCTTAAGTTAGCTTGCCAACATTTTCTAATAGCAAAGAACAGTGGAGGCTGTCATCAGTTTTACAGGTATGGTTGCAGACCAAATAAAAATTGCCCTGGTGATGATGCGACATGAAAATTATCGGTCCAGTGTGCAGTATTTAGGGGGATATATTGGTTGTAATTGGTATGTAATCACCTGTAAATAGAAGCACAATGGAAATTTCTATATTTTACTGGGTTTTAATATATGTTTATGCTAACACTATGCTAACACTATTTACTTTGCTTATTTAATATATTAACTTTCATATATATTACTGTCATGATGTGAAGGCCAAGGAGAGTCTTGTTTGTGGAAGAGTTAACAAAACCGTGTTCATGGCACTTATTCAGGTTGTTCTTTCTCACTAGGTTCTCGCTTGTGTTGTATCTTCTCGCAGATGTACTTTGCTTTGGATTCAAGTGTCTGCCAAATCAACTGTAGAATGTGGAAAAGCATAAGAGACTAAACCTCAACTTCTTTCCCTCGACTAGAAAGTGTATGAAAGTCCAACCTCCCTATAAGCTGAAATTTTACTCATTGGTTCTTTTCTTTGGGAAACCTCACTGCTAGAGCCCACTAAATCCTATTTACTGACATTTAAGACATAACCAAAAGTTCACCCTGAAGGAGCAAAACAATATATGCACCATGTAAAGCACCAAATGCAGTTATCAAATATGTAGCTGAAGAAGTTAAAGCAGAAACGCGAGCCATAAATTGGCATCAAAGGGGATGATCTCAGAGTAAATCTCTGTATTTCATCCTTTGGAAACCAGGATTGTGTGCACTAAATTCTCTGGTAATCCATGAAACAGTAGTCCACTATTTTCGTCTGGACCAAAGTGCTGGACCGAGGATGTCATCCATAGAGCCACACCACTAACAGGGTTAAAACATTGTACAGGAGCGTTTGAGTTTCGAGTAGTATCAGTCCAGCAAGTAGAGTTTCTCAACCTAAATACTAAACCTCTTCCACTGTAGGATCTTACACACTGAGAAAAGTTGAACAAATAACATAGTTTGTTGATTCTGAAATGTAAAATGTGTCCACACATTCAAAGTTTCACTTATGTAACCTGACCTCACCTAGAGAAGTTGAAATCCACTTTCAGGTTATCTACACATTTTTCGTCTTCGCCACAGTTAGATCTCAAACCCAATCTGTGGAAGACAATGTGAAAAAAAGGTATTTGTTAAGAGAGTCTAAATGTAATCAGATTTGAAACAATGGCCGAGTCACATGATGACTGGAGATGTTATAGCACAGTGCAGCACACATACACAATATTTGATCATGTGCCAGCCATGAAATCAATTCATAAAGACAAGGCTTTGCTATTCAGGTCATCAGGTGTTTCTGAAGGTTACTTACAGGATGAAAGGTTGTTGTTTGAGCCTGCTGAGCAAGACTTGGTCTGAGATTTGTATTAGAGGGCAAACCATCAAATGTGAATCTGACCTCAATTGGACAGTTCATTGAGAGCATCTTCTGGACAAGCCTGCAAGGAGGAGGCATTAATATTAAAGAGCATTTCTAAAGGTTCTGGGAGTTAGTTTGGATTCACAGCTCTTTGGATTCACAGGACTCTTAAAAACAAAATAGGAGTCAGAAATGTTTTATTGGCTAAATAAACCATTGTTAGTTGTACTCAGTCTTCCTGGTGTGATGGATTTTTACCTCAATGAGGAAGTTCACAGGGATGCACTTTTGCATACTTAAGTCAGCAATTAGGGATCCGGCCTCTGCTTGTTGTTTGTCGCTGATATAAGCTCGGTTATTTGGCGGCTTGCGAGTGGCATCCAGCGTGAAAGTAAAATTAATCCTTGCTTGAGCTGAAATAGAATAGAGTTTCAGAAAAATGTTACAAATGTGCACTGAATTTAAATGGAAGTAAAGGTGAGGTGAATGAGGAACCTGTGTTCACTGTAGAGACTTTGGTCATGGTGAAGCAGATCGTAGCTTTCCCGTTCAGGGGCTGTGTGCAGTCTGTATTCTGAGTGGGGATCTGGGTTGGGTTGAATGACACCTCAGTTTCCACCATTACGATAGGCCTTGACCTGAGAAAGGACATAGTAGGAAGATACATGTCAGCAAGTTTTAGTTTTGGGGTTAATAATCCAACAGAATAACAAACTGACACTTTCTGGCCCCCTAATGGAGTCAATGAATAAGTGACCACCACTAACTTCATACTTGTTGAAACTTTTCTTCTTGTTCAAATCTCACCTGAGTAAGACAACTGTGCCCATTGAACCCACCGCTAAGTCAGGTAGTTTGTCATTACTCCAGTCGAAAGACGACTGACTGATCGACATGCCGAAGAACTTCAGTCCCGACTGGACTTCAGAGGCAGCTATTCTCTGTGTAAATGGAAATATGATATTTTATATAATCATTTTGCAAACTGCATAGCTCTCATGCACAAAACATTAGACTTTACACAGTTGACGGTGTTCAGTCTTCTCTGTAAGTTCTTGAAAGTTGTTCACCTGTGAAAAAGCAGGACTGATTCTTACTCCTCCTTCACCGTGGAATATGTAGATACTGCCTTGACCCTCGTTCTCCAAAGGTGCTCCAACTGCCAAGTCTCTGAATCTATCTGCGTTCAGGTCAGGCAGCACAGCGAGAGAAGACCCAAACCTTCCATTGTCAGATTCATCTCCTCTTAGGACTAATGGAGCATCAAACTGACACTCGACTTTCTGGTGAAAATACAAGAAAGAGAGTGAATGCTTCAAGCTCAATGAAAAGTAGATAAAAGAAAACAGATAGATGCATTTAGTGGCACTAAATATAACTGCCATTTACCAAACGAACTACTCTGCAAACGTAAACTCTTCCCTCCCTGTTGGGTTCCTTGTACATTGGGGCAGATATGAGGACGAGATCAGAGTAGCCGTCAGAGTTCAGATCCATGGCACAAACCTCAGCCCCAAAATATTCACCAGTCTGAAACTGCAACAAATCAGCAACGAAAAGATAAACAAAAGAAGGAAGTTTTTATAGAAGAAAATAATTGAAATGTGATTTAAGTTGCCCCTCAGGACCACCTGGCTCTGTACTGTATGTACCTGCCATGGATAGGGATCAATATTTTGGTTAAAGCTTTCTCTGTAAACAGCCATTGCAATTCCTCTGTGTTCGTATCTCGGAGCACCAAGAACTGTCAGGAGGCCGTCCCTGGTTTTAACAGCTGCCATGGAGTAACCTAGAGTTTAACAGTTAGGGGGCCAAGGTAGAAGAGAAAAACTGTTACAATATACAGAAGTTTAGCCAATGTAGACAGGTTGTGTATCATTACCTCTGCAGGGAACAACCAAATGTTCCATAAAGAATCCTACATTTTATTGTCTTGTGTCCACTGCATGTCTTTACATTGTTCTTCCCTGAACACATTGATAAGCTACTGCAGTTTCTAAATCTAAATTGTATGAGGTTTATCAGGTATTGTATGTATTTATTTTTAATTCCTCTTCTGTCAACTAAATCTAACTGTGATGATTGATTTACTATTCCAGTGTATATTATTATTTTCATTTATTTTAGGGTTTTTTTTAGTCCTTTTTTGGCTTTATTAACAGGACAGCAATGAGAGAGAGACAGGAAAGTGGGGAGAAGAATAGGGAAAGGACCTGCAGCAAAAAGTCATGCGTCCATGGCTGCTATGTCGGGGACTATAGCCGGTGTTTTTGGGTCACCTGCTCAACCTGTTGAGCAACTGGATCAACCCTGTTCCAGTGCATTTTGAGAAGGAAAATGAAATATTTTATCTTTAAAAATACAGACCGTCATGATATTTCAAACTCCCTATTCCACCTTTGCATCTTTCATGCCACTTTTCCAAACTTATTAGTGTGTTTTTAAAAACTTAGATGAAGAATTGCAGTAGAGCTGTACATATATCAGCTGTCTTGAGATGATGTGTTCTGAATTGGTGATATATAAATTAAATTGAACATAACTGAACTGAACTGAGCTGAAATGAATGGAATTATATAATATTTAATTAATTGAATTGAACTGAAATGAACTAAAATGAACTGAACTGAGCTAAACAAAATGAACTAAATTGAATTCACATGAATGAAATGAATTGTGCTGAACTGAACTGAACTGGGGCTGCACAGTGGTTCAGTGGTTAGCACTTTGGCCTTGCAGCTAGAAGATCCACGGTTCGCGTCCCGGCCTTCCTGGGATCTTTCTGCATGGAGTTTGCATGTTCTTCCTGTGCATGTGTGTCTTTTGTCCAGGTACTTCAGCTTTCTGCCACAGTCCAAAAACATGCTGAGGTTAATTGGTGATTCTAAATTGTACGTAGGTGTGCATGTGAGTGTGATTGTTTGTCTGTATATGTAGCCCTGTCATACACTGGTGAGCTGTCCAGGGTGTCCCCTGCCTTCCCCCCAAATCAGCTGGGATAGACTCCAGCCACACTGTGACCCTAGTTAGGATTCAACAGTCTATAGATAATGGATGGATGGGTGATAATGGATGAATTGAACTGATCAAATTGAATTAAATATACATAATCACACATGTGATTATGGTTTGTTCTTGCTGTAATATTCTTACCTAGATAACTGTCAGGCTTCATAGATTCAGGCTCATATGAGTTAATTCTGTCGCCTCGTCTTGTGTATTGTGTGTAGCCTCCCTTCCACTGGTTTGCACCAACAACAGCCATCTGAATCCCCTGCACAATAGGCGAAAGTACAAAATCTATTTGTTTGGTGCAAAACCTCAGGCAAATAAAAAGCTCAGTTTTCACATCTGATTATGAGCTCGTAAGTCTGCTTTCTGAGGAACATAATACTGTATGTAGCCCGTTGAGTTTCCAGAGCTTTTTGTTACCCCTGGTACATAAGTTGCACTGAATCCCTCTTGAGACATTTGCATTTTCAGGGATTCACCACCGCTTTGAGATCCTGCAACAGCAAAGTAAATGAGCATTTAAAGGGAGACGCAATTAAACAATCACAATTTACAAGTTCAAGTTTAGACTGTAGATTTGAAATTATTGTTTTCTGATCGACATTAACAGGAATTTCAACACAATGAAGTTTGCATTTGTACCTTCGATAGCGAAGATGCTGTCCTGCAAAGTCTGTCTGATTATTTCGAGGGCGTCAAAACTTTCCACTTGAAACACGTGTTTTTCCGCGGAAGATGCAATGGTGTTCAGTTCAATTTTGCATTCTGAACATTAAATGCACTCCCCACCTAAGATCATTGAAAAAAGCATGTTGTATGGACTCTGTTCACTGAATGTTGTAGCCACATGTAATATATTACCATGTTAATTCATATTAATTATAGTGTCAATGAACAAACTAACATGTGATGCTGTAAAAGGATTTATACACATCATCTTTTGTAGTAGAAAAACAGGCTGACATTTAGATTGAGATTTTTTTTAAAACTCTGAGATTTGACCATCAGACAGTATCATGTGACCCTGCAGTCTCAAAACTGGCAGAAATACAATGTCAGTACAAAACTACCTTATACATAAAACCAGACTACTCACCCCAATAGCAAATCGAACAATTTGTTTCCCTTCAGCTAACTGTGCTGCACTTGACAAACTGCCCGAGTCATGAGATACTCCGTCAGTGATGACTATCAAGATCTTCTTCACGTTTAATCTGGAACCTCTTTGTGAATCGAAAACGTTATTGCTGTCAAATAAAAAAATCAATTTTCAGTTCAACTTTTTTCACAGTATATTTTATCATCTTACAAGACTAACTGCATGATTGATTCTATAATATTTAAATATGTTTTTATTGTATCATCTATCAACATCACAGAAATGTTTGTACTGTGCTGGATGTTTGCAGCTTGTGTTTTTAAAATCTGAGCAATTTATCTCAGTAGTACAAGTATAATTTTACAAATTTAGCCACTTTTTACATCAGGCCTTGGTTGGGTTTTTTTCATCCATGTCACACAGTGTACAGTGTGCTCACATTCATTGGAAATTAAAGACAGAGTGTCCAGATAGAAAATCAACATGACAATTACAATGTCAGTTGTAGCTCATTAGTAATATCATGGCAGCACTTACACGACATATTTAATGGCCTTAGCTGTGTAAGTTGCACCCTTTTGTTGACTTATCTCATTAATGTTGCGCTCCCAATTATTATATGAGAAAAAATCATCAAAGTAATAATGGACCTGGGGTGCAGTGGAGTACTGGGAAACTGAAAACTGAAATAAAGGAAAGAAAAATGATCAAACACAAATATTTAACAAATTTCCTTTTGTCTTTTTGAGGTAAAATACATTGAAACTGTGAAGTTATTTTATGCATGTGCTTTAATTTTACCTGTGTGTCTTCTGACAGAAATGACCGGACCATTTTTTTCACAAAATCCTTCATTTTTTGAAAATCTTGGTCAGAAACGCTGCCTGAACCGTCCAACAGGAAGGCAATGTCTGCTTTTGTGCACTCTGTCAAAGTGATGAGTCAGAAATGAGATTTATGAATTAATCACACCATGCAACAAATGGATTCAGTGTTTTTTAACAAACTGACTGAATCCCTGCATTTCCTGGGTGACAACAACAATAATCACATCTTACTGACTGTAACTGTGAATATATTTGATGCTTAGTTTAAAAAAATCTTCCAAGTAGTGTGTGTCTGTGTGTGTGTCTGTCTGTGTGTAATGATATATGGATACTTTTTTACAAACTCAACAAACAGTTACTTTCAAGAGAAGAAGGCATAGGAGATCCAAATCCGTTCTGGCTGGATATCTGAAAGCAGACACCGTTATACAGGGTGATACTTTTGCAGTCCCTCGGGATGGTTGGGCCGCATGCCTGAAAGCAAAAAAAGGTTTAGATCTGAATCAGAGGTTCATTATTTTCTGGCCCTTCAACATTTTCAAGATGCAACATTTGGATAACAGGATAAGAAATTTGTATATGGTTCAGTATATATCTGCAGGATTTTTTGGAACAGAGTTGACATTTTTTTCTGTTTTCAGGCCTAAAATCAATATGGCCGCCGAGAACCAAACACCACATGGCATTTTAGAGAAAGATTCTTCTAAAATATTATATATACACGATTGAGTAAAATGGAAATTGAAAGTTATTTATAAAGATACTGTAGTAAACCTGTTGACTCACACATTACTTTATGTTAAATAACTCAGAAAGCCTTGGAGTCTTTCCAGTCTTTTCTTCAGGAGGAAATGACATCATGTGGAGCAGGTCATGTGATCTGGAATTAACACACTTCCTTGAGAGGTGTTTTTGTAATGAGTTACTTATTTGATAGCGATTTCTCGTACACAGATATAACTTATTTTCCATGTAAACCCTAATTTGAGATATTGTCAAAACAAAGAAATATCTGATAATATATTTATATTATGATTGCGGGCTGCATAGTGCAGCAGTGATTAGCACTTTCGCCTTGCAGCAAGAAGATCCCCGGTTCAAATCCCGGCCTGAGCCTGGAATCTTTCTGCATGGAGTTTGCATGTTCTCCCTGTGCATGCATTAGTTTTCTCTGGGTGCTCCGGCTTCCTCCCACAGTCCAAAAATATGCTGAGGTTAACTGATCACTCTAAATTGCCCATAGGTGTGAGTGTGATTGTTTTTCTGCAACGTAGCCCTGTGACAGACTGGCTACCTGTCCAGGGTGTCCCCTGCCTTCGCCCGAGTCAGCTGAGATAGGCTCCAGCACCCCCGCGACCCTAGTGAGGTTAAAGCGGTGTATAGAGAATGGATGGATGTCATGATTGTCTCAACTTAAAAAGAACACAATCAAAACAGCTTTTGAATGAGCTAATTTTATAACTGTTTAGCTAATTAGAAGGTGGTTGTTTTTAACTTTGTGTGGTCATTTAGTTGACATTTTAGTGATATCTGGTCATTTTTTTATTAATCAACAATTGTTTATATATTTATGGAATTTGTAAAGACATGATCATAATGAACAAAAAACATTATTTTTTTTACTTTTAATATAAATGTATGCAAGACATATCCCATGGATTTCAAAAGTCCCTCAGTTATATATTGACCCATATGATCTCTGCACTGATGTTGATATCTGCAGTTCACCAACTCACTATAGTGTTTTGTGTGTCAGGATCACTTTTCATCGTCAAACCCAGGGACATATTGACTTCAGCATTTAGCCCTGCAACTAAAACATTAAAGTCTTGTTAAAACATTCATTCAAACACTTCAGGGAAGCAAGAGAACAGTGAAACCACCAAAAGTAAAGCACTTTCCAAGTGTTAGCAGCATGATCTCACCCAGACTCAGTGTGATTTAAATTCCCAAATACATTTAACAGGACTGAACATAAAACACAGTTCAGCCCTAAAAATGTACACACGTGGACAAAATTGTTGGTACCCCTCAGTTAAAGAAGGAAAAACCCACAATTCTCACTGAAATCACTTGAAACTCACAAAAGTAACAATACATAAAAATTTATTGAAAATTAAATAATCAAAAACAGCCATTACTTTTGAATTGTTGATTAACATAATTATTTAAAAAAACAAACTAATGAAACAGGCCTGGACAAAAATGATGGTACCTCTATAAAAGATTGAAAACTATTTGACCAGAGTGACATGATTAACTCAGGTGTGTCATTTAATTGACATCACAGGTGTTTCCAAACTCATAATCAGTCAGTCTGCCTATTTAAAGGGAGACAAGTAGTCACCCTGCTGTTTGGTGAAAAGGTGTGTACCACACTGAACATGGACAACAGAAAGCGAAGGAGAGAATTGTCCCAGGACATCCGAAAAAAATTATAGACAAACATCTTAAAGGTAAAGGCTATAAGACCATCTCTAAACAGCTTGAAGTTCCTGTGACAACAGTGGCTCATATTATTCAGAAGTTCAAGACCCACGGGACAGTAGCCAACCTCCCTGGACGTGGCCGCAAGAGGAAAATTGATGACAAATTGAAGAGACGGATCGTTGGAATTGTATCCAAAGAGCCCAGAGCAACCTCCAAAGAAATTAAAGGTGAACTCCAAGGCCAAGGTACATCAGTGTCAGATCGCACCATTCGTCGTTGTTTGAGCCAAAGTGGACTTCATGGGAGACGACCAAGGAGGACACCACTGCTGAAAAAAACTCATAAAAAAGCCAGACTGGAATTTGCAAAAATGCATGTTGACAAGCCACAAAGCTTCTGGGAGAATGTCCTTTGGACAGATGAGACCAAACTGGAGCTTTTTGGTAAGGCACATCAACTCTATGTTCATAGACTCAAAAACCAAGCATACGAAGAAAAGAACACTGTCCCTACGGTGAAACATGGAGGAGGCTCAGTAATGTTTTGGGGCTGCTTTGCTGCATCTGGCACAGGGTGTCTTGAAAGTGTGCAAGGTACGATGAAATCTGAAGACTATCAAGGCATTCTGGAGAGAAATGTGCTGCCTAGTGTCAGAAAGCTTGGTCTCAGTCGCAGGTCATGGGTCTTCCAACAGGACAACGATCCAAAACACACAGCCAAAAACACCCAAGAATGGCTGAGAGTAAAGCGTTGACTATTCTAAAGTGGCCTTCTATGAGCCCAGATCTGAATCCCATTGAACATATGTGGAAGGAGCTGAAACATGCCATTTGGAGAAGACACCCATCAAACCTGAGACAACTGGAGCTGTTTGCTCATGAGGAGTGGGCCAAAATACCTGTTGACAGCTGCAGAACGCTCATTGACAAATACAGAAATCGTTTAATTGCAGTGATTGCCTCAAAAGGTTGTGCAACAAAATATTAAGTTATGAGTACCATCATTTTTGTCCAGCCCTATTTCATTAGTTTGTTTTTTTTAAATAATTATGTTAATCAACAATTCAAAAGTGATGGCTGATTTTGATTATTTAATTTTCAATAAATTTTTATTTATTGTTACTTTTGTGAGTTTCAAGTGATTTCAGTGAGAATTGTGGGTTTTTCCTTCTTTAACTGAGGGGTACCAACAATTTTGTCCACGTGTGTAGAAATCAAAGAAACTTCAGAAGGAACAAATTCAATCTCATTTAACTGCAAGTCAGGATCATTTTTGAGTGTCAACACCAGCATTTTTCTGAGATATATGAGTATTTATCACCTGAGCCATACAAGGTCCAGTCCCAAGATTGGTTTATGAACTCCTAGAAAATAACTTTTATCATTTCTGCTATGTTTACTGTCTTAGGACATCATGTGAAGATATTTAGAAATGAATGCTTTCCTACCTATGTTTCTGCAGTTGTTGTTGGTGCAGCTGTATATTTGGCCCCTTCCATTTTCTGAATACTGTTCAAGTGGGGCGCTTACGAGCAAACTGAGGAAATGAAACCAGAACAGAACACATATCTGGTCAGCACAGTGCAGAGAAATAAACCCCATATTTTCTTGTTAATAGACCCTGTCATGTGTAGACATCACAGAGATAAAAGCTGGGGGGAAAAAAGCTTAAGTAGCAGATAGATGTAGTTTAGTTTTAAACCCACATTCAACACAACAATGCACAAAGTCACTTACTCTGATTGTCTTTGCACCACCTGGTAGCCAAAACCTGCAGCAGGGTTGCTCAGGGTCTTCCAAGCCACAGGATCAATATTGTAACAAAGTGCACCTTGAAACACTGAGGAAGGAAAGTAATTTGTCTTGTTTAAAGTCACTTAGTTCCTGATGATATTGTGTTTGTAGCACCTTTGTTGTAACTGTGTGGGCTCTTTTTTCAGCTTATGTGTTACTTCCAGATTGCTGCACTGTGAACTGTGGTCTGCCACATGCCTTTGATAGGCACCACCAGGGAGCACCAAAGTCAGAAATGCTCAAATTCTGAACAGAGTGGCTCATTGGGACTAAAAAAACACATTCTCAAGGTTTAGTTCTGCATTCAGCCTTTCTGTGTTATATTTCCTGCATTTGGCAGAAGCAAAATACTACAGAAAAGATATTCTTTCTTTTTTTAACAACAGCAGGTAAGAGGTCTTGATAGATAGATAGATAGATAGATAGATAGATACTTTATTAATCCTGAGGGAAATTTAAGCTGCACAATGATTCTGTATTATTATACTGTACAAGAATTTCCTTCAGCATAAATGAAAATTTGTCTTATCTTATTTCCTGACACTGACTAAAATTATGTGAATTACAACAAAGTGTTAGTATTTGACACTTTGGTTTCCTGTACATTTAAGTCAGTGAAATGCTGTTATGTGATCGTTTTGTTATCATGGACAAAAAACAGAGAAAATGATGCTCTGAGAAGCCCACAGGTTCATCTTTTTTTTCACCAGGGCGGTTTCAGTTTAGTCACTGTGGCTGTTAGGGCTTCAACAGCAGCTACAGAAAATACTCTCATGGATCTACCTCCAGTTATTTAGTTTTTGTCAAACATTTCTGATGTGGTTTAACACAGTCTTAGTTGTGTAGCAAGTCATTAGGTAGATCCAGAAGAAAATTAAATACATAAAAGAAGCTGTTGAAGGGGCTAAGCCAATGCTTTAAGCAACTGAGAGCCTCCAACTGGTAATCATAAAAAAGTAATTAAGGCGCTTACTAACCACATTAATTAATTAAAGTCCAACTCGTTTTAACTTTCCTTGCAAACTGTGTCTTTGTTTCCCAAACCTCCAAACTTAACTACGCAAGCAGCTCCAGATGTGTGTAGTGTTGAGTCGTTAACTTTCTGTTTTTCTGTGTACCTATCGCGGTCCGTTTGACACTGAGGTGAGCAGACAGTTGGATTATAGGCTGTTGCATTAATGTTGCACAAGAAATATTACAGTGTTAAAACTTTGAAACGTGCTACGTGCAGCGACGACTGCATCCGTACATGTCTCCTGTCACTCCACTTCTGTATCTTGGTTCGGCAGAAATCATTCAGATGAACTTGGTCATCTGTTAATCGGCAAACTGACAGAAAATGTTGCTCAGCTCTGGAGAAGCTGACATTACTTTAGTGTGATGTGTAGCTCTTACTATCATTCCCTGTGGAGTTTTCAGAGAAGAAAAACTGTTTCATTTATTATTCTAAATGATGAACTTTATCCTATTAGTCACTCCATGTGGAATGAATCAGTGCCTCCACCTGACCGGCTCAGAATCAGCTGACCTTTGCATCATTTGTGGCGTTTTACAGCAAATTTAGGAAAAAAAAGAATTGTAATTAAAAAGCCAGAGAGGCCACTTTGTCAGTAAACTATACTGCTTACCGCATAAAAAAACTTTTTTTATGCGGTAAGCTAGTAAGCTAGTGCGGTGAGCTATGCGGTAAGCAAGTTAAGCGTACAGCATTCCGCGTTAGCGTTAGCGTTTGCGGTCAAAAACTGATTGGTCCTTTCCGGCTGGAAACCCTACCTAGACACAAGGTTCCTACCTTATATAGGTAATCTGACAAATCAAAGTGTGAAACCCATAGACAACAATATAATTCCACAAATTTCAAATCTGCTCCTACGGAAGCTATAAAGGCCGTGTAAGTGGGACTTGTAAGTAGGAATATTAGTTTTAATGTTCAAAAAGTTATAAATGACAAAACCTCCACTCTCCTGCGGCCCTTCACCCAGTGGTGTAGTCTACGTGATATGCAGGTATACGCCGTATCAATGACGTATATATAAATGCGTCATTGCGCCGTATACTCACTAGAAAAGGTCCCGAATTTCTGTATACCCACTTAAAAATGCGCAAAGATACATATACCCAGGGGTGTAAACACGCAGGTATACGCCTTATACTCACTGGAAAAGGTCCCGAATTTTCATACAACCACTTAAAAATGCGCAAAAATATGCATCAGTATGTTTTTTTGACATAACGTTCACTTTCCCGTTCATAAATTTGTCTTCTCTGTGTCAGGAAGCGATGAAGTTGTATGGGACGTTGGAAGGTGTCTGGCTGAGATCAGGGCTCACTAAAAGGCGGACCGCGGTCCGGATCCGGACCCAGATGCCGTCTATACGGGTGTAAATTTGACAGGTTGCTTCTATTTTACCGGTGCGGCTTTCTAGTGTTTATCATTGGTCTATCAGCTCAGAAACGCACAGACCAATTATGTACGAGTTCAGGCATCCGACATGACACTGCTCAGCCAATGACGTCGCTACATTGCATCACAGCTCTGCCTTCAAAAACCAGGCATGGCTTCCAAAGAAAAGCTGGCTCTTTCGGCTCCCAAACGGCTCCTAATTTATTATTGTTTTTAGCCTCATATTTAGCCTAACCTGACAAATATGAATCATTTGTGTTATGACAAACTCTTTTTCATTCAGTGTTTTTATGAGAAGCCTTATAATTGACTCATTTTGTGCATTTGTTTTGTTACAAAAACAGGCATTCTTATTTTTGTTTAATATTTCAATAATAATTTTTATATTTCAAAAATAAATGAACAAAACTCTGCACATGATAAGGAGGAAACAACAGCTCTACCTGATGGCAGGAGGAGCTGCTGACGCTATAATGTCTATAAGTATCTAATTGGTAGTTTGAAATAAAGGAGATGCTGTTACTGTGTGTGTGCGTGCGTGCGTGCGTGCGTGCGTGCGTGCGTGCGTGCGTGCGTGCGTGCGTGCGCGCGCACGTGTGAGTGCACGCGCACATATATGAGAACCTGACCTGGCTTTGGTTTATGAGGCCGGAGTATACCCACTAGAAAAAACTAGACTACACCACGCCCTTCACCACATGAGTGGGTAACAATTTAGGCTCATACATTCAATTGCACAGATGGTTATGGGTCCAGGTTCAAGTATGTAGTTTAGTTGTTGTTTCTGTAGCACATTTTCACTCAAAACGTTGAAATAATCTCATTCAAAATCCCAGAGGACTATGCAGTACAGCTGTTTTCACAGTCAGGACTTATTGAGCTGGTCACTTCCTCAAGCAGGTAGTTTGATTTACAGAAGAAAATTGTCTTCAAATGTTTTATTAATTCTTATTGTTAATATTGTGGTCATTGATCTGTTAGCTGTGGCATTTTTGTTTAAATGGCGAAAATAACAATGCTGAATTTAAGAGGGTAAACGAAGCAGCTGCCATAAATGTGAATAAAGTCATATTTTCAATGCAAGGTACAAACTCACTGTCTTACCTGACAAGATCAGTGTGGCAGTAATTATCCAGTCCATTGTGTTAATCCTTTGACTTAAAGTATGATGTACCCTCAAAGCTCCAACAAATACATTTAGACACTATGTGAGGTAACTTAACTACTCCCACTTCTGTAAGTGTCAAAGACAGATGTTGACAGCAGAGTGCAGAAATCATTCAGTGGCAGCTCAAAGTCCAGGCAGTTGGTTAGAGGAGGGATTAAAATACGGCTGTTTTATTTAGCACACTCTGTGTTGTCACTTGATTGCACAAACCATTGGTGTTGTCTAATTTTGCTCAGATGCTTTAAGGAACTTCAAAAGCACAAATGTGAATTATTATTTAATCAGCAGAAGTACACAATTTCTTAGTTCATTTCAGGGAAATCAGATGAAAGTATGTGGAAAAAGTAATGACAGAAAACAAAGCCTTGTCTCTAACTTGATCTCTTGCTGGCAGATGCAGAGAAAAATTCTGTGTTGAGTAAAAGGAAGCAGGTTTAAGACGGTGAGTCAAACTCTAGATAGTATTCCTCGCAACAAAAAGACTTTCCGACAATATAAGGTTTACTTTATAATGGAAATGCTGATAAAAATAGCCTCCTCTGGGAGTGTGCTATCTTCCCAGACTGGTGGGCAAAATAGGAAGTGAATATTTTTATTATGAAATCCGAATTATCAGCTCTTCTGAGCTTCCTCATGGTTAAAAAAAAATCCTAAAATAAATAAGTTCATTTCTCCTTTTCTTGACTTCCCCAACACTGTGTCATTCCATCTGTTAGTCACAACATTAGATGTGCCAGTTTTGTAAGTGACAGCCTGTCTGACTTGGTAGAATAGCACTGTGGTCACTTCATGTCTACCGTTACGGGAAAGAAGACTGAATATGTTCTATTCAAGTTTTCTTTCTGTATTATGTTGCTATGTGTCAAAATAAACAAACAGAGGAGCATTTCAGCAGAGTGGATATATATCTTGTATAATTACACTGTGAACACTTGGAATAGTTTGCTTTATTTTATTTTTTTTAAAAACCTATTTGACACAAAAACTGTATGCTGCAGTTTATACTGTGATGTTGTAAAGTGAAGTTGTTGCCTTTCAGTGCTTTTTTACATTTAATGATGGTCAAATTAGTTTGTCTTTTTTGACTAGTGAAAACAGACTCCTACAAAGAAATTAATTAGAAATATAAAATGTAAAATAACCGGGCCTATGTGGATAGGTCTCAGTCTCAGTACTTTTACCATATTCTTCAGGTTGCACAGGAATTGTGAATGAACAACCCTTTTCAAGATCAGCCACAAATTCTCAGTTAGGACTTAGGACATTCACCTTATTGTTTAAAACCATTTCTGTGTAGCTGTCTGTGTGTTTTGGGTCATTATCTTGCTGAAAAACAAATCTCCTCCCAAGTCTCAGTTTCTCTTACAGACTGCATCAGGTTGTTCTCTAGAGACTTCCGTATACTTTGCTTTGCTGATTTAATTTCACCTTTTATCTTTTCAAGTCTTCCAGTACCTGCTCCTGAGAAACATCCGGACATTATTATGCTGCCACCACCATTCTTAAACGTGATGATGATGTGTTTGTAGTGTTCGCCAAACATAGCCTCTCACATGATGGCCAGAAAGTTCATATTTTGGTCTATTTTTGCTCCAAAGCAAAGAACCTTTTTCTAGTTGACTTCAGAGTCTCCCACATTCTTTCTGGTAAGTCGAGCTGACATTTGATCTGAGGTTTTTTTCAGCTGTGGTTTTCTCTTTGCCACTTTCGGATAAAGCTCTGACTGGTGAAGAACAGGCAGCACTTGCTGTATGTATGCACAGTCTCTCGCATGTCAGGCAGTGAAGCTTGAAACACCCTTAGAGGAGTCATAGATGTCTTGATGGCCCCGTAGTTTTTCTGGACGGCCTACTCTAGGCAGGATTGTGCTGTACTTCTTCCATTTCTTAATGATAGATTTAAGGGATATTCACTGACTTGGAAATTTCCTTTAATCAATCTTCTCACTTCTGCTTTTCTGCCTGACTGATAGGTGATAAACCAAGTGGTTCTACCGCTAGTATGTTCTCCTCTGCTCAGGAAGTGAGCTTTATTTGTCCTTCCGCTCAGAAGTGATAAAGAGTACCTTTTTGTCAGCACCACCACCCACACTCTTACTGCTTCCACCATGCACAATTTGGCATCTTTGATTTCTTGTCTGAATGAGAGAGCGCTAAACAGACCCAAAGTGTTATACAACTTGACTGTGTGCACGTGTAACCTTTGCCAAGCTCGCTGGTTGAACCCATCTTGCAAGGCACAGATGATCGAGAAAGGTCATGGAAAGGTCAAGGATCAGCACTCTGTGTTGCCGTGTCTGGCTTGGATTTCTAAGGGCAGGTTAGCAATGTTGTCACATGTTCTCCAAGCCCCTGTTTGAGTGTGTGCTATTAGCGCATACTACACATAAACCGAAGTTATCTTGCTCCACGTACCCTTTAAATTGACCTCTGGGGGATAAGATGCTCTTCATGGGTGTGACTGAAAATTTGAATCTGAGATAAAGCTAAGCTGAGCTAAAACCAGTGTACACTTTTTATTACAGCATGCAGTCATGAAAGGGTGTGAAGTGTACAGGGATGTACATGAAAGATTCATTTGTTTAAAGAGGATGTTGGTACTTCAAAGTGAGGCGAATTCACATGTGTCAGTAAAAATTTATGTATAATATCATCTACTAATCTATTTATTTTCTTATGAAACACTTCTACCTTTACTTCCCCTATGCATCCTCCCCTAACTGTCCCTCACTCTGTTGCATTTTCTGCCATTCACTGAAACACTCTTTGCCCTTTTACTGGCTGCTCTCCAACATGTTACTCCAGCCCCAGTCTTGCTGAATGTCACAAGCCATCTCTGGTTGCGTCCTGTTCTTTTTATAGCTGGGCAGCTGAAATGTGAGGGGTCACAATGGGAGGATAAATACAAGGGCCAGCAGGCTACAGGGGTGTCGCAGACGAAGGCCGGATCTTCTCCTTCCCTCTCTCAGCTCTCCTCTCAAACTCAAAGGTAAAAGAACAGAAAATGTCATTAAGATATATGAAATAACCCAGTTACTTTAACTGGATTTGTTTGCTACCTAACCTACTGAACATTTTGTTTCTGTAAAGCATGAGACTGTTCACATCTACTAGAGATGCCGATCAGGCTTTCACAAATATGCGGTTACTGGGCCTAGCTGAAGGTACATCAGACTATCTAGTGTGATAGGAGCATCGCATTTAACCCAGAGAAACACCTCTGTGGGTGAACTATAACTGTGGTTGAAGCCTTACTGACATCTTAATGCGGTAAACTGAGCACAGTGTCATAAACTGCTTCACTTGCTGGCTAGTGCCGACGTTGCGTGACACTTCTTCTTCTGTGTTAAATATTTTGACATACACCGAACATTAATACTCATGACTGAGCAGCTTAGCTCATCCTCAGTGCATCACAGGTTGTTGCTACACGCTCAATTAAGTGATGCAAAGTTTCCACGGACAGCTTGCTCACCAGTGACTGACTAGTTCCAACTTTAAACCATCTAACTTTCTGGAGACTGACTCTTGCTTGTCTCTGCAAACAACGTGCAGGCCAAGTGTCATGGCTCCTGCACGGTGGGGGTTTGAAGCTGCTCGTTTCACTTTTATTTAATGCCTCCTCGCTGAGACACAGTGCTTTCATTGCCTTGTGCAGTGCAGCAGCACACTCTATATATTTAGTCCAACCTATTGATAGTGGAGACACAGACGGGGTGGAGAGCAGGCGGGGGTGGGTGGGAGGTGCAACATGGAGGGGGAATGGAAAGGTCAGGGATAAGAGGTTAGAAAACGGAATAGGTCACACACACATGCTTGTCAGAATTTTTCAAGGGTCGTCAGACACGGGGAGGGTGGGGCAGATGAGAGTGACACTAGATCCCCAGTGCCACCATGTATATTGTGCCTGGGGACTAGTGTGTAACACCTGCACATAAGCCACCGCCAGTTATAGCAGCAACAACTGCAGTCACCCACACGGGGAACCAGCTGGTCTGATGTTTCAGCAGATCACAGACAGACAGGGAAACCGGCAAGTGTGTGTGGTCAGACTCGCAGACTCAACTTCCTGTACATAGTCAGCCTGATGTTCTACTCTCCATTCCCCCAAACGCTTTCCCACACATACAAGAAGAACCACAACTCCAAATGCAGCTTTGCAATTCGATTGAACTTTTGCCCCCAAGGTTCTCTGAAACTACGAGTATGAGTCGTCGCTATTTGCTCATGTCTTTTTCTTCCCCCTTTTCTTCTACACAGTCAGGATGCCTCACTCATACCCCTTCCTCACTCCTGAGCAGAAGAAGGAGCTCAGTGATATTGCTCAGAGGATCGTCACTCCCGGCAAGGGAATCCTTGCCGCAGACGAGTCCACCGGTAAGCAACTCCCAGAAAATCAACTGAGTTTTTACAGTTCTGATGGGAGAAAGCTCCAAACAATGACTTATTAAAGTGAAACTGAGACCATTTTCTAACACCCACAACACATCTGGCATATGTGCATTGGTGAAGAGGACGTTTTCAAAAAAGTACTAATTAAGAGCACAGTTTCTGGTCTAAATGTAAATTTCTCAGAACTGAGCAAAATTTTTCTGCACATCCATCAGCGCAGTTAAAAGTCTTCTGTGTTTTCATCAACCTAATGTGTTTATATCCTTCAGGCAGCGTGGCCAAGCGCTTCCAGAGCATCAATGCTGAGAACACTGAGGAGAACAGGAGGCTGTACCGCCAGCTCCTCTTCACCGCCGACGACCGCATCAACCCTTGCATTGGTGGCGTCATCCTCTTCCACGAGACCATGTACCAGAAGACCGACGATGGCAAGCCCTTCCCACAGTACCTCAAAGAAAGAGGCATGGTGGTGGGCATCAAGGTCGACAAAGGTGTTGTCCCCCTGGCCGGAACCAACGGCGAGACAACCACCCAGGGTGAGCGCAGAAAAGACGTATAAACAAAGAGAGTATCAGCATCTATGTAATACTGCATCTCACTCAGCATGTCTTCTCTCTGTCAACAGGTCTTGATGGACTGTATGAGCGCTGCGCCCAGTACAAGAAGGATGGTGCTGACTTCGCCAAGTGGCGTTGCGTTCTGAAGATCACCCCAACTACTCCCTCCAAGCTGGCCATCCTTGAGAACGCCAACGTCCTGGCTCGCTATGCCAGCATCTGCCAGATGGTAAGACTCAACAGATAGATCCTGGAATGACAATATTGGGAAGAAACTTTATTTATGTTCCACCTTTTAAAGTTACAAAGAGAACCAGAACCAAACATGGAGTAAGGTATGAACGAAGAGCTTAATAAAAGGATGAACAGCAAAAGCCAAATCACCTTTCATGACAAAATGAGAATTAGGAAGCATTTGTAGCATTAGGATCTTACACAGTCAGGCTCATAGGGGATTTCCAAGATCAACCAAGGCTTTAAAAAGTAGCAAAAAAAATCTTAACACTAAGTAGCCAGTGAAGGGCAGCAGAGTTTGCTGCAATGTATTTGCTTATCTGAGTCAGTGTTAAAAGCCCAGCAGCAGAGGTTTGTATCAGCTTCAGGCTTTGGATGCCACCAGATTAAAATGCTTTGTGCAACAGTCAAGTCTGGTAGAGATAAAAGCACTGATGGCCTTTATCACAGTATGCATAAGAAAAGAAGGACCTTGTCTTTGTCAACTATCTGGGCTGAGTAAATCTACGCTATTTTAGTCGCCTGAGCATCAAAAGATAATTCAGGATCAAAAATAGCACCGAAGTAACAGCTGACGAGCTAGAAAAAGCAGGCAAGACAGGTCTGTGTATGTAAGTTATCAGTGGAAAAATGTGCCCTTTTAACACTCTGTGTGGCCATTATGATTGCGTCGGGAGTTAAATGGCAGTTAAAATGCTGATCAAAACTCTTCAACAGGTTTACCAATACTTAAACAGCATTGCTTAGTAAACAGCAGCTGTACTGCAGCTAGACATGCACATGAGACTGTCATGCTACTTCCTGTATGGGCTGGTGGGAGACACAGACATGTATATGATAAACTGGAAACCTCAAAATAGGAAACCAAATGTTTCTGCCAGGAAATATATTTTTATAATGGTACAAGAGCTGATAAAAGACTGGGGAAGAATTCTAATACTTAGAAATGGCAAAACAAGTCTTTCTTTATCTACACCTGTGGAATCATAAAAAACTAAGATTCTACAATTCTACAATTCTACAATTTCATTTAGCAGACGCTTTTGTCCAAAGCGACGTACAACACAAGCAAGAAGAAGATCTAACATATACAGTATGTTTCAGCATTCATTCTTGTTTCTTGCCTCTTTATTGAGAGCTTGACTTTGTTAACCAGTTGTATTGCTAACACAGTCCTTTTTCTGCTTTTGCCTCCTTCAGCATGGCATCGTCCCCATCGTGGAGCCTGAGATTCTCCCCGATGGCGACCATGACCTGAAGCGCTGCCAGTACATCACCGAGAAGGTCCTGGCTGCCGTCTACAAGGCCCTGTCCGACCACCACGTCTACCTGGAGGGCACCCTGCTCAAACCCAACATGGTTACTGCCGGACACTCCTGTTCACACAAGTACAGCAACCAGGAGATCGCCATGGCAACTGTTACTGCCCTGCGCCGCACCGTGCCCCCTGCAGTTCCTGGTAAACAGGATACACACAACATTGTCTTATCATCAAATCTGCAAATGTTGTGCACCCGCATAGCTCAATGAGTTAAGCAAAGGCAAACCATGTGCAGGGGCTGGTCCCCGTTGCAGCGGCCTGGGTTTGATTTCCGCCCGTGGCCCTTTGCTGCGTGTCTTCCCCCTACTCTTCTCCCCCGTTTCCTCTCTGGCTCTCACTTGCCTATCTCAATAAAAGGCTAAAAAAATGTTGCAGACATGAAGTTGTGCAAATCTTTTGCATATACATTGAATTCTTGATTGAATGTTCTGAAAGAGGTTAAATCGGCTGTTTGGAGAAGTGCACATTGCCCGACTGTCATGCTCTTCCTGTACAGGCATTACCTTCCTGTCTGGTGGCCAGAGTGAGGAGGAGGCCTCCGTCAACCTGAACGCCATGAACCAGTGCCCTCTGCACAGACCTTGGGCCCTGACCTTCTCATATGGTCGTGCTCTGCAGGCCTCTGCCCTCAAAGCCTGGGGTGGAAAGAAGGAAAATGGCAAAGCATGCCAGGATGAGTTCATCAAGAGAGCTCTGGTATGTGTGACTATACATATAAACATGACCTTAAGAAGTACTCCAAATGCTAAAATTCTAGTCATGTGAGAGAACTGTTTGGATTGTTAGCATGAACATTATTGTTTCTGTGTTGTATGGTGCAATCATTAACACTGTTCTTGTCTCCTCTTACAGGCTAACAGCCTGGCCTGCCAGGGCAAATACGTCACCTCGGGAACCAGTGCTGCTGGTGGAGAGTCTCTGTTTGTGGCTAATCATGCTTATTAAGCATGGACACCATATCCACCTTCTTCCCTCCATCATCACACCACTGTGGAAAAGGGCACGTCCTCTGTTGCACTGTCCATGAAATTCTCTCGTACCTACAGCAAGAGCAGCAACGGCACTGTTGCGACACCTTGGTTGAAAGCAAAAGAGAAAGAAGAATAAAACTTTCCCTTAGGTTGCTGCTTCAGCTAGGAGATTCTGGAAGTTTTCTGCCTCCATTCCCTTACGTTTTGTTTTTAAACACCTTTTTTTTTTAGGTGAAAATTCCCTCACTGTTTTTACACAACTTGTACTATTTTCCTTGGTCTGATCCCATCAAGTCCAGTATAGGATTTATACTGGCGCCACGGAATAAAGTATTCACCCTAACATGTTGCTTTGCTTCCTTTTTCGTTGTACTTGCCACATTTACTTCTCATTGTGCAACATTGTTTAAAGGTCGCATGAAACCACCGGGTTTCAGGTTTACAGTATTTTCTACTAGAAAGTGAAATCTGTGGGTGAAAATCATTAAAAAACCTTAAAAATACAGAAAGGATGGTTTCCACTCCCAAAGAAAGTGGCTTGCTGTCTGCGAAGCTATTCTGGTTTTGGCAATTCTAAAAACTTCAGTAGAAGGCACATAGACTTCTCTTTTCAGTTCTTGAAAACGTTTCACTTCTCATCCAAGAGAATTCTTCAGATCTAAAAGACTGATGGAGAGTCCTTTGAATACAGTGGTTAAAAAAAAACAGAGACTTGCAAATTTTCTTCTAATTAATGTGTTTTAATAATATTTTAACAGAGTTGCTTGGAGTTTTCTTTAGTCTTCATGGTGTAGTTATATCCAGTAGTACTGATTCATCAGTGACTGGACCTTCCAGATACAGATGTCTTTATACGATGATCACTTGAGACATGTTCGCTGCATTCAGTTGATCTGCATTTCACTCACTGTGTAACTTCTAGCACCAACTGGCTGCCCTCAGTGTCTCATTTCAGTAATAATTCCAGTCAATCATCCCATTTGTGAACCTGGCCCAAAATATTGCATCTCATGAGTCCTCAAACTCATACGACCACAGGTCGTATGTAACGTGCCCCTGAATACGACCCATGAGAGCGTATTTACGTTAGCGCCCCTACGGGGAATAGGAAGGCATTATGGGATTTAATTTGCGAAAAGGCTTTTCCCTCGCAAAACGGCTTTTCCCTCACTTTCGCAAGACGGGTTTAGGGTTAGGGTTAGGGTTAGGTCAAAGTTTGTTCATGGTGATGTTTCAGCTGTACAGACGATCTATGTGGTCGTTTTTTCAATGAGGAAAGTCTCCATAATTGAGTTTATTTTCATCTTGGATATCTGGAACATCAGTTAAAAATTGCATTCGCAGGAGAGGCACTCTATATTAGGTCTTGATCTTTACCACACATCTATAGCAGAGTATTATTGGCATTTGTGGGTAGTTCTGAATGAATTAAAGGTTTTTCATGTGGCTCATATTAATTACATTATTTAAAGGATCCGTCATGCTCCTGCAAGCTTTATAATGTTTTACTTATCTGAGGATCCTCAGGCAAACCCAGGTTTTATGTTATTGATTTGAAGACACTATTTAAATTCACATGCTGGTTGCTTGTTCTTCATTTTCACTTCCTTGTTTGTATCATGAGCCATATACAGTATGTATAAAGTAGAACTGCACATGGAACTCAAAGATGTCAGCCAGCCACCAGGTCAGCTAGCATCACATTTCTTCGTATCTCTGCAGGAGCACATTTTGAGCGTTACAAGATTCCAAAAGGAACATCACCGGATTCATCCCAAAAATAATCCACAGAGAACAAAGGGAAGAAGGGGAAGATAAAGAACCAGACAGGGTCGTAGAAACTTTAAGGCCCACTGCTGCATCAATGCTCTGGGATTTGTCATGATGTGCCCCCAGCTGTTTGCATATTAGACCTTGTGATCAAACCTCAGAACTACAAGCTGCACATTTGTCACATGATGCACATGAAGTCTATGGATGCATGATGGCCCCAAAACCATCTTCCCACCGAGTATCGCGGTGAAAAAGCCAACTGAACAATAGTGCATATAATACATGTTGTTTTTTTATTTGCAGATCACATATAAATAACAGAAAATCACAAGCACAGTGTCTCCGTTAATTTACTAAAAGCGAGCAGAATGCTGCTAGTGAAATGCTCTTCAAGTTAGTGAAATTTAGAACTTGTGTTTCTATGAAGAATCTGTATATTTCTTCCATCACTGTATACACTGCCAAGTAGCACCATTTCTATTTAGCTAAATCTGTAAATTTTATTTAGTAAATTATTTGTTTGATTATTTGTTGTTTGCATAAAAATGCATTGCTGTGCAGCTAGTAATAAACACCTTTAACTTTCAAAATACTTATTTCCTGCAAAGATAATTAAACAAAATTTGCATTGAGTGCAGTGCAAATTTTCAAAGACAAAGCTAAAATGAGGTGATTCTTTCATCATATAAACTCACCTACACTCATCATTGTGTATTAGCCCTTAAAAATGAATCAAAAGGCAAACAGAGCAGAAAAGGAGAAGCTCTATGGAGCTCAAATGTGATGCAGCAACGCTGTCACTAAGACTCCAACAAATGCAAGCTCAATAGCAACCTTGTTTGAACTTCCAGAGTCTGTGTTTCTGCACACAAAGCTGTTGTCCGGGTCAGTGCCATTAGAAGCGAACGTGACAAAGCTAACATTCGCTCCTGCCACTTGATCCATGATCCACGACTGGAATTCAGACACACGGGTGAAAACTTCAGGGAAGCCAGCCAGGGCACAAGGTACTCCAAAACTGGCAAGGCCGGCCTGGACCCATGAAGAGCCTTGTTTACACTGCAAAGGTCCCCCAGAGTCCCCCTGAAAGAAGCAAGACGAACACAAACAGCTGAAAGACACAGCCGGTAACATGCATAGAATGATAGATTAAACCTGCAAAATTCACTGACGAACATTTTCATAGCAAAATTATAACATATTAGTCTTGTGACGCTCCATAGTTACATTGTGGTGCTGGTGACAGTTAAGCTGACTCTCAAGATTTAGTGTGTCAACTAAGTAAACACTCGATATTACAGCAATTTGCTACGGCTCTAACCTGGCATACTCCTTTGTTTTCTTGCCCGGCGCAGATCATCAGGTCAGTGATAACTGCATTTGGACTTGGCATGTAATTGCAGGTGCACTGCTTTAATCCAATGATAGGAACCTGAACCTCCTGCAGCGCTGAAGAAGCTGGCAAAGGCTCTGTGAAGGAGAGAGAGAGTGGAAGATTAATGTGCTGCCATCCAACTTCCAAAATATTACTTACAAGTTGACAGGTCAGTGACCCACAAACACAAATGCTGATACAGAACTTGTGCACATTTGTTTCTCTGCCAAAGAACACGGTTGAGTGATTGAATATGGGCATATGTCTGTCTGTCTGTCTGTCTTCCTGTGCGCACCATAACTCAGAAATGGACAAATGGATTTGGATGAAATTTTCAGGGAAGGTCAGAAATCACACAATGACCACCTCATTAGATTTTGCCAGTGACACAGATTGTAGTCTAGATCCACAAATCTGTTAAAGATTTCTATATCATTGCAAGATAGCGTCACAGCGTCACTGTAGCTATGACAACAAGTAAACTCTACGCCAGCTGCCTGCGGACGATCACATGACTGCGATCCTACTACAAATACACAACCCGGTCTCACGGGGATTCGTGAAACTGTCACGTAAGTTTTAGTTTCGGTTTCGTGCGCACCAACACGATTTCGTCATGTTTTTCGTGCCGCTCACCACGAAATGTTTTTCGCTGTGGTAATCACATCTGAAAGTGGTTTATACCGGCGGATTCATGACGATCTAAGCTGTCCATCGGCGTATACTGCTTGTGTGATCGCGTTTGCGGCCGCCGGACATTCTTGAAATTCCTATGCAAATTGGTAAGTGTACCACCGGCTTATGGTTAGGTTATGGTTAGGTTATGGTTAGGATTATGGTTAGGGTTATGTTTAGGGACGATGTCATGCAAAATATAGCGTTGGATTCGCTGCGGTTTTACATTAAAAATATAATATACACATTCTTTTGAAATACGTTCTGAGTGGCACGAAAAGTCCGCCGTTTAAAATACATTGGTGTGCATTTCGTGGTGAGTGGCACGAAAAACATGATGAAATCGTGTTGGTGCGCACGAAGCCGAAACAAAAATTTACGTGACAGTTTCACGAATCCTCGTGAGATCGGGCTGAAATACACCGCTGTGAACTTTTCAGGACTTAGCCGTTGGAAATCATACGACTGAACAGCCTTCGGAGAGTACTGCGCTGTAAGTGCTTTTCTTGTTTGACGGTTGGTTCTTCCAACATGGATTGTGACAACATTTGCACAGCTTTCGGGATGCATTCCCATCCTCCGCCCTCCTTTTTTACTTACTCTGGTTAATTGGTTAATACCGAAACCAGTTTCTAACAGCAACTATTCTTAAAGAGGAATTCATTATAGCTGCAATGAAACAGAAGAAAAATTCAAATGTGAATGACATAAAACACTTTTTCTACCATGTTATGGCCCGTGGTGGCCGTGTGTGCCCTAGAGGTTGGATCGTAGCATGCCACCAGACACAAAATCTGAAAGGATACTCACCGTCCTTGGCCAGGTTTCCCCAGCCGGTGGCCCAGCAGAGAGTAGCGTTGAAGAACTGACTGGTGTTACTTGCTAGGCAGATAGGTCTGATAAAGTTAGTGAAATTGATGGCGCTGTTGACCTTCATTAGGGCGATGTCGTTGTTGTAGAGCGTGTCATTGTAGTTAGGATGCATTGTGATCTGGACCACAGAGCGCGACACCTCATTGGGATTAGGGCCAGCCTGAGTTTCTCTTCCGAAGTAGAGAGTCCATGGACTAAGTTCATTTCTGTAATTTAAAAAAAAGCATTCATTAAATCAATAAGTGTGTACATAATACTACATGAATGCAAATGAAAATACTTTTTGATAGAACAAGCAAAGACAGTCCAATCTGGATTTTAAATTAGAAACAATGTGTGTGGCTGGATCTGCAATATAAAAAAAGCACTAGAGTTCAGTTTAATGTCAGTCCATTAGGAAATAGTTGAAATAAGTACATTATAGCCTGTAATCAATACTGTGAGTTTAACTAGCTGTGACTGGTCTGTCTCAGAAAGTGTCAGATGTAGACAGAATAACAGTGTAGTGAGTAATTTGTGGACTAAAGCTGCCTTGCGAAACTTTAAAATGCAGAAGCTGTGTGTTACAGTTACAAAAGTTAAAGATATCAATCATTTACAGTGCAGGTTGTGGCAAAGCTCTGAGGTTGGACAGAAAAGACCCTCATTAAAGCAGTTTTTTTGTTTGTTTGTTTTAATGAGTGTGCTGTGAAATAATTTGTCCAGTTTTTCAGTAGGTTTCATCAAGTTGTAGTTTCATCAGAAGTGAACTGCGTCTGCACCAGTGAATTTCAGTTCCTCAAGTAAAAGGGCAGGGAGTGGCCAGATTACTCAGAGGTTAACAAATATACCTCGTTTATTGGTGGTGAGTTCCTGGTTTAATTTCCAGTTACTTGACATTTACTGTATACATAAATGTCAACCCCCATCTCTCTTTGCTCAAATTCCCCAGTCTAATAAAGGCACCAAAAACATGTATCAGGTGAATTTTTAGCAATGCTGGATCACACTTAAATTGCTATGTCAGTGCACATTTTTGGAACAAACCCAACAAATCCTAAAAGGCGACTATGCGCATATTATGTGCTCACAAAGTCAAATCAGGCCCAGCTCCTGGTTGCAGTTGGATGTTGACACTGATGTTGCATTTAAGCAAAGGAAGTGCTCCACTCCAGCCGCTGCTGTCTGACTTTTAACTTCTGTCAATACAAAAATGGGAAGTTGTGTTGCAGCTTTACAACTGCAGGGTGTCGTCAAACTGCTCATATATTTTACCAAATAGCCGAATGTTTCTCTCACAGTGGTCTGATCGACATCTACCTGTATTTGGTACTGGATCATTTACCAGCAGATCCACAAAGATATCAGTGTGTAAGTTTGAGGAAAATCACATGAAAAATTCAACAAAATTAATTTGTACATAAGAGGCCATTATGTCTGAAATCCCTGATAAGCGCAAGTTTCTAAAAGGAAAAAAGTTAATGGCATATTTATATTAGTTCGTTGTAACTAATATGTTTGATTATATAATGATGCAAATAAATCCTCAAAAAACTTTGCTCATCAAGTGTCAGTTTACTGTCAATGTGTCCACTAACAGGACAAGCAAAAACTGCCCAAAAAATAAAGCAGAATAATGTGAGTTTACATTCATCACCTGACTCAAACATAGAGCTTTACATGTCAAAAGACAATATTTAAAATATGTACTGTGTGTTGTACAACTGCACATAAAATGTAGTTTGTAAATCAACTAATAAAGCAATTTTCCCTGCCAAAGCTGATCCAAAGTATTCAAACAGTATGCACATCTCAACAAGAAGCACTACGCAGAAGGAAATCTTCATTTTGTCATACAAAAGAACATCCCCTTTTCTTTTGTATGACAACAGGATATGATAGCAGAGTGTGCTAGTTTGTGATACACACGTGGACAAAATTGTTGGTACCCCTCAGTTAAAGAAGGAAAAACCCACAATTCTCACTGAAATCACTTGAAACTCACAAAAGTAACAATAAATAAAAATTTATTGAAAATTAAATAATCAAAATCAGCCATCACTTTTGAATTGTTGATTAACATAATTATTTAAAAAAACAAACTAATGAAATAGGGCTGGACAAAAATGATGGTACCCATAACTTAATATTTTGTTGCACAACCTTTTGAGGCAATCACTGCAATTAAACCATTTCTGTATTTGTCAATGAGCGTTCTGCAGCTGTCAACAGGTATTTTGGCCCACTCCTCATGAGCAAACAGCTCCAGTTGTCTCAGGTTTGATGGGTGTCTTCTCCAAATGGCATGTTTCAGCTCCTTCCACATATGCTCAATGGGATTCAGATCTGGGCTCATAGAAGGCCACTTTAGAATAGTCCAACGCTTTTCTCTCAGCCATTCTTGGGTGTTTTTGGCTGTGTGTTTTGGATCGTTGTCCTGTTGGAAGACCCATGACCTGCGACTGAGACCAAGCTTTCTGACACTAGGCAGCACATTTCTCTCCAGAATGCCTTGATAGTCTTCAGATTTCATCGTACGTTGCACACTTTCAAGACACCCTGTGTCGGATGCAGTAAAGCAGCCCCAAAACATTACTGAGCCTCCTCCATGTTTCACCGTAGGGACAGTGTTCTTTTCTTCGTATGCTTGGTTTTTGAGTCTATGAACATAGAGTTGATGTGCCTTACCAAAAAGCTCCAGTTTGGTCTCATCTGTCCAAAGGACATTCTCCCAGAAGCTTTGTGGCTTGTCAACATGCATTTTTGCAAATTCCAGTCTGGCTTTTTTATGAGTTTTTTTCAGCAGTGGTGTCCTCCTTGGTCGTCTCCCATGAAGTCCACTTTGGCTCAAACAACGACGAATGGTGCGATCTGACACTGATGTACCTTGGCCTTGGAGTTCACCTTTAATTTCTTTGGAGGTTGCTCTGGGCTCTTTGGATACAATTCGAACGATCCGTCTCTTCAATTTGTCATCAATTTTCCTCTTGCGGCCACGTCCAGGGAGGTTGGCTACTGTCCCGTGGGTCTTGAACTTCTGAATAATATGAGCCACTGTTGTCACAGGAACTTCAAGCTGTTTAGAGATGGTCTTATAGCCTTTACCTTTAAGATGTTTGTCTATCATTTTTTTTCGGATGTCCTGGGACAATTCTCTCCTTCGCTTTCTGTTGTCCATGTTCAGTGTGGTACACACCTTTTCACCAAACAGCAGGGTGACTACTTGTCTCCCTTTAAATAGGCAGACTGACTGATTATGAGTTTGGAAACACCTGTGATGTCAATTAAATGACACACCTGAGTTAATCATGTCACTCTGGTCAAATAGTTTTCAATCTTTTATAGAGGTACCATCATTTTTGTCCAGGCCTGTTTCATTAGTTTGTTTTTTTAAATAATTATGTTAATCAACAATTCAAAAGTAATGGCTGTTTTTGATTATTTAATTTTCAATAAATTTTTATTTATTGTTACTTTTGTGAGTTTCAAGTGATTTCAGTGAGAATTGTGGGTTTTTCCTTCTTTAACTGAGGGGTACCAACAATTTTGTCCACGTGTGTAGTTGTCATAGTTTTCCGTGACATGGGCTTACAATTATGCAACAAACAAATCATTCTAAGTCTACAAAATGTCACTTGCTAAAAAAAAAACAAGTACACTGTATTTTAAAAGTCTAGTGTGTGAGATTTCATCTAGTGGCAGAAATGGAATGTAAGTTGATGCTTGTGTTTTTTAGTGTATTATCACCTGAAAATAAGAGCCATTGTGTTTTTGTTACCTTAAACGAGCCTAGAAAGACAAACCAAACATTGGTCTTATAGGGTGTTTCACTTTTTTTTTTTTTTACATATTTAGTGGTCGTAGTCATTTCTACTTCATGCTTTGAAGAGGAGGGTGAGGGGAAATCAGCACTTATCACCAGACCTTTAATTGCCACTTATGATTTCAGACCAAAAAAAATGATCTAGTGTGATGACTGTCGGTGAGAAACCGCAGATAAAACAATAACGTGAGTTGAACATTTTCAAATTAAATAGGTTTTGAGTCAGTAATTGGAAACAGAATTTTATGCCCAACCTAAAGTCAGATCTGTGATCAGGTGCAATTAGTGAGAAGAATTTATAATCTAGGAGGTTCCCTGGAGAAATGTAAAGCACAGGAAAAGAAAAGGTAGCTGATGTCTTACGTCAAAATGCAGTGGGCTGCTGTGAGAACCCACTCGGCGCTGATGATGGTCCCTCCACAGATGTGAGAGCCCTGCAGGTGTATGCTGACCTGCCAGGGCCACGAGCCGGCCGACGAGTTTGTACCGCCCACTACTCTGGTGTTCAGAGGGGCCTCTCCACAGTCTGACAGACAGCAGACATGCAGTAAAGTTACACCGATTCATCTTCAAAAGCAAAAGTGGCTGTGTGGAAGATTTGAAATGTGACTTTACTTACTCTGAGCGTTGGACCCTGCAGAAATAAGAGGTAAATAAAAAAAAGGTTAGTTCCAGCTGAGTATCAACAGTGTGGTAGATTTCTATAACTGCAGTCACAAGGTGGCACTATAGTTCAAGCAGCTTCCTCTTACAGATCAGCTGTGTTTTATTAATTATTCATATTTTATTCCATTACATAATTTTTTTTCACAACTCATCACTAGCATGTGTTGGTTTGATACAGCTGAAAGCTAATAGAAGAAATGAAACAACTTTGATTCCATGCAGATCTTACAGGATTTTTTCTTTATGTAAATCATCAACAGACTTATTCCCCATGTTCTAATATTACATTGTGATTTGTTTTGAGGCCTAAAAGAGACGAGTCATTATACCAAGCAAGCGTTGACCTTTTCAAATCAGCTAAAATGAAGCTTAATTAAGCAGCTACTTGGCGATTAAACCTCTCAGTGGTTTATGAATTCATTAGTCACACATAATTACTTCATTTTCAAAACATGTTAGTTAGTATTAGTGTAAGCTTGGTACAGTGAAACAGCTCTGCAGTAATTTAGCTTGTATTCACAGCAGCAGTAGTTTGATTTTCTGTGCTATTTTTAAAAAATGATCATTGGAGACCATCATTATCTCAAAAACACCTATAAAGTCTAATCAAAACCTGAAAATCTGCTACAGAAAGAGGAGATTCAAGGCTCTCAAATTGAGCGTACAGGTGAACATAAGAGTAATAAACTGGGTGTAAAAGCTCACCTCGCTCCATCAGGGCTACACACAGCAGCAGTATACTTACAGTCCAGCCTTCCATCCTAGACGCTCACTAACCTTCTGACTTCAGAGAGAGGAGGCCGTCTCTAAGAAACAAAAAAAAATTACAGTGCGAACAATCACATGCACTGGTTAGTGCAGTGAACACTCCCTGTTCAAACCTGTTTCTCTCCATTCCAGTGTGAGTGACTCTGTCCATCAAAGCATACAGTAAACCTCAGAGCAATCATTTGTTTGCACTGAACCATTTCCGTGTAGAATACCTTGCTACCGAACATACTATGTGCTTTATTTTGTTGCATAATCACCACTGTAGAAAAATCATATGAGCTTCACGTGCGCTTTTCACGTGGGAAACGTGACGGCGGAACATTTTCATGGTTTATATGTGTGTGACACCCATGTGTGTCCCCATGGAATTACACATTAAAAACATCAATTATAGTATCATTGCAACAGATACAACCAAATGCAGTCTAAGTCAGAGGTCAAATGTCACTTTACAGCACTACAGGAGCAGATAAAGTTCAGTGTGGTGGATCTGAGGCTTATATTCTGAACTCCTGATCAGTAGCCCAGAGCCCTAACCACAAAATCAACACTAATACATGACCCATGTAGAGGGAAAGATGCTAGTTCAATGCACATAAAGCACTGCAACTGCAGGACGGAGGAAGATGCTTTGTGAGAAAGTGGAGACAGGTGAATACTCTGTATCTTACCTATAATATTATTTTTCAATTTTTTATTTAACCCTTATTTATCGCAGGTGATCTCATTGAGACACAGGGTCTCATTCTCAAGAGAGACCTGTGTAATCCCACAGGTTCCAGACTGTCCCTGCTTCAGGTAAGTTTTCCTCTCCTACCTTCGGCCTGTTGCACCTGGAGAAACGGTTCACACATTCATTGAGCCATTTTTAATTTTGTTTATTAAACCTTTGTTTAACCAGGAGAAATCCTGTTGAATCTCTTTTCCAAGATAGACAGCAGCAAATATGAAGCACAGTTAGAAAATCACACAGTTATTAAAATACAAACAAACAAACAAACAAACAAAACACTGAATTTACAAGCAAGTCATGAAAAGCAAGTGCATGTTGTGGAATTATCCTTGAGAGCTCGCAGTTTAGATTTTAAAGCACTCGTTTAGCATTTGTTTCATTCACCGAAAACAAACACGACATAAATACATATACAACAAAAATATTTGAATGAAAGGGTGGCAGAAAGAAGTAAAAAAAAAACTGACCTCTGTCAACATAAAAATCATTGACAAGTCATTGTCAAGTTCTGCTGTTGAACACAGCCACTCAATGAGATCCATCCATCCATTCTCTACACACCGCTTTATCCTCACTAGGGTCGTGGGGGGTGCTGGAGCCTATCCCAGCTGACCCGGGCGAAGGCAAGGGACACCCTGGACAGGTCGCCAGTCTGTCACAGGGCTACATATACAGACAAAAAATCACTCTCGCATTCACACCTATGGGCCAATTAGAGTTATCAATTAACCTCAGCAAATTTTTGGACTGTGGGAGGAAGCCGGCGTACCCGGAGAAAACCCACACATGCACAGGGAGAACATGTAAACTCCATGCAGAAAGATCCCAGGCCCAGCACTCAATGAGATAAACTCGGTAAATTTCCAGTCTTTCTGCAACACATTCCATGCAAAAGGTGCAAAACAAACAAAAGCCTTTTTACTCAGTTCAGAACGAACATATGGAACAAAAAGCAACAAATGATCTTGTGTTATGATCCTGCTCTAGCTCCTGCCCTTCTTTCTCTTTCTTCCTCTTTTTTTCCTCCTTTCTCCCTTGGGTCCTGATCTGTTTCTGTTTTGACCGGTCTCTCTTTGGCTCCCTCTGTCTCCTCTCCCTCATGTCTCTCTCTCTCCGTTTCACCTGCCTGCATTCTGCTACTTGCTGATTATGAGCATCAGCTGCAGTGATCAGCTCACTGCGGACACCTGTTCACAATCACCTCTTGCAGTATTAAAGCTCAGCTCATTCAGTTACGCCTCATTGGATCATAAACTCACATCCTGTCATGGACTCCGTACTTGCTTTTGGATTTGCTTCCCCACTTTTTGGACTCTGTTTTCGCTCCTCCTGGATTTTCTCACATATGGACTCATTTCTCCTCCCGGATTCTCGTCAGCCCCGCTTCAGTCTCCAGCCAGTTGTTCCTATCTCATCTCCATTTGCCCCTGGATTTCCTCAGCCTGTTTTCCCCTCTACATTCAGTTCCCCTATCTTGTGAGTACCCCTTGTTGAAAACACATTCCAATGATAGTGGTAAAAAATTAATACCACATGTATTTCAGGTTTCATTGGTGGTAAACAACCTGTCATGAATCATATCGGAGCAGATACGATATGACCAGTGTCAGCGTGAGGCCACGCTTAGGTTAGTCTTGTAAATTCAGTTTAGTCTTGGTAGACTTCTGTTTTTTTATTCCTAGTGTTTATTGTAGAGTTTTGAGTTGTTTGGTTTAGTTCAGTTCTCCATTCATGTATTGGTTTAGTTTTATGCGTTAAATAAATGTCTTGCCTTTATTCACCTGTCTGCCAGTTTCTGTGTGCCTGCGCTTCCGTTCTCCAGCTCCTCCCGTAACATCTTGTGAACAGAGCGAGTGCAGATGAGAACTTTTCTGTGCAGTTAGACAATAAATGTAGGTGGGCAGTAGTCCAAGTATTGCTTTCCATATGAAGTATACCAATGATGGATCCTGCTGGTGGCTAAAATGGGCCATCCCACCAAAGATCACAACTTGTAGTGGTGCGTTGACACTTTATAGTTCGTAGTAAACCTCAAAGAAGAATGTCAACCATTCCAAGACACTGATCATGTTACTGGACTTGGATGTGCAATATTTGTGACATGGCACCACATTGTAAGAAATTACCCTCATGTGCTCCACATACTATAACTTGTGGTGACATGTTTTACACATGTGCTCTACATCACACCACATGCTTCACCTGTGTGTCCATATGTTGTGAAATGTGACTTTGTAAGGGAACCAGCCAGTAATTTAAAAAGTCAGCCTTTCTTCTGACTGCATTGGAGATTTGTCCCCTACTATGACAGATCTGTATTCTTAATTACTGTATAACTCTGCTCTGGACAACGTTCCCCAAAGGTTCACTGATGTTTGATTTAGTTTCTGGAAAGTCTGTTTTGGAATGAAGATCTGTTGTGTAGGACTAGATATTGACATCCCTTCTTGCAGACATGAGACACCTAAGACTATGTGGGATGGTCAAGTGAGTGAGGGCATCCTGTGGGTTAGCAAGTAGGCGCCCTCCTTCATCGGTGTTTCACTGATGGGCACACAACCCCTCCAGAGGCTTCAGCAGTGAATCCCAGTGTCCCAGGTTCAGCCCCTAGATGCCATCTACTCATTTGAAGGCCCAGGTGGAGGAGTCCTTCCTCTTCATCCACAGCTACTGCCCTCTCTTTTCAGTGGCTCTGGAGAGGTCTTTAATCACCTCCCAGTGGGCCTTCCTATGTACTCCCATCTCCTGGAGAAGCTTAGGTGTCCAGGTGGCTACGAAGCCTCTGCAGCCTACTTTGACAGGTTGGACCCTCGCATTCCAGCCTCGCAGTTTTACATTGGCAGCAAGCTCCATATATCTCAGCTTCTTGCGCTCATAGGCCTCCTCTACTGAGCTCTCCCATGGCACCATGAGCTCGATGATGTAGACGTGCCTGAGCGAAGTTGACCGCAGCACCAGGTCTAGTGGCAGGTTGGTGGATGTGATCTCCGGTAGGAAGCAGAGCTGTTGGTCCAGGTCTACCAGCATCCTCCAATCCCAAGCCCCTCTCAAGTGCCCAGGATCTGGTTAGTTGAGGGGTCTGCCTAAGAGGCCCCTCACCCTCCCGAACAAAAGTTGTTTCTTAACCCTCCTGTTGTCTTCATTTACAGGCAACAAAAAATGTCTTCCTTGTCTGAAAAAATCCAAAATTTGCCAAACCTTCAAGAAGAAAATTCCAATAATTCCTTAAAATAATTCCAAATTTGGCAAGGAAATTCTTTTTAAAGAGTAAAAACTTCCAAAAAATGACTAAAAACATCTAAAGTGATTATTTATATATACATATCTGTAAAACTTCTAATATTTTTTAAGAACATTGACCAAAATCCAGTGAAATTCGCTGGAATTTGGTTGAGTCTTTTTGTGTGTCTGTGTGTGAATGTTCTTAAACATTTTTACCATTTTTTTTTCTGATGTGAACATCAGAAGTTTCAGCACCACCCCCCCCCCCCCCCCACCACCACCACCACACACACACACACACACACACACACACACACACACACACACACACACACACAAACTTTAAAATGGGTCAATTTGTCCTGGAGGACAACATGAGGGTTAAAATTTTATTTATTTTTTTTATGAAAAAATTCCATTGATCCCAGTTGGAGAAAATCTTTTTATTTATGCTATTCTGCTCAGTGTGACAAACACTCATCAAGCTGCTTATTTACCCCTGTGCAACTGCATATTTACTGTTATTGATTGTAAAGATAGAATCTGGTGCAACATTACAGTTGAACCTGTGCAGTCCATTCATTTTACTGACAGCACCACACCTCTGCAGTCAGCATTCTATTTAGTGTTATACTATAAATTTATATTTGTATATTTATCTTACTGATAATTGAATATGCCCTAGTTTTGTGTTGTAATATTTGTGTTTGCAGGAGGAGTATTGCTTTCTGTCATTCGTTCATTCTCTACTATATTAACCGTGCTCCTCTGCACTCTCCTTTTGCAAATAAAAGCAAAACTAATTATGAGAATAAATGTTGATCTGAAACTACAAAGTAAATAGCAACTGAAGATTCGCAAACAAATGTGATGAAGTAAAAAGTACAATATCCTGATATCAGCACGGTAAAACACTGAAGGTATATGAAATAAAATGTGATTCTGAAAGTACAAGTATACGGTTTTAGTGTATTTAGTTACTTTTTAATATATGAAAGCTACTGTGAACACGTTTTTAAGCCTCGTGCTGTCAAAATTGACCCAGTTTAAATTTTGAAAATGGGGGGGGGATACAGTGAGACTTCTGATGTCCACATTTTCAACATTCTTGGGAAATCTTTGAACATTTTTTGGTGGGGGAAAAAAAAGATGTTAAAAATGTTTCTTAAGAACATTCACCAAAAAAATCAACCAAAATCCAGCGAAATTCGCTGGATTTTGGTTGATTTTTATGAGAAAGTATTAGTTTTACTGATATATATGTAATCACTTTAAATATTTTTAGGATTATTTGGAAGATTTTTATTCATTTTTTGAAAATATTTACAAGAATTCTCGCCAAAGTTGGGGCATTTTTTAAAATATAACTTTACAGGGAAACTTTTAAGGAATTATTGGAATTTTTTTCCTGAAGGTTTTGCAAATTTTCAGAAATTTGGGAATTTTTTTGTGGAATTTTTGGATATTTTTCAGACAAGGAAACGATATTTTTTGGTGCCTGTAAATGAGGACAACAGGAGGGTTGAGAAACCGAGATCACAGCACCACCACCACCGGGGCACAACTTTGAACGCCCACCTCTTATTATTAATGCAAAACTCCTCATGGAAATGTGAACGTACTTCTCAGGTTGTTAACTACTTGAGTTTGGTTCTGTTTGAACATCCGGCATTTTTTTTTCTGTTACAAATGTCATAAAAGGTAAAACGACAAAAATTTGACATTTAATATCGCAAAGGTCAAAGGTCATCTTCACTTCAACATCATTTTGTTTTATAACGATGCTTTTCTTGCCATAATTCAACACCAAAACACAGGAAAAAATGATTGTCACCATATTTCACACTGATAATAACCTTGGATGCCAACATAATAAATCTTTTGGTTTCCTCACTGCCTGTATCGTGTGAATTTGGACAGGCATGAATTCCGATCACAGTTGGCAGAGGTTTAAAACCACAAGGCAGGAACTGTAGTTTTTTGTATAGTTGATAAAGTTGCACCACTCACAGTTATAGGACTTTTGACTTTATCTCCCTTTCTTACCAAAAGTTAAAATCTGCCCACATTAATAGTATTCATTTCAGTTTATTGTGGTTGTATTTCAACACCAGAACATTTTTGCTCTTGTCATGATGACATTAAAGGCAACCAGGAAGCCTTTTCACAATATACCAGTCACTTCATTCCTTCCATCAGCTGTTGTGAATTCCATCAAACCCACATGTTCCGTTTTTTTCCAACACTCCTAACAACCTCGATCAATCTTTCAATCTGATAAAAGCAAAATGAACGTCAGACAAAGAAAGAAGAGAAAACACGGCGCTGAATCACAGAGTCCTATGTGAACACAGACGCCAAAGACAAACAGGGACCTGGAACACATTAATCACTTTCTTTTCAAGACTTTCAAGCCTCACTTTTGTTTTCCAGCAAAAGCAAAATAAAGCAGAGAGGGAATGGAGTGACACAGATCCACTGTGTGATCTCCAAATAAAAACTTGACCCAGACTGGTGTGTTTAAAGGCCAATTAAAGTGCAAAGTCAAACAATCTAAACAGCTAATCAAGTTAATGAATATTCAGATGGGGGATGAAACAGATGACACCTTTTCCTTCAGACATCAAGCGCTTGTTGTGGCTAAACATTAACTATCAGAGGGACCGATCATAGCAGCAGCTGACTGGAGAGACAGACGAAGGGGAAAAAAGAGCCTCCTTTTTCTCCAAAATGTAACACCACGCTAACTTTTCCCCAGATAGAAAGGAGTTGTGGTCTCGCCTGAGTGTTTGCCCACATAAGCTCAGTGGGATTACTCTCTCCGTTTGTTCATGGCAACACTGCACCAATGTAAAGTAGCCCCAAAACCTTGGCCAGAGGCCCGTCTGAATCTTAAGTGACCAGTCTCCCCACTTGTTCGTCACTGCACATCTCCCTTCTTGTTCTTTCTCCCTTTCTCGCTCTGTTGCTCCTCTGGGCTTGATTATTTCGGAGGACGTGCACATATCAAGGGCCTCCATTCACTTCTGTGAGGCCCAGGAACCATATTTCTTATTTCCCAACTGGCAGGGCCAAACCCGCCCACTGCCACCCCATGGCTCTATAAAAGACGGCAATAGGACCTGATGATAAGAAGTCGGCGTTGAACGAACCTGGCCATGCAGTGTAAAGTCCTCGTCCATGTCGTCCTGCTGACGCTCGTAAAGCATGGTGAGTGTTGTGTTGCTACACTTGCAGAGGAAACGTTCAGGTTTCTTTACCTCTCAGCTAAGTTTGAGCTTCTCAGGTGAAGTTAGAAATGTTGACAGTGAAATATTTCAGATGCCTTCTGCATTAGAAGGCTTGAGTACTTGACAGTTAAGTCCTAAACTAAGCCATTAGTTTCTGTGGTTCTTATAATGGTTTACTGGGTGACAGCTGAGTAAAAGTACTTCTGGTACATGCTGATTGTGCTATTACATGTTCATTTAACTTTGTTTTGCTGTGTTTTGTGGTAAACAGCAGTGTGTATGTCAGAACTGGGCGCAGTTTACACTTTTACACATTTTACTGTTTATATTGATGTAGCTTCATCTCGAGTCATATTAATGATCGATGCTATAAATCAATAACTGGGCCTGCTCAGTTGGACTTTTACAATTTTTGCATCTATGGAATGGAGTGCTGTGATTTGCAAGATTCTGAATTATCTGGTTATTCCAGAAAATGTAAATTTTTTGATTGAATTTCTACAAGTTTTACAACACGTACTGCAATGTAAAGTTAAATGTGCACCCTGAGGACTAAAAATTGGCAGAATTCTGACTAAAGTTTCTGTGCAAAGGTGTGAAAAAGGTGAACTCACAATTAAAATACAAGATAACATTGTTGTCTGTGTACTACTTAATTAGATGATGATAATTAGCATTGTTACAAGCAGTGAAAAGTCCTTTTAGACAACATGTGATCAATATTGAATCCTCTGATGTGATGTTTTAAATAATGAATTTGAATCAGTGTGACGTTTGCTGCCAAGTGGTTTGAACTATTTATGTCTTTGCAGTCAAAAAATAAGTGTGTCAGAGGCATTAGTCATGTTTGCTGACCTTCATTCTTTTCCCTCCTGTCAGCCTGATATTATCGACCCATTTGTCACACTTAGCAAGAGGTGCAGCGTAATTACTCCACACTAAAGAAAGTTTTCCACTCAAGCTATATCTGCCAAGGAGTATTTATTGTACTAGTTACTAATTAAGCTGATTGGATGGTCAGAGCTGTCTGAAAGGCTTTATATTTACACTGATTTATTGGCGTACACTGAGATTACTGATTTACTCTTTTGGATGAAAAGAAAGAATGCAGAGTGGATTTCATGGAACTCAAACCCTCCTGACTCTAATTTTCTTATCACTGCTCATTCAGAATTATGGTATGTGTCAGTTTAAATAAACAAAGTGGACAAATGGTATTTGCTTCCATGGTTTTACTTTGATCATGTGGCGTTATAAGAGCACTTACTGGATTAGCTAACCAAAGACATGAGAGACATATTGTAACTCCTGCTCAACAGTGTCTGTAAATGCAAACAATGTCCTGATCTATTAAGTAAACATTCCATTGAACTGCATTTATACTGCTATTTTAATTGTACTGAGTTTTCTGTATTTTTGTACTTGTGACATTTAATAATTTGTACTGAATTCATGAGAATATGAAAATTTAGTAAGCATTAATGTTGAAGTACAAATCATTAATTTAGTTGTGATCATTATTTCACTCATGTTGTGTTTGGACTTTGGTGGATGTCAATCTGTGATGGATTTCCAAGTTGGCTGAGAACACTTTAAAGGTTCCAAGTGGGCACAAAGACTGAGCCTCCTGTAGCGGTTAATGATTTCCAAGCAGCTTTTGCATTCAGGGTTGTTGTTCAAAGATAAATTATCACAGTAAAGCTGTAGTTATGCAATGTAGGGGACACAAGAATTACAACATAAAATGAGATATTCGACCTCAACACTTAATGTCAATGCAGTGTACAAGTATACTTAACTTTATAAGGAACAAAAAAACTAGATGTTCGATGCACAATGACATTTTCTGAGTTGATTAATTTTTTTAAGCAGCTAAAGTGAGGTAGATTTGGTGCATCTTATTTAATAACTAGAAAAGCACTCAGTGAACGCAGTACTCCACCAAAGCTGATCAGTTGTATCATTTCCAGCAGCTGAAATCTTGAACAAATTTGTGGCAGAAATCAGGGTAACATAGAACGTAGCCATTTAACAGATGTACCCACAAACAAAATGACCTTGCACTGAGCACGGGTGTGTGCAACAAGTCCTCCAATTCATACGACCGCATCGGTCGTTTTCACCGTGCACCGGAATACGACCTATGCGGTCGTATGAACGTTTGCGCCCCTACGGGGAAAACGAACGCATTACGGGATTTAATTCGCAAAACGGCTTTTCCGTCGCAAAACGGCTTTTTTCTCACTTTCCCAACACGTTTTTAGGGTTATGGTTAAGGTTAGGGTTAGAGATAGGGACAGGGATAGTGTTAGATAAAAGTTTGTTCATGATGACGTTTCACCTGCGACTCCAGAGTGTCGATATTTACTCAACCGCTAGAGGTCGCATAGTCAAAACGTAACACTGGGTCGTAATACTGGCATGTACAGATGACCTATGTGGTCGTTTTTTGTTTGAGGACAGGCTCGGTGTGTGTTATGCATGTGTACATTATCTACAATACTTATTCGCGTGACCTAAATATGTAGAGGGCAGCGGGAATTGATGGGACTCGGAAACAACCCCACAATTTAATCAATTGTTCCTCATGCCGTTTCCGATGGATAAATCCGCAGCAGTCGATTTGTAGTAGGATCGCAATCGTGTGATCATGAGCAGAGAGTTGTTGTCGTGGTTACAGTGACGCCATGCTGCTGTCTCGTAATGATACAGAAATCTTTAGCAAATCTGTGGATCCAGACTATAAGCCGCATCACTGCCAAAATCTAATCATTCTAATCCTTGTGTCATTTCTGACCTTCCCTGAAAATTTCATCCGGATCGTTCGTTGAGTAATTTTGCTAACAGACAGACAAACCAACGCCAGTCGTCACATAACTCCGTCGAGGTGCCGCCTCCTTGGCAGATTAATAAGTAGACCTGACTTACTTTGACACAGCATATTAAGTTCATGTGGCTCAATTGTAGAAACTGATGACATTTTGGTTTGTACACTTTGCTCAAATAATTCTAAACATAATCATTTCACTTAAATCGATGCAGTTTCGATCTGTTACTTAATGTTCCGAATGTAAACATTTTTAAAGTAAATTTCATGTATTAGAAATTACTGTTTGGAAGTTGACACCTTGTTTGATGTAGATTAAAAAAACCACTGAAAGTCTGTTCCTCTGTTCAGATGTGTGATCGGGTCAAAAGCAGGCCAGTTGTACAGCAAGACCGGCCTTTTTAAGAGGAAGATTGTGATATTTCTCCTTTTCAAAGAAGAAATGTCATCAGTTGTTGCACAGATAACTAAATACATGTTCGTTTGACATTTCTAAACCCTTGAAACCTCAAGCAGTTCCCGGGTGTCGTTTTGCTCCTGTCACATTAGTCTTCACTGTGTGCTCATTTTTCATTGCGACATAAAGTCCTGTACCTCTGTTGAAACAGTACGACCAAGGCTAGAGGCAGAGAGAACGCAAAAATGTCTTCTGTGTAGTGTAACAAAGTTATAATGCAATAACTCTTTGCTAAAGAAAGACAGAAAAGTTGAATTGATGTGATTATTTGTTTTGAAAAAAAGGAAAAATTCAACATGTCCAGTGTTTTTCCAAGTGTCCACACCTTTTAATAATACCGGGGAAGAGGGGTGACTCTACTTTACTGTCTACATTTTTATTTATTTCTGTACTTCTGCAATTCAGATGAAAAGTCCGTAACTTTTTGTTGAATCACAACTGAGTCACTAATGATTTCACATACTTTTTTTTGGTTTTATTACAGAATCTGGTTAAAGCAAACTGTTATGACCCGGCTGTCTAGGGTAACCGAACCATAAAAAAAGCAAGTGGAACAAACACTGAGTTTCCAGAGTTTAAGAGCAGGTTTAAAAAAAGACACACACACACACACAATAGTGAGGGGGCTTAAAGCAAGTGGGTGCTGCTGAAACTAAAGAAATAAATAGAACAAAAAGCAACCTTCTTTAGGAAGTAGATTCTACCAAACAAGAGGAAGAATAAAAGATATCAAGCACAAAGAAAAGTCCAAACCCAAAATACAGAGGCAGCAGCACCCTAACTAAAACTAGCAAAGATCTCTGACATCATTTTAACTAGCAAGTCACAAACTTCTAAGTAGCTTTCACCCCCACACATCCCAAATGTCCACAAAGTCCTGCGAGCAGCTCAACCTGTCCCAGTATGAACTGCCACCGAATGCTGGCATGAATGAGCCTTTGAACAGCAACTGGAGCCCCGATTGGAGCGGTAGTCCCTCCAATGGTCCAATCCGACCTCAGAGCCTCAGCTCCAGGGGTTGTAGGCGTGGCAGGACACAGAGACGAGGCGAACGACAGCACAGGACTCACAGCTGAAACAAAACAGAAAATAACAGACAGAAGAGGCCCAGAGCCAAAACACAAACATTTCTTTTTTTTTAGAAATTGTAAAATGTATAATATATATACATATATTGTGATTTTAAAGAAATATCACGATTTTAAGCTTAAATTGAGTTGTTTCCTGTTGGAAGAACACGTTCAAACACCATCAGAAAATTTTGTAATGTGATCATTCTTTCTGTTTTTACATTTTCTGGTTAATAAATTATGTAATTTTGGTGTTTTTTTTTTTTTTTTGAAAGACAGCAGGCCTTCTGAACCACATGAGGATTTCAGAGGGTTAAAAAAGAGTTTATTGCAGCCATTTATTGAACTTATTTTGTTTTGACGGATACATTTTTAATGAAATCTACAGCTAAAGCTCAGATCATCTCATGGAGAACTTCCTGTGTTGCAGTAATGAGCATCGACGACAGCTGTCCAGTAAAAGCTCTTTACTTTCCCTCCATCTAAATTTTGTCTTTCTGCTTACAGTGTCTTCAAGTGAAGTCCAAGCCAGCCCGAACACAAATGCGACCCTGCCCTGCAATGTGACGCTCCCTGTCCCTGTAAAAGGGGGCAAAATAGACGAGTCTCTAATCGCAGTCAGCTGGAGAAATAATGGCTCTGATGTCGCCTTGTTTGGAAAAGCAGCAACACGGATAAAGGAGGGTTTCAGCTGGGACACCAGTGATTTCATCAATGGGGACTTTTCATTGACTGTCCTCAAAGCCAGCCTGGACCTGCAGGGGGTTTATGAATGCACGGTTGGCTACAACTCCTCATTCCTGCACTCCAGTAATGTCACATTCAGTATCCTCGGTATGTCTCCGCTCAGTCCTTTGATTAGCACCTTAATTTGAGCTTGAATAAAATACACTGACAGTCATTAAAAGCTTTGAGACCATATTTTTCAACATAATTTTTATTTTGAAGCCCGAAACTGGATTTTCTTCATATGAATCATTTGTTTAGCATATTGGCATACAGAAACAAAAATCTAAAGTTTCAAGAATGATTTCAAAATAAAGAATTTCACAAAAGAAAACGGCCCCTGCCAAACACAAAGTCACAACAGTCAATACTGAGTATGGCCTCCATTTGCTTCGATGCAGGCAGCAATCCATCGGCGCATGCTTTGGACCAGGCTTCTGATTGTGGGTTGGGAACAGCCCATACGCCTGGCTACATCACTGTAGCTCAAACCGGCCTCCACCATACCCAGAGCCCGGAGACGTTGTTCATGTGATAGACGCGGCATGATGCTGTTCACTGGACTAACAATGGTGGCCTTTTTTGGGCCTTTATATTAGGCCTTCAAAACCCATTCTCAAATTGTGCAGATACTCACTGAGTATTGCTTGGTGTGTATTTGGTTCACTTTTGCAAAGTGGCCAACCCATGTGCAGTGAATCATGACAAAATGACAACTCATCATTATCTCAACTACCAGGGCACTAGATCATCAGTAAATCCACAATGAATAATTACAACCCCCCTACAAGTAGAATTCTGCGTACATTTCTACCTCAAAGTTTCTATTGACTGTCACTATACAAAACTAAACTTAGCTTTTTTTATTTACTTCTGTTTCCCCCACTGTTCCCTCTTCAGCCTCTCCGACTCTCTCAGTCCCTCAGCAGTGGTTGGTGTTAGAAACAGAGAGCCAGCTTCAGTGCCAAGCGCATGGTTTCTACCCTGCTCCGGTCTCTTTCTCCTGGACCAGAGATGGACAAGTGATTCAGCCTCCCCTCCAGGTCGAAGCTGACCTTGCTCCAGATGGATACTACACGGCTGCAGACAATCTGACCTTCTATCCTTCGCGTGAGGACCAGAATGTGACCTTTGGCTGCAGGGTGTCACACGGTGGCAGCGATCACGAGCTGGATTTCCAACTCAACATCACCTGTGAGTGACACAAGGATTCATTATGTCACATCTGAGCAACCAACTCGGTGACTCATCGCATTCTTGTTTATTTAAAGATCACATCTGTCATCAAATGATTAACTATGACAGCATGTCTAGTTCCTTTGACTGCGTGATGGAAGTCTGTTGTCTGTCCTCAGATCTGTCCTCCGTTCGACTGTCTGTCGTGCCGCCAAGCTCCAAAAACACCCCCCTGACTCTTTACTGTGACTTGGAGAGTTTCTACCCAGAGGAAGTGTCTGTGTCCTGGTATCAAAATGGCACCTCCCTCCCTGAACCTCCTGTTCCCAAGCAGAACCCAGATGGGTCCTACAGAACCAGACATTATTACACTCTGAGCCCTGAGCAGAGAGGCCGAGGAGGGAAGGTGGAGTGTTCGGTAAACCAACCCGGGGCAGTGGATCCTGTCCTCGGCTCAGCATACCTGGACAAACTGGATCCTCAAGGTAGGATTTTAATGTCCCTGTTCGACCCACATGATCACACCAAGGTTACTCACCTAGGGGCTTTTTTGGAAAGATATGGTCCCTAAACATGATTTGGCAAAACTTAAGAAGAACAAGTCTGGCTGCCTCACAAGCACAAACTACATAACAGGCGCTACTGTTTACATTTGATTCATCTTGTTCTTCCTGCTGCCTCTGCTTCCTTGATTCTTTAAATTTCTCTTTCTCGCTCCGTTTCCTGTTAGATGAGCCTCCGGTGCTGACTAAATCGGCCAAAGCATCTGTGGCTATGATGTGCATTTCTATAGTGCTGGTCTTCTTGCTGTGTTTCGGCTTTTCTTGGAGGAGAAGAGATGGTAAGTAAAATATATCATGCGGTGAAAGCAGTATAAGCTTAAAAGACATTCAAATAAAGTCCGTTTATAACCTGGATATGAACCGCTCCACTTCTTCTCAAACTGTTTCATTTCATTTTTTTAAGTGGCCTACAGAAGGAAAAGAACACCACCAGGAAATCCACAGATGCTTAAAGCATATTTGTGTAAAGATGCACAGTGTCATGACAAAGCCATTGTCGTCATAGTAAAACGGAAAGCTTAAACCTTCAGCACCAACAATGCAACAACTGCCCTTTGTTTGAGTAGCTCTCCTATTAACTGCATTGTTGTATCACATTTCCATCAATCTACCACATTCAATTCACTGAGCAGTACTCACAGATTTACATACAGTGTTCAAAATACACTTGGTCAGGAATTATGGTAACATTTCTTCCACCTCCACCCTCTGTTCCTCTCATGAACTATTTCATTTCCTCAGAGAAACAGAAGTCCCTCAATGTGTCGGGTATCATCCTTCCTCCGCGAGTGACTGTAGGTCAAAAGGGCCGAGTGTCGGTGAGCATCGAGGGCAGGAGGGTGGACCGAGTCCAGACTGCATGGTTTCTCAATGACACCCCCATCACTGACACCTCAGTCACAGGTAGGAGAGCTTATAGCCTACTAAAAGAAAGAAACACCTCTTAATCCTCAAACTGCTGCTGTGCTCACATTTAAAGTCATGTCTTTTCTATTCTAGTGCTCATCAAAGCTTGCAAAGTTTTACTGAGTGTAAGAGTTAGATATTGATCAAATGAAGAAAACTCATGTAGAATATGTTTGATTAGTACCAGACAGTGGAAAAAAATTATTGTACAGGCAGGAAAGTGGTGTCAACATTCTCAAACTCTTGTCAAGGAAGCAAATAAATGCATTTTCTTTAAAAAAAAAAAAACTATTCCCTTAATCCTCCTGTTGTCCGCATTTACAGGCACCAAAAAATATCGTTTCCTTGTCTGAAAAAGATCCAGAAAAAAAAATTCCCCAAATTTCTGAAAATTTGCAAAACCTTCAGGAAGAAAATTCCAAAAATTCCTTAAATATTTCCCCTAAATGTTTTTTTTAAATCCTCCGAATTTAGCAAGAAAATTCTTGTAAATATTTTCAAAAAATGAGTAAAAATCTTCCCAAAAAAATCCCAAAAATATCTAAAATGATCCCATATATATCAGTTAAGCTTCTAATATTTTCTTAAGAACATTCACAAAAAAAATTTGTGAATGTTCTTAAGAAACATTTTTAACATTTCTTTTTCCCACCAAAAACATGTTCAAAGATTTCCCCAAAATATTGAAAATGTGGACATCAGAAGTTTCACTGTGAAAATATATTTTTATTCCATATTTTCAAACTTTAAAATCGCTCAATTTTGACCCGCAGGACGACACGAGGGTTAAAGTGGAAATAAAAGGGCTAACTGGGTGTATAAAAGTTTGTAAGCAGACGAATTTGGGAATAAAATGACTTTAGACTTTAAAATGAATGATTTCACACACAAAAAAATCAGTCACTTGTATTGCAGCTGTTCCTAAAACACTCCATGTCGTCTCTTCTTCTAACAATTTACAACCTTACACACATAGGAACCTCCAAAGCTAACTTTAACTGCCTCTACAGCCCCCTAACCACCATCCATCTCCCCTACGGTCTAACTCTCACCTCCCCAGCCTCAGAGAAAGGTCCTCTCCTGGCCTCCAGAGGCGAGCTGGGATACTACAAGCTGCACACTCAGGGGCCGCTGCACTCATCTGGAAACGGCATCCAGCAGCTCATCTCCTCGCTCACCTTCATCCCCCAGATCTCCATCCACAAGAGCGCCGTGTTCAAGTGTCAGGTGTCGTACATGGGCAAGGACAAGATCGTGGAGGAGAGGGTGTCGGAGAAGTTCACTATTCTCTGTAAGGAAAGGTTTTCTTCTCATATTTACTTTGCTTTTGGTTTAATTTTCATGCTGTCTGCAACAGCGTGTTCTGTCTGTTCTCTCAGCTCCTCCAGAGGTGTCAGAAATACAGCTGGCCGAGACACAGAATGACTCAGGTAAAGCCAACAGATTAGTCTTTTATTGCATGTTCAAAACCTCCTTCACTGGATGAGGCTACAACCCTGCGGTTTCTCTCCTCCAGATGTCATCAGCATGACAGTCCGAGCGTCCCACTTCCATCCAGATGTCATCACCTTCCGCTGGTTCTGTCAGGGCGGTGAGCTCAGCCCTGTGGCTTCCCAGGCCTCGTCCTCCCCTCGTCCAAACTCTGAGGGATTCTTTTCGGCCTTCAGCCAGTGTAAGCTTCCCCGAAGTGAACTGGAACGAGGAGCCGCTAAAGTGTGGGTCAGCGTTCACCACATCGCCCTGAGGCAGCCGGTCATCCGAGAGACCAGAGGTAAGACTGAGGGATAAAACATGCTTTAAATTTAAGTGTTAAAGCGTCTAAGATTAATTCTCCGTTTTATCCCAAACAGGCTTCATCAAGAGGCCGACGGTGTCCGACATTGTCAGCTCCACCTGCTCCTCGGATCAGACTTCAACTCTGGGATGTGAAATCACAGATTTCTACCCTCCGAACATATCAGTCACTTGGCTGAAGCTCAGAGAGGGAGAGCAGGATGACAGAGAGGAGGAGGTGATAGAGGGAGGAGAGATGTGGGGTCCTATTCAGACTCTAACCAGACTGTACAGGGCGACAGCCACTCTGAAGAGGAGGGCAACAGATCAGGACATAAAGGACAGAAGAGGAGGGATTATCTGCAGAGTGGAGCACTGTTCACTGCATGAACCTATTGAGAGACACTGGAGAAACGGTGACATGGGTATGAATCATTAAAGACACTTTCACTGTCAGCTATTTTGTGTTGTACGTTTTCATTCGTTCACTTTCTGCCTGTGTCCCTTTTCATCAGCTGCTCCCTCCATCCCTCCCTCCATCTCGGTCTGCTGGAGCAGTGAAGGCGTCGGCGTGTTCTCTCTCCTGCTGAAGGGAGGTCACCCGAAGGTCAAACTACTGTGGGCAGCAGGAGGAGCGACGCTCTCACCGCTGGTGTCCAGCGAGACTGAGGAGATCGGAGACGACGGACTGAGAGAGCTGAAAAGTGTGTGTGCTCTGGAGAGGTCAACAGGCCTGCCCAGTTCCACAAGCAAACAGCCGGGCAGACACAAGAATGGACATGCAATAAGTAAGTGTCAATAATGTAAACTGTATATAGATTCATCTTTATTGGAGAGAGTCCAGGAGACCCTCCATAGATACCATCTGGATCCATTAGAATCAGACTGAGAGCATTTCTTTCACTGACTTTTGAAAAGAAGTTAAACACGATAAACAGAACAATGAATGATCAGTAGGATCTATCTTAGATTACATATTGCAGAGTAAAAAAACATATCAGGAACTAAAATCTGAACATTTACACATCTGCTGTGTATTTATTTCACCCTAATTCTGGGGGTCGGCTCTTAAAGGACTAAATCATTCAAATATCTCCTTCAGTTTTTCAAAGTAAGTTAGTTTAATTCAATGCTTTAACTTCTAACAATATACTTAAAAACATCAGATGTGCAAGTTTGATTTATAATTGTAGATCCATTCATCCATTATCAATACACCTCTTAATCCTCATTAGGGTGATGGGGGGGCTGGAGTTTATTCCAGTTGACCCTGCACAGGTCACCAGTCTATCACACAAAGAGACAAACAATCACACTCACATTCACACCTACGGACAATTTAGAATCATCAGTTAACCTCAGCATATTTTGGACTGTGAGAGGAAGCCGGAGAACCCGGAGGAAGCCCACACATGCACAGGGAGAACATGCAAGCTCCATGCAGAAAGATCCCAGACCGGGACACAAACCGGGGATCTTCTAGCTACAAGGCGACAGTGCTAACCACCGATCCAGTGCGCAGCCCTATTGTAGATCTAGTTTATTTTTTCTCATGGATCAAACACTTTAACACAAATATTTGCCAATTAAAAGTGGGGAAACCCTGCTCCTATCTTCTACAGTCCACCTTTGAGCAGATCAGTTAGCGCTGCTCTCTTGCTCACTGTGGCCTTCAGATGCGTCACAGAGGACGATCATTATTTAAAACCAGAATTGCACTCAAATCTTGACCTTTTAACCCTTAGATAGACGAGTGATTGAATCATACATGCTTCCATAAGTTGGTCAAAGATGACTCGTTTAAGAATATGTGCGTTTTAATGCCATTTTTGTCATTTTGGTTAAGAATAATATTTTTTATTGTCGTTTGTTTTATATTTTTGTCCACACAAAAATGATTTCATGTTTAAAATATGTTGTTTTTTTTCACTTTCGAACAGATTTTGAACATTCTGATATTTGAAAAAGAAGAATATTACACAGAACATCTTTGTTCTGCTCCATCTTTTCACCAAGTTTCATGAAATCCGGCTAAGCAGTTTTTTTTCTTAATCCGGCTGACAAACAAGCAAGTATCACAGAAAACATACATGGTAAAATATTGTAACTTAAATTCTTTTTCACGTGAAACCAGGAATTCAATGAATGAGATTCAAAACTATTGCCTTTGTTGGAATTAAACTCCCCACAGAGACTCTTCTAGTTTGCAATTGGAAGAAAACAGGCATGATGGAAACTTTATGTTCATCTTTTGTGCATCTTATATGAAGTTATGAGTGTTTGTTTCCAGAATAGTGCCATTCTGACTCTCTGGATTTAGACTTTAGGTATAAATGTGCCATTGGCTGCTAATTTCAGGCCACTTTCTCCTCTCCAACTTGTTACCATTTTCAATATCTGCTTCACTTTAGGAAACAACATAACCTCTGGCCTAATAACCTATCACACTATAAAAAAAAAAAATCAAGTTTTCAAGGATTTAGAGATTTTTTTAAGCATGAAGACAGCCTCCCTGCATACAACAATTCCACCTGTCCCTATTTAAAGGGAACATCAAGGCCAGATCCTTCACTTAACCCCATCCAAGACAATCTTGCTACAAACAAACCAGTGCATTTTCCATCCATCCATCCATTCTCTATACACCGCTTTATCTACACTAGGGTCATGGGGGGTGCTGGAGCCTATCCCAGCTGACTCAGGCGAAGGCAGGGGGCACCCTGGACAGGTCGCCAGTCTGTCACAGGGCTACATATACAGACAAACGATCACAGTCACATTCACACCTACGGGCAATTTAGAGTGATCAATTAACCTCAGCATATTTTTGGACTGTGGGAGGAAGCCGGAGTGCCCGGAGAAAACCCACGCATGCACAGGGAGAACATCCAAACTCCATGCAGAAAGATCCCAGGCCGGGATTTGAACCGGGATCTTCTTGCTGCAAGGCGAAAGTGCTAACCTGTACACCACTGTGCAGCCCAGTGCATTTTCCTCTGTCTAAATCACCGAGAACTACATTAAAAGCTGTCTTCTGTTTATTTTGTATTCTGATACAAGATATTTTTAACAGCTACAAGATTTTCATTTCAACAGAAGAAGAAACTCTTTAAACTGAGAAAATGTCAGATGAAAGCAAGGCGACTCAATTTCATATCTTAAGTTTGTTGGAATTTACTTTTTCAACCTTATAGGTGACTCTGCCAGCTTTGCAATTCCAAAACTTATAAAATGAACGAACTAATGAGCATTTTTAGGAGGCAGAGGAATTTATGTACCGAATTTGAACAAACTTAAAATGATTTACAGTAAAGAAACCATGTGCAAACTTTACTTTGTGAGTATTGGTGCTGTTTTAACGTTGTCACTGTGTCCCTTCACAGAAACTAAAGCAGCAGTCGCAGACCCTGACGCAGAAGGAATAGAATACATCGACGAAAAAGTGGACGGAGATAACAACAACACTGAAAGAGAGGAAGAAACACTGTCGGAAGTGGACGAGGACAGCGACAAAGAAGTAGAGGACGACCCCGGAGCTCTGCACATCAACAAGGTCAGCCTGAGGAGAAGTCCCAGAGAAAACGAGAGGGCGCGTCTGAGAGTCTGCGTGGAGATCACACACCCTGCACTCAAACTTCCTGTTTATCGAACCTGGACAGGTAAGACGCACAATGAATAGAACATCTAACCTGCCATTTTTTTTAAAACATGCTTGCACATTTTAGAGTGTACATCATGAAACACGTTCAGTTGGTTGAGTGAAAGTTTTGTGCTGTGTTGCAGAGGACGAAAGCCAATAAGCCAATCCTCCTCTCAACAGGAAGTTTGCTCATGTTTTGTTTCTCTCTTCCAGAGCCCAATGAGGAAATTTCATCTTCTGCATAAACGCCCTGCAAGAACACTTCTCTATTTCACATATCCCATGTAATGTATCTAATATTTATCTCGACAGTGCATATAAACCTGTAGTTTTGTGTTTTTTTTAGGGCATCCAACTGTATTAAATCTGATCAACAAGTGTGGCTCTGCTTCCAACATTTTATCGTTACGTTTTATATTCTTAGATATTTCCTTTATATATACATATTTTTGTACAAATAATTTTACTGTGGATATTTTACTGAATCTGCATTTGAGAATAAAAAACTAAATCATGTAGTTGGAGCTTCTTTGTCGTTGCCTTTATGACAATGAGTCACCAGCCGAAGTTCCTGCAGCTCTCTTCTGTTCGGCATTGAACGGATATCTGCTGTTGGTCAACTGCTGCGTCTGAAATAAGTTCTCATTTCAAAACCGACTTCTGTATTTTTTTCTCTGTCCCCCTCCGACCACAGAGACGTCACTTGGCCGTGATGAGCAGAGGAGGTGCTGCGTGGTTGAAGTGAGAAATTAAGATGGTCTTTAGTTTGCAACTTCCCCCTCTGATTGTACAGCAAATACTACACATTATACGTTTACATCAGAGTCACGCAGTTATCTTTTATGCCCTTCATGTTCAGTAAAAACACACACGGCTGCTCAACTATTATGAATACACTGTTATGTATGCTGTAAAACATTATGCAAGATAGAAAAGGGTTTACATTTGGCACAAATGCAATAAAAAGACAACTATATTTGATGTGACAGAGACGATAAAAATCTAAATATTCATTTAGATACAAGGACCCTAAAGTGACATCGTGCATTTTTGCTGAAGATTCACATCATAGCATTCATGTAAAAAGCTAAAAATGTTCTTGAAACGTAAACAGAGTGCTATTTTCCACTCCTAAAACGCTGTCTTACTCATGATAAAGCTTCTTTAAAAAATCCATGCAGTATAACCAGGAATATTATCCTTTTCATTCCACACATTCTTATTACTTTTCACATTATATCTACGTATGCCATGCTGGGAGATGAGGAACACAGTACAGAGGTCTGGTCAACTCACTTCTGTCTAACTCTGAGCCCACAGATTTTTATTTTTAAGCCTGTAGCTGTCAGGCGACTGAAGCAGTTTCTCAGATGTTTTCCGGCATACAGTGGACAAGCGGAGTTGCTCAGTACAAAGTGTAACAGCAGCTGAAGTATAAAAGAGCATCATAAAGTCTTGAAAGTGTCTCAGTAAAGTTAGATTTACAACCAAACTGTGCACAAATCAATCAGGCTACTGGCCATACTAGACAACGTAAGACTGTAGGAGCAAACCTCTGTGTGTACTGAGAATGAGAAAAGGTGCGATTCATTGTTTTAATCTGTAAGATGTCAAATCTGTTTTTAAATGACTCTAAGTTTGTTGTATGCAAAGTATGCTTTCAGTCCTCTTTTAGACAGTGTGTGGGTGGAACGTCTCTTAAATACCCGTAAAGTTCCTCGAGTCAAGTATTTGTATATTTATGGTTCCCATTTAAGTGTTTTTCAGCAGAGAAATAAGAGCGATGCTAATTTACTTAATGCATTGAAATATTAAAGTTAAGACACTATTATCTACTGTACCATATTACTTAAATAATTTATCCATTTCACCCTCACCCCAGCCAGTCGAGGCAGATATCTGCCCTCTCTGGTTCTACCTGACGTTTCTTCCTGTTCCTCTTCGCTGTCACCTATTTGGTTTTCCACAGGAAATTTTTAGATTTGTTGGATTTTCCTTGTATAATTAGGTGGGATTTTAACATTATGTTTAAATTAGTCTGTAATCTGGTACATTTAAGTTAGTCAGGCTCATTTGCATCATATACAGTCCAGAATGATGTTGAATGATTTTAAATATTCAGTTAAATTCACATAATAAATAATACTATAGAGTCTTTATATTAATATTTAAACTTGCCAGGTGTGTTTGTAAAATTAGTCTTATTTCTTTAATAGAAAGCACTTTGGCTCATTGACTGTTGTTTAAATTAAGTAATATAAATACAGTATAAAAACCAATTTAGGGGACTTATTCCCACTGTTTAGTTAAACACATGGTTGCAAAAAAAAGAGAAAAAGAAGAAGCACTGATTCAGATAAAAAGAGAAATGATAATAATGTTGGATAATAATGCTGCATCAACTTAATGAAATGATTTGATTAATATATTTTTGAAACATTTTTCTTCCCCTTTCCTGCCTACTAAAAATGACAATTTCAACCAGTTGAGGCTGGTATTTTAAATACAAATTTAAAAAAAAAAAAAGATACCAGAAGAATTTTCCCTGACTCATTATATTTTGTGGGTTGGGCACACTTTTATTCGAAGTTTCTATAACTCAGAAGGATTGATACCAACTGTTGCATTGTTTTTGTTGTAGTTGAGGCAACACATTATATTTTTAGAGTGACTTTGTTGAACGTTGCAGATGTAATCGTGCAGAAATGCTCCATATGTTTGACTGCTGTGAGTGAGCACACCTCTTTTCTTTTTTTAAACAGCGACTCACACACCAGCAAGGTTTCGCGAAACACCTCACGCATTTTTGTGGCCTGGCAGATCAGAAAACCTCAGCTCACATCCGCAAACTGTGCAGCACTTCGGCCTGATGCACTTGATCGTCCTCTTCCTCATTATGACCCCGGACATGCTGCGTAAATGAAGCGCACTGACTCACAGCTGATGCGCTCACACAAGAACGCTGCTCTCTGTCGAGTTTTCTGAGAAATTAAAGCGGCTTCATTTGGCAACACGGACACATCCTGAGCAGAAATCAAGTCAGATGATCAGAGAACCACCGAGGGAGCAGAGCGAACATGGACCCCGACAGTCCTTTATCCAGGGTGGAGAGGACTCTGTGGACAGTTTGGGTGAGCTGCTGCGTCAGATCAGCAAATGACTGCTTGAATTTTGAACTTTGAAGCCAGGAAGTATGGATGGAAAGTCTCTCTCATATACTCTGTAGATTGTATGAATCTACATGAATGCTTCTCTCGCCACCCCTCTTTACCCCCCTCCCATGCTGTTTTCCTGTGTTAGTGCAACTTGGACATTTTGCATGAGCACAATTAAGCACCTAAATGCCAAAGATGACAGTTCAATGTGCACCAGTGAGAGGAAAGTAGTAGGGCACCAAAACATTAGACCTCTATGCGAGTAGCTTTCCAGAAGGTGTTTGAATCTGTCTGCAGGGAGTTTTTTTAGCTTTATTTTGAAATAATATCTCAAAAATGTCATGAAATACACTTTAATTTAAAGCAAATTTCCATAAATAGGCACAAAGCTTGGACACTGTTTGAAGGAGCTGATGGTTTTCATGGGAAGTTCCTAGAAAGAACTCCAAATCCATTGTAGCCCAGGAAAGAAACGCCATTTAGTGTTACTCCATCGATGTTGATTGAGAATGAGAAGAACATCAATGATTTTTAAAAAAAGAATTCTTTAAAAATCCATAGAAAGAGTAAAAATTATATACCTGGATGTCCACATAAATGAAGGATCTCCTGTGATGGTTGTAATCTTTAGCCACTCCTCTGGTGAATAACAACAGATGACGTTGTCTGAAATCTCCACAGCTGCATGCAGAACGTCCAGATCCACAAGCAGGACTGAACAGGCGATACAAAATAAGTTCACTGAGTCTTCACCTTCTGGTTTTTGCTTCATGCGTCAAACCACATTGTAGAAACTGACTCTGACCACCATCAGCATGTTAAAAAGTACACCACAGGACTGCAGCCTTAGCAGAAAAAAGAGTCGACTCTGGTCCTTTGCTCAGTCTAGTTTACGGTCCAAGATATTTACACTCTGGTACCATCTCCACAGTGTTTTGGAAACAGGAGTTGCAGGAGTCCTGGATCTAAGCTGACATAATGACTTAACCCTCATGTCATCCTGTGGGTCAAATTGACCCGTTTTAAATTTTGAAAATGTGGAGAAAAAAATATATTTTCACAGTGAAACTTCTGATCTCCACATTTTTGGGAAACTTTTGAGCATTTTTTGGTGGAAAAAAAGAAATGTTAAAAAAATGTTTCTTTAAGAACATTCACATAAAATCAACCAAAATCCAGTGAATGTTCTAAAGAAAATATTAGAAGTTTTACTGATGTATATGTAATCACTTTAGATATTGTTAGGATTTTTTTGAAGATTTTTATTCATTTTTTGAAAATATTTGCAAGAATTTTCTTGCTAAATGTGGGTTGTTGTTGTTTTTTTTTTTTACATAAAACTTTTAAGAGAAACTTTTAAGGAATTATTGAAATTTTCCTCCTGAAGATTTTGCAAATTTTCAGAAACTTGGGGAATTTTTTTGCGGAATTTTGGGATTTTTGTCAGACAAGGGAAAAAAAAATTTTGGTGTCTGTAAATGAAGACAACAGTTTAGAGGTTTTACAAGCTTAGTGCATTTATTTGGAATGGAAATTATTCTTTGAAAATACAGAGACAATTCTTTTTTTTTTCGACCTGCAAAGTAAAGTGTTGTTGAGTTTGTTTTTCCTATACAGCATGAGACCATTAGTGAGGTTTGGTGTAATGTATTGTTTCACTCATTTCCTCAGTGTTGTTTGTACCACAGAATGATTGACACAGGAAACATTCAAGTGCAGCTGACATAAGTAGGGGTGGCTGCTGTTGATAACACAGAGAAGCTCATTTATCCTCAAAACTGCTTTAATCAATGTTTTCATATTAACAGTAGATCACACAACTGTGTTGGTTTTGCTTGGACTGACGAGCCCATAGGTAGAAATCGCCCAATTCTGTATTTCCCATTGTGTCCACTGAGCGTTTTGACGCCTTTCAGCTCATTGTTTTGGTTTCACACCTGCAACTTCACTGTTTTGGTTCAGTCTAGTAGCTCTTATCAGCTGTGTTTGAGTTGCAACAGGCGGTTATTTTCTTACACACACAAAAAAAAACGCTGTTTACTTGCATGATATTTAGACTGAAGAGCCATTTTGCTTCACTTCATTCACTGATATGCATCGCTACTCACATTTAGAGGCTTGAAACCAGAGTGCCAGTATTTGCTACCTGCTTAGCAACAAACACACACAGTTTGCAAATAGCTGGTGAACACACTGCATCATTTAGCACCTAACAGAGCTAGCGTTGCTGCATGTGCACTGTCTGTCATGTTTGCTAAGCTTATACAAGGTCAGTCAGTGTTTTGTTTGCATATTGTGTTGCCCTGAGATGGTTTTAAAAAAAAAAAAAAAGCTTCCTGGTTGCAGTTGAATCATCTTTTTTGAAGGTTCCTTATTGAGTGAAATGACCAGGAAGTAAATAAGTGGCAGTTGTTATAAGAGTTGAGTTCCCTAAATACTACAGAAAGGAAAGAGTGTTTTGTTTCTTATCTCTTTTAGCGTAGGATACACTACTCCATCCTTTAAAAATGGAAAGGAGATAATGCTGAACCACACTTCCTTGCATCCATGCACAGCAGATCCATTAGTACAGTAAAGTCTATATTTCTAAATGTTGTCTTTTTGGATGTTCTCATGAATTCTCCTTTAGATCTTTCTGTCAATTTGAGATGTTTTCTTCTGAGTTTAAGAACTATAGTGTAGGAAAAAAAACATTCCATTTATTCAAATTTTTTTTAACTGTTAGACTGCAAATCAGTTTAAATGGAACCCTGATTAATATTTATAGATGCACTTGATGTGAAAAAAGAAACCTTTTTCTTGGGATTGGGTGGGGTTGAAGTCAGGACTTTGTGGAAGGCCGGTTAAGTTCTTCCAGCTCCAAACTCTGAAAACCATTTATGGATGTCGCTTTGTGGACGGGTGCATTGTTGTGTCGAAACAGGAAAGGACCTTCCCCAAATTAGCTGCAAAGCTGGAAGGACTATTGTGTAAATAACCTTGTATGCTGCAGCATTGAGATTTTCCTCAAGAGGAAATAAAACATCAGACTGTATGCATAGTAACTGAAATGACTGAAAACAAAACATTGGAGAAAAATGAATGATTCGATTCCTTTGTGTGTTTTTGCCAACTTTCTCTCCATCTCCTTCTCAGGCTTACATAACCGGAGCCGTGAACAGATTTCTCAGGCCGCAGCCCGCTAACGACGGCTACAATGATCCAAACTCCTTCCAGGAATCTGCAGTTGACTGCGAACCTGCTGACTGTTTCCCTGCAGAGGGTGACGCTGGCAGAGGGAGAGTCGATGAGGAACAACCTCCTGCAGCAGCCGCTCAGCTTAGCTCATCTCGGCCGGTTGTTGTCTGGGAACTTTCCCCCACCGACATCCACATGGAAGCAGATGAAGAAAGCGTTCGATACCAAACACAGTCGAGTAGAAGCAGTGAGAAGGAAGAATCTACAGACGGTGAGGAACAAATCAGTCAAACACATGATGCTGAAAATGCAAACGTAAAAGAAGACAAACAAGAAAAAAGGGAGATTGGAGAATTTGGTTCACGAGATGAGGCTCCAGAGGGTGATAAACAGCATGTGGATGCATCACAGATTCTCATTGATGATGGAATGAGGGAAGACATCCAGAAAAGTGAAGGGAAAGTAGATGACAAGGAGGAGGCGATGGCAACAGACGAACATCAGGAAATAAACGAAACAGTGACAAAGACCCATGTACAGGAAGAAGAATGTAAAATGCGCGATGAAGGAGAACAAGACTTGAAGGCAGGTGAGGTAAAACTGTGCTCGATGATGGATTCAAGTCCAGAAGAGGAGGATGAAATGCTGAGAGAAGAGGAAGACATGCAGAAGGACGATGCAGCTTCAGAGGTGACAGAAGAAAAAGCAGAAACCTGTGATGATGCATTACAGCAGGTCACTGAAACGAAGTCAGATGAGGGAACAGAACAAGAAGAAAATCGGGTCATAATCTGTGAAGTGGTGTCAGAAGTTTTAGATGATGAGCTAACTGCTGTTGGACAAGAGAACATGACAGTTGGTAGACGTGAAAGTTATACGTCTGAGGACGAGGGAGTGAAAGAGGATGAGCAGGAAGAACAGAACACTGAAGCTACACTCAACCAGACAACAGACGAAGAGCCTGAGCAGGAAAAGAACATCACAACAGTTACAGACGACAGTCAAGAAGAAAACATTTTAACCGAATACGAAAAAGCTATGCATAACACTGAAACATGGCTACAACTGTCTGAATTGACAGATATAGAACAAGAGGACGTGTCAGTCACAGAAGTGCAAAGCAAAACAAGAGATGTGGCGACAATATGCGTTTCATTAGATGATAAAGATCAAGCAGAAGAGGAGAGGCTCTCCAGTGAAGTGGGCAACAAAGACGTGGAAGTAGAATGTACGAGCACCTCAGTTACGGTAAAACCCGAAGGCGAAACTGGACAGGAAATGAGCGGAGAGCTGGGAAATACTCCCACGAGGATCAACGAAGGCCAGGTTGTTGTGTCACAGCAGCTAAATAGTCCGACATGCGAGGAAACGCAAGAGGGAGTTCCTGGATACAACAATGAGCTCGGGCCAGATGAAAACACAACACGAAGGTTCCTGGAAGTAGGAGATTACGAGGAAACACGGACCACTTGGTTACCAGAAGAGGTGGAGAGCACAGAGCAGGAGAGCCTTCAAAACAGTGGCGGTAGCACAGGAGCTGACCTTTTAGCGTTGAAGGAGCCTATGGAAGAGAAACAAGAAGGCACAGAAGGTGTTAAGAATAGCTTGGACACTGGAATACAGCAGTTTACTGATATTGGATTGACACAAGAAGCGGAGAAACCTCGTGCTGAACCATTAGAATCAGGACACCTGTTTGAAGGAGAAGAAGAGAAATTATTGGAAAGCTCAATGAAGACGGAGATCAAACACACTGGTTTGAGTGAGGAGCTATTGATTGATTTTGGAATAGATGGAGGGTTCTGCGAGTCCAAAGAAGCTGATGCTGGGAGAGCTGTAGCTGCAGATGGAGCAGTCAGATTTGCTGATGAAATTTCAGAATTCCTTCAGACTGAAGTGCAAAAGATGACCGAGACAAGCTTCTCCCAGGAGTCAGTGCTTGATGTACAAACAGAGCAAAACAGCAGCAGGACTCCTAGTTTACTAGAAGACACATATGAATTTGGATTCTTGAGACCTTTAGTTGAAATTGAGCCTGGATTACTTGATGATAGTAGTTTAGAAGTGATTGATGCAGAGATAATACTGGATGAAATAGAGTATGGAGAAAAGGAGGAGGAAGCTGAAGATGACACGCACCTACAGGAAGCAGGAGCGGCAGCTGAGCTAATCACAGAAGTGAAAGAAAAAGTAAATAATGTGATCACAGAATCTGTATTATCTCAATCACCAGACAGAGAACTTGAGATAAGTGAGGAGGAGATGATAACAGAAGCAGCTGATGAATTAAAGGCAACAGAGGTCAAACCAAAAGATTTATCAGCAGATGAAAAGGCAGAACATGTGAGAGAATCAGACTGTAGCCACACAGAGGAAACAAGCGACTCAATCAGTGGACATCAAGATGTGATTGATGAAGAAATCCTTGACTTGTGGATTGAGACGGCGATGTCAGCGGATACTGACGAGATAAAATCTGAGCCAAAACAACAAATAGACACAGAAAGAGACCCTTTAAATGAGAAACAAGGTAACATAACATCAGAGGAGGACAAAGAGCAGCTAATGGAGCCAAATTCTGGGGAATCTGGGTTAGCAAGTGACGCAGAAATGTCTTTGTCGACTGTAGAGTCTGGACTTTTTAACCAGTCTATCAGTGAGTGGGATGCTCAGAACAGCGAAAATCAGCCATCGAAATCTGCGAGCACTGGGTCACTTCACGGCATACAGGACACGTTGGTTAGTGCATCAGAGTCAGCAGACATCTCTGAATTCTCACCTAACTCTGAATCTAAGGATAGATTGATAGAGGAAACGGCAGAGAGAGTGCAGTTTTACGTGAAAGAGGAGATGGGATTTTACTCAAATTCACCAGAGGAGAGGAATCTAAATCAGGAGACTGATGAATCACAAGAAAAAACGGATGAAAAAAGAGTCGAAGCAACGTCTACATCACAAACAGAGATTGATGTGGAGGTGACAAAGCAAGCAGAGAAGACTGACTGGAAAGACAATGAAGATGTGGATGTCACATCACTGACAAAAGTGAGCACTTTTTTCCAAATTGAGGAAACAAAATTTGAAAATGAGCCTCTGGAGATAAGCGTGTCTGACTCTGCACGTGAAATCAAACAGACTGAGTCTAGAAGTGGCTCTGAAGCTTCATTAGAGGAAGAAATCGTGTCAATAGAGCCTGATTCACAAAGCGAAACCTGGACTCAGAAGAGGTTATTGACGTTGCCTTCACCTGATCAACACGACTGGTCTGAAACTGAATCACTGTCCGAGCTAGAGAGGGCTGAGGAGGCAGAAGAACCAGTGACAATGTCTGATGCTCAAGACAAGGTAAAGTTTCTGTTGTAATATTATGAATAATATCAGACAGTCATCATAACCTACATATGGAGTGGATTCAGCTGTTTTTGTCAATACAGGTTTTTGCTCCTGCGCTGGATTTCACTGTGCAACGGTCACGAATTGCTGTGAAAAACCCTCGTGTAAGACCACCCAAAGATCCCCGCTCCCTGCTTCATATGCCCTCAGTAGATCCAACTCCTGCTACACATGGACCAGTCAAAGCCCCGAAAGGTGTACCTCTAGGAGGGCTGGGGATCGGGATAAAACTGCCCGGTAGGTCACTCAAGACACACAGAAAGCAACTACCTTTTACCCCTCTTAAGCCTGCTTCTTTTTCCTAATCTAGATGTTATGTCTTTTCAGGGCTTGGTGCAGGTTTTCCAGTCTTAAAAAAGACACAACGGGTGGTGAAAGAAGAAAACAGCCAGGAATCCCTCTCACAGGTATTATTGTTAATCTTTGAGTACCTTTTTGTAGATTAATACTGAAGATCAACACTTTTTTAGTTTACATAATTCCATATGTATTCTTTTATAGTTTTGATGTCTTCAGTATTAATCTACAATGTATAAAATAATAAAATATAAAGCAATGAATGAGAAAGTATGTCCAAACTTTTGACTGGTGGTGTATATATTGTTAAAATGTCCCAATGTCAGAAGGAACCTGAGGTAAAGCCAGAGGAGAAGAGTGATGCTCCCCAACAGGATGAGGCACAACACAAACCTAAATGGATGCCACCAAGACATCCAGGGTAAAAAAATAAAATAAGGAAAAGCAACAGCAAAACAATATTGAGGCATCTTGTGTTTGCATTTTCCAATTCTTGCTTTTCTTATGTCTTCCCAGATTCGGAAATCCGCTCATGTCTGAGCTGAAGACCAAACTGAGGAAAACCACTCAGGAGTCAGAATAATAACTGCAGTTATTTTGTGTGAATGCCTGAATGAAGTATAGAAGTCGCTATGTTTTTGTTTGTTAAATTTGAATATAATGATGAAACTTTCATCATGTCAGTGATTTGCCCAGTGCTTAGTTTTTATAATAAAGAAAACCTGTAAAGGAATGGCCTCAAATGTCAGTCATTGAATAGGAAAAGCACAATATTCCCAAACATGAAGAATCTAAGTTTTTATGTTTATGTAAATGTGGATAAATTACAAATGAGAGCTTGGTATTGATAATTAAAAGGATGGACACCACTGTACAATAAGCTATCCCTCAATTTGTGTTTTGAAAATCATGAAGGATTGCACTTGTTCTTAAGCGTTTGTTTTACCACTAAAATATAAGATATGTGGAAATGTAAGTTTTCTGAAGTGTTTGTGAAGAGCTTTAAAATCCAATATGACAATACCACTTCATCAGATTTTATTTCAACAGAAAATTGATCAACATTTTGAAGTTGCTTTTGTTGGGTTGATATTAATGCTAATATTGTCATGCACAGACAGACACTGTATTTCCACAAAGTATAAAGTGCAGTTTAAAAAAAGGAAGGAAACCGATGAGAGGGCTACTTGTTCTAATAAGTTTTAAAAAAGTCATATTTGCATATCACTTTGAAAAAACAAGGGTTTACGAACATCTTTAACAGACAATGAGGAAGCAAGGAAACATAATGAAAATTAAGATAAAGGTAAAAACGGATCATAACAGATGCAAAAATGACATATAACATGTCGATACTCGTCAATCACCATTATTTATATTGCACATTTAAAGCAACAGTGATGTACCCAGTATGCTTTCCAATGAAGAAATAAGATTGGTGTTACTGATTTAGTTTTACAAGTTAAAATGTTAATGTTAAAACCCCACAGCAACATTTATTATGCAAATGTACTTGAAAAGGTTGAATATCCATGGAAGACCTTACAATGCTATAGAATATTAAAGTTCATCTGGTTAAATTAAATACTGTGATTAAGAGACTACAGTGTTTTAGTTTATGTATAATGGACTTGACTGATTAAAATACTAACATTAAGACTTGACAATTTTACGTTTTTCTAACTTAAATGTCGGGATTAAGTACGTTTAGGATTATTTATCATAAAAAATAAGCAGACCAATTTTTAAAAAATATATACTGTCAAAAATAGGACAACTACATTAATCAAATGTTTCTCTGATGAGAAAATATATACAGTTTTTAAAGAAGAAAACTTTTAAGTCTCCCAACAGGACAGAAATTAGAAGAATGTACTCGGTTTCTAAATCTAGAAACAGTAGATGGCGCTGCGACTTCATCGTGTTAGCAGTCACCCACTTTTAAATACACGAAGAAGAAATCTGCCGCTGTGATTGGCTGGAATCATCCAATGAGCGTGAAGGAAACTGGCATTTGAACAGGAACGTAGCTACGCTGCTGTTTAGTGTTTTTCTGACTTTCAGTAGACGTTAGTGATCTAACTTAACAAGCATTAATATCTACCAAGAAGTCTGTGTGATAGGTGAGTAAACCTGTTCATTCTACAGGCAAACGTTACCAAACTAACATTAGCTTAACGTTGGTCGAGAGCGTCTCACAGTTCAGGGCTGTAACAACTAAACATAAATAATTTCCTGTCAGTGTTTTCCTTACTAAACTGTCGTGTTGTGTTTGTTACCTGTCCCATCTGTGACCTTTCCCTGTTGTGTAAAGTTGCCATGTTATTGTATACATTAGTTTACGTTGTGTGTCTTCGGCCTGAAACAAGCTAGTGTCTTTTAAAACTGCGGTCAAGTGAGCCGCCCGCACTCTGGGCGTTGCGCAACTATTCCGTGTAATACGGTAATACGATCACAGGCGCTGAGGAGCCAGGCTGAGAGACGTCCGCTGCAAATACATGCTGTTATACAGATTTTGACTGTCCATATCTGGAAATCTTTAGGCGGTGACAAAGATCTCTCACTGTGGCTTTGTCAGGGGCCATCCCAGCTACCACCATGCACAATATCACCTGATTTTACTGTAGAATTTTAGAGAAAATTAATGTCAAAGTGTGCTGCAATTTCTATCGCCTATGTTCATAATTGCTGATTTTGACTGTCCATATCTGGAAATCCTTAGGTGGTGAAACAGATCTGTCACTGTGGCCTTGTCAGGGGTCATCCCAGCTACCACCACGTACAATATCACCTGATTTTACTGTAGAATTTTAGAGAAAATTAATGTCAAAGTGTGCTGCAATTTCAATCGCCTATGTTCATAATTGCTGATTTTGACTGTCCATATCTGGAAATCCTTAGGCTGTGACAAAGATCTGTCACTTTGGCTTTGTCAGGGGTCATCCCAGCTACTACCATGCACAATATCACCTGATTTTACTGTAAAATTTTAGAGAAAATGAATGTCAAAGTGTGCTGCAGTTTCAATCGTCTACGTCCACAATTACTGATTTTGACTGTCCATATCTCCAAATCCTTAGGCGGTGACACAGATCCGTCACTGTGGCTTTGACAGGGGTCATCCCAGCTACCACCATGCACAATATCACCTGATTTTACTGTAAAATTTTTGAGAAAATTAATGTCAAAGTATGCTGCAGTTTCAATCGTCTACGTCCAGAATTGCTGATTTTGACTGTCCATATCTGGAAATCCTTAGGCGGTGACACAAATCTGTCACTGTGGCCTTGTCAGGGGTCATCCCAGCTACCACTACGTACAATATCACCTGATTTTACTGTAGAATTCTGGAGAAAATTAGGTCAAAGTATGCTGCAATTTCAATCGTCTACATAATGGAAACATGGGGGCCACCTCAGCCACTGTTATGTGGCTCCTTAGGAAAATGACCATCCTTTGCACATTTTGAAGAATTAGTTCCACCCGAGAGTTGTCAAAACAACCAATGTCTGAATTGTTACCCAAGTAAACGAGTGAATGGACTCTCTCGGTGACCCTGACCCAAACATTAATTATGCTGCTATAGGCTGAGGCTGCTGTTGGATCTGTCTTGATGCACTGAGCTCCTCGTTTTATGACCTATGTATTTTCTGTATCATTTGCATGTCAGTCACTTCGTGTCCCCCTGTCTCTCTGTCTGTCTCTGTCTCCGGCCGTTCCTGCTCCAGAGCAGAGGTGGTCAGAGGTTGCTGTAGGGCGCTGCTGCAGTTTCTGCTCCACCCTGCTACTTCCAGCTGCTCACTCACACCAAACTGCTTTCCCGATTCTGGACTTTTGCCTCTGGACACTCTGGGGATCAACTAAGCTCTGGAATTATTGACATATTATGTCAATAAATCACGTGAAAAAGTTATGTTTTTATAATGGCTAAATTGAACGGAATTGAATAGAGTATCAGCCATGATGTATCAACACAACTGAAATTGCAGCATACTTTGACATTAATTTTCTCCAGAATTCTACAGTAAAATCAGGTGATATTGTGCATGGTGGTAGCTGGGATGACCCCTGACAAAGCCACAGTGACAGATCTTTGTCACAGCCTAAGGATTTCCAGATATGGACAGTCAAAATCAGCAATTCTGGACGTAGACGATTGAAATTGCAGCACACTTTGACCTAATTTTCTCCAGAATTCTACAGTAAAATCAGGTGATATTGTGCATGGTGGTAGCTGGGATGACCCCTGACAAGGCCACAGTGAGAGAACTTTGTCACCGCCTAAGGATTTCCAGATATGGACAGTCAAAATCAGCCATAGGCGATAGAAAGTGCAGCATACTTTGACATTAATTTTCTCAAAAATTTTACAGTAAAATCAGGTGATATTGTACGTGGTGGTAGCTGGGATGACCCCTGACAAGGCCACAGTGAGAGATCTGTGTCACCGCCTAAGGATTTCCAGATATGGACAGTCAAAATCAGCAATTATGGACGTAGACAATTGAAATTACAACATAGTTTGACATTAATTTTCTCTAATATTTTACAGTAAAATCAGGTGATATTGTGCATGGTAGTAGCTGGGATGACCCCTGACAAAGCCAAAGTGACAGATCTTTGTCACAGCCTAAGGATTTCCAGATATGGACAGTCAAAATCAGCAATTATGAACATAGGCGATTGAAATTGCAGCACACTTTGACATTAATTTTCTCTAAAATTCTACAGTAAAATCAGGTGATATTGTACGTGGTGGTAGCTGGGATGACCCCTGACAAGGCCACAGTGACAGATCTGTGTCACCACCTAAGGATTTGGAGATATGGACAGTCAAAATCAGCAATTATGAACATAGACGATTGAAATTGCAGCACACTGACATTAATTTTCTCTAAAATTTTACAGTAAAATCAGGTGATATTGTGCATGGTAGTAGCTGGGATGGCCCCTGACAAAGCCACAGTGAGAGATCTTTGTCACCGCCTAAAGATTTCCAGATATGGACAGTCAAAATCTGTATAACAGCATGTATTTGCAGCGGACGTCTCTCAGCCTGGCTCCTCAGCGCCTGTGATCGCATTACCGTATTACACGGAATAGTTGCGCAACGCCCAGAGTGCGGGCGGCTCACTTGACCGCAGTCTTTTAAAGTTGGTCAAATAGCCCTAAGACACTACTACTGATAGTACTACTGTGATCATCGTCCGCTGTCAGTGCTAAATTATGTCTGAGATGGACGACACGACTCATTGGTAATCATTTGGCTTTATTTCTTGCTGTTTCACTGGTCTGTCTGCATTAAAAAAGAAAAAAATAACTTGTACTTCAAATGTCACAAACATAATCCAGTGAATGGAACTGAGTATTTAAATTCTCTGATTGTAGCTTCTTAAATTTGAATATTTTCAGGTTTCTTTACTCTTCTCTGATAGTAAATTCAATGTCTTTGGGCTGTGGACAAAAAAAGACAACTGAAGACATCAGCTTGGACTTTTAAAATACACTGATTGGCATTTTTAACCACTTTCTAACATTTTATAGACCAAACAACGAATCATTTATTTGAAAAAACAAATACCAGAATCGTCTACAATGAAAATAACCATAAGATGCTGCCATACTAGTGACATTTTGGTCTCAAAGCAAATTGCAGTCCAGTGTAACAGTTAATTAGCTATTAGTGTAAAATTAAAAATGTATTGCATTAGAACCCAATTGATTCAAATCAATATTTGCAAATCACAAAGGCTGCAAGCTGTCGTTGGTTTCACAAGCTCGTGCCATTCTGCTTGTGTGACAGTCATGTCATTGATGGGATCTCGTGTGGTAATTTGTCAATCTAATAAACAGTGGATATTGAAATGAAGCTTGACTTTAAAAATAGATTGCGAATCAAAACGCAATCTCAATATCTCTCAAAAGAATCACAGTTAGATATTTTTACCAAATTGTCCAAATCTGTCCATCCACAGGCTGCAGGCGCGGAGAGTCTGAGAAGACAACAGGAAGTATGTGTGAAGAAATCTAAGCTTTATTTGAGTGGAAGCAAAAGCAAAATCATCCGTCATGGCCAATGAGACAACAGCACAAGCCTTGGATATTCAGGAAAATCTAGAGTCTGATGAAAATATTCCCCCTGGAGTCATTTCTGCAGCTGGAGCTCCAAAGCTCAAGGTCCAGGTGGAAGATGTGATAGGATGTTCCTCTCCACAGCGACGTGAGGAAAATAAGACCCTTTCTGACAGCTTCACCTTTGCGACTCCAGCTCCAGCCATTGGCAATGGTGGTGGCAAGACAAAGTCACGACTCTCTACTCTTCAGTCTGCTCTAACACCAGTTTTAAAATGCCTAAATATTGGCAACAAATGTCCTTCTCTGCGATCAGCAGGTGGTACGGAGACTCCTGTGTACTGTCTGGCTGATGAATCCTTGCCAGAAATTACTTTACTTGATGATACATGTGATTCCGCAATGCATCTGACGAGGAATGACTCCGCTCTTCCTGACAGTACATGTGTGACACCAGTAACAACCAGGTTTGCCACTGCCCAACGCCCCCAGTTTAGTTTCTCCACTAACTTAAAGTTAAATCCTGAAGTCCAACCTCCCAAACTGCCAAAGCATATTAATACAACAGCAGGTACAGAGAATAATGAAAGCAAGTGTGCTCCTGAATTCTGGCTGGTTGACTACTTTCCAGAAATTACTCTTCTTGACATTACACGTGATTCAGAGGTAGGAGAGCAAATATCACCCGTGGATGTAAAACGGGATGTTCCAGAGCTCGGTGGACAAATTTCTTCAGAGTCTGGTAGATCAGACATGATTCAAAGCGAAGAGAGGTGTTTGGAGGATAACACAGTTAAAACGTCCTTGGAAACAACTCGGGATATTACAATGGGCAGTGTTTCGGAACACAGTAGGTCTTCATCAGAGCCCAGTGAACAAAGTATGGTGAAGCTTCAGACATCAGCTGAGGACACACTTGGTTCTCAACCTGCTAATGTTACTCATGACATAAGCTCCACTAGTGGGATGTCTGCTCAGTGTCCACAGGTCTGTACTTCTGATATGGAGTGCAACACTAGTTCAAAGACAGTCACCTCAGGGCTGCTTGATGAACACATGGAGTCTCCTGGTACTGTGGAAACTAACAGTGAACTACAGACCAGCCATGACACCAAGTTGACCAGCAAGGTGCCGCAACTGAACTCCACACCAGATGTCTCTGTAAATGGCACATTTAGCAACATGCAGCCCTCTGATCTGAGCACCTCTACCAATTTAAACACTACTCGTCAAATTTCTGGCCCTCAAAATAACACAATTGATCTTCCTCTGTCGAATGCATGCAGTCCAAAGGTGGAGAATGAAAGCACTGAGCAGGCAGCTTCAGTTACCATTGAACTATCCCTCGATGCCAATCAGAACTGCTCAGCTGTTAAGGGAAGTGGTCCATGTGCTGCGCAGAATGCCACATTTGATAAGCATTCTCTTCAGAAGTCCAGTGACAGCATTGTCATGGTAGAAGCTGCTGCTGCAACGCTTCACGTCCAGAACAACACTTTCGATTGTAAACCTCCCTCTAAACAGAATGGCACAATAACTTTGTCAGAAACAAATTCGAGTGACAGTCACCAGAGCACGATGGACAAACTGTCCTCTCCTAAAGTCTGTAATCTAACCGCTAGCCTTAAAGAAAACAATTCAGAAGTCCACCCTCCTGAAATGTCAGAAAATGCAGGGAAAGCAGCTCCTACAGACGATAATGTCGAGATGGCTGAAACCCCTGACGCTGCATGTGAAGCTGATCCTGTTGTGAAGGAAGCATCTGGAGCTGGTAGACGTGATACTAAGGATCATTCCCAGTCAGGTCTTCCTCCATCAGAATGCCTTTCTGACACTTTAAATCAACAAAGCATGGACTCGGAGAACAGCAAACGAAGCACTTTCAATTTGGATGACAGTCTCGATTTAAGGGCAGACTGCTTGGTTACGTCAACGCCAATGACTAAAAACTTTAACTTTGCCACTTTGCCAGTGGAAGGCAAAACCATAGGTGCACAGAAAAAACTGTATGGGGACGGTGTCAGTAAACCAGCTGATCAAGTGCCATCAGATATTCCGTCGAACCTCGTCTGTGACCGTAAAACATTTTTCAGACAACCCGCCACTAGAACCCTTTGCCTTCCTTCGAAAGTCGCATCCCATCTGTGGAGACCCAAACCAGCCTCTGCACTGCCAGCGCCGGCTGAACTGCGGACGTCCTGCCTGCCCATGAAAAGACAAAGAACCCAAGTCGACACTTTAAAAAATGCCGCTGCTTCTGATGCACCACAGGGGGTAGGACTTGAATGTCTTTTTTTGTTATCCTCTGAATGTTCAAAATGTGAATAATGCTGTTTAACTGCAAGTGAAGCTACACATCTGATTACAAATATCGATTGCGTGTATTGATGGCAGTTTTTCAGTAACATCCTCTGATCTTCTGTCTTTAAGACCACAGGAATATCAAGCTCTTACAACTTACGTCCGACAACAACAGGTGCGTAGTGTGTATTCTGGTTTTTAGAAAGGGTGGTGTCGAGTGCACTTATAGTCTTATGTATGTGAGGCATCACTACTAAACTAAACAATTTTTCTGCATTCTGAATAAATGTTTTTTTTTTTTTTTTTTGTCTTGTTTTGCTGCCTTTTTTTTGCCATTTTCCATTCTTACAGCTGCATGCTACTATAATTCCCTTTGAGTGACAGATGTGTGTGGACAGGCAGTATTCAGTTTTTCCCTCTGTGTGGATTTTAGGGTTGCGGAGACCACAGCTGAGCGGCATACCGTCAGGCATCCAGAGAGCTGCCCCAGGTCTCAGGCCACCATCAGCAAGAAGCAATACACAAGCTTCTTCCAGCACTGACAGACTGTGTGGACCTACAGGTACTGGCACAGTAGTCAGAGTGTAATTTTACACTCCTAATCCTGCTGTTCAGATGCAAACATGAAATATAAACATGCATAAATTACACTGTATCTATGCAGCAGCAAACAAATGAACAGAAAAGACAAGCCACAAGAACACTGTTTGATTTTGTGTTGACAAATGCAATGTTGTAGTGAGCTGAAGCTTTTTTGTTTTTTCTTCTAGCTACATGTTTGTTATACTAGCTATATATTGTTCCAGTCCTTTTTCAAACACTGAAAGAGCTCCCACCTTAAAATGTTGCAATTAAATTCTGCTTGAAAAAGCAAAACAAATGCAAAAATCAGTTCTTGAAACCTTCTTTAAAAACTTAAATTTTGCAAAAAAACTTCCTAAAATTACAACTAGTTTTCTTTTGAAACACAACTGGAAAGCCTTATTATTATTATTATTATTTATTTGCTGTTTTATGATTATTGCAATTAAAGAGAGACCAAGTGTCTACGTGATTTATTTGCTGCACTGTTGAATTAAACAGGAATTTAGCTGCTGGTGTGACATGTGTGTTGACTATTTTTAATGTAATACATTTCCATTTTTATACACATACAGCTGTTAATCCTGTGACTAAGACTTCACAAGCAAAGAAGCACCCTTTAACCAGAGGTGAAGCTTTGCCGCTGTCGAAGAGGAAGAAAATGGGTAAATACTGAGCTGCTGCAATAACACAGGCAATCCTCAAAAACTAGGTGACGACACATATGACTAAAACTGTACAGCAGTTGCTATATAGATGTTAAAACTGGACTTCACTGAGCACACCTAATAGACACAACTTACTTATCTTTTCAGATGTACCATCCAGTGGTGGTGAAGCCCCAGAATCTGCTAGTGATGCGAACAAAAAAGCCCTGAAACAACCTGCAACCAGTCAGAAAGCTGCGCCAGCTAAAACCCAAAGAGGTAGGTTTGGACTGTATCAGACTGTGATGATAGTGATGAGGTAGGTAGGTTAGCTGAAAAGGAGTGACTGTAAAGCAATTAAAAATAAATGACAAAGATATCTTGATTAGATACGTGTTTGTGATGCGACACAAACAAATGTTATCTGGTAGAAAATGTGTTTCTCTCAAAGCGTCACTTAAATGCACTTCAGTTGTACGGGAACATAATATCTAGCAGAAAGGGCTGTGTAACTTCAGTAACCTCGACATTTTCTTTCTCACCTTCTTTCAGATGCACCTGCAAGTACATCTGAAGTCTCAACAACTTGCGATGCCACAAGCAGAGCCAGAGCCCTGAAAGCGCCTGCAGGCAGTCAGAGAGCTGTACCTGCTAAGACAAAAAAGGATGGTATGTTAAGACTCTGTTATCCTGTTGTGTATGTAAAACAACTAAGCCAGACTGTGTGTTGTGTTGCTAGTGGTTTTTGTAACTTCAGTAACCTGGTCCCGCTCTGGTATGTTTTTCTTCATCATGTTCTCAGAAGCTGCAGTGCCTACAAGTGCTGCTGTAGCCTCAACAGCTTGTGACGCTTCGAGCAGAGCCAGAGCCCTGAAACCGCCTGCAAACAGCCATAAAAATCTACTTTCTAAACCCCAGGCCCATGGTAAGCTGGGTACGTTTCTGTTGAATCATTATGAAGCTACTTTGGTTGGCTCTATGTGTGCATTAACATCTTGTTCATAAATCTGTCTTTTTACAGCCACTAACATTAGACAGGGTTTAATGTTTTCTGATTTTAGCATTTCTACCAGTAATGCTTGTCCATATAGAACTGACTCAAGCTTATTATATGTGTTAAACACATCTATCAGATCAAACTGTAATAAATGCTACACTAAGACGGAGCAAAGGGGTCATGGATTAATAACGACAGTAATATAAAGTAAGGCAGACTGCAGAAACCACTTTGATAATTTAATGTCAGACTGTGTTTCTGCATAACAACAACTGCACTTAACCACCATAACCATTTAACATCAGCTGGACAAAGCAGGACAGTTATGGGGAAGTTATAAATAAGCTGTTCTGATGGAGTATATTCAGTAGTGGAAGGTAAATGTGTATTTCAAAGACACTATGTTCCCAGTAATGTGCTGATTTAAATTGTGTTGCAGGTTGTGCCAACTGTTCCGTACTTGAACAGCAGCTCAAAGTGAAATCAGAAGAAATCAAGCGACTGAATGAAGGTATGACATTTACCACAGTGGTTTCATGCTTTTAATTTACCTGAAAATGATTGACAGCTGGCTGTAATTTATTGTACTAAAAAATAGATAGAAGCTTACAAATGAGCAGTGTGGGTTAAACAAATCAAGTGAGGATCTTTCATTTTGAAAGATGACTGAATTCTCATGTTAGCTTCAGACGAATGTATTTTGCACTGAATGAGTGGATTTTATCCCTGGTCACTTATTTTGGAGTCACTGTAGGAAGGGATCTTTTTAACAAGTAAAGCCCTTAAAGGGGAACTTCGGTTTTTTTCAACCTGGGGTCTGTTTTCATATGTCATTTCATACATGTGAGTGATGGAGAAATGAATTTTCAACATAGCTCCAGTATTTAGCCAGGCAGTCAGCTTAGCAGCTCAGCTAGCAGCTCAGCTAGCAGCTCAGCGAGCAGCTCAGCGAGCAGCTCAGCTAGCGAAAAGTATGGGGCAACCTCCACATTACTTGGCGATCGCTCTTTGTTGTGGTCTGTATCCAAAGCTCAGGACGCTAGAAAGCAAATCTCGTTCCGAAATCACGGGATAGCTCCCGCCAAAACACTGGTTTTGGACATAAGAGCGATCGCCAAGTAATGTGGAGGTTTTTGTTCACTTCTCATCTCTAGTATGTTGTGGGACACTTGTTGAGACTATCTGAGCCGGTCAGTGTGGGGGGAAAAAAGCACGTTAGGGCGGACTTTGACGCGGGGGGGCCTCTTGTCCCATACTTTTCGCTAGCTGAGCTGCTAGCTGAGCTGCTAAGCTGCCTGCCTGGCTAAATACTGGAGCTATGTTGAAAAATCATTTCTCCATCACTCACATGTATGAAATGACATCTGAAAACAGACCCCAGGTTGAAAAAAAACCGAAGTTCCCCTTTAAGCTCAAACTGTCCACCACGACTGCATAGTTTTTCCTAGAGGATAGAGGATAGAAGAGAGAAGTTACAAACTAAATACTCTGCCTCTTCAGTCTATGTTGGATATAGAAGGCAAAATGATTTTCTGACAGATTTTATCCTCTGTGTTGTATTGATTCACTGTGTTGCAGGTTGTGGTGAACTTGCAGAGCAACTCAAAGAAAAAGAAGAAGAAATAAGGAGACTAAAAGAAGGTATCCCTTATTACTGTTGTTAATAACATTTACAGCAAATAGAACACAAAGTATGCTAAACATTTTTGAAATAAAACCACTAGCAGTGCTTTTTACAGTTCCTCAAGCAACTTTACCGTTCTACATGTGAGATTATTTTGTCACTTTCCCAGCACTTTACTAAATCAGATCCTGCTATAGTTGGATTATTAGTTTCTTTAGTTCTGCACAGTGTACGGATGCATTATGCATTAGGCAATTGTGTCAAGATTCCTAATGTTGATTTATTTCTTTTACATGTTTTTGTCATTAATTTTCCTTTTTTTCCCCAGAGCTGCTAAAGTACAGTAAACAAGAGGAAGAAGCTAACGCGTCAATAAAATCCCAAAGTTAATATTTTATGCCATATATTGTCATTAATAATGTTAACTTAAAGTTAACTTTGAAAACGTTTGTTGAATAAGTGCATTTTATGTTTAATTGTATCCAAAGTACTTATATTTAACACTGCTCTACTAATTACTAATTGAATGAATTAACTGGTCTTCATCAGAATATTGAAAGAACATGATAGAGATTTGTTTGTAATGAGGCTGAAACTGTAATTTTTTGGTAATTATGTGTAGATTAAACACCTTACATCGTACTGTTTGTGTATAACATTGGACTGTGGATGTCTATCCTGTTTAATGGAATAGTGGGGTTTAATGGGGTTGCCAGTGTTTTACTCTGAGATAATTGAAGGCTCTTTAGGGTATGTATGAATCTTATATATTTTAAATAAATATGCTGTGAAATAAATGAGTTTTCCTGTTTTGTACCAGTTAGGCCCCTGATGTTGTTATAAATTTTCCCAGATATAAAATCCTAGGAACGTCCTGCATTAATTTTATAGTCAAAGTGAAGAATGAAAGAGTTTTTATCAGCACAGTGTACTGGCATTTTCTAATCTGTTCACTGCAGCTTTTAATTCAGATGTAATGCTGGAAAGTTTAATGAAACCATTGAATAGTACCCTGATCATTCACATCAACACAATATTAGTGTCTATATATTTTAATTCTTATTCAGTACATGTGAGAAAACAAAATATTCTTTATTCTGTTCTTAATTTATTTTTTGTCTTTAAATAAAAAAAACATCACAAAGAACAGATAAGAATCCCATTAAAGTACTGGACTGATAAGCAGTGAAAGTAGTAGTAGTAGTAGTAGTAGTTAAAATCATAACGGTACCCATCTCCAACTGTGATACTGTCTTTTTGCATATCTCACAGACATAATAAGGCACCCATGGAGCAGGTAGGACTAAGGGCCTTGCTCAAGGGCCCAGCAATAACAGCTTGGCAGCACTGGAGTTTGAACTACTGATCAGAAGCCCAGAGCCTCAACTATAGACTTTAATTGCGGTTATGTATACAGCTTAAATAGCAATGTACTCAAACTAGAAATGAAATAGTGTCATATTTTTAAACAATGGATAACTAATTTTCATGAGCTACAAGCCATAATCATAAAAATGAAAGCAAACAAAAAGAGCTTGAAATATTCCAATTTCAATCTAATGATTATATACATTTACATTTTTAAATAGAAAACTACATTTTTCTTTATTTATTTATGTATTTTTTTAACGATATTAAGATGTTTTTGACTTGCATCTTTAATAGTTCAACTATAGACAGTGTGTGGGTTACGTTTCCATTTTGCCCTCTGTGTGGCAGTAAAACTCGGTACCTGCTTCATGTGAGCGTCGATCCGCTGGTCATGTCCATGTTGTGTGTCGTCACTTCCTTTCCTGACGCAAGTGCCCGGTAAGACTGCTGCACGCCTTTTCTGTAGCCGCACTACAGCAAAACTGGATTTTACAACAACTCTGAGTGGACAGACACATCACAGAATAACTTCTACAAGGACGTAGGTGAGTCTGGTTTGGTGTCTGATGAAGCTGTGGGTGATTTTGTTTCGCTTTGGCGGCGTGTATTTACCGGCTTCACATGCGGGGAGGCCCATGTTCTCCTTCAGTTGATGCTAACATTAGCTTAGCAACGACCCCCGCGCCACGTTAGAGTTAGCCTCCCATTATCCGATATAAATCAGCTTCAGCCTGCTAACTAATAGGCTACATTGTATATCTACACTATATAGATTATCTTAAATCATAATATGTGGTATTTGTGTCTGCAACTACAGTTTGGTGTCGTCTTTGTTGGGCTATTGTAACCCATCTGTTAAAGCTACATACCGTTAGCTATATGTCGTTGCATAGCATGTACAGACCCAGGTTGCTAACGCTAGCAGTGTCAATTCAAGCCTTCATTGACATCTGTATGGAAAATTGTACAGGTTATTACAGACATGCCCCTTAAACACCGTCGATATTAGCTATCTAATTCCTAAAACTGTGCACAACTGTACTAAACGGAAGCTGCTCAATCACGCACTGGTTTAAAGGTTAGCTATGTGTAGCTTAATGAAAATACTAGTGATCATAGTTGGGATCAGTTATCTTTGTAACAGTACTTTACCTAGTTAGTTTATTACATTATAACCAATCTTGCTGTTTCCTACTGGTTGAATAAACTTTAATGGCCAATACAACCCATATAATGCAGTTTGCAGCACGGTGTTTGCAGCCTCTCCATTGTGACTGAAAAGTTTTTAATGCATGAGAATGACTTGATTTCATTCCTGGCAGTATCATTTAAAGATTGCCATCCATAGGATAATTTAAAGAGAGCTAGTTTCTTTAATTTATACATAAACGAACAATCTACTCGGTTATTAGACATAACAACCGAACACATATAGTCTAAACATAAGAAACTGTTCTTTTGTCTGTTGTTCTATAATTTCAGGCCTGGTTGTGCTTTAACATGCAAACATTTTTTATAGATATAATTTTTTATTTATTAATTTTAATGCACAGGCTCTACATATTGAGGTGTTTTATCCGCGTTGCCAGAGAAATTTACGTCAACACATATTTATTGTGGCAGGAGCACATTGAGGATGCCACACAGGTAGTCTTATCTGAGAGATCTAGATTTTTCAGTGTGTTTTTAACTGCAGCAATCACATAAATGAGAAGGTGACACTCCAGCTACATTACTGGAAGTTATGAACCTTTAAACTGAGGCTTTTTTACTTGTGTTTACATGAGCATGATGAATTGATTTGTTTGTTAAAAATGTGTATTATTCCACATCATTTTTGGCATATATTAAGGTCACAGAGCAAACCATCTTTATGTTTAATGGGTAATTAATTGAAGCATTACGGTCTGTTTTTTAAGTAACTAACTCAGGAAGACAGTGTGTTTTTGTAGAGCATCAGATGTTCACAGTTTGTCAGAAATGTATGAAATGCATAACAGAATACTGAAGATGAGGATAATTTGGTGTAATCTCTTTAACATTTAATTATTTTTTTGCTGCTACAGATTGACAGCTTCAGTCAGCGATGTCTCGTTTCTTTGCCACCGGCTCTGACAGCGAGTCAGAGGAGTCCTCATCTGCCGATGAGATCACCCCTAAAGCACCCGGGACCACTTTGAAGCAGTCAGTACAATTTAGAGTAAATGTCATCAACATGAGTCACATTATGCTTTTTCTGTTGATCTTATACATCCATATTGTTTTCACAGGTCTTTGCTTCTTAGTGATGATGAGGAGGACACTAAAAGAGTGGTGCGCAGCGCCAAAGACAAAAGGTTGGTGTTGTATCTTTTAAATGACATCTCTTTAAACTCTACACATTGTTAGTTTTTGTGTTGAATGCATTCACTTTTAAATCTCAGGTTTGAGGAGCTGACCAACCTCATAAAGACCATCCGCAATGCCATGAAGATTCGTGACATGGCCAAATGTCTGGAGGAGTTTGAACAGTTATGTCGAGCTTTCCTCAAAAGCAAGAATATAGTGGACAAGGAGGGTGTTCCCTCTTTCTATATCCGCCTTTTGGCTGACTTGGAGGACTATCTGAACCAGGTCAGTAGCCTGGCATTGAAACACCACTCTGTAAATACAAACTGTGTAATTTATCAATATGATTTGCATTTCCTCTAACAAAAATGTAACATTGCTTTCTTCACAGCTTTGGGAGGACAAAGAAGGCAAGAAGAAGATGAACAAAAACAATGCTAAAGCCCTCAGCACACTCCGTCAAAAGATCCGCAAGTACAACAGAGACTACGAAACAGAAATAGCTGCATACAAGGAGGTACGTCTCAAGAATTCATCACAGCTGTCCTTTGAAATAATGTGTTGTGTACAGAATATTACCTATACTTTCAGATTAAAATGAGTGTTGGGAAGTTGTTTAAACACCTGTGTGAGATCGTGGAAGAGAGGCATGTGCTCATGCTGTCTGATAGAGCTGCTCAGCTGCCAGCAGAGCGGATTGTACTTATACTGCGTAGCTGTCTGGTATACATATGTGTAACTGCAAAACATAGATTGACGGCAGGAGAGCAGCCTGGATAAACACCAGTAAAAAAAAATAAAATAAACAATGTGTCTTGTTAGAACCCACAGGAGTCTGCAGATGAAGAGGAGGAGAAGGAGCCAGAGGATTCTGGTAAGTTTGCTCTTCATGCATGTTTTTATGCCTCATGAACCTTATAAAGCATACAAGAACATGAACAAAGTTTAATGTGTTTATTGTAGCAATGGAGTGAAATGTGTTTACATTTACAATAGATTTAAAGTCTTTTTGCTTCAGACAGTGCTTGTACATCATTGTGTAAACTACAAGCTAAAATCATACAAATATGTGAACCTATAAACATTTACAAAGATTGTAACAAGGACAATTTTACTAGCATTTGCAAAGTAGCATTTTTTTACATTTTGTGTTAAAACTTGTTACAAGCATTTTAGTTTTTGTAATCAGGTGAACATCAGACTGTTCAGCCATGGAAATGGTTACAATGAATGAGTGCGAACATCCTCTGAAATTGATCCTAATCTTTGTTCCACAAGGCTCCTCATCTGACAGCGATGCAGAGGGAGGTGATGAAGGAGTGTCGAGCACGTCCTTCTTAAAGAAGAAGCCTGAGGCTGCTTCGGAGGCCAGCAAGTTCCTCAAGTCTGCCAAAGGATCCGGGGTAAGACGCCAACATGCCATACAAGATGGAGCACAGATACAAGGATGAGAAACCTCATGGAAAATACCTGAAACTTGTTCTCATATCTGACGGACCATCTGAGTTAATGTGCTGTGAATTTACTCCTTTTGACAGGATGAGTCCTCCTCTAGTGACGACGATGATGATGATGAAGACTGGGGCTCAGACACCGTTGACAGTGGCAGCGAGAGTTCAGATGAAGGGAAAGGAAGGAGCGCTTCCCTGGCAATGGTCTTCCTCCGGAAGTAAGTCGTCTCCTTTAGTTTTTTTTAAAATAACTTTTGTGGCAGATTTTTGTAATTATTGATGAGAAATGATTGAATAATGAAAACAAAGATCATTTGCAGCCTGTTATTATTTACAATCCTGTGCTATCATGTAAACTGTAAATGATTTATCCCCACACTTTCTGTGTCTGTCCTTAGGACCCAGGATTCTGACAAACCCAGCGAAAAGAAGCTCGGGAAGAAGAAGAAGCCCAAAAAGAAAGAGCGGCTTGAGGAGGAGCCCGAGGAGGAGGGAGGAGAGGAGGCTGGAGAAGGCTGGGAGAAGGTCAAGGGAGGCGTCCCTCTGGTCAAGGTAAAGAAGAAGAGATTGTTTTAAAAGAGCCGAAGTACATTTTGCATTAAAATAAACAAACATTAAAGTAAACCAAGAAATCCCCTGTCATATTAACGTTTTGCGCTGCTTTTTATCTGTCAGGAGAAGCCCAAGATGTTTGCTAAAGGCACAGAGATCAACACAGCGGTGGTGGTGAAGAAGCTGAATGAGATCCTTCAAGCCAGAGGCAAAAAGGGCACGGACAGGTAACGCTGCGTCCTTCACTAAAGCTCCCATTAACACAAAATGTGACTGCCCTCTTTATTTATAGTTTAAAAGAAATAGTGCTGATAGCTAATCCTCATTTCGGTGTAATTAGTTATAAATATGTGCATTAAAGAGGCTGCATAAAGAAAATATTTATTGAAATAGAGATGTGTATCGTTAAGGATTTGATGGTGCTGCTGCTTTTGGTGATACTGTTTATCAATCCAATACTTTCACAATATTCTTAGTGACACTTTTTTCTTGGTTTTACTTGTTTGTGTTGTTTTAAAGAGAAAATGCTAAACAAATTGTGAATAGAATAAAGATTGTTTTATTTTCTCATATGTATAAGAATTAAAATATGTAGAGAAATTGTTGATGTGTTTGTGAATAATCAGAGCACTATGGGTCAGAGTCACGGAGTTACTCACAAAATAAAACATTATGCAGTGTGTTTCATTAAACTGTCCAGCATTATTTCAGGAATAAAAATTCCACTTTGAACAAATACTAGGTGAGTTTCAGCACATTGGACTGATAGAAATGACTTTGCGTACCAATTTCATCCAGCAAAGAGAAACCAAATTCCTCATAGTTCACTTGCTTGTTTTATTATGTGTTGATTATCAAAGATATTGGGTCTGTATCACATTGTCTGATCTTATCCCTCTGTTTTCCCTCTCCTCTCCCCAACAGAGCTGCTCAGATTGAGCTGCTTCATGCTCTGGCAGCCATCGCTGCTGAGAATAACTTGGGTCAGGGAATTCTGGTCAAGATTAAGTTCAACATTATTGCCTCCCTGTACGACTACAACCCCAACTTGGCAGCCTTCATGAAGGTGAGGGCCACTGTTTAGTACTTGGTCTGTTAATTTTAGGTAAATATTTACACTTGAATATAACAGACCCATTGACAGGCCTTCTAATGTCTGATGAACAGATTTTTAAATCGGCAAAAAAATGCTCAAATGCAGTGAAATATGTTAAGTTGTCTAGACCGGAGAACCGGGACTGATTTTTCTGACTTTGCTTCCCTTCAGCCTGACATGTGGAAGAAGTGCCTGGATTGTATAGATGAGCTGTTGGACATCCTCTTTGACAACAACAACCACATCTTCATTGGGGAGAACATTGCAGAGGACAGCGAGAATCTGGCCATCTCTGACCAGGTAGCACATCTTCACTTCCCATTTTTGTTCTACACATCTGTTATGTTCTAGTACGTTTGGGTGGCAGCTTGTAGGTTTTGAGAAAACGGGAATAGGAGTCGACTTTGAACCTAACGTGCTTCCTTACAGCAGTCATGAGTCTTTAAGTACCACACATGATGGATTCACATCATTAGCTCAGTATACAGTCTATACACTGTTCATCTTTGTGTTTACGCTTACATGTTGAAATATGTTTGTTGCTCTTGTGGAATAGACACGAAAAACCTAAAGTCAGTTTTAAACTTTGTACTGTTTTGACGTCAACGTTGCTTGATGCCACCAGAACTGCATTCTTTTTGCTGTACACCTGTATGAATACGTTTTTTATTTTAATATAGCATATGTAGGTTTCCAGCACATTATCTCCCAAGAGCGAAATTCACTTCTCCTAAATGAAGAATTAAGTGGACAAAAGTAAATAAAATACAATACTGTTAATTTACGAGCTGTTTTCTCCACTCAGGCCTGGGCTCTCACTGCTGTTACAGTGTTACCAAATGTGAATCATGTAATAAATATTAATTACTTCATTGTGCTTGTTCTTCAGCCTTTCAGGGTGCGTGGATGCGTCCTAACGCTGGTAGAGAGGATGGATGAAGAGTTTACCAAGATCATGCAGAACACTGATCCCCACTCACAAGGTCAGAAATGACTCAAGAATTATTTTTGACTTGAAATACTTTACTGTTCGAACATATCAACTTCATTGAGTATTGAAATTTTAAAAGTGACTATGAAGAATCAAAAGAAAAGAAATCTTAATGTTGATGCAAAGCCCAGAATTGTTCAAGTATCCTCCTCCTCATATGGCTCTTTATTCTGTTTCTGCTCTTCCTACTTGCTCATTGTGTTGTCTGTTTTTTTTGGACTGCCTTCAGAATATGTTGACAATCTCAAAGATGAGGGACGAGTTTGTGGCATCGTTGACCGGCTGCTCGCCTACATGGAGAACAAAGGCAGCACAGAGGAGATTTGCCGCATCTACCTGCGCAGAATCATGCACACCTACTACAAGTTTGACTACAAAGCTCACAGACGCAGCCTCGGCCTCCAGGGAGAGTCCAAGGTGAGGAAAACACATGGATGATACAGCCTGCATTTTAAAGAAACAATGACCTGCAGTATGACAAACATGCCTTTTAAATAATGGAGTAGAATTTGAAGTGTATTTAATGCCAGTGTAACGTCTTATCGTAAGCCGAGCGGTTTCCCTGTCAGATCTTTTGTCAGCGGGATGTGCTAACTGTGTTCCAATCTGCCGTTTAGTCCGAGCAGGACCAGGAGGAGAGCGAGGGGGAGGACAGCGCTGTGATCATGGACCGTCTCTGCAAGTTCATCTACGCCAAGGATCGTACCGACCGTATCCGTACTTGCGCTATCCTCTGCCACATCTACCATCACGCTCTGCATTCACGCTGGTACCAGGCACGCGACCTGATGCTCATGAGCCACCTGCAGGACAACATCCAACACGCTGACCCACCTGTACAGGTAACAGGACAAAAATGTAGCTGCACAGAAATACAGTATTTACTCCCAATGACAATGAAGCAAATTAGAGTATTAAGCACTTGTTTTTTCTTATTTTTTTCCCCAGATCTTGTACAACAGAACTATGGTCCAACTTGGCATTTGCGCCTTTAGGCAGGGCATGATCAAAGACGCCCACAACGCGCTGTTGGACATCCAGTCGTCTGGCCGTGCGAAGGAGCTCCTGGGTCAAGGTTTGCTCATGAGGAACATGCAGGAGAGAAACGCCGAGCAGGAGAAGATTGAAAAGAGACGACAAGTAAGTCCTCCATGAGCAGTGAACTCCTCTTCATTTCTTTTGCTGATCACCTGCTTTGCTAAATGCACAAGAAACTCTATAAACTTTGTTGGACTCTGCAACACTACATGTGCATATTCTTTGTCTTTTAGTTATTGCTTGACCTTTTCTTAAGCTACCAGATTGGCCTTTGTGGCTTTGAGTGAAATGTTACTGCTATTGAATGGATGGCTGTGAAATTTGCTTCACGTGTTTCTGTCTCGGCAAAACATTGATTGGCCTTCACTGCTGTGCTCAAATGCAGACTCGGAACTATTAGCAGGCCTTTACAGTCATAAGTTTGCTCAGTTATTATTGTACTGTTTTGTACTCTTTGGTCCAAAATGTGAATCGGGCACATGCTGCACCTTTCAAACATTGGGAGGAATCTAACAATTAGGTTTATTTTATGTTAATCTGTCAGTGATTTACTTGATTAATTGTTTGTTCTACTTAAATATGAAAAATGTTGAATAGTGTTTCACAAAGCCAAATATGATGTCCTCACATCTTATTTTGTTCACCGAAAGATAATCAGTTTACTGTTATTGAGGAGAATAGAACTGTTATTGAGGAGAGTAGAATAGAAGCTACAATTTTGATCTTTTTTTTTTTTTCCTGTTAAAAATTACTCGGAGGGCGTCCCATGAACAGCGCCTAGTCCAAGATGCAGCATCCTAGGTTGAATTCCCGCTCACAGCCCTTTACTACATGTCTTCTCCCTGCTTTCCTGTCTGCCTCTCAACTGTACCTATCTAATAAAGCCAAAAGTCCAAAAAAATAATAATTACTCAGACTGATTAGCAAATTATCACAATACCTGTTGATGAATTTATCAAACAGCTAATGAGTTAAATGTTTCTGCTGTAATTATCCCAACATCTTAGGTGCCGTTCCACATGCACATCAACCTGGAGCTGCTGGAGTGCGTCTACCTGGTGTCGGCCATGCTGTTGGAAATCCCCTACATGGCCGCCCACGAGTTTGATGCCCGTCGCAGAATGATCAGCAAACAGTTCCATCACCAGCTGAGGGTGGGGGAGAGGCAGCCGCTGCTCGGTACGAATCACTACGACCTCGTTTCCACGACGTTTAGAGCACAGATAAACCAGAGAGGATAACTGTCGCTGAATGTTTGTCCTGCAGGACCTCCAGAGAGCATGAGGGAACACGTGGTGGCAGCCAGCAAGGCCATGAAGATGGGAGACTGGCGGACCTGCCACTCATTCATCATCAATGAGAAGATGAACAGTAAAGTCTGGGATCTGTTCCCTGAGACGCAGAGAGTACGAGAGATGCTTGTCAGGTTTGTATACTGTTATTATTGTTACTTTGTACTGCCAGATTTGTTGAGCCTTCAGTCTCGTTGGATAAGCAGCAGCTTATGTAGCAATAAATATAGTTATAAAATAATAACAAAATAGTAGTAATAATATTTACAATAAGTACAAGGATGAGAATGAAATAGTGCAGTATTGACACACTGTAAACAATAGAGTATAAAGTGGCTTCTCAGTTTCTTATTGTAGCTGTTATTTGAATTATTACAAGTTGTCTTAATATTTGTGGAATTTGAACAGTCCTGATTTGCTTCTTATAGGAAGATTCAAGAGGAGTCACTGAGGACTTACCTGTTCACGTACAGCAGCGTATACGACTCCATCAGGTAAGCACAAGATCCCCACATGTTTAGTCAGAATTAAATCACTAGTTTGTGTAGAGCAGCAGGACTTTGGCTTTAAATTAAAGCTTCAGTTTGTATCCCTCTGGACCAGAAATGTCTTTAATGTGAAGCTATGAGTTGATGCAATTTCTGTGTCTGCTTCAGCATGGAGACACTGTCTGAGATGTTTGAGCTGGAGATCTCCACAGTTCACAGCATCATCAGCAAGATGATCATCAATGAGGAGCTGATGGTTAGTCTGAAGATTCTGATTTTAGTCACAATAGATGCAGCAGAAATCCAATGTGTTTTCCTGTGCTCTAAATGTTTTCCGTCGTTTTTCCGCCAGGCGTCCCTCGACCAGCCCACACAGACGGTGGTGATGCACCGCACAGAGCCCACCTCTCTGCAGAACATGGCTCTGCAGCTGGCAGAGAAACTGGGCAGCTTGGTGGAGAACAACGAGCGCGTCTTCGACCTCAAACAGGGCGTCTATGGAGGCTACTTCAACAGAGGTGAGTTTAAACAGCAGCTTTCACTGTATGCTGCCCTCTTTCTGACTCACTACACATTCCATTAAACTACTACTGCTATGATTAAAATCTTGTATAATTCCCTGAGCATCTCTGGCACAGCCTTTTCAGTTAGAGGCTGTATTTTGTTTTTTGGCAAACAATGATAATCGTGTGTTCTTTGCATTACAGATCAGAAAGGTGGCTACCAACAGAAGCAGTCGTACCAGAGAGGTACGTTAAGTACGTTAAGTTGAATATTTGACTCCTTTGGGTTTAACAAATAACACACTGGTTGTCTATTAATGCGTCCAGTGAGTGATAAGGGTCGGGTTATGGCAGTGACACTAGTTTTGATTTGTCACATGTAAAATTGTTTGTACTCTTTAGAAGTATGTCAGCATAAGTATTTGTTTTTTGACGTGCTGTCCTGTGGATACTGCTTGGTAATAGTGTTCTTCTTCTCTGTGGGGTCACAGATCAGAAAGGCGGCTACCAGCAGAAGCAGGGAGGCTACCAGCGAGGCGGCTACAGGAACCAGAACCAAAGCAACTACTGAGCTTGAAGTGGATTTCAGTTTGGCCTCCTGAACTAGTCGTCATTCCATTACAACATCAGCAACAGCCTGGGTCTTCCTCATCAAAACTGTTTTTCACCGACCCTGAAGCCGCCGCTTAGCGTGTTATTTCAGAACTACCAACTTCTGTGGATCGACATGAAGAATTTTATTATTACTAAAAAAAGCATTGGCTTGTGGGAGTGCAGTCAGATGACAGACATGTCGAGTTATTAACAAATAAAAGTTATTAAACAGTGTATTTTGAGTTTTGTCAGATTTGTGTTGATATAAATTCCATTTTTAAGCTGCTCTTCAGTGAAAATCATCAAGCTTGGCTGTCTCAGACCAGACGTTCTAAATCTTGGTCTGGAAAATCGGTTCACAACGGTTTCATTTTCCATAATGCCCGCTACCAGTCAAAAATTTGGACACCTTTTCATTCAATGGTTTTAAAAAAAATATTTTACACATTATAGATTAATACTGAAGACATTAAAATTGTAAAAGGATCAATCAGACAAAAAAGTGAAAACGGGTAGTCCACACATTTAGTTTATTCTAATAAAACATGAATAAATTGTTTTTATTGCACAGCAGGAATAGAGCATGTATTTAAAATGGCATCAAACTTAGCGAAACACATTGATCTCACTTGTTGAAACATTATTAGTTTACCCACAAATTAAATTAGATGAACAGTATAACAAGTTTTGTGCTTGTTTTACATTTACCACAGTTCTTCATTACACTGTTGGTTACATTAGAGCTTAAAGCGTACATGGATTTGACTTTCTTGTTCAGCAGGGTTCTCCTCATGGCTTCCTTTCCCACTGTTTCCTGAGCATTAAAATGAGTGTCAAGTGGCTCAGAGGAGTTTCATTGTAACTCTGTCATCTTCCCCCCGTCAGACTCCGCCTCATTCTGCGGTTCAGCTCCTGCCTCAGTAGGTCTCTCTCTTTCCTGATTCCCTGCAGCACTGTTCGGTTCTCCTGAGCCCGACGCACCAAGTAGGGCAGAGTGTCGTCCACCGAGCCGTACGGAACTGACTTGTACACAGTGTAGCCCTCCTTAGCTGAAATCAAACGGTCATTAATACCGATCAGCCCAAAGGCAAAATCGATCCAACGTCTGTCTGATTTTTGCCTTTGGACTGATGCCAACTAGCTGCTTTCGTGTACTCACTACCGACATCACCAAACATTTCCTAAAATCACAGTTTCAGGAAAATGCAAGCAGTTAAAGTTCATGTAGTGTTTTCCTTAAGGTGGATATTTGAGCGTTCAAATGTTTAATCGTGTTCATTTACCCTGTAAAACCCACTGTTGCAGAAATACATCAGTATTATTTTTTTCAAATTTTGTTTTCTATTATATATATATATATATATATATATATATGTGTGTGTGTGTGTGTGTGTATGTATATATAGTTTTTGCTCACTTTTTCTATATTTTTTATATTTTTTATTTTATTTTTTTATATTTGGGTTAATATATTATCATTATTTCTTTTTAAAATTAATTTATTTTGCTCTTTTTTCTATATTTGGGTTCACATGTTTTTGTGTGGGGTTTTTTGGCTCTTTTTTTTCTATATTTGGGTCAAACAGGGTTAAATGGAGATGTTGGCTGGTCAGAGCTGCTTTTCTACTACTTGCTGCGTAATGTTGAGCTGTAATTTAAGAGAATCTAAACGTGAAAAATGAGGCTCACCCAGTGTGAGGGAGACGTGGTCACACATTCCCAGCAGCTGGCCGAAACACACCGAGCCTCCATCTTTGTCGATCCCCAACTCTTCCATCCTGAACATCGCATGCACAGTATTTCCATCATAAATGACAACAAAACAGCTGCTCAACCCGATGCTGAAGTTGCAAGATATATATTTGCAACAATTAAAGACGTAGTGAACCAATTTAGTCGGCATTTCTCTCCTACAACATCATTGTTGGACTGATGATTGATAGTTTATTACAAAGAATGTAAAATGATTAAAACTGAAACAGCGATATGGTGGTTTTTATTCCACATACTGTCCTAGGACTGACACCTGCCTGACCCACAATGCAGCCTGATAGGCAACATTTTAGTTAATTGCACAAATTAATTTTATTTTCTCAAATAGATTCTGTGACTATGCTGTTAAAATGACATATCAATTTTACGGTAAAATGTGCAGTAGTGGAGAAAATAGTCCCATTATTCACTTAAAGTTTTGTAAAAGTATGCAGGTACTATCAGGAGAATGTACTGAAATTATTAAGAGGAAAAGTAGTCAATGCAGACTCCACCAAGCAACGCCGCAGAGTTATGTGAAGATCGGCGTACGTTTGTCCGTCTGTTATTCCATCTGTATGCAACATTACACAAAAGCAGACCAACGGATTTGGATAAAATTTTCAGGGAAGGTCAGAAATGACACAAGGACCACCTGATTAGATTTTGGCAGTGATGCAACTTATAGTCTGGATCCACAGATTTGTTAAAGATTTCTGCATCATTGAGAGATAGCGCTAGCCTAGCCGCGCTAGACCCATGCTCTGAAGACACAAGGGTCTAGGCACACTCGACAGGGAGGGAGGCGGGCTAAAAGGTTGTCTATCAAATAACTCTGCAGCAATTGGGTAGGTATACAACCAATCAGCACAAGGAATAGGCTCCTAGAGCACCGGAAATCAGAGGATGCGGTAGATCGGTGAAGCCTTATTTATTCAGTCAATGGGTGAAGCTCAAGTATATTACAGACATGTTAACAGAAAGATTATTCAGAGTCGGTGCTAATGGAGCTCAACGACTGTTGTCGTTTTTGTTGTCGACCCTGGCAGAGAATTGAATTCGTTGCCGTGGGTTGTCTAGCGTGGCTAGGCTAGTTGTTTCCGGTTGTTTCTGTCAGAATCGTTGCGCCTCTGTCGTCACTTAGTTACGCCCGCCTTCTGACTCTACACTTCATGGTGATTCGTCCGGCCAGTTTTAGGAGCATCCAACCTCGAGCCTTATGGAGGGTAACTCGACCCACCTTGGCACAGAATTAAATTCGTTGCCGTGGGTTGTCTAGCGTGGCTAGGCTAAGATAGCGCCACAGCGTCAATGTAACTATGACAACAAGTGAACGCTAGTCAGCTGCCTGCCTTTATTCTACTACAAATCCACCACAGTGGACTTATCGGGACTGATCCATTGGAAATGACACAAGAAACAATTGATTAAATTGTGGGGGTGTTTCCCAGTCCTATCAATTCCCGCCACCAGCTACATATTTAGGTCACGTGATTCAGCATCCGTACATAACGTACACATGCATAACACACGCCTGTGTTCAGTGCAAGGTCATTTTGTTTGTGGGTACATCTATATTGAATGGACATTTTCTATGCTGCCATGATTTCTGATCATCAATAACTACTAAAACAAATGCTGCATTTCTTTAACAATGCCACATGATGGAATGAACAGCCTTGGCAGAGCACTGTGCTCTCTGAGTACTTGTCTTGTATTTAAATAGCTATCTTGTTTCATTGAAATGTAAATGTCATTTTCTCTTTAATTGGTCTCACCGTTTGGCAGCTCGTCTCACTGACTCCTCGTTGTGAGTGGCGACTATGATCCTGTAGCCATCAGGTTTCTGCGATATGACTTCCAGCATCACATCCAGGGAGCCGTTATAGCTGCACACACACAAGGACATATTTTTTAAAAAGTGTCAAGAGTCAAGTTTACTGTCAGAGAAGAGCTGTGATTTCAAAAAGATGTTTACTGTGTGCAAAAGGAATTTATGTCACAGCAAAACTGGGTTAAGTTTTACATCAGAGCACATTTTATAACTGAACAGTTTATAGATTTTCACAGTTTTGTTAAATTATGAATAACAAAGAGTAAAAGCACAGGCCAAAGTAACAGGCCAATAAATGGAATTAAGATCTACAAATAATTTCTGTTTTGCAGTTGATTTTTCTCACGTTTTAACGGCATTTTAACTTTACTATTTCGAACGACTAAAACTTTTACCTTTTACTTTACTATTTGTGTACTAAAAGGACTTTTTCATGTTGATTTTTTTCCAAATATTTTTCATACAAATTGTAATAAATTCATAGTTCATTCTGTTATTCTTCAGGTGACAATTGAACCAGTTATCATTACATACGCCTGTATTTTAAGTTGGTTACTACTGCATCTGTGATATTTTTTAGTTTTTTGATGTTTATTTTTTAGTTAAATTGCAATAGATAAATAATTAAATTAGTAAAAACTAGCATATGCTGAATTTGGGGTACATACAGTGCAGTACAGTTTTTAACATATATTTTTTCTGACACCAAGTGTGTGTGTTTTTTTGCTAATTGTTTAACAATTTGTACTCACCTGTCATTGGTGTCATTCCAGGACTTGTGAATGGGATCTGTACGACCTTCTTTCTCTGCAAGCTTCCTCTCTTTGTCCATGTAGGCTCCTCGGACCAACTTGATGCCCAAACAGAAGCCTTGATTCTTGGACAGACGTAGAGCCTCTAACAGGAGAGACCTGGACTCCTGAAGGACAAACACACAGAGGTGAACGTCTGATCCTGTCTGCTGTTAACCCTCCTGTGGTCCTCATTTACAGGTACCAGAAAATATTCTTTCCTTGTCTGAAAAAAATCCAAAAATTCAGCAAAAAAAAATTCCCTTTCAGGAAGAAGTTTCCAATAATTCCTTAAGTTTCCCTAAAAAGTTTTTTTTTAAATCCCTCCATTTTGGCAAGAAAATTCTTGTGAATATTTTCAAAAAATGAGTAAAAATCTTCCCAAAAAAACTCCTAAAAATATCTAAAGTGATTACATATACATCAGTAAAACTTCTTTTATTTTCACAAAAAATATTTTTTGTGAATGTTCTTAAGAAACATTTTTAACATTTCTTTTTTTCCACCAAAAAATGTTCAAAAATTTCCCAAAAATGTTGAAAATGTGGACATCAGAAGTTTCACTGTGAAAATATATATTTTTTCCCACATTTTCAAACTTTAAAACGAGTCAATTTGACCCGCAGGACGACAAGAGAGTTAACAAACTGCAGCATTAAGAGCAAACACCTAAAAACGTTCTCATGTTTGCAAAAATGAAACAGAAACCCGAGTGATTGCCTTCAGGTAGCATTGATACGTGTTCCAAATCCAGGCACTGTCTTTGTTAAACTTCTTCATCATCGCCATGGTGACCAGGGAGAGGGCGGGGTTCATGTAGGTGTACTCTGCATCCACCAGGACTCTGACTTTGTTCACGCTGGCCTGGAAACAACCAATCTTTGTGATGAATTCACAACTGAACCTTGATTAAAACTAGCTAGAGTGAACTCAAAGTTGATGCTCCCATGCAGCATAAACACCCAGTCGCCCTTCACATCTGTACCTCTGATATTTTGTTGAGTCTCTTTAGGCCACACAGAAAGTGAGCAGCTTCTTTCTCATCCAAACCAGGAAAGGTGACCATCTGAAAGAGGCAGTGTCAGGAAAACGTTGTTTATCACTAATATAAAATCCCAATTAGCATCATGAACACCACAAGGAGTACATGTTGGTGGATCGTGGACTCACCTCTCCATCCATCGCTCTGATGAGGAGATCCAGATCATAGGGTTGTTGTGCAATGAGGGTTGTGAGTTTAACCTTTGACATAAGTATAAAAAGTACTCAGATTTAGTATTTCAGCGAAAGTAAAAAGTGTAGAAATACTTTACATTAAGTAAAAGTGCTACATTTATATTTTAACTTCAGTAAAAGCACAAAATTAAGAAAAAATACCATACAAATATACTCAAAGTACCAAAAGTAAAAGGACTAATTGCTTAAACGACGTATATTCTATTATTTTAGTTACAATCACTGATGTATTTATCACTTTAATTTTGCAGGGTAGTTTGTAAAATTTCATCTTGGGGAATATTACTCTTCATTTTAATAATAAGTTGTTTCGGTGGAACTTTCCAACATAAATTGCCATTTATTTGTTGATCATATTTTGTGTTATTAAACTGAAGTAACAGGAAGCGATTTAGGTTATCAAATAAATGTAGTAGAGTAAAAAGTAGTGAAATATTAGCCTTTGAGTTGTAGTTGGGTGGGTGTATAAAGTAGCAGAAAATGGACATACTCCATACCCCAAAATTGCACTAATGTACAGTACTTGAATAAACGTACTTATTTATTCTACACCACTAGACACAAGCAGTGAGAGCAAATGTACAGTGTCAGCTTTGAATCCAAAGAGCGGTGGGTGGGTGTTAGGAAGAAGGTTCTAGAACAACCTGGACCAGCTGTGGACAAATCAAACACTACAATGTGTACTCTTATCTCTCTTTCCCACATACTTAAACATCCAAACGCTGACACGCTGAGACCTCCGTCACCTGGAATTTGCACAAATGTGTGCCCTCATAACCAAAATGCTCATAAAACGAATCAGTTACTCTGGTATGTGTCACTGGAGCGTCCCCAAAATCATTATCAGAGGCTCAACTGTATTGATCATTTTAAAAAGTTAACCAAAGTGCCATCTTTTCAGGTTCACTAAAAATGGCCTGGAAGTAAATTTCCGTCATTCACACTGTGCATGTTGTCTGTGAAGTGGAGTCCTTACACACAGCTCCGGGCTGAGCAGCGCCGTGATCTTCAGCTGCATCATCGGGTCTTTGCACCAGGCGTTGCTGTGGGACATTCGCACACATTCCAGCATGGCCTCCATGTTGTCGTCATATCGTTTCTCCCTGGTAGGTGATGAACACAAACAAGACACTGGGATGGACTTCACACTTTAGCACGTGCCCAAAAGAGATGCAGGTTGTTAAACTGTGAGTACGTATGAGGTCCTTTAACTTTCAGGCTTATGTGCTCTAAACTGTGGAAGTCTTTGCAACTGTGCATGGTGACAATAACAACAGTTTCACAAAATTATGAAAATATTTTAAACCTACAACTACAATGATTTACATTGGCATTCCTGATCAGCACATGAAGTCTGCATAGAGTGGTGCCTCTTTAACCCTGTAAAACCCACTGTTGCAAAAGTACATCAGTTTTATTTGTTGTGTGTGTATATATATATATATATATATATATATATATGTTTGTTTGTTTTAGCTTTTTTTTTTTTGGCTAATTTTGTTGTATTTGGCTCTTAAAGGGATAAAATGATCATCAAATTTGCAATAATATTATTACTAAATAAATCCACTAAGGCATGACCGATAGAATCTGGGAGAATCACACAATCGCACAAACGAACATACTATCAATATGTACTGGACTCCAGTTCATAGACACACATCGTAAACATTTTCCAGGAAATCAAGCTTGTGCTGTATTGCATTGAACAGCCTGGCGGCACATGGCTTCACCTGAACTTTTGCTAAAAACACAGTGCAGAATGTTTTTTTCTGCCAGAGGTGAGCTGCACCTCTAGCAGAAAGACAAGCCCAAGGCGTAAACAGCACATAGATATTTTAACAGTCTATGTTCCGGGGAATCTCTGTTATTCGTCTCCAGATAAACTCTCAAAGGAGCAGAAAGACAAATCTAAACTTGTCTTTCTTGCAGAACCACTTATGAAGATACATGGTGGATGCAAAGATCCCAGGAGGGTGTGTAAAGACATTAATGTGGGTATTAAGTGCACCTCAGCTGCTTTCTTCTTCCCTCATCAGCATCAAATTGGGATTTCGGATGTTTTCTGTTTTGTCAGGATTTTGGAAGTCTTTTTGTTTGGTGAACTGTCACACACTCGCACATTTACCTGTTTAGTTGTGGTACACATTTACCTGTCGAGCTGTGTGTCAGGACTCCAATTCACAGACAACATTCACAATGTTTTCCAGAAATTAACTTCCAGGCCATTTTTAATGACCTAAAATTAGGATTTCTGATGTTTCCTGTTTTGTCAGGATTTCGAAAGAGTCTTTTTGTTTGGTGAACTGTCACACACTCGCACATTTACCTGTTTAGTTGTGTGTGTTTTGTTGATTTCTCGTGTAGTTTGTTGTGTTTGCAGCTCACAGCATTAAAGTATAGAGAATGTTCTCAGCGGATGCAAACATTACAAGTAAAAGCTAAAATCAGAGGTAGCTAAAACCGATCCACATGATGGCAAAGTTTGAGAAAACCGCTTATGACATGTGAGTGGTACCCGGTGCTCTCTCCCAGGTCCTCCTCTATAGGAACAGCCAGCATGGGCCTCAAGCCCAGCGAGCTCATCTTCTCCATGGACTGAGAGATCTCACTCTCATTCTCTCCGGCCACAAACTGGGCATAGACGGTGGGTCGCAGCAGCAGAGAAAACCCCCTCCTGCCGAGGAGAGTACGAGCTACCGACATCAGCTGAGAGAGAAGAGAAGAAGAGGTGAAAAGGTAAACATTCTGTCATGCATTCAGACACACTGTTGCACCACAGTACCAACTATCAAAACAATCCATCAGGACAACATTCCTGTTAAACAAGTGACCCAGATTATCTCCTCTCCATTCAGAGCACAATTCATCTAATTCCCCTCCGTGTGATGATCATCAAACAAACTAGAATCTCACCTTTCCACAGTTGTTAACCAGCACTGGGAAGGAGCAGAGCCTAAAGACGCCCAGAGCCCGGAGCAGCTCACCCAGACTCTTCACCCTGAAGGCGCCGGAATCCTCGAAGGCCAGAGTCGCTGACAGAAGCTCAGGCTGCTTGACCGCTATAGTCCTAGAGGCCGCAGTACCCAGAAGCCTCAGCGACAGGAGGCGAGGTAGCGAGGGACGCAAATGTGAGCACAACATCCCCTCGAGAGACGTGGACCTATATGTTGAAGTGTGTGTCACGGCTCAGCTCGTAGGCGGCGTCTGATTGTTTAAGTGTTTGTATCACTCTTTTGTAATTTTGAGGTATGTCTGCTGAGAAGCAGCCGTGTGTGCGAGAGAAATATACAGCTGATCAGTCTGAGGAGTCAACTCAGATAAAAGATCATCCTCTCATGTCAGAACCTGTTGGAAAGTGATAAAGGCATGTCAGTACAGCTACCTGCCTTACTGCAGAATAGGATCAGAAGTTGCTGCAGAACAAGTGGCAGCATTTAGTGCGTTTCTGCTTCTCTCCGTTACTCCAAAAGTCATTTAAAAAAAAAAGCAGAAATATAGGAAAAAGTAGTTGAAATCCACCTTACCCTCCGTCCTGCGTGCAGCCCTCTCAGCATGGTGAAGAAGTGCAATATGAGGGTTTGAGTATGAACCAGTAAAATTCATCACATTTTGCTCCACGCTGGTTAATAAATGACTCTATTGGATTGAGTAAACATCAGGTTGACCGTTGGCATCAACCCACAAATGTTCCCCCGGTCTGAACTGAGATGAATGGATGTGAAAAGCTCCCTCATGTCAAGATAGTGTTTACGAAAGTGTTGAATCTGGCACTTTTTTTAAAGCCTACATTTGGCTGTAAAATGCAGTTCTGTCCTGTGAGCATGCATTTTGATGGGAGCCCCATTAAAGCGCGTCAAATACAAAGAGCAATACGCAGCTCACCGCATTTATGTTTTAGATAAAGTGATGCTTTTGTGATCTATTGATGGGATTTTTATGCATGTTTAGGTGTTTACTGTAATAGATTACTAACAGCAGTGTACAACTTTCATAAAGGCAATTAAATAATGTAACATCTGGAGTTATTTTGTAGCTAGTTGAAGAAAAAAAGGGTTTGCACAGCAGTTCATAAAGTACTGTTTGACGCCGCAACTTGATTTAGACCGCTAATAATGTTATTGATAACTCAACACTAATGCTGCAAGTTCAGAAAAGATATTTGCTTGATTTTGAAAGTATATTTATTAGTGTACACTTTCTCATACATTGCTACTTAGAAACAAATGTTACTGACGTGTAAAATTTTTTAAAAAATATATAAATATACATATATTTAAAAATGTTGAACAGATTTCTTCATTCTGCATTCTAAAAATTAAAGGGACATTGTTATTTATGGTATATGGATATAGAAGAGGAAAATGTTAGTAGGAGTGAGTAAATTCCATTAGCACACTGTAAAAATACAGGAAAACGTTGACAACTACAGCTTTTACTGTAATTTAACAGGAGAATTTGCTACATTGTAGAAACAATGGAAATATATTACAAATTCCAGAGAGCGAGGAGGGTTAACTTAAACATCTTTCCCAAAAAAGCCAAGCGAAGCAGCCAGGAGAGAAAATGATTAACTGCTGCCATCCCCGTCGTACGTCTCTGACCCGACAAGTTGAAAATCCACTCAGGTTTTTGCTTTGCTAGCACAGATAACAAACCAAGCATGGGCTGTTCACAAAATGATTGATGCTGCCGTTATCTGCACTGTAGCCCAGAACATGCAGAGTTTAACCTGCTTTTCATCTTCAAGACAAACCGGCCGAACGCTTCTGATCGATCAAGTTTAAGTGGGATCCTAGACATGAAGTCACCTGCAGCTACCAGTGCTGCTCGTACCCATAAGGAGGGACTTTTCCTGTTTGTTTCGGGGTAATGCTTTAATCAGTACCAGTGGTGGCACTGAAATAAGACTACATGTTTACAGTTCCACATCCTGATCTACTCTGTTTTTATTCTCTGTCCAGGAGGGGAACATAGAAGTGCTGCAGAACAACATGGCACATCGACTAAGCTCCAGTTTCTGCTGTTGCTGGTACGTTTTCGTAAGCGTCTGAGTCTTTGTGTGCAATCAGACACAGCAATTGCTTGTGTTTTCCCGCATTGCCACACAACGAAAGACGGCAGTCTCAGACCGTCACTCTCTTAAAATAATGGACGAAGTAATTTTTTCAGGTTTTTCAAAACACGAAAACTGAACCACATCACAGTAAACCTTGACCTAGGCAATTATACTGCAGCAGTAGAATCACATAATCTGTTCAACTAAAGATGGAGGTGATTTTACCAGAGGTGGGCAGTATCATGACGAGATGATATAGGCAAAAGAATCACTGTCGTTAAAAAAAAATGACATCAGCCATTAATTTAGGAAGGTGATAATATGTTAGCAATGTCTCTGATCAGGGGCGGATCCAGATTCATTTTAGTGGGGGGGCACACGGGGGTACAACGGATATTTTGGGAGGCCACCAAAAAGTTGTAAAAAAAATGAAAGCTGCAACCGACCTCTCGCTTTTAAAAAGTATTTTTCATGAGTTTTTTTTTCTGGCTCTTTAACCCAGTAGGAAAGCTCTATATGACCTTTTCATTTTGGACTGTTAACATTCAAATTATAATGGACTCGTTTCCTTATTTATGTGAATCACAGTATCATCAGCTGCAGCATCTGCCTGTTATGTAAAACTGGTAAGCTCAACGACAGTATCCTGAGGGCAATTAAGTGAGAAATATTGTGCAAGAACAGCACTATACACAAACCTGTTAATTTCCACTTCTTAGAACATTTACTGACAATTATCACACCTAAAATAAGAAATAATATTCTGTACTTTTAGCAACTAGTCCTCAGCTGTATACCATAAACATCACAGGGTTCTGTATGCTAATCAGTCTAAATCAAAATGATACTACCCAATACACAGTGAACAACAACAATCTGTACCCTTGATCTGTGGTAAAAAAAATTTAAATGTTCTGTGCAGTAATGTAAATTTTAAAATACAATAAAATACAGGAAGTAGCACTCTATACATTTAATAGTAAACCGAGAACAATAATAAACAGTAGCAATATTCCATATTCATAAGTCATTTAATAGTGCACAGCTCAGCAAACATCATAGTGTTCTGCATAGAAATCACAAAAAGCTGCTCTCAATAATCTTTCACAGTGAGCAGATGTTCTTGTGTTGCAGGTCCATGGTCCAGACGTGGCCATCGAACAGGCCGGGGGGGATCTGGCACCGTGGACTTCCTAGAGCACCTCCTCTTTTTGCATTCTTCATATGGGATGGAAATAAAGTAATGTTGGTTTAGCATGTCCGTCAAAGGCCTGTAGGTGTAAAGCAGGAAGCCCTCCACAATGAGGATGTGAGTCTCCTCCTCCTCCTTGTGGTCGGACTTTGGGACGATCTCTGTGTCCAGGGTGTTATTAACGCCATAAGACTTCTCAAACTTCCCCGGATTCTCCAGCCATGTGCAGATTCTACTCATCATGGCGTCCATGTCCAGAGCAGTGATGACATCGTACTGCTTAAAGCCATCTTCACCAACTTCAATCTGATCTTGGTGCTTGAAGAAGTCATCCTGATGGACCACGCAGCAGTTGGGCTGGTTCTTGATCAGGCGGTTGGTGAGGGTGGTTTTCCCTCCATTGGTTACTCCGCCGATGCCGATGATGTACTTCATGTTCTCAGATTGGTCAAAGCTCGGAAAAAGGGTCGGGAGTGATCAGACGTGGAAGAAAGCTGAAACAGCAGGAAATGTCATCTACTCCAGTCCTCCATGGCACTTGAGTTTAGTGAGTAAGGTAAGAGCAGAAAGGGAGCTGCCACTCGGACTTCCACCAAAAGAGGACCTCTTTGGGTTGTCACTGCTACACATACTGTCCTAGTTGAGGTTTTAGGTGGAATATTCCTTTTAACCAGCCCCTCAGGTCTCTTTGAGGATTTTGGATGGAATACTCGGTTAAAACAACATTCTAGGTGCATGTCCAGGGATTTTTGTTGGAATGTTCCTTTAAGGTGGATGTGTGAGGACCTTGTAGGTGGAATACTTCCTGAAACCAACATTTTAGGTCAACATTCAAAGATTTAAGGTGGAATGTTCCTTTAAACCAACCTCAATTTCATGTTTTGATCATTATCAAGTGAGAAACCTCAATCCAGATTCCTCATAATGACATTTGAGATTTATGCTGCTGTTATTTGTTAAGTCCAGACTAAATGACAGAAATCCACAACTGTAATTTTATTTCAGGACTCTGTTATTAAATGTCAAAACAATCCATGTGACTCTAAAAACTCAACAGCTTTACAAACTCTAAGTTTAAACTCTTCACAAGGATCCAAAAGAAGTTGGACTTCCACATGAGAGCTTTAATTATTCTTCATCTGCTTCCTGAAAAGTTTGGTCAATAAAAAAGACAAAAACTAATATTTTCAGCTGAACTAAAGACAGACTTTGTGATTTTTCTGCTCACATGCTGTGTTGTTGTTTGTTGTTTGTGTGTCGCTCCTCGGCGACCCGAGACAGCCGGTTGTAATGTTTTTTGAGCAACACACCATACTATGACGTTTTTACAGTGAAGCCAGTTTGACATGTTCAGGCGTTCTATGTGTGAAAACGATTTCAAGGTATCAGAAGGTGGTTTTCAACTTTCTCTGTTAACTTTCTGCTTCAACTTTAAACTAAATTTACTTCACTCAGCCAGCCTTCTGGACTTCCAGTAAGATGCGTTCCTATTGGCTGTCCAGGTGGCTGCTTGGTGTTATCAGGAACACCTGAGCAGCTCAGTGTCTTCCTGCTTTATGGCTGCAGTCAAACATTTCCTCTGCTTCTCTTCACTGAACCGGATTTGGTTCTGTTGCCTTAGTTTGTTCTTTAGGTGTTGGCTTGCAGCTTCCAGCAGTAAAATTGTCTTTAATGTGTTTCTTGGTGTTTTTTAGGGCTTTGTACTGGATAATTGTCTTGGTAAATGTGGTTCTTTAGTCACAGTTAGCACATGGTGCTAACATGTGCAGTGATTAGTGGATTTGGTGCAGCTGAGTTGTGTCTTTATCTTGGCTGTAGTGAGTCTTTAGAGGTTTTTGGTCAGACACATTCTGTATTCTTGTTTATGAACCAATGTTGGTTGTCCAGAAGGTAAGAGTTCCTGTCCTGATTCTCTGTTTAAAGAGGTTCTCTGGTAGGCTGCAGGAGACTTTAGCGTTTGGGTTGTGCTAGTTTGGTTTTTGTATGGTGTCATTTGGACGACTATCTTGAGGCCCCTCCATGTGGTTTAGTGAGGTTTTCTGTAACAGTTCTACAAAGCAACCAGCAGAAGAGACTTTGACAGTTTTGGGGAGTTCTGGAGACCAGACTTTAGAGCAGCAGAAACATTTGTCAGCAGTTTGAGCAGGAGAAGGTGAGCTTCAGAGTAGAAATGAGAAGGAAACCTTCTTGACCCGTGTGGTGAGGTCCTGTATGAAGAGTTTGAGCAGGTTGTGAAGAGTCTGTAGTTCTTTAGTCTGAAAGCACCAGAAGATTCGACTCATTAAAGGAGAAAACGGGAGATACTGTTGGTTCTTCTGTTGCTCCGGAGTTTCTTTAGACTGAATATCAAGTTTCTATTTTACATGATTTACTGTGTGAGCCCAAAGACTTCAATAAACTCTCTCATCCCCTGAACACAACACATTTTATTACCTTGTTAAATCATTTTTTAGTGTTTTTGAGTTTTAATAATAGTTTTAGCATATATTTTTTTTCTCTTTGCTTGTTTAGTTTTGTCATCTGTGTGAAAGGTGCTAAACAAATAAAGTTGAATTGATAAACTGAATAATTGACTAACTCATGATTGTGACAAAAGTATTTTTATTGTGATTTAAGGGTTTGTTTCATTTTTAAGGCTGGGGTTAAAATCTTGACAGAAAAAAAGATTAAAGAAATAAACTACACTAAAAAGCAATTTAAATCAAAGGAAAAAAACATGTAATACAATAAAACTTTTTAAAAGAAAATTAAACATTAAATACAATTAAATTATATAAAAGACAAAATATTTAATTAGATAATTGAACAGATGATACAAAACATGTAATTATGAAATTAACATTTTTTTAACAAAAATATTAAACATTGAAGACTAAATATTTTAGATAATTAGATTTTTAAAAATACAGTCAAACAAGAAGAATATTACACATTTAAAAAATACAAAACATTTAATTAAAAAATGAAATATTAATCTTAAAGACAAAACTTTAAATTGGAATTAAACAGAAAATACAATGAAGCATTTAGAAAAAATAAACAAAAGATGGTGAAACATTTAAAAAGAAAAACCTTAAAGATTTATTCTAAAAATTAAACATCGGGAAAGAAAAGGAAATTTTTCGAAAAGCCGATAAAACATTTGAAAAAACAACAATTAAACATTAAAAAGACAAAACATTTCAAAATCAAATCAGACATTAGAAAAGAATAAAAGGTGAGAAAAGAGCAAAACTAACAATTTAAGAAGAATCAAACTAAAGACAAAACATCTGAAAAGACACCAGTTAGGCTTTAGAAGATCAAATTAAACAGAAGAGACAATAAAATGATCAAAAAGAGCAAAAACAGATAAAGGTCTTAAAGCATTTTCTAGTCTTAAGTGTAAACATCAAGTTGTTTTTTCAAACATTTCCTCTTTCTATGCTCTTGGTTTGACAGTGGACAGATTTACTAAGAGCTCATTTCAGAAAACTGTTTTCCAGATAAAATCTACTAGTAGTTGAAGGCATGAATCAAACTAATATTTCCTTCTGATCTCCACAAACTTTACTGTTCAGTGAAGAGAATCAAAGTTTGTTCAGGATTTCTAAAGAACCCACAGGTGAAGGTCTGAGAAGAACTCAGATGGATGTTCTAAATGTGAAATCAAGACTCATGGTCACAAGTTTTAAGGCTTCTGTTAACCACAAAGTTCAAACTAACAGTGAACTACTCAAGAACTTTCAAAATTCCAGTCCTCAGACTGTCGAAAAGTTCAAACTAACAGAGATCTACTGTGGGACTTAGAAAGTTTCAGCCATCAGACTGTGTGAAGTTTCAAACCAACAGGGATCTACTCAGGAACTTAGAAGATATCGGCCCTTGGACTGTCTGAAAGTTAAATCTAACAGGGATCTACTGTGGGACTTAGAAAATTTCAGCCCTCAGACTGTGTGAAAGCTCAGGTCCTGGGGACTCGGGAGATCTCAAGGCTTTGGAAAGTCTTGAAACTGAGGGTTCAACCCTCCAGCACAAAGGCTGAAGTCCCACCTCCTGAGAAAAATGGTTGAGACGAGACTCGAGTTAAAAAAAAACTCGAAAACGGCAAAAAGTCGATGATAAATCCGCAAAAAAAAGAAGAATTAGTATCTGAGTGAGTAGCTCAAGAGGATAAGAGGAGAGACTACCAAGTGGAAGGTAGCAGGATCAAGTCCCACCACTGGCAGTTTTCTTTCTTTCTTTGTCTACATTTTTCAAAAAATTTAAGAAGGTCTGGATCTTGAACCAGCAACCTGCAGCTCCATAGGCTAACCCTTAACTCACTGAGCTACAGATCAGTTAAACAAAATATAATTTCGTCGTCCCTTTGACATCGTAGTTTCCAAATGACCACATGGGTGGAGCCAAGGCGGAGTCTGGGTGGAGTCAGGGCGGAGAGTAGGCGGGGAGGTGGGTGGCGGCCTTCCCCCTCTACCCCCCCACTGCCCCCCTCTACTCCCCCACCTCCCCCCACCCCCAACCACTCCTTCCCCCACCCGACGAATTTTTCGAAAATCCGAGTCACGAATGGTTTCCCCGAGTTTCTGGAGTTTCCACCAGGTCAGAGGCAGAAGAACTTGTCATGAAGAGGTGTTAAAGTCGGCGAGGATGGAGTGACTTTTAACCAGTTCTTTAACCAGGATCCCTAAAATCCATGGAATCAACTCCAGAGAAATGAAGGGAGGTCCACTTTTATCAACCTCCATCCAGATGTTCAACTTGATATCTTTACTTTGAGATTTTTAGCACCACAAACCTTTAGTACCACACTTTATCATTTATTAGGACTTTAATGTTTTTGTTGACAAACTTTATTCTTGTTGTCGTGGGACTGCAGGATTTAAAACTGTTCCTTCTATTTGACCTCATGTTTATTAGTTTTAGTGGAGAAAGTTATTTTAGTTGTTAATTAGTCTCTTAAAAAAAAAAAAAAAATTGGATAAGTCAAGAGATTTAAATTTCTTACTTTGTCATATTTTGGTGTAAACTTACGTTACATTAACGTCAGCAGCCACAGTTTTATGAACTTAACCAGATTACAGGAACACAACACACTTCAGCTGCTGACAGGAAACAACACAAACATCATTAGCTTGATGCTACATTTAGCTGCTAATCAGGACTGGTCAGCTAGCTCAGTTATCATCGCTAATTCATATTAAAGCTAATATTCACTGGATGCTAACTCTTTTCTCTGGTCAACACACACACAAATAAACTCCACCAGCTCCTGGGGTTCACTGCTCACATTATATCTTACTCTAAAGTTGAACATAAAGTTCATTAAAACCGGCACCGATCAGTAAATTATCATTTATTACCGACCAGCTGTTCGAGTCCTTCAGTGTCTGTTGGTTCAATCAGCCAAAGGACTGAATTACTTATATGATTGGTTGGCTAAAAGGAACAACAATGAAGCAGTATAGATGAATAATGATAATAAATAAATGGGAAAGAAATGTACTTGTGATAGGATACAAACAAACATTATCCAGAAAAAAATACATTTCCCTCAAAATGTATTTGAGAATGTAGTTTAGTTGTATATGAATGTGATTTTAGACAGGGCGGCTAGTTTACAATACTAGAATGTGCTCATATTTGTGGCTTGAATATTATTTGTTGGTCTTACATGCTCCTACTGTAGTAGTTCTGAAAAGTTGCACAAAGAACCTTTCGTGTTTCATCTGAATTTAGACTCACAAAAGCCTGGATAAGGAAACGCTTTATTTTTCACACTGGAATGAACATTTGAAAATCTTTACCAAGTATATACAAATCAGCATCCAATTCATCAACCTCATCAGCTGGATTGTTGAGAAAACACACACTCACAAAGAACACTACACTAGTACTCAGACTAATTGCTAATTTCCCTAAAAGCGCTTATAGCATCAGCATGACTATAGATAGGTTTCACTGACGTCACACTTCCGGGTCAGTAAGTAGCTCAGCGCCATGGTGAGTGGCAAACTTTGTTGAGTCCATTTGTTGGCTATGGCTGCCACTCAGCTGAAAAAGTATATTGACACACTTGATAGCACTTCAAAAGACCGATAGAGGAAGTTGGAGTCAATTGAGCAAGTTTCAGCCATTTACGCTCACAATATGAGGAAGTAGTACTTCAGACACAGATTTTTTTTGCCGAGATTTTGAACACAGTTTGGTGTAGAATTCGTCCGAAAACAGCATTAATTCAGGTCGCCGATTTAACTAACAATGAACCTAATGATTTTTTTTCTATTAATTAGCGTATCATTGGTCTATCTAAATTAAATTAACTGGAATAAACAGTGGAGTCTGGCTAGGATCACGCTAATGTGAGCTAACCTCCCAGTATGGTGTCCTGTTGGGGCAACGCGAATCCTCGCTTTGAGAAGCAGCTATTTTGAAAAGATCTTTGGGTCAAAGCAAATAACGGTTGAAACACCTAATTTCCACAATTGTCTAAGTTATACATTTGTTATCTTTCATTCGGCACACATTAAAACTCCCGAAATGTTTTTTTTTTTTCAATAAAACAATCAAATTTGAGTAAGACTTTTGGCTGTTTACAAGATTTCAATTGTGTTTTCAAAGCAATTGATGCACTAAAAGTTTATTTTACCACAATAAAGTGTATTTATGGAAGACAAATTGAATGATAGAATACAAAGTAAATGACAATTTCTTAATAATACGGGTTAAAAAACAGATACTAATTGCCAAGTGTGGTGCCTCAGCCAGGTGAGTTTCCTTGTCTGTTCACCCTCAGCTCCGTTTAACTGGGCCTTCTGGGCGTGAACCATTCTTGTCCCCAGTCACACTGCAAACTATATTTATCTTGCTCAATCAACCACTTGTTCCCCCAGGTCACTTCAAAGTACTCATCTTGCTCGCTGACTCCTGACCACAACAATTTCAACACTCGCCACACAATATGGTGGACCCGATTGTGTGACGTCATGTGAAACCTATCTATACTTCAAAACACCGCTCTTGTGCTCATATCCAGGTAGGACCCCTGTGGGTGGGGGTGGCCATGCTGGTGCTGTCTGTACAGATGCCTGAAGGGGATGGAGAGGGACGAGTGAGGGTCCTGACACAGCCGCAGAGGGTAGGACGGAAAGGCCGGGTAGAGGGCTGGAGGAGGGGTGGAGGACGGGAGGGAAGAATCCAGTTGGGGGAGAAGAGACGGGTGGTGCAGCACCACCTCCGGCCTGTAGGGGGGAGCCGGATTAAACTGAGGGACGGCTCCTATTTCTACCGGTGGGTACGAGGAGGTGGAGGAGGATGAGGAGGGATTGGGCAGGTTTTGAAGATGAGCTCCGGCCGACTGCTGGAAAGAAGGCGCCAAGCAAGAGGAGGGCTGGAAAGAAGGGTGAGGAAGGGAGGAGGACGGGTGAGGGAAAGAGGAGGGAGGGAAGGCAGCGGTGAGAGGTTGAGGTGGGAGGTGCAGGGCAGGACTTGGAGAGACATTTGGAAACGAGAGGTTCTGCATAGGTGGAGGGACGGAGGGGAAAGCGAAAGATGTGGAGGCCCCATGAGCAGGTAGAGAACACGGCAGAGTCGGAGCCACTGGTTGGTTTAGAGGCTGAGCGGAATCAGGATTTGTAGGCAGGACGTTTGGGTAGATGAACGCCGCTGAGCTTTGATCGCTGGGTGAGTCGTCTCCACCGGGTTCCTGCTGCAGCGTCTGGTTGAGCAGAGGATGAGCTGACATTTGACCTGTGGAAGACGGGGCGGCAAAGGAGGCGTCGGTTTGGGCGTGGGGGCTGATCGTCTCCGGGACGGCGTGGTAGGGGTTGGAGGAAGGGGAGGAGGATGGAAGGAGGGGCTGCGGGGAGGTGGTGTTGGAAGGAGGGGGAGTGGGGAAGGTGAAGGAGGTCTGCTGCAGCGACGGGGTGGTGGCGGCGGCGGAGAGCGTGGGGGAGGACGAGGAGAGGAGGGAGGGGTAGTCGATGGGAGGGATGGAGGGCTGAGGGTCGGAGGTGTTGGAGGAGGGGAGGGAGGAGAAGGAGGAGGACGGCTGAGGAAGAGGAGCTGAGGGGAAGGAGGAGGAGTTGGGCGGAGGGGCAGGGAGGCTGGAGGTGAACGCCGGTTCAGCCATCGAGTCTGATCTGTGGAGGAGGAAAGAAAGATTAAAATAAATCAGTCATGCAATATTTGATACAGTAGATTACAACCACCTAACCGCCCTTTTATGGAGTTCCTTCCTTCGTGTTTCCAAAGCCGCACAACAAGTTATTACATTCACTGCCCAGCTTGCTAAGAGGCTTATGCTCCAAAAATGGACACATCCATCCTCTTTCCGAATCATAGATGATCTGATACTGCAGCGCATCAGGCTTGAAAAAGGTTTTCTTTAGCCTTTCAATAAAACCTGGCAACCTCTTCTGACCAACAAACTCAACAAACAACTCAACAAACAACTTCCATTTGTACTATTTTACCTTATGTTTCTTATGTTACCTGAATTACATTTTTTAGAATTTAGTTATCGATTTTGTTATTTTTTCATTATTCTGCTTAGATTTACGGACCAACCTCCATGAGTAAATGGGATCTAGAAGTGGTGTGAGTGGGTCTGTCGACTGAAAAACTACAGTTTTTAATGAATTTCATTATTTTTTATCCATCTGCTGGTGATGGCATTTTCACTTTTGTAGATTCTGTCAACTTGAAGTGGCATTTTGTACATTAAACTGGTATTCTGATTGCAGCAAATGTATGAAATTTAGGGTTTTGCGCCTCTAATGTCATGATCTTCACGTTCATCAAAATGTTCAGAGTAAAAAACGGGAAAGAACAGAAAGTCAACACATTTAAGCTGCAAAAATTTTAGATTTCGATTTGGGCTCTCCAAACATCAACTCTTATTTGAGAGAAATTGAATGATTCAAGTACACTGCTGTTACTTAAAACTTTAATTTGGATGAACTAAATTTAATAGTGGTCGACTACATGAAGCAATTCATTCAGGTTTGTCCAACAAGTTGTTTTTCCAGTGTATGAGAATGCATGGGATGGGCTCTGGACACTTCCAACACTACTGCTAACTGTATCCGTTATTATTTTCTGCATTTTGGGTTGAATATTGTCGGCTACATTTCTGATAAATTATTAAGTTCTCAAGTCCCAAAGAGTGGAATGAGGACAAACAACTAACATAAGTTTTGTCATTAACACTTTTTTTTTCTCAGATTACAGATTATTATGTGATGTTTACAGTTTTGAGGTGCTTGTGGGTATTTTTTGTCACCTTTGGCCAGAGCCAGACCAGCTGTTACTGTTTCCAGTCTTAATGCTGAGCTAAGCTAATCATCCACTGGTTATAGTTTAATATTAAGCCTGTACACAACATACATTTTCGTATTCCACTGTTGACAAGAAGGCAAATATCATTTATCAGAAACTATTGATTTAACGTTCACAGGCGAGTGTAATACATGCTGTTATTCTGTGCCAAGGATAAATCGAAGAATAAAGTGTTTAAAAAAAAAAAGAAAATATTTGACTGAACACAACAGGAAGCATTATTATTTTAAGATGCATGTGTGAGTAAAAACATATGATGATCGTATACGCGACAGGCCAGAAGTTTGGAAGCAAGATCACATTTGTAGAAAAAAAGATCATAATTTCATTGGTATATTTTGCAACAAAATAAACATGTTATTACATAAAGATCAGAATACATTTTTACTATAATTATCAGGTAATTGTATCTCTACTCTTGTTTCTTTACTGAGCTGTTTCTTTCCAGCCATTTCTTTGGTAGTTTGTCAGAGATATGGACACAGTTGAGATTTATTGGGATTTTTTTACGCAAACTCTCAAAAGTCAGAGAGCTAAAGTGAATAATGCCAACTGTGATTTGTTTTTTGCACCATAGATGTGACTCTTGTAAATCTTCTTAAGCCTAAAACTAAGCCCTTCTGTTCTTTTGTTACGGTTTATTCAGCAATTATCTGGTAACTTCAGTGCATACCTAAAGGAAAATGGTACATATCAATGAAAGCAGACTCTGATCATGCAGTAAATACATGCTAAAAATCTTTTAAATTCATACTAGATTTTAAGAAAGGCATTGTGAACAGAAACTTAAAGTTCATTCCAAACTTTTGACCTGCACACTGTATAAAAAATTAATAAATATTACAGTGAAAAACTGTCAAATCATGATACTAAAAATCTGTACACTCTAAAACAGTTTGTTTATACGACACTGAAACACCGTAAATAAGGTCATCAGAAGAAAACTTTTTTTTTTAAACATTTTTTTCTCTTGAAAAAATAAATGTTCCTACTGTTACCATAATATGTAAAACATCAAAACTATAACTTTTGCATATTTATCGTAAAGAAAACTAGTTTTCACAGTTGTGCTGATGATCAAAACATGCCGTAATATTTAGAACAAGCAACACGACGATTATAGATATATTTCATGTGAAAAATACAGTTTGTACCGTCAAATAATGTGCTTTTGAACATAAGCTTTAATATTTATGACAGCTATAACTGCAGTTTTTGCATATATGTCATGCTACAGATGCACATATTAAAAATGAAATGCACCACTATTGTGCTGATAATGGAACAATGCTGTAATATCACAAAAGGCCACACAAACTTTTTTTTTTTTTAGTATTTTCATGCAAATTTTAAAGTAAAACTAAAGTTTCTAAAGCTTAAAACCTTTTTTATACTAAAATGTGGAAAGAAGCACATTTTCTAACCATAAAATCAACAATATCAATAGATTTCTTTACCATAAATGAAGAAAATATTTTACAGAGATTTTACAGTAGTGTTCTGGCAACCACAGCTGCTAGAATTTTACTGTAAGAAAACATTTTTTTTTTACAGTGTAGTGTATATATATCACTCTGCACACCCATCAAAAATCAGGCAAGTAAAAAGCCCCAAGCACACCTACCTTTCAATCATATTGTTTGCCACTTCACTCCCCGCTGTGTCCTGCATCCCGTTGGCCATCGTGATGCTGATATCAGTCATCTGAGATGCCATGAATGCCTGGCCGAGGTCTAGCGGCTGCTCTGGAACCAGAGCGTCCGGATACGAAGCCTCATCTGGTCTGAACCCGCATGAAGGGTCAGGAAGTGGAGGCAGGGAGGCCAGAGCGAGAGCCTGAAGGTCTGTGTTGGTGTCTGAGGGCTGCTGCAGGAGCTCAGTGGAGTCGCAGGGATCACAGTTCACTGATAGAAGCAGAGGAGTGGAGATGCTTTGTGATAAATTAACTCAAGAATATGTAAGACGTACGTGAACATAATTATGTCCACGTTAATACTTTAAAATATCATGAGTCGGATTATCTCGCTCACCGATATCCAATGTCTCGTTCAATACAGCAATTTTTCGCTTTTGTCTTGCATCTCTTTGTCTGTAGAGAGAGAGAGAAAAAAAAGGAGTTTAGATTCTTCCTAATATGTAGAGAACAATGGTAAATCTCTATCTCTGTGCTTTTTCTCACTTTTTGCTGTTCATGCCATCCTCCCGGAAGCCTTTAGCGAAGGGGTTGGAGTTGATCTTCAGCTCTGTGATCTGAAAAGAACCAAAAAAACTTATAATTTCACAGCATGTTTTGCTCTTTCTACCTCAATTATTGGCTATTACATTCCTAACCTAATCTCTTAACTCTTGTGTCGTCCTGTGGGTCATAACTGACCTGTTTTAAAGTTTGAAAATGAGGAAAAAATATATATATTTTCACTGTGAAACTTCTGATGTCCACCTTATCAACATTTTTGGGAAATCTTTGAACATTTTTGGTGGGAAAAAAATGTTAAAAGTGTTTCTTAAGAACATTCACAAAAAAAAATCAACCAAAATCCATCGAAGTTCGTTGGATTTTGGTTGATTTTTTGTGAATGTTCTTAAAGAAAATACTAGAAGTTTTACTGATATATATGTAATCATTTTAGATACATTTAGGATTTTTTTTTGGAAGATTTTGACTCATTTTTTTGAACATATTTACAAGAATTATCTAGCCAAATTTGGGGGATTTTCTTAAAAACACAGCTTTTAAGGGAAACGTTTAAGGAATTATTGGAATTTTCTTCCTAAAGGTTTTGCAAATTTTCAGAAATTTGGGGATTTGGTGCCTGTAAATGAGGACAACAGGAAGGTTAAACACAGTCTGACATTCGCTGAGGCACCTTGTTGTTCTGGTAGGCGGTCACAGTGATGAACTGGGTCTCAGGGAAAACGAAGGAGTGCTGCCCTCCCCCCCACCTTAACACATCTCTGGCTTCAATCACATGAACTCTGGGCTGGTAGCGATGCAGCGAATGCAGGATGATCTTGGAAAAAAAGGAAAAAGGTTGACTCAAAGGTGCCCCATAAAGGCAAAAGACTTCATTCCAGCTTATATATACGTATATTTGTGTCAGTCTGCAGTGCTTACATGTCCCTGTGTGTCCAGCGTGTTGTTGGTGAGCTTGGCGTAGTGGAAGGAGATGGTGCGGCTCTGCCAGTGTGCGCCGGTGGCAGGTGAGTCTGGGTGGATGAACACCCGGTCTGGCAGCCTCGCCTCGGCCGAACCAACAGCCTGCCAGCCGCCACCTTGGAAACGATAACGGGAGTTGTCCAGTGGAACGATGTCCAGGAGGAGGATGTAACGCAGAGACGGATTCAGGCCTGACACCTTCAACCTCAACCCTGGAAACATCCGTCTAGGAGAGTGAAGAGAGTGGAGGAAGTTAAGAATAACATTTATTGTCTTGTCATTTGAACTTATTGGCATTTTGTTTGTCACATGCATTCAGATGTAAACTATTTTAGTGGTTTATTCAGCGTTGAAAGGCACACTGGAAAAAATGCTCCTCTCAAAACAATAAAAAAAAAGTTATTTCAAGGAACTTTTACCTTGAAAAAAGTGGAAAAAATCCGCCAATAGAATAAGTGAACAATGGCTTAGTAAGATTTCTTGAAATAAGATATGATATTTAGAATATTGAGATCTTAAATTTAGCTGAGAAAACTTATTTTAAGCTATATTTTACCAGGATTGTCAAGCTTGGGTGTCGTAATCCTGCCGTTGTCCTCAAAAAAAAATTCAAAAATTCAAAAATTCAGCAAAAAAAGTCCCCAAATTTATAAAAATTTGCAAAATCTTCCAGAAGAAAATTCCTTAAAAGTTTTCATTACAAGCTTTATTTAAAAAAAAATAAATCCCCAAATTTGACAAGAAATAAAAATTTAAAAACTAAAAAAAATCTAAAAATTGTAAATATTTTCAAAAAATGACTAAAAATCTTTCCCAAAAAATCCTAAAAATATCTAAAGTGATTCCATATATCAGTAAAACTTGTAATATTTTTTCAGGAATGTTCTTAAAGAAACTTTTTTTAACATTCCTTTTTCCACCAAAAATGTTCAAAAATTTCCCCCAAAATTTTGAAAATGTGGAAGTTTTGACTGTGAAAATAGATTTTCTTTTTCCATATTTTTAAACATTAAAATGGGCCAATTTGACCCGCAGGACGACAGGAGGGTTAAGACTAGATCATTTTAAGATTGTTTGACTGAACAAGATATTTAAGATGCATTGTCTTAAAACAAGTCCCTTCATCTTGCTGAAATGTCACTTGTTAAGTGATTTTATCTTAAATAAAGCGGGATGAGACATTTTGACTGAAAATAAGACAAATAGACTTGGTAATATTTTGAATTTTTGCAGTGCAATTGGTAGCAAGTGAATCCAGAATTGAGAAAGCTCCGCAGACTAAATAACCTGCTTGGTGAGTTTAAGAGCTTTATGAGTAACAGTGAAGACAAAAGTGAATAATTAAAGAAGAGGAGTTGAGCCAAAGGTCACAGGTCAGCAGCCCTCCACAGTCTCACCTGCCCTTCTTTGTAATGATCATCTCTGTGCCCACTGAGCTGAACTGTTTCCATAAGGACGAGTTCTCCAGCTCCATCTTCACCTCATCTTTCTGGGGTTTGGACGAGGGTTCGCTGGGGACGGGAGGAGGAGCCAGCAGCCTCGGAGGCAGAGCTGCTGCCGACACGTCACAGGTGGGAGGAAACAGCGGACGGTGAGCGGGAACCTCCCGGTCTAAATCCAACGTAAAACAATAAAAAACATTTACAGGACTGACAGAAGCAATGCAAATACAGGAGAATACTGTGATTGCACGCCTGTAAATCTAATCAGTTGTAGAAATATTCAACCACTAACTTTCTAAATTCACTACTTTTGAATCCACTTTCATTTCAAGGCTTTTATGTGATTTAACATTATAACCACTTAGAAATGTTTGACATTTTCGTACAAATAAAGTGCTGAACCATCAAAGTACAGCAATAAATGCCCCATAATACCCCCCATCTCTGCTAAATGGTGGCTATTATGTTCTGTCAGAGATGCAGTAGTTGCTCTTTTTCTGAAAACTCGAAGGGCATGAGTTAAAAGGGTAATGATTTATGAAAGAGCATCATTAAATTCATGACGGGGCATTCAAGATCTTTAAAATCACAGATGCACGTCCAGTTTCTCGGTTTCTCATGAAGTCCTTCTCACCTCTGTAGAAACAGTCTCCAATCCTTTGTGGTCCCAGAGCCAAACCGGGAAACATCTCCACGCTCAGCATTCTCCTGGTCAGCGTTCGTTCCTTCACTCGTCCTCTTCACCTGGAACAAAGGAGCATTTCACTCCACAGCTTCTTCTCTCTCAGATATTCCTCTGTGGCTGCACCGGAGATCTCTTCTTTGAGTTGTTTTCTGGCCTTCTAGCTTTGAGTTCCTGTCCGTCTGCTGTCCTTTCGCGATAAGAGCCCACAGCTCTGACCTGCTCTCTTAAATAGGTGTGTGGATCTTCACACATTCGACCAAATGGCCTCATTTTCATTCAACTCTTCATTTACCTCCCGTCTCTCCCCCCCATAGCCTTCTGTCCCTGCTCCACAAACACAAACAACACCGGTTATACTGGAAGTGACTGGAAAAATCAAGGTTTACTTTAATATCTGAAAGGAATTTTACCGTGATGAGTATATTTTTTTCAATAGAAGCAGAATAAGTAACTTTAATATTACTGCAAGTGATGCTTGCTTTTATGCTTTTCCACAACATGTCTGCAACAAATATTTTGATTTAAAGTTTCTCACAACTATTTCATAGCTTTAATTACTTGCAGATGAGCATTTTACATAGTTAACATATAGTTTGGGTAGTTAAACTACCCAAACTACATGTGTGGTGGGTAAAATTTGCTTCAGCTCAACCAGCAACAACATAAAAATGTCATTTACAGAATCAAGCATGAACAATTACATATATAAATTTTATGTTTACATTTTTCCTTGTAATTACTTGCTAAAAAAGCATTTGTATACTTAACCCATCCCTACATGTCTTGAAAAACAGGCTCTAAAAGTGGCCTTTTATTGTGGGCAGTCTAAGGCACACCTGTGCACTAATCATGGTGTCTAATCAGCATCTTGATATGGCACACCTGTGAGGTGGGATGGATTATCTCAGCAAAGGAGAAGTGCTCACTATCACAGATTTAGACAGATTTGTGAACAAGATTTGAGAGAAATGGTGATATTGTCCATCCATTTTCTATACACCGCTTTATCCTCACTAGGGTCGCAGGGGGTGCTGGAGTCTATCCCAGCTGGCTTGGGCAAAGGCAGGGGACACCCTGGACAGGTCGCCAGTCTGTCACAGGGCTACATATACAGACAAACAGTCACACTCACATTCACACCTACGGGCAATTTAGAGTGATCAATTAACCTCAGCATATTTTTGGACTGTGGGAGGAAGCCGGAGTACCGGGAGAAAACCCACACATGCACAGGGAGAACATGCAAACTCCATGCAGAAAGATCCCAGGCCCACCCCGGGATTCGAACTAGGGATCTTCTTGGTGCAAGGCAAAGTGCTAACCACTACTCCACTGTGCAGCCCATGGTGATATTGTGTATGCGGAAAAAGGTTTAGATCTATAAATTCATTTCATAAAAAATGGGAGCAAAAACAAAAGCGTTGCGTTTATATTTTTGAGTGTACATTTACAATCATGGAAAAAATATTAGACCACCCTTGTTTTCTTCAATTTTTTGTTCATTTTAATGCCTGGTACAACTAAAGGCACATTTGGTTGGACAAATATAATGATTACAACAAAAATAGCTCACATGAGTTTAATTGAAGAGTTCCATGGACATTTTCCATGGTTTTCTTGATAATAACCAAAATCACTTTAGTTCTTACATCAATAGCTACAGCATTGTACTGCCAAAAACAGCTTTTAGGCGTTCCATGTTTTCTTTTGTGTCTGTTTTAGTCACATAATTCACACAGGAGTTAGTACTTGATTCATAACCACTGCTTTTGAGGGCTGCAGCCATGTGTCTTGGCATGCTCTCCACCAGCTTCTGACATTGTTCTGCTGTCACAGCAGCCCATTCCTGCTACACAAATTCAAACTAACTGTCTTTGTTTTTGGGCTTGTGGTTCTCCACTTTGCATTTGATGATTTTCCACAGGTTTTCAATTGGATTTAGATCTGGTGATTGAGCAAGCCAAAGCATGGTTCCAATGTTCTGGTTCTCCATCCAGGCTTTAACTGACCTTGCCGTGTGGCAAAGGGCATTGTCTTGTTGGAAAATCCAGTCATTGGAGGCAGGAAAGAGTTTTCCAGCTGATGGAAGAACACGGTTTTCAAGAGTAGCCCAAACGTGACCTGGTTCACTGACCCTTCACACATTTGCATTTGTCCTGTTCCATCCATACTGAATATGGGACTTCTTCCATGCCCTGTGTGACTTCAGACCAGCTTCAAGAAATCGGTTTCGAGCCGTTTCTGCCGAACAAGTCACATTTCTCCACAGTGCCCATTCATTTTTAAGGTCCCTGGAGGTCTGATGACGATTCCTGACACAGGAACAGATGAGTGCACGGTCACCTCATGGGGTAGAAAGACGTTTCCTGTCACGACCAGCTAGCAATTTGGTAGTACCATGTTGGGCTTGTTTTTCCTTGGTTTAATGAACAGCTATCTTGGAGAGCTTCATTTTTTGCTACCTGTCTCTCACTCATGTCAATTTCCAGCAGTGCCAAAATTGCTGCCTTTGTGGCTTCACATAATTTGTTTGTTTTAGGCATTACGTGAGAGCTGACAACTTTTGAGCTGTGCTACGGCTTGAATGTAAGCAGGAAACCACTCTAGGCCTTTGCATGTGGTGCTGCTTATGGCATGAAGAATCAATCAAGAATCAAGAAACTTTCCCGTCACTGTGTTTCCACAGAGCGAAATTACGATTGGTGACTCCCAGCCATAGATAAAAAATAGAAAAAGGCGCACTATATACAAATAAAATAAAAAAATACTGAAAAGATATAAATATGTAAACAGAAAGGGCCTCTTATATAGCATGGGAATACAATTAAGCTTGAGCATGTCAAATAGGACATGAAGTGTGACGTAATCAGCCACATTTTTTGTCGAGTTCATTGTATACTTCAGGTAATAAACCTTTAGTGGTACCAGGCATTAAAATGAATAAGAAATTGAAGAAAATAAGGATGGTCTAATAATTGCTTCCAAGACTGTATGTCCAGGATGCAAAACTGTATTTGTAATGTTTATTTTCCTTATTTTCTGGGATTCATTTAATAATTCTGGGGAATGCAGTGCCTCTTAAACATGCATAGAGAGTTAGTCGTTTACAAGCAGGCCCCCTATGGCTGTTTGATGACTTGATGACAAGTTTCTTCCTCTCAGCAGTGTCCTTGTCAGGTTTTCTCAGCTGGGAGTCAAAGGCCTCAGCGTAGGAGGAAGAGGAAGACAGTTTGGCCAACAGCTGCAGTTTGGTCACTACACGAGCATGAGTTTTGTTTTTTTTTAATGCAGGTTTGAATTCAGGTTTGATGTCAGTATTACAGCTCAATCTGACCAAGTATTCCTCTGAATAAATGGAGATGTAAGGATAAGTGGATTTCCAACATATTCTGATGTCTTGTGATGGAGGTCTGGTGAGCAGATGGGTAAATGTAGCACCTCCGTGTGATTTTACTAATTTAGAAGGTGTAGAGCAATAAATCTTGCTTCACTCACAACGCAAAAAAACCAAAACAAAACAAAAACAACTGCTGGCGACTGATTATGATGACATTTTGCATAGTCACCCCACATCCTCCATTTATGTTTCATATCAAAAATAGGCCAAAAATAAAGAGAATTTTCCCATCAAAAATTAGTATTACATGTAGTAATTTGTTATTATGCTAAGTGTGTTGTAAAATTACACAGTTTTACTCTATAACAGCTCAAAAAATATCACTATTTTACAGACATTTGCTGTTATTTTCACAGATTTTACTCTTTCAAGTTTTTTTTTTCTGGCACATTTGCTACAAAATTTGTACTTTTTTCTCCAGTGTAGCTTTGTCTCAATGTTCAACGCATCTGTGTGTTTCACTACAAATGCAAAGTTCCAAAATACATGATTTGGTGGGTTAGACATCACTGACCACATGCACATCTGGGAAAAACGGCATTTTCCTATTATGTACTTTGGACATTGAATAATTTGCAGAACGATCTAAAAAAAAAAAAAAATAGACACATTTGAATCTGTTCTTTTTTTAGAGACCACTGTTTAAATAGCTGTTTTTGTCTTGCTGTGGATTGTTGATTGTTGAAAGAAAGAAAGAAATTCCTTTAGCAGAACTACATAATCTGTAGTCATTCTTGCAGCATTCATTACGGAAAATCTTTGATCTACATAGCATGTGTGGAGTAAAATCTATGTTACACTGCCGGTCCAAAAAAAAGTCACACACACTAATATTTTGTTGGACCGCCTTTAGCTCTGAGAACGACACACATTAGCTGTGGCATCGTTTCAATAAGCTTCTGCAACGTCACAGCATTTATTCCTGTCCAGAGATGCATTCATTTTCTACCAAGACCTTGGTACTGATATTGATGATGGGAGAGTCGGACCGCTGTGCAAAGTCTTCTCCAGCACACACCAAAGATCCTCAGTCGGGCTGAGGTCTGGACTCTGACATCTCATGCTCTCTGATCCACTTATTCTCAATGTGAGCCCCATGAATCCTGGCATCGTCATCTTGGAACATGTCCATGTCATCAGGACAGAAAAACTCCACTGACAGAAAGACCTGGTCATTCAGTCTATTCAGGTAGTCAGCTGACCTCATTCTTTGGGAACATAACGTTGCTGAACCTGACCAACCCCAGATCATAACCCTAACCCCCACAGGCTGGTAGACACTAGCCATGATGAGTTCATCACTTCATCTGCCTCTCTTCTTACCCTGATGCACCCATCACTTTGGAACAGGGTAAATCTGGACTCATCAGACCACATGACCTTCTTTCAGTGCGCCAGAGTCCAATCTTTATGCTCCATGGCAAACTGAAGTCATTTTTTCTGATTAGTCTCACTTATCAGTGGTTTTCTTAGAGCTACGCAGCTGTTTAGTCCCAACCCCTTGAGTTCCAGTTGTATTGTGCGGGCCAATAATTTGACCCTTCTGAGACAGATTCACATCCTTTCTGCAACCACAGGATATGTCTTCTGACATGGTTGCCTAAGAAATGAGAAGCTCTTCATTGCATCAGCTAGGGTTAAATAAGTTGTTGAAGCTGAAACGAATTCATCACTGCAGTAATTATCCAGTGGAAGGTTCTTACCTATTTGTTTAGTTAAATCCAAGTGGTGACTGTTTTTTGGACAGGCAGTGTATTTTCCACTGAAATGAGTATAAATAGAAGACAGAAGATTTAAGTCCAACTACCTATAAACTGCACGCAAGAAAATGTACCAGTATGGTCCACTGTTGAGTATAAGATAAGAAGTGTCAAATCATTGCAAATGTAAAGTAGCTCAGGGCAGCTATGTGAACAGTATGTCACATGCAATATTGTTTAACCTTTGTGTCGTCCTGCGGGTCAAAATTGACCCGTTTTAAAATTTGAAAATGTGGAAAAATCACGCGAATTTCACTGGATTTTTGTTGATTTTTTTGTGAATGTTCTTAAAGAAAATATTAGAAGTTTACTGATATATATGTAATCACTTTAGATATTTTTAGGACTTTTTGGAAGATTTTTTACAAATTCTTTGAAAAATATTTACAAGATTTTTTTTTTGCCAAATTTGGGGGAATTTAAAAAAAAAAACTTTAAGGAATTATTGGAATTTTCTTCCTGAAGGTTTTGCAAATCTTCAGAAATTTTGAGATTTTTTTTGCTGAATTTTTGGATTTTTTTTCAGATGAGAAAACAATATTTTTTGACAGGAGGGTTAAAATTTTCTCAGCTCAAAGACTGACAGGGAAAAATAACCATCATCCTCACTTCTGTCTCTTATTGGTTTAATTTTTCAGGAGTTTTCCTTTCCTAGCAGCCCTTGGTGTGTTTCAAAGTCTGCTTTTGTTGTCGAAACTTAAATTCCTTGCAGTCACAAAACATCAGAGTATATCCTCAAAAGAGATTTTAATATGCAAAAACTTAAAAACAGTAATCTAATGTTTTCTGGAAGGCTTGCCAACCGGCTGATGATTGCCTTTTATCACTGCATGAATGTTATTCTGCAAACACTGTCTTCCTGCAGCTCAGTAGGAGAAAGAAAACTCTCAAACTGACAGAAAAAAGGGACCTAAACCTACCTGCTAGCAGACATCCCAAACAATATAAAAGAGACAGCTGGGGTCAGTTTACAGGAGTGAAGTTTACGTGTTGTTCTAGTTGTTGTTTTCCTTCTCCATCTGTGTATGTGTGTGTGCTGTTGCTGGGGATGAAAGCTGCGGAGGACGGAGGGGAAGTGGAGGTGTGAGCGTCACGCTGAGAGAAAGGTCATTACCTTGATGGGGGCAGCGAGGTGTTCGCGACGTCTCTTAATGTTTTTACGAGCTAACAGGTGTGTCGCAGGCAACGCAGCCACACGACTCTGTAAAAGCCAATAATGAGGATTGTTACTCGTCTTGTTTTTCTTTTCTTACCATTACTGCAGTGGGGGAAGGCGGTTGGTGCTGCTGACAGCGCATGAAATACTACCATCAGCCTGCTCTTTGGCATGTATGTGCTAAATGGTTTGATGTCCATCTATGTTTTCTCACAGAGGTCTAAAGGTTATCTTTTTGAGATTACTTGTCACTCTTAGTTACAATTAAGAATTTTTTTTTAGTCTTTTGTGTTGTAATTTGCCTTCAAATTCTCATACTTGACTCAGGTTGGTGCTGATGTTTCTGCAGTTTCCTACAGAGCCTGTTTATGCTGGAATCTTTTAATCTGATGAGGGTGTTTTTTCTCCCGTGCATGACGCAAACACTCCTCCTTTTAGGGAATATTTGCTGAAGTTCTCTCCACAAAATGCAAACTTGCGGTCACTGATCATCAGGATTAACCGTGAGTTACATGAGCTGCATGTATAAGCCACATGCATTAAGATTATAGATTACATGCTTCACTTGGCCTCTCACTCACTGCATTTGTAGGCTGATGATATTTTCCATTCCAACACGCCTACAGTCCATTTTGATCAGCCAGAACCCATTTTTATTAAGACCCAGCCAGAAGCGCACGACAAACTGCACAACATGGACCAAGGATGCACTTTCCATCACAGCATGAGGCACAGTTTGTTCTTTCAGACACACAGTGCTGCCACTGCACAGTCACTAGATGGCTTTACGTAAAGAGTGTGGCACATTTGGATCACCCAGTTCTATCTGATCAAAACAGTGAAGAAGGCTGACTGGTGCTGCTGCAGATCAGAGTCAGTCAGACGACCTCCAGAGGGTCTCTGTCGGCCTTCGACACCACCACCGTTACACCATCAGGAAGACGAACAGCCAACCTCTCTCTGAAAACAGTCAGGAAACCTCGCTCACTGTTGCTGTGGTCACTGAGGATGACGCTGGTTCCTTTCGCCACAGCGTCCAGCACTTCATGGTGGGACATCTCGCCTGAAAAATGGACAAAATTACATCCTTTTAGATACCATAGAAGGATAATTGACCGATAACAACATGAAATGTCTGTAATTGTCACATACAGGAACTAAACTGTGTTTTTACTTCACCTGTGACGTAGAGATCAGCTTTGATTCCATTCAACACTGAAGCCCCAGATCCGGCACATACAGCCACAGTGCACAAAGAAGACTCTGAAAAACATCAGAATGGTAGATTGCTGACACATTTACATCTCAGGTAATGATATCAACGGTTAATGCACAATGCACAGCCAGTCCAGGGTTTTTCCAGGCTCCAAATGGGCCTTTGGCTGGCGAATACACATAAAATGAAGCATGATCATCTGTGTGCAGTAATGACACTATTCAACAGAAATGTACACCTTTTCCTGACATCTGATAAGCACAAATTCCTATTACGATTCAGTAAACAAAACCTCAGTTAGTAAAACATTCTGAACGTTGAAATGCTGCCTATGAGCTTTTTGGTTGGATGCCAAAAACTCATCTATGCAGGAAAGAATGCAGTTTTTTATTTTAAAAGGCAGTAACGTACCATCTGTCTTTCAGCTTTATTGTAGTGGCATCAAATGTGATTTTTAATGTGTTTAATCAACACATCCTAGGCATGGTAACTTCTTAATGTGTGAGCGATTAACCTCCAAATGATCAGCATCTCTGCCAGCACTTATTATTTGTATTATTTACTTCAACACTCAGATTGACAATTTAGAGGTTCTAAGCTCTTTTTCTGGAATGTTGGAAGGTATTTACAAATACTCTGCTATGAATAATATAATCTGTCAGACATGTTTATAAACGAAAACAGAATCTCAAAATGTGAAAATATGTTTCATTATGAACCGCACAGGCCACCAAAACTTTATCTTGGTGCCCCCTTAGTGGTCTCAGCTCTTGGGTTGGGAACCACTGACCAACTGCATCGTGTTGTTAAGTATTTAAGTTGATATTATAACAGTAAAGTAGCCTGGTTTTGTGTGTTTGTCCACTCTTCCTTACCCATCGTCTGCCCTGAACCCAGAGCCAAACGGAGGTGATTCAAACCCAAGTGGGACTTCATTTTCTGAACTGCTGTTGCCACGGTTACTGGCTCATCCAAAACACTGAGTCGCCCCTGGCCATGGCCCGGAAGAGGAGGCTGCAGGGATCGATGGGAAAAAAGTTAGTAAAACAAAATGACTGCTATTCACCAATGTCAAAGATATTTCTTAAAAGAAATCAAAATTTAGATTTGTTTCTATCTTAAACAAATCAGTTGTTCTGAAAAAATTCCCATCAGCGAAGAACGTCGTCTTCTTGAGTTCATCTTAGAATAGTAAGTGACGTGTTCACGCTGTACCTTCTCAAGATTCAGGATGCTGAATGACTGGCTTGGAGCGTTGTGTCGTAACAGAGTCTGGACACTCGATGTCAGTGCTGAGTCACTGCAGGTTATGCTGACATGGATTCCACTGTTGTCTGGTCTGTTGTGAAGAGAAATAAAATTAGTGGTTTGTGCATGTTTCAGCCTGTGGCCTGCTTCTCTATAGGTTACATGTTGGCAGATAGAAATGCAATATGATGCATTGTTGTATAAATAACACTTTAAAGTGTGTAATAATTTCTAGCCATTAGTGTTAATGTCATTACCTTGCTGTAATAACTGACACTTAAATCTTGCACAAATTTTGCTTTCTCACCACTTCAAGTTTCATCCAACTGCTTCCAAGCTGAACTAAAATGAATGCACACAACAGTAGCGTGTGCCTGAAAGAAAATAACTCCATGAAAAATTCACTGTATGCTTTAAAACTTGTCTGCTTTGGTATTAATTATACAAGACTTGTAGTTAAGAGGCTAAAACTACCAAAATGGCTCTAATCCATCCACACACACTTGTTCATATGTTTAAGTCCATGTACACAACCTGCTGGCTGAATGCTGCAGTGTTGTTCCTCCATCACAGGCCTTCAGTTCCTCCATAACAGTGTTTAGCTCCTCTGTGCTCCTGACCACAAACTCCAGTTTGTGACAGTGGGAGGCGCCACTGAGGGCCTGGCTCAGCACCGACACCTGACCGCTGCCTGAAATGGAAAAAAAAAACCCTCACTTAGTCATTGGGTCATGTGCACAACATTATAGCCTTTACCTTCATTAATATGCAATCGCTGTAGGTATCTGTAACTTTTTCCATTTAGAAAGCCCTCTTACCGAGTCCCCCGACCAGCCAATCGTTTACTCCTCCTTTAACGCTGTCCCAGGAAGTGTGAGGCGAGAAGATCGCTATCCCCGCCTCCACAGCCCGGACGGCCAATCGCTGTTTCCAGTCTTTCTGAACCAGACGCTTGATTGGCCGAAACAGCGGCGGGTGGTATGAAATAATGAGGTCGCAGCTCGCGGCCTCTGCTTCCTCCATGACAGCCGCTGTAAGGTCGTTGGTGAGCAGGATGGTTCTAACGGGCCGAGGTTTGCTCGGCTCCACCAGCAAGCCGACGTTATCCCACGACTCGGCAAGAGACAAAGGAGCAAGCTGCTCCAACACCTGCAGAACTTCCTTTAACTCCATCAGGCCGGTGCAAGGAGAATAACTGAGGCAGCGAGTGGAAGAGACGCTAACAGGTGGATGAACTAAGGTTTGTCTGGTGGTTATGAAGTGACTGTGAGTAGATGAAGGGAGAGATGGACGGACAGAGCAAAGAGCAGGAAGTGGTTTGAAACTCTTCCTGGTCCAGAGTCTTCTGTTAATGTGTGATAAAGAAGTCAGAGGGAGATTTCTACATCCAGTCAACATCAGTGGAGATCTGTGTGGACGAAGAGAAGAAGTAAAACATATAACTGTCTGTGCACCGTTAGCAGATGTCACTTTACTGACTAAATATGAGTTTAGAGCCATTCAGAAGAGAAATTATTGCTATTTGTTACGATACTAATTTATCAAACCATTTATGAATCAAGACGTCAAACATTCACAGATGCCAGTGACTGAGATGTATGGATTTGCTGTAGATAGAATAGAACATCCTTTATTAGTCCCACAAGGGGACATTTGCTAATAACTACAAATGCATGAGTTTTTTTTAAGGAAATGCCAACAGAAAGTGTCATAACAAGGTGTTGGGCCCCCACCAGAACAACAATGCACCTTAACATTGATTTTCCAAGCTTGTGTAACTCTACAAAAAGGGTAAAACACCATTCTTCCAAAGGAGATTCCCTCATTTTCTGTTTTGATTAAGGTGGTGGAAAGAACTGTTCGATTGTTTTATCTGAATAACAGTACAAAATCCAGTCTAAGTTACTACTAAATGTTGAATGTTTGGCATTTTTGCTACAATACATTACTTAAAACAATAATTACTTATTAAAATGGTTGTCATAGATTGTTTTCTGATGGATAATTGCATGGTTTATCTCACATTTGCTGCATTTTAAATCACAGCATTTTCTGTTTTTTGATTGTGATTGATTTTGGTTGAAGAAAACAAGCAAATGACACACTGGTGTCTTGGGATAATGACAACTTTTTCACTTAATTCTAAGATTTTAAATGCGAAACATTAAGAAAGCATTAAAACTAATCCATGACAGATTACTCCATCATGAAAGTAAATTAAATAAAACTTTTGACAAAAAGTAAGCTGTCCAAAATGCTGACAACAAATACTCTAGGATCAACTGTGGAAAAGTGATTGTTTATTTGTTAACCTGGAAAATATAAAACAGCAACCTGACCTCATTGTCCATTAATCTGACCTCTAAAACCTAAAACATTTCATTCAAATTCAAACACCAGTCAGAACATTTAACAACAGTACACCTGCATTATTTTTAATATTCTCCAATGTTTCATGTAATGATTCTATAGTGGAGACCTCTGAGCCCGAAGACCAACATTTGGCAAACTGCAAACTAAACTAGGGAGGCATATTAACTGACTTCATGATTGTTAGACATATTTTAATTAGGTTTAGCCTGAATAGCACTGACAGGGCTAACATGAGGCTAACAGCAGAGCTAGCTAGCAAGTTAGCATTAGCTGTAACCTAAACAGTCACCGCTATATTTAAAATCACATTATCTACATTTAAATATTTGCATGAGTGAATTTATCGCACCTTCGTCTGCCTTTTCAAGGGAGAAGACGTTATGTTGCTGAACACATTTGTCTCGGACTGACAGAGAAGCAGCACTTACTGCAGAACTCAACGACTGTCTCATTCCGGCTCCCGTAGCGAAACGCAAAAAGTGTGAAGCGAAGAATTATTCCGGATAATTATATGCGCTTTTTTCCCAAGAAGTGGTGAAGTACATGGTTTTGTTACCTTATGACTGACAAAATGACCACTTTAAAAAAAACTGTTTTATCCAAATATTAAGAGTCTATATCCACATTGGAGTGGCACCATATGTTATACTTATTTACAGCAAATCACTGTCAAATAATCTCTTTTTCTATTTAGTTACTCAGTCTTATTATTTTTCTTTAGCAGGCAAGGCTGCCAGGTAGAAGTATTGAGAACTAGACTCTAAACGTCAAATAGGACTCTCACCTTTTCAGAATCACTCTTACAGAACTCCTATAAATTTCTCTCAGTCTTGCAAAATAATCCACTTTACACTTTATATTAAACATGTGGTTCTGTCGTTTACAGCCATGTTGATTTTTTTTTTTTCTATTTGGATTTCCATGTTCCTTTACATAATATATGTTGTATATATATTATATATAATAGCACCATGCTGTATATATTATACTGTATACAACCATTACAGAATAAACAATGCTTTGTATTACCCCTGTTGGATAAGAATCTGTAAAAACAAAATTCTTGAAGGATTAATCACTTTAACAGCCTTATTACAGAAAGTCTAGCAAGTAAAGCATGTACATGTTAGAATCACTCTATAGAGAATGGTTTAATGGCGGTTTGAATAATGTATAAAAAAATCGTATTACACTGTATAAGTGTAATACGATTACTTAAAACGGCTGCAAAGTCCTGCTTTTTTAATTAATCGACAAAGCTCATCAAATAATGACAGTTACATAATATAGGTACATCTTTAGTTTATTACTTCCGCATTACTTCTGTAGGTTCTGGGTCAGTCTTGCATTGTTCAGCAGTTTGTACCTCTTGTTTCCACAGCTCTTCAAAGTAGCTTTTATCCCTGCAGTCTTTAAGAGTCTGTGCAAGAGCTCCCACTAAATCCACAGCTAAACCTAAATCACCCTTTACCTAATAAAAACAGGTACGAACAGATTTTTATTTGATTTAAAGATGCGTTTCTTATGTGGTTTACAAACTTTTTAGTGACAGTATAATGAACATTTTAAATACCTACACAGAACTACTTTTATTGGCTGAGTGGGGTAGTTGCACTGTAAAATGCATCTGTACGGCAACAGCAAAACATTGTTTTAACTGTGAAACTTAAAATAGCACAAAGCTATTTTCTGTGTCTCTAATCAATTTATTTTTGCATATAATATGAAGAATGATAGAGTTCATCCAGACTGCAGCAGCTGTTAGAGTAAATAGAAAGCTCAGGAATTCCTTTCATTAGTGATAATACGTAGTTTTTTAAGATTAATCCCGGACTGAATCCATTTTTGTAGCACAAAATTCCTAAAAGAGATAAAATTATCTACTTAGATGGACCCCAAGTCTTTTCCTCTAAACTCTGTTCTCGGAACGTTACATAATCTGCACACGAAGGTCCTGAGCTGGTACAAACGTAGTGAGTCACCACAGCAGCAAACAGGAAGATGCTGCTGCAGATAAAGATCATGGCATTTATGTGTCACAAATTTCACTATGAACTATGGTAAAGTCTCTCAGGAAAGTCTGCAGACATGAAGATTCACAGTAAGAACATATAATAGCATAAAGTAAGCATGTTTATTTATAAACCACATTTCAACAACAAGGCGATTCAAAGTGCATCGAAAAGTCTACATCAGTGAATGGACTTGAAGCTTTGAGAGTCTGACGGTCTCACGCTGTCACTCACTGAGCAGAAACACACCTCCAAGTCTGTGAGTCTCTAAATATTAACATTTGGACTAGGCCAGACACATAGAATCAGACTTTCATGTGCAACAAACTTAAGGAACCCGTACTGTCAACCTGCAGGGTGGAACTTCTTCAGAATCAGTTTAAGGTTCAAACATGTGCGACTAAATTACTCTGATATCACATGTTGCCATTGTGTAGCACAGAATAGTTTTACAGTGTTTACACAGAGTAGTAGGTGAGCTGGTGTTCTCGAGCTGCAGTGAGCAGAGAGGGGTAGGTGGAGAGAGAGCTGAGGAAATCAGAGTGTAGAGTCGCATCTAAGCCACTTTTCAGCAGACAGGAATTACATGGGTGTGGAGAGCGTTTAATTTAGCAAAGTGTATTTGTGCACAATTACCAGAATAATCTTTACGTCCACAATGACAAACACCTGTTTGTGGCTTCAAATAAATAAATATAGATACATCCTTTGTATGTTTCTTTGTGCAGTTTATGGTAAACAACACCAGGTTAGAAATGGAAACATGCACATAGATACAAACCTTACAAAATAAAAATGTGGCTTTTGAAGGAGTTTACCAATTTACTTAATTGCTGGTTTGTCTTGTGCAGCAAAGGTAGCTAAGATAGCGGAGTAATAATTAACATTATTAACCTATGACTGGCACCTTGTAATGTTCTAAACAATTTGCCCTCAGAACAGGCCCGCATCTTATGAATGTACGTCTTCATATAGAACCTATAAAACAGCAGTTAGTGGATGTAAGTTCAGTTCTCTGCTATCTGATGGGCTTCACTATTTTATCTGCATGATGTGCCTCTTGGCTCTGCCCCTTTCTAGTTCAACTTCTGCTGGATCAGGATTGAATGTAAATACATTCAACTGAAAGAAACAGAAATTGTGCAGCAACTGTGTGTATGATTAAATTGTTGCCAAAAATTAGCGTGACAGTTCATAATAATTATATATGTAACTGGAAAACTTTGATAAAGGCAGGAATAGGGCAGTGGTGGTGCAATGGTTAAGTCTGTGGTCTACTGATCAGAAGGTCAGTGGTTCAAACCCTGATGTGGCCACTGATGGGCCCCTGAGCAAGGCCCTCATCCCTTTCTGCTCAGGTGTAAACTAACCATGATGTCACCCGTTGGTTTCAACACTGAGAAAATGAAGCCCAAATTTTGCTACTTCCTGGTCGCCTTTTTGGAGCCAGTGACGTAAAAAGCGTCATCAAACAGACTGGACCAGAGAGCAACTAGGGGCAGGATTGGCTGAGGACTCTCTTATCCCGCCCACATTTTACCACAGAGGCTTCTGTTGCTGTCTATCAAGTATAGCCACGCCCCCTGGCTCCACCAACTTTAACGATTTATTTAAAATTCAGTACTGATTTATTTTAAGATCGGCCACCTGATCTCTCATTTTGACCATGAAAACTAACGGGAAAAAAATCCTGAGCTGTAGAAAATCAGTCTATCAAATTTTATTTTTTCCAAAAATGAATTGGGGTCTATGGAGCAAAAGCTTTTTGGAGCCAACCCTAGCGGACGGCGTGATATTGCAAGTTTTTGACACTTCCGGGTGGGCTTCAATTCTGGAGCCAGATGCTACGTCCACTCTATATAAAGTCTATGTTCCTGCTACAGGGGCACTGCACCACCTCTGACCCCCCAGATGGGAGGGGTATGCGAAAATCAGAATTTCCCCTCAGGGGATTAATAAGGGAGATAAAGAGGCTGGTTCCTGTTACAATGATTTGAAATGTACATAGCAAGGAGTATGTTTTTTCTTTACTTCTACTACTTTGTATTTCTTTCAAAATCTCTTTTTATAGTTTGCTTCCATTTTTGTGTGAAATGCTACAAGTACTGAATCTGAACTGAAGTACTGCACATCAGTCTGTGTTAAATACTGGCAGATCTCTAACACATTGATTTATCAGACCTACTTACAGAGGAAGAGGACTTTCTACAATGTAGTACGACTTTAGAGTAATCTGCAAAATCACCAACAAGGAATTGCACTGATAAACATAGAATAAATACTAAAAAACAGCTGTTTGCTGTTTGCCGAAATCAACGTAGAATAAAATCTGAGAACACAGAAGTAGGTTTTCACTCTCAGACCTGTGACTCTGAGGGATCTTGTGATGAAACTGAATTCAAATCAATTACAGGTGTAGATAGGAAAGTAAAGTTCAAGTCTAGTTCTCCGTATACTCTCAATATATTACACTTTTAAAAAAAAAACTTATGTTAAGGGCAGATTCTATAGATGAAAAGGTGAAGTTTTAACTGATCCGTATCAACCATCTCCAGCTGATTACTTTCAATAAGGCAAGGATTTTTTTAGCGTTTCAAGTTTTCTAAAATTTTCAGTTTAAATATGCAAATTGGGTATTTAAAAAGCCATGACTTACATTCATTTTCAGAACAGAAATCAAATCATGGGATAAAGCTAAAATTTTCTTGACATTTTGTTAACATAATGAACCCAAAGATTAAGATTGCTAACTCAACATTGCTAAGATACGTATAACAAAATTCCAAGTGTTTTACAGGTAAACATTTAAACTAATATATATCACTATGGAATTTTCCTACCTGATATTTTTTAAGACAAATATTGTTTTAGTATTTTAAGTTTTCTTAAATTGTATGCAAATGAGGTACAGGTCTATTACCTCGTTAAATGTGCACTATTTGCAATAATGGCAGCCAGACAAAGCACAGAAAAAATACACATCTAAATGTGCATTTTGGATGTCTACTTTTCAAAAATAAAAAACAAAAACAATATGTTAGGGAAGCAAAATAGCCCAAAATCTTAGGACACTTATGTTAAAGTAGTACATATAAATAACTATCGCATGACGTAAATCACCTTCAATTGGATCTGACTCAATTTAAGTCTTTAAACAAGAATCAGACTTCATATGTTGGTATTACATAAAGCTGTTTGTAAATAATGTTACAAAACACATTCACTGATTAATGTGAACAGGAAAAGACTGGATGGCTGTGATAAGCTGTATTAACTCCCACAGCGCAGGTGGTCCGGCCAAAGATACCCAAGTCGCGTCCGGCTCCTCTCGGAAAGATTACCAAGAGTTCGGCAACAAACAAATGAAAAACCAAAACAAAGTGGACTGTTATCAATGCTGGGGGATGATTGCAGTGGATTAAAACCGCGGTTCTCATTATGCGCTCGACAACAAGCTGCTGGGCAGAGTGGCTACCTCGGAATTGAGTCAGAGAGCGACCAAGGGAGAGATTATTGTGGATTAATGCAATAAAGGTCATTGCTGGATGTTAGAGGGATCAGGGGAGGATCAGGGCAAAGGCCGGACAGCGAGCATTACATCATCTGGTTCTTCCTCTGGCCTCATTGACCAGACTTTGCAACTATACCTCTCAAGTTAGGAGAAGCACTTCACTTTGATTATATTTACATCCCTATAGAAGCAATTACTCTCCCCTGCATGTCCGCACAAAGGAGCAACACTAAAAGAGTAAACCAGAATTTTAGCCACTTATCCGTTAAGCACACTGGCACAGCTATCACCTCTCTGTGATCCAATCTGTGGAGTGGCGTCCACAGATGTGTGTTTAGTTATTAGGTCTGTGTTTAGAGTGAGAACAGGTTCACTTTTGTTAATTGGTACTATAAGCCCTTGCGCCCCATCTGTCAGTCCGATTGAAGCTATGCCCAGTTTGTCGTGCACCAACATCTGTCTGACCGCTCTGCCCCAAATATGAGGGTGCACTGTGTCCCCGTCCGCATCCCTAAATTCCACCCAGGTATTTAATCTCTGCTGTGCTGGCTGCGGATCAGTTTAACACAGCGTTTAAAGATAAATGTCAACCACAGGTCAGGAGTTGAAAAGAAATTTGTGCAAGTTCAGGAGCCAGTTTGAGACATTTTTGTCCAAACTTCCTCTCAAATCAACTGCAGACATAAACTAGCGATGCTAACTAGGAGCTCTTCCTGTGATTCTTATAAGGCCCATGCAAATGTTTTGATTTTATAATGCTCTTTAATACCCTTAAGCTCTTCCCTATGTTTGGGTTTCCATTACTCGCACTTCCAAATGTCCAAATGGCTCTTAAAAAGGCTCCATTTTGCGAAATGCACATCTTCTTTCCCCTCTTTTTGGGGACTTAATACCTACAAATCGGTTATGCATAAGCAATGATGTCATCATTCTGATACTTTATGAGCAGCAGTCTTTTCAAATCAGCAGTCTCTCTATTTTTGGTCGCACAATCTCTTTATCCTAATGTCCTTCCAAAGCCAGCACAGAGAAGTTACTCAATCCTCCACAAATTTACCAATAGCAGCAACAGAGTAGTATCTCTGGAGGTTTTTGGTCCCCAAATCCCTGCTTTGGAACATGAAATCCATAGATCATTACGATGATTTGTTATACAATCGGCAAGTTGCATATTATTATTATGCAAGACGTCATATGGAGAATGCGTCCCACATTTGACAGTTGGCACGCAAGCGGCAGACCTTTTTCATGGCAGACTTGACATAGTAGGAAAATCTCAGGTCAGACAGAAGAGAAATCAATGCAAACTAATGACAAAACACACCAGGCGTGCTCCGGCTTCCTTTCAGATGCAGCACAGAAACAATTTTGCTCTTCAAAAAAATACTCTGGCAACATTTACAGATATTTGGATTCTTTATTTTGTTATTTGCCAATAAAAGGCAGATTCCCATTATTAGGATTAAACTTGCTGGATTTCATTCAAAAATGTGAACCTGCAAATTACACATTACAACAAGCCCACAATAAATATTGTATACGCTCATACACACAGTAGTAGCATAACTGTGAAGTCTTGATAACTTTATATCTTACTTGTATTGTAACATTACTGCAATGACTAGAATGATGCAATACTGTCAGAACAATTAATATGTTAGAAATATGTTCCGATACAAACACTTCTGAAAATTAAATTCAACAAGCCAATCCAAAATGACTTCTTGTACATTCAATACACATCAGCAACCAAAATAATACACTTTCTTTTGTTTACAGACTTTTGTCTTTACTTTAAAAAAAGTCGTTGCACCATGGTCAGTCTTTGCATAGCTATAAAATTCTCTCTGAGAACAGCTTGATATTGCTTCATGTTTCTTCACAGCACTTAATTACAGTTTTAAATGTATTACACGTTTGTTCTGAATATGCATAAGTTGATTTGTCAAAGAGCTTCAGAGAAAGACAACATCAGTATTAATGCATGTTTGCAAAGATGCAAATAAACTTGATTGATTGGCTTCGTTGATGGCCGTCACTGGCGGGACATCATTCCGACAAATTCTGCAAAAGAGAGGAAGAGTTTAATGAGCTTAATGACAATTTTCACAAATTGATGTAACTTAGTTGCACTATTACTGTGCTGCTGTGTGAGGCTGTTATTGATGTTAATGTCACTGCAGCTGACAGACATTTCATACCTTCGAAGTCTACAGTTCCGTCTCCGTTGTCATCTGCTTCTTTAACTATGGCATCGATCTCTCTTCGGCTCATGTGCTCTCCCATTAACTTTATCATGGCTGACCGCAGTTCCTCTGTTGTGATCACTCCATCTCCGTCCACGTCAAACTAAGCACAGAAAAAAGAGAAGAATAACAAAATAAGCTCAAACATTTACCTATCTTTGTGGCACCACGATGAGTATAATGGGGAAAGCAATCTGATCATGATGAGATCAGATGGTTGCTCCTGGAAAGCGTTTCACTCTCACCTCCTTAAAGGCATCTTTGAGCTCCTTCACGCCAATCATCCCAGCTGTCTCGGCCAAAAGCTTCGGGGCCATCAGGTCTACAAAGTCCTCAAAGTCGACTCTGCCACCGACTAGTAAGAAAAAAGATGCAGGAATTGAGAGACAGAGTTAATTAGTGCTGCATTATTGGAAACCTTATGTGCATTTTAAGGGTTTAGCAACTGTGTGTAGCATGAGTTCAATCAAATCTAATTGTGGAACTCTGAAGCAAATCAGCCTTTTCATATATTTTGTTGAGTGTGGACTCACGGTTCATGTTGATGTTCTGGCCCAGCTCGATCAGCTCCATCTCAGTGGGCATGTAGCCCATCGTCCTCATCAGGTTCCCCAGGTCCTTACAGGTGATCAGCCCATCCTTGTCTTTATCAAACTCGTTGAAAGCGTCACGGAGTTCTGCAGAAGTGTACGGAGCAATAACTTTTAAACGTGTGTTCAGAGGACAAGTGACCACAGAAACGCTGAGGTTTTACTGCATTCTATCATGAAAACATGCGAAAACACAAAGATGCAGATGATGAAAATTCAACTTACCATCAATCTCGTCATCAGCCAGCTCTCTGGACTGCACAAAGAGAAGAAACAATCGCTTAGGCTCAGTGTAACATGGACATTCACAACCAACAGCTGAAAAACCCCAAACACACACAGGAAGAAAATCAACCTTTTGCCACACAATTAACATAAAGGATGTTTATTTTTACAGCTCAGTGTAGAATATTTCTAGAGAAATTAATGGCGCTGTAACAAAGAGATTAACCTTTGGGATTTTCAGATATCCTGGATTTAAGTGTAGCTTATGAGCTTCATATGTTCCAGCACCATCACCGAGGTGTGATCGCACAGATTGTCTCTGACTGTCTCTGTATCTGTCTCATTCGACCCCGTTACCTTTGGGGTTTTAATCCTATCAGGCTTTTGAAGCAGTTTGCAAACATCAGCACAAAGATGTGAAGAAAAAGAAATGTCAGGTACTTCTGCTGCTTCTACTTACGATGTTCTTCCCTCCACGCAGGAAAATGCAGGCAGCTCCGTAGTTCATTTCTGCAAGAGGAAATACAGAATGTGATGTGATTAATAAGAGATAAAGAATCAAAACAGTCTTCTATGTGCCCTCTGACAAACTGAACACTGCATCTGGTGTGTGATATGCTCTTGTTTTTTGAATGAATGGTTCATTTCAGTTACAAAATTACAGTAGAATACTTTCATTTTGTGCGTTTAGTTAACAAAAATGTGTATCTATATTACACATTCTTACAGGAATTTTTTGTCTCTCTCTTTCCTCCTCTCTCTTTTTTGACATTTTGAAAACTAATTCCAAACTTACAGAAGCTGAATAAGAATTTGGATTATCGAACAGAAAAATTCCGTGAGGACACTAAAAAAACTGCTAAAACACTATTTTGTTCAGTTAACCTCGCTGTGCAGTTTCACAAAACATGCTGTCTACGTAATATTCTAAAAACAAAGTCAGAAGGAAATGTGGCTTTTTGCACCCACCTTCGTTGGGTGATGTTTTGTCGTTTGCCAAGCGCATAACAGACAAGCCCAGCTGTTGATCCGAACAGAGCACAAAGCTCTCTGCCGTCTGTTTCCTAATCTTCTTCTAAGTGTCAGCCTTGTCTCTCTTCAGCCTCGAAGCTTTGCCTCTAAGCGAGCAGCGACCCTGTCTGCTCTGCCTGCAGGGATGCTGAGAGGTTGTATGAGAGGAGGTGTGGCTGCATCCAGGGTTGTAGGCTGTTGGGGAGGAGTCAATGCCGTTACCGGAGGATCATCTATGAGCTCAAGAGATGACGCCCTGGCTTCCATCGGAGCGCTGACATCACCCACAGTTGACAGAAGAAACACGATGCCCTCAGTTTAACAGGTTAGAGGGTACAGTTGCTTGTTTGCGGCTTCTTTTGCTTACAGTGAATTAATTACAGTCTACTTCTCCTGTTCACTCGAGTTTTACACAACAGAGAGTCTGCCGCTCTAAATGAGTCTTTTAATGACATTATCAAAGAACTAGGGCTGCTAAGAATATCTATTTTTAATCTTTTGATTTTGTAATTAATCATTTAGTGTCTTGTCAGAAAAGAGAGAAAATACTCATCACAAGTCGCATCACAAGGGACCCAAAGTGACATCTACTAATTCCTCGTCATTTCAACTCTGGGACAAAAACTATTAGCATTTTTAAAGCAGGGGAATACAGCAAATGTTTGTTCTTAAGATGCAGGGGCCAGGACAAATTTAAATGAATTAAATGCTTATCAAAAAAGTAGTTTAATTTTGTGAAACTGAATAATTACTTTATTCACTTCTTATGAAACTGTGTAAAAATCTGAGGCGACCAATGCAGAAGAAACATATGCCAAGATTTTACAAAGACAAACATTTCAGAAAAGTCTTTCTACAGGCTTGAGTGACAAGTATTCAGTGTGACCTCCTTTTTCCCTTGTCTTGACTTTTGGGGGGATAATATTGGATTTTCTGCACCAATCCTCTTGTGTACACCAGATATAATTCATGTCAAAATGTTAAAAGTTTCTAATTGATTGGTTGGGCTACTATCTGCATTGATGGATAAACAATGCTGGAAACTACAGACGAATTTTGATCCATCATGCCAAAGCATCTGATTGGTGACAGGTTTATTTTACTAATCCAGTGAAATCATATTTGAGAAAAAAGAAGAGCTGACATGAATATTAAGAGGTTGCATGGAATCCTCTGTCGTAATGTACTAAAAAGGGCTGAAAAAAAACGTAAAAACTGTTTCACCACGGGAGTGCAAGATGCGCTAAGTCTTCTGATTTTTTGCTGTTGTTGTTTAGAATACTGCGCACGCATTTCCTGTATTGGTGCATTTTAATAAAAGCACGGAGAAATACATACAGCTACAAAAGTTTGGGGTCACCCAGGCAATTTCATGTTTTTCATGAAAGCTCACACTTTTATTCATGTGCTAATGTTATCGCACAAGGGTTTTCTAATCATCAGTTAGCCTTTCAACACCGTTAGCTAACACAATGTAGCATTAGAACACAGGAGTGGTGGTTGCTGGAAACGCTTTTCTGTACTCCTATGTAGATATTCCAGCTAGAATAGTCATTTAACACATCAACAATGTCTAGACTGTATTTATGATTAATTTAATGTTATTTTCATTGAAAAAAATTCATTTCATTCAAAAATAAGGACATTTCTAAGCAACCCCAAGCTTTTTAACGATAATGTATGTATGCTCAGGCACAGCCTCACTAAGACAGCAAACCTAATGGTGACGTAAGACTTTTCCAGAACACTGTTTGTTATTAATCTTAAACCCCAAACTGGTCTGTCGTGCAGGTTGTTATTCCATTGAAGAGTTGGAGATTTGAAGATTATCTGTTACATTTTGTCTGGTTTGTTGTTTTTTTTCTTGTCATTTTCATTTGCTTTTTTCTACCTTTTATTGCTCACCTACCAACTTTAGGGCAATATAACCATGGTCAAAATTAGCCACAATCATCTAATAAAAAACAGATTATATGCTGGTTGACTTTATTTCTTCTTAGAACTTCTTCTAGTGAATCGTAAACAGGTCTTTCGACAAAACTGCAATCATCAAAAGTGTGTTTACATCCAAAGGCATTGTAGATCAAGAAGTGAACTTAGACGGACAAAGTTACAGATTTATTGTAGATGATTTTATGTCTTTGCTTCTACACTGTCGATTAAATGTGCACTGACAAATAAAACTGGCTACTATCATAGGCTTCCCTTTTTCTGCTCGTAAACATACAGAGATGAGACAAAAAAAGAACAATGGCTTATTTGAATCCTCTGCTGGTTGTTTTAGCCCCACTTTGACACGAGAGTAAAACAGATTATTGAAGAGCTTCCAGCTAACATCCAATTGTGTGATAATCTCTGAAAGAATTGGTTACATTCCCATGAAAAAAGCATTATGTGTTGCATTAAATACCCCAATGTCTGGGGTTAATACCTCGGGGTCAATCTTCACTTCCTTCAGCAATTGTTGTGAACTGACTGAGCTGAACTGCTGAAGCTCTGGGTCATGATGTGTGTCCTCTGCTCTGAACTTTTCCCCTCTCCGTGTTTTGCTGTTATGTAAATTCATCAAAAATCTGTTTGCATAAGAAGCATAATCCGCTGGGTGATGCAGCGGGAACTAATAAAGATTTATTATTTTTTTCCTCCCTTGCAGCGGCAGCCAGCTGAGAGGTTATGAAAGGGTAGATGCACGGGATGTGAAAAGATGTCTGTAGAGTGGAGGGCAGGAGGACTGTGGGTGAGGAGAGCATGAATGAAAACTGAGGCGAAGGGGAGGGAGGGCTGCTTGAGTAAAAGGTTACGGGTGTGTGTTATATACAGTATTTTTGGAATGAGAGAAATTAGGAGATTTTTTTTAAAATATGTATGTCGATTCATACCAAGATTGAAGTGCTACCAAAAAAAAACAAAGCCTAGCTACACTGCAAAAAAAATGTAAAAGAACAAATTTCTGTTTTTATTTGTTTTGATGTTATTATTTAGTTTTCAGTATTTTTTCTATATAGTCAATGTGTAAATTAATATGTTTTTCAGTGATTTTACTAAACGCTATTTGTAATTTTAACAAAACACAGAACATTTCTAAAAAAAAAGTTATTTTGTTTATATTTTTTCTTTTAAACTTCCGTAAATATCAATGAAATAATATTTTGCTGATTTATATACAGTAAAAAAAACATGTAAATGCATGGTCACACATGTAGATAAAACTTTTTTTGGTGATTTTTCAAGTTCTTATCTGTAATTCAACAAAACATGAAAAGTACATTGCTAAAGGAATTACAGTTAAAAAGAGTTTTAAAAATGCATTTTTTTTATGCACCATTTTTTTTATCACAACTTGAGGCCACAAGAGTGATCCATCAGCCCTGCAAAACGCAACACTTCTTTGAACTTAAGCCTAAATACACTCAACAAAAATGTAAACGCAACACTTTTGCTTTTGCTCCCATTTTTTATGAGATGAACTCAAAGATCTAAAACTTTTTCCACGTACACAATATCACCATTTCTCTCAAATATTGTTCACAGATCTGTCTAAATCTGTGATAGTGAGCACTTCTCCTTTGCTGAGATAATCCATCCCACCTCACAGGTGTGCCATATCAAGATGCTGATTAGACACCATGATTAGTGCACAGGTGTGCCTTAGACTGCCCGTATGTCTGTGTGAGTAGAGATACTCTGCTATCAGATCAGCACAACAGAAAGAAAACTTAGATGAAAACAAACCGAAATAAGTTGCAGAAGAAGATCTATGGCATAAATTACTTTGCCACTTAAAACGGCTAATCTCAGCTGTAATTTACAACAAGTAATAAACTTGCTGTCTGGATTTTAAAATAACAAGTTTTCCAATATATCTGGCTATCTAATGCTGGTGGATGATGTCTATGTCATTCCGACACTTCAAAGTTTCCTATCGCTCAAGGTGTGACTAATATATAATGAGAATAATGCTGCAGTTAAATTCTATTTATGTTGGTTTAATTAAATTCAAGCCAATTAAAGCTTTTAATTGCATGTACATCGGTCAATGTATACAACATGGTCACAATGTGACTTACATAACCCAGATTCTACCAGTCAAACCTCATGTAGCGTCTTTATATCCCACAAAGGATTACATAATAGTCTGTCATCCCAAACACTGGGCTCTCTTTAAATGGAAGCATCGCTGATCTGACAATTGCGTGCCAAGGGTGGACACTGACAGTAATCGCTCCATATGATAATAGTATTAAGGAGGGCTTACATAACCTTTATTTAGATCAAGTTATTTTTCATTCAAGAGATTCAGCAGCTCTGGAACTGAAAAGGCTTACACATCTTGCTTTGCATCAACTTGCATGAAGCGTGTCAATTATTAGAGCATAGCAATGGAAAAATAAATGTACTGGAGATGTTTTGCTATACTGTTGATATCTTGAAATATCTCTATTTGTATTACACCCTTGTAGCCAGTGTTTCAAATCAATGAGCATGATTCAGTGTATGATTTATGGCAATACTAGACTTTGATGTGATTAAGTAAAAAACTATTTATCTATGTTTGTGACCACTAAACAGTATAGGCGCCTATCAGACAGTTGAAAATATTCTGTCTGTTCCCTACAGGACATTTAGTCCAGTGGTTCATACTGCAGGACAGATGTTGAGTGAAATAACTAAGAGATTTGGATTAGAATTAAAAGCCAAACTGTGATGACACATTTCCTCTAATTTTCATAATGATTCTGATGATGATGTACAAATTCTCCCAAAAAAAGGATTGCCATTATGAGTGTTAGCGGCAAATATTAAATATATTTACACAGTTGCACAACTTAAGTCCTGATTCAAGGTATTTCTACTCTGTTTTATTACTTCCACATAAAATGTGCACTTCATGAGGAAACAGCTTCATTTTTCTTCATTTTGTCTAATTTGCAGACCAATAAATACAGTAGTAAAAAGTAATTAAGTGCATTTATTCAAGTACTGTTTGAGGGACTTCAGTTTAATTTGATTATTTCTGTTTTATGCTATTTTATACTTCCTCTCCTTCACATTTTAGAGGGAAATATTGTAAGTTCTACTCCAGTCCTGTTGAATTGTCACCTTGTGCCTAAATAAAAGGTATTTCTGCCATAAATTAACGAAGAAATTGCACAAATTGGCAGAAAAAAAATCACAGGAATACCGGCAATAACGTGCCTGACACTCAAACTATTCTTTTCGTTACTTATTTCAAATGCATTTTTTAACAATATCTTAGCAGTGAAGTATTTTTACATCAATGTATTACTTCTTTCAGACAGAATTCAGGAAATATGTTGTTGCACTGTCTCATACGGTATTTTGTTCATCTTTATCAGTGTGTACACTGGGGCTAAAAAACTAAGTTGAACTGAATTGTGAGAAATTCATAAACATGCATAAACTTTGCCCTCACATCCTGCCCCTCTTTGTCCTTGCTGGGTTGTTCAAGTGTCCTCTATTTGATCAGATCAAATTTGACAATAAGACCAGCAGAGATATTAAACTTGTTTTTGAGAGTGTCCTTTCAGAATTTAAATTAAATGTAACTTCACAGAGGAATGGTGACTCATGCCTTTTCTTTTGTTGCTTTGAGTACAGCATTGATATCCTGCTTCACTTGTCTTGCTGTTTTCACATTTGCCATGACGTGTCTCAATAAACATGAGATTTGTCGTGATGTGTGTTAAATTAACACTTAGACTCTTTGTTTAACCTTTAGTTTAAGTATATAAAGAAATATTTGCACATACACTACCATTTAAAAGTTTGGGGTCAATTAGAAATGTCCTTATTTTTTAAATAAAAGCATTTTTTTAATGAAGATAACATTAATCAGAAATACAGTCTAGACATTGTTAATACGGTACATGACTATTTTACCTGGAAACGCCTGATTTTTAATGGAATATCTCCATAGGGGTACAGAGGAATATTTCCAGCAACCATCACTCCTGTGTTCTAATGCTACATTGTGTTAGCTAATGGTGTTGAAAGGCTCATTGATGATTAGAAAACCCTTGTGCAGTTATGTTAGCACTTGAATAAAAGTGTGAGTTTTCATAGAAAACATGAAATTGTCTGGGTGACCCCAAACTTTTGAACGGTAGCGCATATTATTACTGAACATGAAGACCACAAGGAAGGAGCGTGTACTTAATATATAGACCTCTATGCCCACTAGTTTTTGTGGTTGTGCAAATGAGTTTATTTCACCATTTTGATGTATCAAAATAGCAAAAAGCTGAACATTGGCTTGGTACTTGTTACTCATTCAATTCTAATGTTAGAGGTCTCAACAATGGGTGAAATGCTGAACAAAGACTACATTTTTAGAAGGAAATCCGGAGCCACGGCCACCCTAATGTGATCTATAATGCACCTAAAGTATTCATGGACAAGTGAAAGCACCATTAAATGACAGTAACAGCTGTGTGTATAACTGGTGCTTGTTCATAACCTTCACATACAATGCAAAAGAAACAGTTTATATCTTTAGTTGACAGAAGCACACACCCACACTTGTAAGCATTAAAAGTAGCTGAAGGCTAGTGTGTTGCTTCCACCTGTTTGTAGGAGTCTTTTCTCTGAGTCTAGTGAGTACCTGCAGCATTAAACAACGGCAGGATCCATATGAATGTCTCCAGTGTGCATTTACGCTTAACAAAAGACAGCAGTAACATTATCAGATGCTCATAATTATAAATTATGCTAGACATGCAGACACAATTGGCCCGGATCTAACAGTCAATTTATGAGCCACAGTTAACTTTGTTACACAGTTGAACCCTGAGCAGCATCACTGTTGAATAATATTTTAACATAAAGGTCTGATCATTGCAGTAGAGCGAAATATTTCTCTGTCACATTAAGATTTTTCTACCACATAGAAGGATATTTGTGCGTCTGGATGCATTACAGAACATGAACTCTACCACCAAAATCCAGCAACAGGTCGTCAAAAAATAACACATTTTGTACAACAGTTGGCTGTAGTTTAATAAACTGTCAACACATGTAGACAGAAGTTTCATATTGATCATATATAAAGTGGATGTTTTGCCTTTAGTTGAATTTCCCCTCTCAAATGCACTGCAGCATGTCTTCTCCTTGACTCTTCTGAACAGTGGTCACCATAGTAACTGAAATGTTAACTGTACCTGTATCAGTCAATGCACACCAGATAATTAGCAACATTAACTGCAAAATAACAAACTAAAACATATTATAATGCCATCTGTTTACTCTAATACTGCCCTAATTTTTAACTACCCTCTATACTACAACAGCATGATTGAATTCCTGAATTTCAGTAAAGAGAAGTTTCTGGAGTCGCCCCTGCTAATCGTCGAAAATTGTTGCTAGCTCACTCGTTGGCGATAAAACTACATTATGTCTGGTGATATCTCATTTTAAATACAGGCGTCATCTTGTCATTTACAGTAGCTGTAATATCGTGCATTTCTAAGTTGAATCTCACCAGTATATTGCTGTTTTGGAGATTCTGCTCCACAGGGGGACGGTGTTTCTGCTCCCGCTCCTGCTGCCAGAGCGTCGAAGAAGAGCTGTTCCGTTTTCCTTTCGGCTCCCGCCCCGCTCCGCCATCATGAAGTCCTGAACAAAAACGGATGAGAGTCGAGCAAAATGGGGATAACACGAACTGGAGATGAAATCCGCCTACTGCATTAACGTAATGACAGTGCAAAGCGGAGAAGGGAGCGGAGCCGCGGATTTTCATGAATCAGTTTCCCAGTGAAAACCTCCCGGGCAGCTCCTGGCGTTACGTTATTTCGTTAGCGGCGTTGCTAACAGCAGCCAGAGCTAGCCCCTGATTTTCTCTGGAAAGGCTGGCTAGCTTAGCTGGCAGGCGTCAGTCAGCTAGCTGTCACTTTAACTGACTGCCACTTAACTCATGTCAAGTCGTACAGACGTGCTTGCTGTCCAATTGACTGGGAGCTTCAGGATGGCGAGGAGTTTAAGCAAAAGCATCGACAGGCAGAATGTGGTTTGTTCGTGTTGAATAGACACGAGTGCCGAGGAAAGGGGAGTGAGACCAATATTTTCCAGCCAGGCCGGTGAGCTAGCTCTTGAGCTAGCTACAGTGGATCCCAAAAGCCACGGTAAGACATGTTATAAATCATTCAACGTGGAAATGCAGCCAAATGCGCATCTCTGCCTCTGTTCGCAGGGAAGAGGCCAGCTAGCATCATTAGCTGCCTGATTTTTTCACATCCTGGAGACGTTGACATTGACATGGAAGCTTGTTGTTGGCCTGCACCCTGAACACCCCGTCAGGCAGGAGTTGTTGTCTAGCTACTGTTGAATACATTTCTTTGGTGGGCAAAGATAGCCTAATTGACCAGTCAAGTGCAAAAGCCATCAAGCCTGCTCAGCTGAGATGCACACTAAGCACGACACTGATGGTAATTACTTCTCTGTCTGATCAACGAAGGACAATATGCTTTTTGTTTTCTGCAATATGTCCAGGGTCCTCCCAAGATTATGATTTACATGTAGGTTTAAAAAAAATGATGTTGGATGGAACCACATAATTGCAGCATTAGTTGTCTCCTCCTTTCTTTTTTGTCTCTGGTGTAAGTGTGACATAGATGGGTTCTTAAAAAATACATCAAGAGCTTGCTTTTGGCTTTGTTGCAATATTTAAAGAACTTCTCATTTCCAAAGAGAACCGATTGCTTCCTCTTTGGCAGGAGCAAAATGGCCATGAAAGAAACGTTTCAAATGATGCATGTTCATGTTTGCAAAAACTGGGCTCACATGCTAGTTGTTGTTGTCCATTTTAACCCTTTAACAAAATCCTAATAATGCATGGTTTATTTGGGATGTTTTGCTCGACAGAAGACAGCACATCACACAAATGAGCAGCTCCTGTCTGCACTGCAGCTGCACGGAAACATTCACTTTGCACCTCTGGGAGATTGAAATGGTAGCCTTGGGTACACAAACATCACAAATGATCTGAATGTGTCATACATAGAGAACCAGTGTGTTTATTTACCGTTTGCAAAAAGGTATTTTCTGCAGCTGTACTCCCCCGAAATAAAATATGACTGTAAGTATAATGATATGCTTTTATGTAGGCCTTCTGTAGTAGCACACATCTAGTATTTTAATCACGGTGCAGTAAATAAATAATTTATATTAGTTTGATCCTTAACTAATTATAAAAAATGGCAACCTTTTTAGGAGCTAAATGCAGTAAACAAGCACATTTGAACGCCCATGAGGTATGATGGCGTTTAAAAAAATTTTTTGGTTGATTTTTTTTAAATTGACAGACACCATGTTTGATGAATCACACAGTTGTCTCACAGTGTGTGGTGTCATATTACCAAACCTCATAGGGCATAATAGAACACAGATTCAATCAATGCGAGTCTTAAGAGCTACATGTTTGACTACAGTCCTCAGTACACCTGTAATGAACACCACTCCTTTATGCTGCTTTACTATTTTTGCTTAGGAAGCCTTTGATGAGCTTTTCAGAGAGCAGCCACACTCTGTTGTGGTTTGGGGTTTGCTTGCTTTGAGCACACAGGTAAATCTTGTGGTCAAACTGTTCATGCGAAGTAGGGCAATCATAGGCCTGCTAAACTGCCTGGCAGTTCAATTTCATTTGCTGCTTTACAAAGACTCCCTTTTTTAAACTGAAACTACACTGTAAAATGCACCCTTAATGCTGTAAAATTCACTTTTTGCTACATATGTTTAACACAGTCCACAAAGTAAGAAGAAAAACAATGATCTAAGATATCCGTATGATGTACGGGTTGATTGATTGTGGGCCTGGTCCAATCCAATATTCTGCATTTTATCGATTATTGATATCATTTATCTAAAAAACTGATTCCCAATTAGAAAAAAATGTAACAATGTACTGCTAATGCTGCGATGTAGTTGTCTCTCTTTATCTGAAGCTACCAATCTGTGGTCTTGAGCAGTTTCCCTCCCACAGCACTATCCGATTGATTACACATCGCAAGTAATAACCTCACAGCACTGAAGGATAAATGTTGATAAGTTCTCTTTTTGTTACAGCATGTGTAAAACATTAGTAACCTAAGGAATTGAATTTAATGAAGTTTTGTGATAACTTTCTGATATTCAAGAATTTCACATTAAGATTTAAATTTTTGCTCCAATTGTACATCGATTCCAGATAAAGGTTATCAACTAATTGCTTACTGATGGTCAGTATCAGCCCTTAAAAACAGCTGACGTGTTGGTATCAAAAAATTACTCCCAGCCAATATCGTGTAATCACATTTTTAAAATTCCAATTTCAGTATTCTGTGCCACATGCCCATTTGTTGGCCACTGTCTTACCTTTAACTCGTATATTTCAAGTGAGCAGAACAACATATTCTCTTAGCATAAACACTGCATTATAAATATGGACATGGACAAATCAGACCAACCCCGATTCAACATCTTAACGTTTTACTGCTTGCAAGAAATCCTGATTGTCTAGTCTGACTTTCCTGTGTTTTGTTCACTGGTCTCTTCAGTGAGCTGCTGCTAAATGGTGGTGGTCGTGTCGTCAAGTGTGCGGGCTGGTGAAGGACCTCTGTATGAGCAGTCAAAATCATTGTAGGAGAGGAATGATTTGTTTGGCTAAAAATACAAAGCATTTGCATGGACTTTTTTGAATCATACTTTCATGAGTCAGAGAGATAAAAGAGACCATTACAAAAGGAATTGCTGGAGGAAAAAGATGCTGCATCTGCCATTTTATGATATTTGGATTGCATAGAAAAGATTGTTTGATCCCGAAAGGAAGGTATTTTTTTCCTTTTAAGTTCACAGCTGGATCTACAGAAGAAAGAGCTGTGTATACTGTATCCTGTGAAATTTGGGGTAATTAGCTATTCTTGAATATTGCAATGTTAAATGTGAAAATGAGAAATGCAGCAATGGTGAGTTCTGCCAGTATTATTCTGCCCTATATTTCTGGTAGGGAGACAGATGGATGGTGATGGATGAATGAATGGGTGGGTGGCTTGATGGTCATTTTGAAGCTGATGGGCACTTTGATATTTTCCGTCCATATGAGCCAACGCAGATTGGTGTTTTATTTGACACTTTAAATGCAGTCGTAGCGCAGGATACGCTTTTTCCACATGAACCAAAGTGACTCGATTTTGTGAAGTGGAACGACAAATGCTGAATGGATCCGCAGACTGGGGTGTTGGTCATTGGTGGGATTCGTGGAGCTAACAGTAATGCAGTGGTGTGTATTTTTTAATAACACATTGGGTGGTCTATGTAATTGAGAGACACAGGGATGTAGTGCAAATATTTCCTCAAGAAATAGAAATGTCTAATTGATTTTGGTGCACATTTTTTTTGCACTTTAGACTCTGATTATTTTTTAGTTGAGCACAATGCTTTTTTTATTTACTTCTTCTGGATGACAGATCCAAGTGTGTCGATTATACAGCATGCGACAGACTAGACCATATTTCCAAGGCAACTCGTGTTTCCAACACAAATGTCGGTAATCCTTCCAAATAGCAGACGCTCACCCAGTGTGTCTCTTCCATGCTCACCAGGCGCTGGCCATGCCGTCGAGTGTGCGGGCCGGGAGCCTGAAGGACCCGGAGGTGGCTGAGCTGTTCTCCAGGGAGGATCCCGAGAAGCTCTTCACGGACCTGAGGGAGATAGGTCATGGAAGCTTCGGAGCAGTCTACTTCGTAAGTCGTTTTCCTCGGTGTTTGGGTCAGTAATAGTGAAGGGATGTTAGTGCAGCAGAGTGCGTAGCTTGAATGCACACGTTAGAGCTCTTAAGGGTTGTTTTTTGGTCAGTATATGTGATTGCCTATAGCTTAAATAGGCGATATGTGTCTAAATGTTGATTGCAAATGTAATGGCTGTAGACCAATAGATTGGTTCCCTATATGCCTCGCGTTCAGGGAACTATTTAATAGGGAACTGTATTCATGAGGGCACAACATGAGGCACTGGAGATGGTGGTAACATAACTTCTGTTCATTAAATTTCATGTGAACAAGCATCTACAGCTCAGGTTTTCATTTTGTAGAAGCAAAGTAACATGATACCAACACAGTTTGCATTTCTGTCTGCTTTCATGCCTCAATTATAGATTGAACAAGTGAATAAACGCACACTTTATCTCCTAATATATTCTTTTGATCCTGTCCTTCACATCGATGCCCACTCCTGCCTGCTGTAATTAGTGGTTTGTGTGAAGCTAAACTCAAACTGTGTTATTGTTCCACATAAAACTATTACTGTTTACCTTTTCAGTGAATATGCGTCTTTCTTCTCTTTTATTTAAATGATGTTTTCTGGTGTAGTTGTGTAGCTCTAAGGAATAACTGTCTGTTGCCAGTAAAGATGAATTTAAATACTGAATTATATGTGTCTTAGCTATGTCAGCTGGACTAATTATGTGGATCAGCTACTCATTTAAAACCTTGAATTTGTGCTGCATGCATTTTAGGTGGGTTATTATACCTAAATTAAAATAAGGCACTGAATTCATGGTAAAGAAATTATTAGGTTTAGTCCGTAGCTTTAACAGGTTTCTGTTATAAATGTATCTGTAAAATGTGAATATATGGGATCAGTAATGAGAATTTACTGGGCACAAAATTTGTTGTCGTATATTGGATTTTGGAAGTCTTGCTTGTTTTTTAGTCGCATACACTGTCACACTCTCCTGGCATGCCGATAAAGGTGGTAATTTGTTTTTTTTATCTGTTTTTTTATGGTAAGAAATATAAGAATTGTGTTAAATTGATTCCTGTTTCTGTTCTTCTTATAAAGGTTGGTGATAATTGTTGAAATACATCTGGAAACTGACAAAAAAATGCATTACTTTATCAATACATATGTAAACAGTGTAATACAAATGAAAATCAATATCTTGTGTAGCGCCATGTCGTGTGGCCTTTTTTTGTCTCTCGTCAGACAAACTCATCTTGTGTTTTGCTCCCTTAAGATGGGGGTTTGTCACTGTTTTGGCATTGTGTAGGTGAAAAAATAAACTCTTTGAGAATATAACTATCCTTGAAAATAATTATGCTCTGGCAACATCGCACCGGTATACAAATCTTTCAGGAAGTGACTACGCTTTCACTGTACTCAGTGAATGTCTACAGCAGACATGAGGGGAGCACGAAAGCTTCATAAAAATGGACCAGTCTTCTGCTTATGTTTTATACATTAGGTGTGCATGTCCCTTTCGCACAGAAATAGATCATAAAGTGTCTGGGTTTTTTTTTACAATTAAGCTACGGGTGAGCACTGAATGACAGCTTTTTATAAAACAAAGCTTCCTCTTTGCGGTCTTGATGACGCTGTCAGCTTTTGTTTTTACTTCATCCGTTACAATGTCTACTGTAGTGTGTAGATGTTAGCTTTCCATATTACACAAACTGTGAAAAACTTGAAGTCTCACAGTGCTCTTCTGGGACTATAAACTTGAGTCACAGCAATCCCTAAACAACAACTCAACAATATGCTGTGGGTGTAGCTAGTAAAAAGATAAATTCTAACTTTCTGCAGCACATCCGCTCCGTTAAAAGTATCTTCAGTGTAGCCAAAGTGTGAGTAGTTGCAGCCCTAATAGTAAGAATTAGCAACCCAAGCCCCATCAGATAGTAGCTACTGGTAATGTTTTCATCGTGTAATCCAAAAATCTTTCCACTAAATGTGCAAAAAAACATAAATATAATGAACAGGCTAGATTTTCACATCTTTTAGTTAGAGGTATTATCATGTATGTTGTTCCTGTGATGATTCTAGCTTGGGTCAGAGTGGTTGATGCTCAGAAAATGTGAGCACAGCAAAGGAAAATAGCTCACAGTCGATGTTACGCATGATACTGCGGGTCAGAAACGGTGTTTGTTAGAAAGCACAGAAGATAAATATGGTTGCACTTTGAATAAGAGCACAAGGTGGATAACCTGTCAGCTGGAGATGGAAGGTGACAGGAGAGAAGGAAAAACTAAAAACATGGTGTGAGTCAGGGACAAAGAACAACTTTCCCGTGGTGGATGAAAAGCCCTGTTTAATGAAGGGTGAAAAAGAGCCAGTCATGGATGAAGGGATGGACAGGAGAGGGCAGAAGAGAAGAGAAGAGGGAAGGAAGGAAGCTAAGCAGAAAGCCTTGTTTTATATAATAGTGATTTCTTTGTTGTCTAATGTAAAAACGGCCGATGAATCACAGTGTTCGCGAGTGCTTTGTGAAAAAACATTGCATTGGAGCCGTCAGCCGGCTGTCATCAGCTGATGCTGAACCTTAACTGTAATCAACTGGTTGAGAAAGGAAAAACAAAGCAGAGGCGCATCAACTGAGAATACAAAGACTGTTTAAGGAACATCCACAGCTACATGGGATTAACTGTGTGCTGTCCCTCACCTTTCCACATTAGGCCCACGACATCCGCACAAATGAGGTGGTGGCCATCAAGAAGATGTCCTACAGTGGCAAACAGTCCAATGAGGTAGGACCTGACAACTCTCTAAACTTCTACCTTTTGTTGACGCAAGACCAGTTTATCGGTGGATGATTGGCAGTGATTGTGGCCGTGTTCACGTTGCAGAAATGGCAGGATATCATCAAGGAAGTGAAGTTCCTCCAGAAACTGCGCCACCCCAACACCGTAGAGTACCGTGGCTGCTACCTGAGAGAGCACACAGCCTGGGTGAGTGTAAATTCATAGCAAGGTGCAGATGTACCGCAGGTTTGTGCACCATCTGTGTCACTTTCATAAACTGTATTATTTTGTGTGTGCACAGTGTGTTGTTTTGGGCCCAGTGACACACAAGTCTTACCTGGAAACATGGCAGGATATATTTCATTGCAGGCTTTTACCCAATGTGCATATTCGGTGCATAAATTTGCACCACTAATAAGATATTCCAGGAACTAAATGCAAAAAAAATATTCTCGAAACTAAAATTCTTCCTGCACATTTTTAGGTATGTTTTTACTGTATATGCCTGTGGGATAATTTTTCATTGCTGTATAATGTCCTACACATGTAGAGAAAGAGTGGCTAGAAGTAGAAAGAACATAAACATGCAGTTGTGCATAAGACAACAGTTTTAATGCCATAAATCATAAAAAAAGAACCCAGTATTAACATGTACAACATTTTTAACGTGTCCACAGGTGTTACTAACACTGGAAAAGATACCGGCTTTACCTACTAGATAATTTACCACTTACATGTTAAATTTGTTTCCATCTTAGTATACTACCTATTCTGGGTTAGCACAGCCTGCAGTTCAGCCAAAAAGTCCCTGAATTATTAGCTTGGAAAATCCAAACTGAGGGGTCGTTTACACGAGGACCATCTTAACAGAAAACGCAAAAGTGGCGTCTTGTCATTTCACGTTTAGGCGAGCGGTTTTGAAGGAAATCTGCGTATATACGGTGACTCTATAGTGTGTGGAATTCGATTGGATATGCATGCCAGGCAGCTGGGTGGCGCTGTGATAAAACTCCGCCATGTCTACGTGCATGCGTACTATCTCCCTTTTCGGATCTCCGCCGCGGTAAATGTTCATGAATGGAATCTGTACAGATTCTGTACGTTTGTTGGTACGACTCCTGTAGTGTACATAGAGCTGCCAGAGTTGCTTGAAGGTACGAAGGATGGAAATAATCACACATCTTTGTTTACTTCCTTGTACCGGCCGGCAAACCAAAGCACCAGCGCACGTATGTGACGTAATCACGTACGCGACGTGGTCAGATCTCGGCAAAGTTTTGCGTTTTGCTGTTTAGACGGAAACGTAACGGCGGAGCGTTTTCTACTTTTCCACTCTGGAGGCCGGTTTCAAATTTTTGCGTTTTTAGGCCCCCAAAACGCCGCCCTCGTATAAACGATAGGGTGTTTTGTTGAAATATTTTGACGTTTTTACCTGCAAGCGTCCTCGTGTAAACGGCCCCTGAATCTCCACGTAATCTCCTATCTCCATGTTAGGAGATACAGGAGAATCAGTTTGGCACTGGGCGAATTGAATCGCATTTCCCTCCCGGGAAAGTTTGGTACAACCAATCATAGCACGGAAGGCGGGAGTTAATGCTGCGTCATCTTCAACCCCTGGATTACCCATAAAACACCTGCGCACCTCCCGTAAACCAAACACAAACTTTAACAAAGTTATTCCTAACACCGCTAATCGTTCGGAAGGAGTCTTTTGTTGCGTAGCCTTTTCAAAAATAAGTGTTGTACTTGAGAGTACCCCATGTATTCACAGATTTTTGTTACAAAAACGGCAGTAATCATTCACCGCGACGCTTTCTCGGCTACATGCCATTGTTGTTTGGACTACATGGACTTCAAGGTCGACTTGTTTGTGCGTCACATCCGTATTACGCTGATTGGTTCTTTCTCATTCAAGCTGCATTCGTTAGCCCGTCCTTTTTGAAATCGTCTCCTATCATCACAATGCCAGACTGCCTTTATTTGTATTTATATTAATGCATAAATAAAGTCAGTCTGGATTTTCCAGGCAACTGAATTATTGCAACATGACTGCCAGATGCAGCTGAGTCATGGTTGTGTTGGTTGTGTTGACAAGCCCAGAAATTACATTTTCCCTCCCAGAATCTGCTTAGTCCAAACTATATACAGTAAATGTTTGGCAGATTTTTAAATGAAGATGAGACATTCAGAATTTTTAGGCTTAGTTTTGATTCTTTTTCCCAGATGAAAGCAGTAGTCACAGGTGATTCGTAGGGGTGTAACGAAATTTCGTGCCACGAAAAATACAATCTTTTTGTATGTCTGCATAAGGAAGAAAATAAAGAAAATTTGATTTTTGCATGACTTCCTACTGTTGGGCATTTTCTTTAATCTTTATTTCATATTGTGAGTATTTCGTATCGTGAGCCCTGTTTCGTATTTCGAATCGTTTCGTGAGTTGACCATTTCGTTACACCCCTCGTGATTAGCGTCAAGGACTGTTTGAAAGTCGAAAATCCAGTCTTGTATTTCCTTTTACACATTCTTAGCTCTGTGAAATGGTGTAATTTTGGTGATTTAAAAATAATATGCCTTTCAAAGTTGTCGGCTTGTTTTGTGATTCAAAGGGTTAAAGCATTTGAATGATATATTACAAAACAGCAGCAAGTGCAATTTTCATACGGCACATTTAACATTTGCATTACTGTGTTGGATGTAAAGGATGAATTAAAAGTCTCTGTATCTGGGTAAAACAACAGCTTAGCCAAACTTTGTTTTTAATGCAAGTCAAAAAAGTAGAATTGACGCCTGTGGTGTCGAGTACTTCCTTTTTCTCTGTGAAGCGGTTAGCAGGCTGTAGAGACGGTGTTTGACTAATCGCTGTCGGTAAAGCCCGAAACTTCCTGAAACAACAGAACCTGGAAGTAGGATTTAAATTTAGTGCCTGGTTCCTCCTGCCAAAATGCGGTTTTTGTTCCAGGCATGCTCAAAAGGTTCTTGGTCCACAGAGGAAGTTGATGCAATCATCTGCTGTGTTGTATAAATCAGTTTTCAAAATGAAACATGACGATTGTGTTTTTTATGTACTTAATGGCAAAACTCCATTCTGAGGTGGACATGACAACACGTTTCTGGGCTGCAGCTTAGTTTGACAACAGCTTTCCCACTTTCATAAAGGTAGTGAAATCTCAGAGAAAACTACCTCTGGTACAAAACCCTCTTTTCGCTCAGGTCAAGTGTGCTCTTGGGCTGCAGTTTAACACTCCTCCTGTCTCTCCTCCAGCTGGTGATGGAGTACTGCTTGGGTTCAGCTTCTGACCTCTTAGAAGGTAGGTAGAAATGAACAGAGACAAATTAGTAATTACAAAGCACTGATGAGTTAATTATATATTTCAGTTATCCGCTCAAATAATCCCTGATATCGCATAATATCTTTCTTTACCCAGTTCACAAGAAACCCCTGCAGGAAGTGGAAATAGCCGCCATAACCCACGGTGCACTGCAGGGACTGGTGTATCTTCACTCTCACAACATGATTCACAGGTAACCCCCATTTCTTTTCTCACTATCTGTATCTGTTCTGCTCTCCTCCCCCACACTTCTGACAAGAGACAAAACATACAGGGGAGAAAGCACAAACTGTGCTGCCTGTGATAAGCTTATGCAATGGTGTTTGTGCAGCAGCACATTTCAGTGCATGCTGCGACTCCCCAACCTCCAACAATGCATTTTCTCTCAGTATTTGTTTTGTCATCCTCACGTTTTTTCCTGACTGGCCGTTTTCTCCTATCTGATCATTTTCCTCTCTCTCAGGGATGTGAAGGCAGGAAACATCTTGCTAACAGAGCCGGGTCAGGTCAAACTGGGAGATTTTGGCTCGGCCTCCATAGTCGCTCCGGCCAACTCCTTCGTGGGAACACCTTACTGGTAAAGAATGAAACTTTTGACTCGGTGTCATTCAATCATGTTTTTAGAAAAATTGGATTCACAAGAGGTAGTCAAATTAGGAGTAGGTTATCAATACTTGAACCTTGTCAGTATTCATCAACTGTGCCAAATAAAGTTTTACCAAAAAAAATGTTCATACCAGGGAAAAAACTGACTTCTGATATTTCATTTTTCTGCAGTATGAAAAAGGAATGTTCAACACATGACTTAAAAACTATCTGGGAAGAAACCATCATTCTATGGGATTGGGTTGGGTGATTTGTATAGGGGAGTACATCTGCATAGAAAATAAAAAAAAAAAAGCAGAAGAAAGACTTGAAAAAGACCTTTTTTTTTTTTTTTAGTTGGAGCTGTTTGGAACCTTTCTCATATGATGTAACACTGTCATGCAAAAAGATTTTTGGTTTGCATGGACGTTAGATGTGACCTTTTACTTGTCATTCAAACCTTTGTGATGCTGATTTAAATGTTCAAACAGACTGGTTGTGTTGCTTCATGTAGTGGTAACAGCAACTAAAATGTTTCCGTACAACAGTCTAGGGCAGCTAAATATTTAGTCATATTAATATTAACAGTTATTTTCATCATCACTGAGATCACGATCGACTCATTTCTCACAATCAGTTATTCATTTTTGAGTTTAGGTTACCCCCTCTGAAGTTAAAGCAGCAGTAGGATGAAATGTTCTGTGTGCACTAAGCTCAGATATAATTTAAAATGAGACGAGTAAACAGTGAAGCTGTTTTATCAGTCAGATTAATGGACTCTCTATTACATGCATGCATTGATTCCTATGATTCCCTGGTGTACAAAGGCAATTAAAATTCACTAACTAACATTTAAAACTACTATATCGAGAGATGGCTCTATGATAAATACAGTTTGATTTTTAGAATAGTCTTTTGGAATATAACATTAAGTCAAAGTAAAACAAAAAGCTTTTCTTTTTAAGTAGGAATGACCTTTACCTTTAGCGCAGTCATAAATAGAAGGACCTCTCCTTATGCACTGAATGATGTCTGTAAGGGTAATAGTAGGTTCAGTTTGGTTTGCAAGTCAAATACACACATCTGTGCCTCATTTATTGTCACACTTTGGATAGATTCCATCAAGGTGTTTCTGCCTGAAATTCAGATTCAAATTTATTCAGAGCATGAAGAATACAGTTCAGACGATGGTGACCTGCCGCTGAACTAAGCCTTTTTTTTTTTAAAGGTATTTAAACTCAGTTACTTGTTTTCATTGACACACTAAAATGATATATTTTAGGGCTGCAACTATCGATGAATTGCCTAAGCACGTTACAGCATCAAAAGCGAAAGTGAGCGCGCTATGCAACAGAAATAACTGTCCAGGCAGAGCGCTGAACACACACGGACATCCATATGGTGCATATATAATATCTGTACAATACAGCAGTCACTTTCGCTTTTGATGCCAAAATGTGCTTCGACGATTCATCAATTCATTGATAGTTGCAGCCCTAATGTATACGTAAATACATTTTAGTGTATCAATGAAAACAAATAACTTAGTTTAAATATCTTTAAAAAAAAGGCTTAGTTCAGCTGCAGGTCACCATTGTCCAAACTTTAGTTGCAGCCCTAGTGTGTATTTATGTTTGTATTTGAGCAGCTGGTATCAGCTATCTTTCAGCACTACTTGTGTTTTCCACCATTCAGCAGCTACAAGTTCCTGTTGTTGCTGCATGTGAGGCAGCCTAACCCTCATAATGTGTGTTCATGTGGTGTGGACGCTGGAAATGACAGCGAGCCCCGAGGTGCTGTTCTCTGTTGGTCCAGGATCAAAGGAAAAGAGCTGGAAATGGCTGAATTGCTGTAGCTGTACTCTCGTTTCCTCCATGCAGGATGGCCCCCGAGGTGATCCTCGCCATGGACGAGGGTCAGTACGACGGGAAGGTGGATGTGTGGTCACTTGGCATTACCTGCATAGAGCTGGGTAAGGCATGGCCATAAAATGACACACAAGTGTGGTTTTTTTATGTTCTAAAAGATGAAAGCACCCAACCATTTTCTTTGCTTTCTCCTTGCTCTCTCTGTCTCTCTTTCATTTTGATGTCTTTCTTTATCTGCCACTCTCTGTCACGCTATGCCTTGTTTGTTTTTTTTTTCAATCTCTAGCGGAAAGGAAGCCTCCTCTGTTCAACATGAATGCTATGAGTGCCTTATACCACATCGCCCAGAATGAGAGCCCTGTGTTGCAGTCGAATCACTGGTGAGAGATGATGAAACTTCCCTAACCGGTCTGTGTTCTTGTAGACAAACGGGGTGGTTTTGTTGCGTTGCTATGGATTGTGTTCTATAGAAGAGCTTATTGTGTTACTGAGGCTTTTTGAACATGACAAGACATGATTGAGTTTAGGATTGCAGTGTTTCCCCTCCTATATGACCGACGTGGCGGGCCGCCTCGCTGGTATAGGCCACCGCCTCATTACAATTTTGCCGACATTGCCGCCTCACTGGTCCGCACCAAAAAAAAAAAGTAATGCTAAATATTAGAAAGCATTGACACATAAGTCCGGTATATTCGCCGCTGAAATCAACAAGTCAGAATGGCAGCCTTTTCTCGCCGTGGGTGAAGACAGCAGGCACATCCCCGTTGGTCGGTAACACTCAGTTCTCGTATGACATCCCGCGAGTTCATGTTTCAAATGTCAGTCGTTCCGATTGGCGAATAACGAGCATGGCGGACAAGAAGCGGCAGCGCTCCATCGTTTCGTTTTTCGGGGCTACAAGCAGGTGTGTATCACAGACATATGTCAAATTAAGTATCAAAACTATCGCATGTCATCAAAATAAAGTGAGCAACGCAGTGTAGGCATCAATCTCGCTTCCTTTACTGAGTTTGCGGCGATACAAATTGACAGTGACCGCAAAAATGGCTCCCGTTAAAACATTTAGGCAAGAAAAACCCGTTCTCACGAACGAGACAAATGATTTCAACGGAATATAAAGTTCCTAGTTTCTTTTGATAAAATGATTTATGGAGTGCCCGAAATTATATCATTCAATGGCAAAACAAATTCTGTGTTCAAATTCTAGTTCTGTGTTCAAAAAGGTAACAGTTTTGAAAACAGAACTAACTCCTTCAGAAAACCAGTTGTTAACCCAGAGTTGAAGTTTTCTTTCACATTTTTAAGTAAAATGAAGGTCATGACATAACCTTTTTATTATAAATAAAAATGAAGTGGGAATTTGGTACCTAACATGTAGTTGTTTTTAGAAAAAAAGTAAAAGTCACCACTTGATTCCAGATTCAAGTCCTTTGTCAACTTTTTCAAATTTGTAATAAGAACTGATGTGGCATTTTGGAATGGCTTGTGGAAATCTGACCAGAATATAATAGACTGGACTAGTTGACATGTTTTGATCGCAAGGACAAGTGGGTTTATATTTGTCATATTTTCTCCCTATCACTAATTTTTAGAAAAGAAACATGAAAATTTAATTTAGTTTTTGGAAATGGCTACAAATACAACAAAATGTGCTCCAAATTGTGCCAGAATGCCGCATTTTGCATCTTGATTTTCCAAATTTTGCCCCCGGACCCCCCTAGTTGCTTCGCACCTCCGATGCAGCCCACCACCTCACAGCCATTTCAACTCGGGGGAAACACTGGGATTGCACAGACCATTACCAGGAAATTACACGGCATATGAGGGAGACTTGATTTATTTGTAGCGATGACACCCAAATCAATGGTAAAAAGAATCAAAATATTAGTCTGATCAGAAGGTAAAACTTTTATGTTCTGTCCTTGGAGTGAGTCAAGGAGCACTTCCCAAATTATTTCAGCTTTGTTTATTATAAACAAACCCCACAACACTTCTTATGGGATGCTACTGTTTCACACCAATGTTCTGTCAGAATAGAACAATTTTAAAAGCTTTTAAATGAATTCTTTGTTTTTAATGATGTGGCAGCTGAACAGACATTACAGACTGTTTGCATTTATTGTAACACAAGTTACAGGTGCTTTTATAATGGCATGTTTGTCATTTTCAGGTCGGATTATTTCCGCAATTTTGTGGACTCCTGTTTGCAGAAGATCGCCCAGGACAGACCTACCTCTGATGTGCTGCTCAAGGTACAAAGAGAACTGTGTTGTGAGATTGTTCTGTTATTGTTATTGCTATTGAATTACATTATTATAAATATAATTTCTATGTGTTCCAGTAGGAGATTGTTCTTTATGTGTAGGGCTCAAACAGTGCTCTCAGGGTATGTTTTTCTGTTTTGTACATCAAATTAAAGTTAATTTTCTTTTTACCTTTGGTCGCCTCTGTTTATATTTGATTTTACTGTTTGTACTTGTAAACTGGCGTAGCTCGCAGGTGGGCTTGCTGCTGTTGGGGAAACAGCAGAATATTCTTGCTTTGATCAAGGAAAATAGCGAGTGGAGAGGCAACGTGCAAGTAAACAATCAGGCCTAGTGTAGCCAGTTATTTTAGTATTCATCTGTACTGCTGTAGAAAGGTGCAACCAAATCACCTTATCAAGTAGAATATCCCTTAAACATGAACTCAGAGCTTCAGTATTCTGTGTTTATTAAGTTTTTGTCCTTCTGACCCTCTCCGCTCTACTCATTTTCTTCACCCATCCGTCCACCCAGCACCATTTCCTATGCAGAGAGCGTCCAATGACAGTTGTGATGGACCTGATCGCACGCACCAAGGATGCTGTCCGTGAGCTGGACAACCTTCAGTACCGGAAGATGAAGAAAATCCTCTTTCATGAGGCACACAATGGTCCTGCACCAGAAGGAGGTGATGAGGAAGAGGTGAGAATAGGTCAGAGGAGAAGGAAGAGGCCACGGCATCTGAAGGGAAACATGAGGAAAATGGCACGGGAGGGCAGGGATTTAAGGAATAAATACTGAACACCACTTTAGACTGAGCTCTTCATTTAAACATTACTTTAAATGTTGCAGAGGATTGATTGGATTGTCCTGATTTTCTTGAGTGAAAACAGTTTGCCTCAAAATTACAGAGTTATTTGGACTATAGCTGCCTGAAACAGCTGGTTTTAGCATCCATTCATGTATTGTATTCACTATAGTTACTTACATAGGACCTCTTCCTCTCCATACAAAGGCCTTTGTTTCTATTTTATTCTGGTTGGCTGTTCCTTCAGAAGGAAATGAAAGAATTCCGAGAATGTGAGGCTGTATTTTTCTCCAGTGGAGACCTGCGACTGTTAGCATGTTGCACATTTTACTGTATATCTGCTGGGAAAGCTTGTTTTATCGTGTAAACATGTTCTTGTATACTATAAATTGGCCAAAGCTCTATTGTCACCCGATGAAGCAACGAAACCATCCTCCAAATAGCGTTGCCTCTTCCTAGAACATTTTAAAACATCCTACTTTTCCTTTCTGCCAGGACGTGGAGCAGTATATGCTGCGCACTGGCACAGTCAACAGCATGGAGAGCTCCCACTCTCTGCCATCCATGTCCATCAGTGCCAGCTCCCAGAGCAGCTCGGTCAACAGCCTGGCAGACGGCTCCGATGACAGCGGGGAGATGGCCATGATGCAGGAGGGAGAGCACACCGTCACCTCCAACAGCTCCGTCCTGCACAAGCCCCTGGTCAGTCCAAACGTCAAACTGTCTGTGGGTGGACAAACTGTTTGAGAATCCTCCCTATCCCCTCTTTCTCGCAGTGTCCATCCCTTATATTAAAGAGCTTCGTATGTATCTAAAAAAGAGAAAAAAACCACACTTGTATCATAATAACATCGATCAAAAAGGTAACTGAATTTGTAAAAGTGCTGACGGAATTTCTTTTCATTATGTTTGTCATTTTGTTGAGCTATTGTTTTGTGTCACAATATCTATTTCTACGCTTTTTTCTAGTGCTCGTTCTTAGATGCTGGTGTTGAATTATTTTGCTTTGCATCGGTTGTAGATAATCCACAGGGGAAACAGTTTTACGCCAGTTTTAAACATGGGTACTTGCACCACCTAGAGGGGAAGAAAGGTAAAAGCAACACCCGTTTAACCCTCCTGTTGTCCTCATTTACAGGCACCAAAAAATATTGTTTTCTCGTCTGAAAAAAATCCAAAAATGCAGCAAAAATAAATCCCCAAATTTCTGAATATTTGCAAAACCTTCAGGAAGGAAATTGCGATAATTCCTTTAAAGTTTTATTTTTAAAAAAATCCATCAAATTTGGCAAGGAAATGCTTAAATATTTTCAAAAAATGAGTAAAAACCTTTCAAAAAATCCTAAAAATATCTGAAATTATTACATATATATCAGTAAAACTTCTAATATTTTCTTTAAGAACATTCACATTAAAAATCAACCAAAATCCAGCGAAATTCGCTGGATTTTGGTTGATTTTTTTATGTGAATGTTCTTAAAATTTCGCTGGATTTTGGTTGATTTTCATGTGAATGTTCTTAAAGAAGCATTTTTGACATTTTTTTAACCAAAAAATGTTCAAAGATGTTGAAAATGTGGACATCAGAAGTTTCACTGTGAAAATATATTTTTTCCCCCCACATTTTCAAACTTTAAACCGGGTCAATTTTGACCCACAGGACGACACAAGGGTTAAGCTGCCGCTTTCAAAGCACATTTGTCTGTTTCCACCTACAGAGTGAAGCTGGAAATCACCACACAGGGTGTTAGCAGGCTCACATACACAACAACAAAACAACTACTAAAGCTTTAACAAAGCAAGTTAATTAATACTGGATAAGTTAAATGAGCAATGTATTTCCTGTGAAGGCTTGGATGACATTTAGTCAAGACTAGATGATTAAAAATGTGGGGGTTTTTTGTGCTCCATTTTCTCCCTTATGTAGAGCCATGACAACATCTACGATGACCCCTATCAGCCAGAGGTCGACTCGCAACGTGAAGCTTCGTCATCCGGCGGCGGTGGAGGAGGAGGCGGTCGGCGTAGACGAGGCCGAGACCATTTTGCCACCATCAGGACGGCCTCGCTGGTCACCCGTCAGATCCAGGAGCATGAGCAGGGCTCAGCCCTCAGAGAGCAGATGTCCGGGTGAGGTCATTTCGTGAAATCAAGGCTGATGTACGGACCATATGTCGCTTTAAAAAGAAGAGAAAATAACTACCTGGCAACTTCATTTGTACTCTTAATCATAGAAAAAAGGGCACCCCTAATGCTTTTAACTTGAAAGGGAACAATGAAAGAAAAGCTTCAGTGACCACATTGTTAGCAGCGTCAGTTGGGTTTTACCTTCTTTCTTCTAGCTGACGTCTTGCTTCGTGTTTTCTCACAGGTACAAGCGAATGCGACGGCAGCACCAGAAGCAGCTCATGGGTCTGGAGAATAAGCTGAAGGCTGAGATGGACGAGCATCAGCTGAGGCTGGACAAGGAGCTGGAGAATCAGAGGAACAGCTTCTCAATGGAAGGAGAGAAATTCAACAAGAAGCACCAGGCCATTCTGGAGAAGGAGGTGAGCCGGTGGTGGAGGGAAGGATGAGCTAATTTAACATGTCCTGAAGCGAATGAGTTGTGGAATGAATGAGTATGATGAAAAGGAAGAAACCACTGTGACCTTTATAGTTGTAGTTTGTGACCCGCGTTGTGGAAATTCTGTTTGTCCTGCTTAAAGTCCTGATGGCAATGATACGGTTTGTTTTCTTCAGACAAAGGCAGTCCTGACTGAGGAGAAGAAGTTCCAGCAGCACATACTGGCCCAGCAAAAGAAGGAGTTGACCAGCCTGCTGGAGTCTCAGAAACGGCAGTATCGACAACGCAAGGAGCAGCTCAAAGAGGTGCTTCTGAGTTTTATCAGGTGGACTCAGCTGCCTGCTACACTCCTATTAGCTGAGAAGAGCTTTAGACGAACACAGCAAGAGAAGTGCAGTTTTAAACACACTTCCTCTTCTGCATTAATTGGTTGCACTTTTCTGAAGCTTCTCCATTTGGTTTCAGGAGAAATTCAGCTTACGTCATATTAACACTGCAGTTGCTGATCTGTCTGCCTGATCTAATACTAACTTGACTTATCACTTTTCTGTATCTGAAGGAACTTAATGAGAACCAGTCGACACCAAAGCGGGAGAAACAGGAGTGGCTGGTGCACCAGAAGGAGTGTCTGCAGCAGCTGCAGGCGGAGGAAGAGGCCGGCCTGCTGCGGAGGCAGAGGCAGTATTATGAGCTCCAGTGTCGCCAGTACAAGAGGAAGATGCTGCTAGCACGCCACAACCTGGAGCAGGATCTGCTCAGAGAGGTGCTACTTTTAAAATCAGTCCTCCTAAACACATCAGAGTCAGAAAACACTGAATTGGATTCAGATATGTCAGCGTTACTTTGGATAAGTTTTACAGTTGAAGCTAATTTCCATTGTTTCCCACAGATTGAAAATATATTTATGTATTTTAAGAAAAGAAAAGCCTTAGCAAGATTTTTGACTATAATGTTGCACATTCAATTGTAAATAATTTGGGACATGAGTGGTGGTTTTTCTAAAGATCTCAGTTCCGATTTTAGTTCTTGAACTTACATAGTTAAAAAGGGTGTCCACAAAGTCTCTTTACAATTTAAGAACTTATTCCAAAGACACTTGATCAGGTATCTTAACCAGATTTGTTTTATTGTGATTTAATACCCCTCTATATGGGCAACATTAGTTGCATGAAGCACATCAAGGCGGCTCTCGATTTCTTGCCGTGTTCGCTGTAGCCTCATCAGTGGTGGCTTTGGCATCAGAAATCTTTTGCTTCAAGTCAGCAACGTCCCGTATCTTTGTTCGATACACGATATCTTTAACATAACCCCATAGAAAGAAGTCCAAAGATCTCAATAAACCATGATACACGTTGTGCCTTCTCTTGAGGAGTCGCCATTTTTTAGGGTTTCATTTAACAGCCCCTCTTTCACCAACAGCATACCTGAAACACACAATTTCAATGTGATTACAGACTTGAATAAACTCTGATTACAATAAAACAAATCTGATTAAGATATCTTAACTGCTTTTGTAATAAATTCTTAACATTGTAAAGAGACTTTATGGACACCCTGTGTATTGTATGGAAGGCTGCTAAGTTTCCTCCCCTCACATTATTTCCGCACGCTCCCTGCCTCTTCATCGTCTTCTTTTCTCTCTAGGAGCTGAACAAAAAGCAGACTCTGAAGGACCTGGAGTGTGCCATGCTGCTGCGTCACCACGAGTCCACCCAGGAGCTGGAGTTCCGCCAGCTGGGTTTGGTGCAGCGTACGCGGGCCGAGCTGATCCGCACGCAGCACCAGACGGAGCTCACCAACCAGATGGAGTACAACAAGAGGCGTGAGCAAGAGCTGCGTCAGAAACACGCCATGGAGGTCCGCCAGCAGCCCAAGAGCCTCAAAGTGAGTGAGAGCACCCAGAGCCAGGGGTCTCCTGAGGAGAGAGACAGCCAGGAACCAGAGGGGCAGAGCGCCAGCTGGGACAGCGAGGCAGGGGCAGTAGAGGTGGAGGACGAGGGGGACGGCGAGTTAGAAAAGGAGAAGAGAGTGGTAGCAAAGGAGATGTGTGAGGCTGGGGATGAGCTCCATGGAGCAATAGTAGATGAAGTTTTCAGAGGAGGAGAGGAGGGGGAGGGAGATTCTGTGGTTGAAATGAAGGATGAGGTAGATGAGGACAGTAAACTGAAGGCAAATGATAGCAGAGAAGATGAAGATGAATGGAAAATTGGTGAGGAAGGGACAGAGCTGAGGGAGGTAGAAGGAGTGCAGTGGGAGTACGAGGAGGATCGAAGTAAAATGAAGCACGTAGACACCGATGAAGAAGAAGAAGAGGGCAGAGGTGTGGCTGACGGTTGTCCATCAGAGCTCATCTCATCGTTGTCCCCAGAAAAGAGGCGTCTCCGTCAGCGAGACATCGATGAGCTGTCAGAGTTTTACTTCCCCGACGCCTCAGAGGAGCTGGAGCCAATACCCGTCTCCACCCCTCCCCCGCCTCCCCCCACCCAGACTTCCTTCCCTTCGCTCTTCTCTCACGGCATCTGCCTCCTCCTCTCCCTCTCTGCCGCTGCTCAGCCCTCCAACTTCACTCTGCTGCTGCTCTCCATCTTCCTCCTCTCCCTCCGTCGCTCTCCTCCCCTGCCCTCGGTGGCCTCGGTCCTGCTCTCCGCCGAGCTCGCTTTCCTGGCGCTCTTCTTCTCGTACCTCTTCCTTCGTTCCTGCTGCTCTCTGTCGCTCTCCACTTACCTGTCGCTCAGCCTCTGGGCCAGCGGCCTCTTCAGTTTAGGACTCTCCCTCAGTTTGGGCATTTATTACATCCCCATGATTTTGATCTCCGCCTCTTTCCTCAGCTCTCCCTCCCTCTTCCTTTCCCTGTACTTGGTTGTGGTGCTGATTGTCAGGCCGGCCCGTGACTTCTTCCAGCAGGCACCTCGCAAAGTCAACCGCCTCTGCATGCGCGTCCTTTTCCGCCTCCCCCGACCCCTGTTTGCCATGTGCCAGTCAGTGCTGGGCGGCGTGGCTGAGCGCAACCTTTACGAGATGTTTCCCAAAGCTGGCCGTAACTGGGGTGTGCGTCAGTCCAAAATCCCGGTTCCCCTGAAGAGCTTGCCGTTAGAGTATCAGGCTCAGTGCCGTAACGCCTCTCTGCTGGCCAAGGTGCTGCTCTGGGGGAGGCGTTTCAGCCGTCGCCCCCTCGGCGTCCTGGCAGACCTCGCTAACGCCGTGGTGCTAAAGCTAGCAAGGCTGGCGCTTAAAAAGCTGCCGCTCAGCGTTCGGATCAAACTCCAAACTCTGGGCCTCTTAAAGAAGGAAATCCCAAGCAGGTTGCCCCTGTTGTTGCCCCGAGAGGTCAGAGAGAGGAGACAGAGGGAGAGGAGGAGGAGAGAGAGGGAGAGGCAGAGGAGGGAGGAGAGGGTGAGGATGTTTCGTGAGGAGGGGAGGTGGGAGTGTGGATTGAGGCGAACTTCATCTGGAAGGTTTGTCAGGGGGAAAATTCGACCGTGGAGATAGCAGGAGATGAAAAAGGAAAAAAAAAAAAACCCAAACATGCTGGTGATACGTGTGTGTGACTGTTGTCCAACCATCGTTTGTGTGTCTTTTTTTGGTTTGGGGCCCACATGTGTCTCTTCTTGCATAATTCCCAAACTGGTTTTTGGTCACATTTCTTCAAAAATGAGCCATATTTAATCTGCACACACACAGCGCTGTGCATGTGTGTGTGCTGGCTGAAGGTGATTTTGGCTGCAGAAGCTTTTCAAACCTGTGTGCACACCGAGCCATGCTGTTAAATGAGCGGCATCTCGAACAAGCAGTCGAACCCACAGTTGCTGAACCAAACCCAGTGAAGCTGAAACATTTCATTATTGTGCTTTTTGTAAAAGTTCCATAGTTTCTTGAATTTTATTATTTTGCTCTTAATTTGTAAGACAAATATTTTTATGGTTATTTTTAAGACCGTTTTTGTGCAATCTTTTGTTTTTCTTTATGGTGGTCTTATTTCTCAGTGCGGTAGAACAAACGTGTCAGTGTCGCGTCGCTCCACGGCTTTCATTTCACTCCCTGAAGCTGAATACTGTGAAAAAGAAAAAGGATGCTCAGTAATTTCACTAACATCACCCTGAACACTAGCTCTCAGCCAGTAGAAAAGTGCAATAAAGAGCTGAGTAGAAATATCTTGGACCACTGTAAGACATTGTTGGAAAATAGTTAGTATTTGGACCTACAATAATACAGCGTGGGGCCATTTAGCTGGAGCATAACGCCTTTCCATGTAAACTAGAATAAGCCTGCCTGCCATAAATGCTGGCTTCAGTTATAATTATATATACGCAGCTGGTGAAACCATCATCTTCCAGATACTAGTTAGATGTGCTATTTTATTGCGCTTTATGCAATAATCTTGTTATGATTTACCATGTAAACATCTTTACCCCTAAGAATCAGCATAGTGCCTAGTTTCAACCGTTTGCACAAATGTTAAGTTGTGAAGTGACGTATCCGAAAATTATAGTGGAAACATAGGACACCAGGATCTAGTCTGGAGTAGTGAAAGTATATAATAAAAACCTATTTAATATAATGCAGTGTGTCGTAATTTATATGAAGCCATAGCGACAATCTTTTGAGACAAGCAATCCTAAACAAAGACTGATGAAAACTACTGAATGTGGAAGTCACGACTGAGCAGCTCATAATCAGATGAAGAGAACACAGATATCCAATAATATCAAATGCTGATTTGATTTTGCACTGTCCCAAAAGCCATTTTCTAAAAAAAAAAATAAACCAAAATTGGGAGAAAAGGTCACTCCAGTTTAGGTTAGAATGGTTTTATTTCTGATAAATGTGCTTTTTTTTAAAAAACATTGTTTCAACTTTTAGCCTGTGAAACAAAAAAGTGAAAACTCTCCTTCAGCTAAGCTTATTTAGTTTAGTTTTAGTAGAAACCAAAGATATTCAAGAAAAGCAGCAGATTTTGTGTTGTGAGAATAAGAAGCCAGAGAAATTTTGGCGCTTTTTTTTTTTCAGTTTTTGCTTACAAAATGGACTGAAATGATTCATCGATCATGAAAAATTCTCCAACCGATCGATTTATTGTTTCACCTCTGCATCAGTCAGACCAAAAAGAGACGTCACAGTTAAAGGTGGAGCTTGTGATTGAAATCCAGTGCAGCTTTCAGCCAAATTCAGTGAATATTTCGTCACGGTTCGCTCGCCGTCCGTTCTGGTGTTTGTCCACAATCATCGGTCTGTGACTGGGAAACAAAGAGGCTCAAATCGATCCTGTTTTGTGCACATTCAGGGCGCGTTTGTAGCGAGAAGGATGGAAAATCTGACACATGTAAACTATCAAGATGTGCTAAATACGAACAATCTCTCTCCAGAATCGCAAACTCTACCTTTAACAGTGCTGTTTCCGTCTTTCCTAAACACCAAAATGCTCCGAAAAGTTCATTTAAATGAAGTCAGACAAGCTAAATTAAGATGGAATATTGGCAAGCATAAATGTGAAATCTAGCAGAGTAAAAGAAAAGCATTCATAAAGTGCACAGACGTTGGATCCGCTCACATGGAGAAATATTAGTGAGCAGAAAAGCTCAGTCTAAACTGTAATATGTCCCAGGGGGAAGCAGAAAGTAGGGCACTGTTGTTGCTTTTTGTTGTGTTTTTTTTTCTCTTTTTTTTTAGATGACCTGCATTTGGGAAGTCTGGCTTTAAAAGAGGCAAACATTGTTTTATTTGAATGTAACTTATTTTGCCATCGATTTACATTTGCGTTGACTTATTTCCTGGTCCTCTGTGTATGTTTACATGTTTGCATTCTGTTTTGTTGTGCCGCTGTCTGAGTGTTTCCACAGAGTTATACCACCTCGAGTTTTTTTTTTTTTTTTTGGAAATATTTAATTTATGCAGTATTTATAAGACTAGTACTGCATTCTGTTGGGCAGACATTTTGTCGTGCTTTTCTTCTCGTTTTAGCTGCATGAGTGTTGGCATACTGTACGGCTGTGTGCTCGCAACCATAGAAGAACATTTTGTCACTTCCAGATTTTTTTTTTCTTTACACAAAAAATAAATTCTTTTGTGTTGAAATCATTGTCTTGTTTGTTTTTATGATTTTTTCAGTTTCCATTATTGCCATGTCCTCGTTTTACTTTGTTTCCCCTTTACAGAAACATTCCTTCTTCATTTCCTTCATCGTGCTTCCTCCTGTATCATCACACATATCTGTCGTCATCTCTTTCCTTTTGTCTGTCATCCACCAAAAATATCTCTGTAGGTTTTATGAATTATTTATATATGAATGGAAAATGTGCTACAGGCCTCATAAGTGACCTGTTTTATTTCATTTTAAATTCTGTGTGCAATATCAGAACATTAATGTTGAGTACACTCAACAAAAATATAAACACAACACTTTTGTTTTTGCTCCCATTTTTTATGAGATGAACTCAAAGATCTAAAACTTTTTCCACATACACAATATCACCATTTCTCTCAAATATTGTTCACAAATCTGTCTAAATCTGTGATAGTGAGCTCTTCCCCTTTGCTGAGATAATCCATCCCACCTCACAGGTGTTCCATATCAAGATGCTGATTAGACACCATGATTAGTGCACAGGTGTGCCTTAGACTGCCCACAATAAAAGGCCACTCTGAAAGGTGCAGTTTTATCACACAGCACAATGCCACAGATGTGGCAAGATTTGAGGGAGCGTGCAATTGGCATGCTGACAGCAGGAATGTCAACCAGAGCTGTTGCTGGTGTATTGAATGTTCATTTCTCTACCATAAGCCGTCTTCAAAGCCGTCTCAGAGAATTTGGCAGTACATCCAACCAGCCTCACAACCACAGATCACGTGTAACCACACCAGCCCAGAACCTCCACATCCAGCATGTTCACCTCCAAGATGGTCTGAGACCAGCCACTCTGACAGCTGCTGAAACAATCAGTTTGCATAACCAAAGAATTTCTGCACAAACTGAGAAACTGGCCTTTTATTGTGGGCAGTCTAAGGCACACCTGTGCACTAATCATGGTGTCTAATCAGCATCTTGATATGGCACACCTGTGAGGTGGGATGGATTATCTCAGCAAAGGAGAAGTGCTCACTATCACAGATTTAGACAGATTTGTGAACAATATTTGAGAGAAATGGTGATATTGTGTACGTGGAAAAAGTTTTACATCTTTGAGTTCATCTCATAAAAAATGGGAGCTAAAACAAAAGTGTTGTTTATATTTTTGTTGAGTGTACAAAACAATCATAACTTTTAAATACTTCATTTTTCTGGATCACTTTTATGTTTGAAGCTTTTACCATCAAAACTTTGAGTCCTGAGTCACATCAGCAGTTTACTAAACAGCATCATTTTTTATCTGAATTTTTCAACTTGTTTTCCAGAAAATTTGCATTTTTAGCAACAAATGTCAGTACAGACTGATCCATGTTTCTGATGGTAGCATTTAAACTAAAGGTTAGACTCAATTCTTTATGTTGTCTGAAGCTTTAACATGAATCTTGTAAAACATTCTTTTTAAACCGCCTTATTCAGAAACTATCACCTGAAAAATACACAGAAACATAACTATTATCTTTGATTAAATGTATAAAAATGGCTTTTAACAGTCAAAAAACTGTTTATTGGACCTTTAAACATTTTCCTTCCATCATAACAAATTGCATTTAATTGCACTGAAACCACTATATCAATTTGTAACCATTCTGTTACGTTTTTGTGGCATAGAGTGGACTGAAACAGACAAATTAACACGGTTTGTCACATTTTTCTTAATTTTTGTAGCAGATAAAGTGAATGTTTTGTAGATTTCAACTGTTCTAAGCTGAAATTAAGTGTGAAGTGTAGCTTGTTTGGCTGCTGACAGTCAGAAGCTGAGCTGGTACAAGGTTTCACAACAGAAAATGGTAATAATAATGGTGATACAAATATGATAATGAAACAGAAAGTGAAAAGTAATTTCTCTATAATGAATATTTTTGATGGATTCAGAGTGGTTTGATCAGATTTTACAGACAGTAAAGGCAGCGTTTCTCATATTTTGATGCATATGTTTTAAATTGCCTTCTCCAAAGCTGCTAGCTCAGAGAAAAACTCTTCTAACTTCAGCTTAAATTTCACATTCATCTAAGATCCAACTTTTCATGGTAAGAAACTTTAGAAATTATATATCAGAGCTTTAACCCTTGTGTCGTCCTGCGGGTCAAAATTGAGCCGGTTTAAAGTTTGAAAATGTGGAAAAAAACATTTTCACAGTGAAACGTCTGATGTTCACATTTTCAACATTTTTGGGAAATCTTTGAATATTTTTTGGTAGAAAAAAAATGTTAAAAATATTTCTCAAGAACATTCACATAAAAACAACCAAAATTTTTGGTTTATTTTTGTGAATTTTCTTCAAGAAAATATCAGAAGTTTTGTTTTATATATATATATATATATATATATATATAAAATCATTTTAGATATTTTTAGGATTGTTTTGAAAGATTTTTACTCATTTTTTGAAAATATTTACAAGAATTGTCTTGCAAAATCTGGGAGATTTTTTAAAAAAAATACAACTTTTAAGAGAAACTTTTAAGGAATTTTCTTTCTGAAGGTTTTGCTAATTTTCAGAAATTTATTGATTTTTTTTTTTTGCTCAATTTTTGGATTTTTTTCAGACAAGGAAACTGTATTTTTGGTGCCCATAAATGAGGACAGCAGGAGGGTTAAAACTTTTACATTTTTTCATTTTCTGCTTCTGAAACACTCAACAAGGTATTTTTACTTAAAGATGACATTACTGAATACTGTCTGAAAACCCTCATTTTTTTTGTCTTGATTTTCCATCCATCACCGTGTTCATGTGTATAAAACCACTGGAGCACTTGAGCCCAGCTGCTTCCGTCTCTCTTCTCTTCTCCTCCAGTCCAAAGAGCTTCAGATTAAGCGTCAGTTCCAGGACACCTGCAAGATCCAGACCCGTCAGTACAAGGCGCTGCGCAACCACCTGCTGGAGAACACGCCCAAGTCGGACCACAAGGCCGTGCTGAAGCGGCTGAAGGATGAGCAGACCCGTAAGCTGGCCATCCTGGCCGAGCAGTATGACCACTCCATCAATGATATGCTGTCCACACAGGCTGTGAGTAAGGCAAGGAGACGTCGTTCACTTCACACTCGCACCACACCACCACCACCACCACTGCTGTCCTGCCTGGCTCGGGGGTCTTCCTGCCCACCCACCCGCCTGCCTGCTGTCTGCCTTCCAACCAGCCTCCTCCCGGTCCTTCAGTGTCTATCTGCCACCTGAACTCACATCCCCCCCCAGTTTTAGAGCTAAAGATCCATCCTGTTCTGTGCCGCTCCTCTTCCAAAAACACCCTTTTTTCCCCTGAATTTATGGGAGAATCAATCATTTTTTTTAGCCTCTAGAGAAGACAGCTGTGATGGAATGAGACACAAAGTGCATCTAGAGGTTCAGAGGATCAATGCTTTAAAGAAAACCGCACATTCAGGCACAAGAACACGGATATTCAGCCACATAGCAGCAGTACATACAGTCAGTTTTATCTGTATGTTTGCATATTTATGTGTCCATAGCCTTGGCATGGCTTCATACGACTTTTTACATGTTTGCAGTAGCACTCTCTATGTTCTGTAAGAAGAAAAACGGTAAAATCAGTTAAAAACAGCACCTCTCTAATGTTGTGTGACATGAGCTGTGATATGCACCACCAGTCAAAAGCTTGGACACACCTTCTCATTCAGTACTTATTTGTATTATTTTCTAAATTGTCAATTAATACTGAAGATTAACACTTTTTTGTTTACAATAATTCCACGTGTATTCTTTTATAGTTTGGATGTCTTCAGTGTTAATCTACAATGTATAAAATTATTAAGCAAAAACCACTGAATGAGAAGGTGTGTCCAAACTTTTGACTGGTAGTGTGTGTGAGAAACATGCAAGTGAAAACGGCAGCAGCATGAGGTGAGCCGAACTCTCTTCCTCTTCCAGACTGCACAGAAACTACTGTGGGTGTTAGTTTTTTTTTTCCTTTTTTGCTGAAGGAAGAAGAAAAGTTTTCCTAGTCCCAGATTCATATTTAATATCTTATGTTAAAAACTTAGATGCAGAGACGCAAAACTGGCTTTGTTCATCATAAATTGAACTAAATTGAATTGCATTGGGTGTCGGGATGCTGGTCTCGTGTCAGAATCCAGTTTTAGTTTAGTTGAGCTGTGATAGTTCACTCTATAATGTGTTTAATGTTAATAATAGACAAAAATAAAAATTCATATTAACACATTTAATTATCTTTTGACCAGCTGTGAAAGTAAAAAACTAAGAAATTGGTATAATCATTTTTTTGCCTGTGAATCATCGATCAATTAACTAATTGATTTATCAACTAATCATTTGTGCTGGTTGGTTTCTGGATATCTAGATCCAGCATCAACAGTGTTGCTCCTGAGCCCCTCAGAAGTCCATAAATGTGTGTTTTTATTTACTTTAAATGGGGCTTGTGGTTGTCTTGTGCACTGTTTTTGAAATATAATGTACTTTTAATTAGTACTACAAAGCAAATATACTCTATTGCAAGTCTTGCAGTCAAATTAGAACAAAATAAATAACATCAAAGCACTGATTTTGCAGAATGGCCCATTTGAGAATCATATATATATTACATAATTGGATGATAAATAGAGATTCATCACTTTTGTATTGCAGCTGGATCTCATTTTAGTTACTTCTTATATTTCTGGGTAACTTAATCTTTAAGAATTTAGCTAAATGTATTGGTTGATTTATATTTTACATTTAGAATTAGCTACAAAGCAAAATAAAAAAAGCAATGTAAATAGTAAAGTAAATCAAAAAGTGGTAAGAAGTTTGAATCAAGGCTGAGCTGAGATATCAGGAGGCAGGTTTTGTTTTTTTCCCCAAGTGAAAAGTCAGCTTCAAAGCCAAGATTGACAACATTTATCTGTGACAGTCAGATATCAGGCTCCTCCTCCACCCCATAATAACTCTCAAACAGCGCTTTCACCTCCACCCTCCTCTCAGTGTGAGACTCACACAAATCCCAGGCTTTTAAATGAATGAAACATAGTAGGAAGAGGATGGGGCGTAGCAGAAATGTCTCTTCAATGACACAACCTCCTGTGCTGTTTTAATTACCTCGCATGGCGGTGTGCCATGTAAGCCCAGTAAGCCAAATCCTGCTGCCCTTGTTTGCGCGCGACATCTACTCACGCTGTGGGTAAAGTCTGTTTGGGAACGTTTCCCACGCACTGATTAAACTCAATCCTGCCATGAGAAAATATTTAAACATCTTTTGAAATAATAATTAAGGCTTAACACACAGGTCAAAGTAGCTCAATTTCTGTGCAACATTTTCTGGTATTTTATTGATTAATTATGATAATTTTTTACAATTATTCCATCTTTCTTTCTTTCTTTTAGTTTATTGGACTCTTAAACTTGGAATTCTGATTATCTGGTTGTGATTTTGTTTGACAATTTCTCTGGTAAATTGTATACTCTTAAATTTGAGTCTTCTTAAATTTACAGTGTATGCAGGACAGACTGATCAAAGCTGCGTTATCCAAACAAACACTGATCTCTAACCAGTCTACACCTCATTCACTCTTGATCTTTTCCTCTGCTACTCTCTTGCATCTCCCCTCTTCTCTTTGTCAGACTTTCCAAACCTTTCCTCTTCTAACCTCGTCCACACAAAAGCAGAAATTATGGCCCATACAATCGTGCAAAATCCCTTTTTCATCACACTCCCTCTTTTATTTTTGCCTCTTTAGCTGCGACTGGATGAGACCCAGGAAGCGGAGTACAAGGTGCTTCGGATGCAGCTGCAGCAGGAGCTGGAGCTGCTCAACGCCTACCAGAGCAAGATCAAGATCCACACCGACACGCAGCACGAGAGGGAGGTGAAGGACCTGGAGCAGAGGGTGTCCATCCGCCGGGCGCTGCTGGAGCAGAGGGTTAGAGTCCTTTGGCAATCATTTCTATGAAAGCAAAGCTCCTTAGAATGTAGTGAGGGAATTTTGTTGTGACTCTGCCTGCTAAGGGCCAGTGATGATCAGACAGCTTTGTCACACACGGTCAAAAATCAATTCTGGATCAAAAGTTGGAGTCTTCAAAAAGTTCTCAAGAAAGAGTCTTCAAGCAGTCCTCAGAGTCTGATGTGAATAATGTTTATTCAATACAGAGACTGTAAGAACAAACCTGAACAAGAGCTTGAGATTTTAACTAACTACACAAGCGTTACATCGTCTTATATATGTATGCAAATTCCTTCTGAAACACCTCTTCTGTTCTGGAAAGCCACAACCCATCGTCTTAAGACCCAGTGAGAAAACACACATGAAGTAATCGTATCAAAAGTTAGACCACCTCCTCTGTTTTGTTTCTCCTAGGTTGGCACTATTTCTGCTTGGTTCAGCGTGCCCTAGGTTTCAACTCATGAGTGCAGATGTAGAGAGGACATGAACTTCCTGTCTCATGCCTTATATGAGCTCCATAGGCTTCAGTTGGGTTGCTGCTTTCCACAGGATTATTCAGTGTACTCACAGCTTTAGTTGACACGTTAGGTCTCCCAATCTTATCTTTGTTAACTCTTCAATTTGATTCACACGTCCCATTTGTCTAATTTTATCATTTGTCCAATCATAAAATGCCACAACAATCTGGTGAGTTTTAGGAATTCATTTGAGCTAACAGAGAAGATCGCAAACTGGATTTAATGCGTCTTCGAAGTGAACTACTGATGCTAAATACAGCTTTGGCACATTTTCGTACAAAACTTTATGCTTTCTGTCACCGCTGGATGTTGAGCCTGCTATAGTTTACCAAAAGAGCATATATTATGCTTTTCAGGTTTTCCTTTTTCCCATGTTGTGTTATAGATCTTCTGGGCATGTTAAAGGTGTATATTCTTATAAAGGTGAAGTCTACACAGAAGACTTCTCCCAGAGGAAACACAGCTCCAAACCTGCCTGAATCACCTTGTTTTGTCAACATTTTTCTTCAGTTATTTATATCACTGTGTAACATATGACTTTAAACTGTTGTCCCATGAACCTTACTTACTGGATCTGATACAATCTGAATTCTGTTTTCCAAACTGAAGTCTAACTTGTGTGGCATACACACGTGGACAAAATTGTTGGTACCCCTCAGTTAAAGAAGGAAAAACCCACAATTCCCACTGAAATCACTTGAAACTCACAAAAGTAACAATAAATAAAAATGTATTGAAAATTAAATAATCAAAAACAGCCATTACTTTTGAATTGTTGATTAACATAATTATTTAAAAAACAAACTAATGAAATAGGGCTGGACAAAAATGATGGTACCCATAACTTAATATTTTGTTGCACAACCTTTTGAGGCAATCACTGCAATTAAACGATTTCTGTATTTGTCAATGAGCGTTCTGCAGCTGTCAACAGGTATTTTGGCCCACTCCTCATGAGCAAACAGCTCCAGTTGTCTCAGGTTTGATGGGTGTCTTCTCCAAATGGCATGTTTCAGCTCCTTCCACATATGTTCAATGGGATTCAGATCTGGGCTCATAGAAGGCCACTTTAGAATAGTCCAACGCTTTTCTCTCAGCCATTCTTGGGTGTTTTTGGCTGTGTGTTTTGGATCGTTGTCCTGTTGGAAGACCCATGACCTGCGACTGAGACCAAGCTTTCTGACACTAGGCAGCACATTTCTCTCCAGAATGCCTTGATAGTCTTCAGATTTCATCGTACCTTGCACACTTTCAAGACACCCTGTGCCAGATGCAGCAAAGCAGCCCCAAAACATTACTGAGTCTCCTCCATGTTTCACCGTAGGGACAGTGTTCTTTTCTTCGTATGCTTGGTTTTTGTGTCTATGAACATAGAGTTGATGTGCCTTACCAAAAAGCTCCAGTTTGGTCTCATCTGTCCAAAGGACATTCTCCCAGAAGCTTTGTGGCTTGTCAACATGTATTTTTGCAAATTCCAGTCTGGCTTTTTTATGAGTTTTTTTCAGCAGTGGTGTCCTCCTTGGTCGTCTCCCATGAAGTCCACTTTGGCTCAAACAACGACGAATGGTGCGATCTGACACTGATGTACCTTGGCCTTGGAGTTCACCTTTAATTTCTTTGGAGGTTGCTCTGGGCTCTTTGGATACAATTCCAACGATCCGTCTCTTCAATTTGTCATCAATTTTCCTCTTGCGGCCACGTCCAGGGAGGTTGGCTACTGTCCCGTGGGTCTTGAACTTCTGAATAATATGAGCCACTGTTGTCACAGGAACTTCAAGCTGTTTAGAGATGGTCTTATAGCCTTTACCTTTAAGATGTTTGTCTATAATTTTTTTTCGGATGTCCTGGGACAATTCTCTCCTTCGCTTTCTGTTGTCCATGTTCAGTGTGGTACACACCTTTTCACCAAACAGCAGGGTGACTACTTGTCTCCCTTTAAATAGGCAGACTGACTGATTATGAGTTTGGAAACACCTGTGATGTCAATTAAATGACACACCTGAGTTAATCATGTCACTCTGGTCAAATAGTTTTCAATCTTTTATAGAGGTACCATCATTTTTGTCCAGGCCTGTTTCATTAGTTTGTTTTTTTAAATAATTATGTTAATCAACAATTCAAAAGTAATGGCTGTTTTTGATTATTTAATTTTCAATAAATTTTTATTTATTGTTACTTTTGTGAGTTTCAAGTGATTTCAGTGAGAATTGTGGGTTTTTCCTTCTTTAACTGAGGGGTACCAACAATTTTGTCCACGTGTGTATACAACGTGATGAAGAGGTCATGTGTGCTGTTGAGGAGTGCCCTTCTTTCGCCTAGGGATAGTGAAGTTTGACCATCAAGTGCATTGAAGTTAAAGGAGACTATGTTGAAAAATAATGCTAGAACAATCTTTCTACTGTCATGTTTTCTGGTAAGGCCAGAGTCAGGTTGGGAGAGTAACGTTCATGGGTCAAATTTGGCTACTTCTGCCACCAGTCGCATTGTCCTGTAGCAACAGAACGGTAGCTTTTTTCTTCGATTGCTTCAAATATCGAAGTTTTTGAAGACAATGACATACACCGATGAGGCATAACATTATGACCACCTGTTTAATGTTGTGTTTATGCTGCTAAAGCTTCTCTGATCCAGTAGGGCATGGACACAGGACCTCTAGGGATATCTTGTGGCAGTGAATTCTGTGGGTTGCAGAGTGGGACCTACCTAGATCAGGCTTATCCTGGTACATCCCACAGATGCTCAATGAGATTTGGATCAGAGGAGGTGGAGTCCTTTACCTACCTTGGCAGCATCATTAACTTGCAGGGCGGTACGGATGAGGACATCAAAGCTAGAATAGGAAAGGCAAGGGCAGCTTTCATACAGTTGAAACCAATTTGGAAAGCGAGAGATATATCATTAAACACTAAAATCAGGATATTCAACTCCAATGTAAAATCATTTTTGTTATATGGAGCAGAGACATGGAGAACAACCAAAGCTGCAATACATAAACTGCAGACATTTATCAACAACTGTTTACGGAAAATTTTGAAAATATTTTGGCCAAACAAGATAAGTAATATCAATCTATGGGAAAGAATGGCCCAAATTCCAATAGAAGCAGAAATAAGTAGAAGAAAGTGGGGATGGATAGGACATACTCAAAGGAAGCCATTGTCAAGTACCACCAGACAGGCACTAACGTGGAACCCACAGGGGAAGAGGAAGAGGGGCAGGCCAAGAAACAGCTGTCTTCGAGACCTCCAGGCAGACATCAAAAGAATGGGCACCACCTGGAATCAAATTGAAAGAGAGCCACAAGAGAGGAGAAACTGGAGGTCTTTTGTTGACGGCCTATAGTTGATAGGCATAAGTAAGTAAGTAAGTGTGGAACTCGAGTGAACACCGTAACTTTGTTGTGTTCCCCGGGACACTCCTGACCAGTTTTTGCAACAAAGTTTTGCATCAAGGACTGCTGTTGCCATGGGGGTAGGAAGTTAGGGGGTTGCTTGACCTGCAATGTTTAGGTGGTTGGTACATGTCAAACATCCACATGAATGTCAGGACTCAAGGTTTCAGTGGTCATAATGTCGTGGTTGATTGGTGTAAGTCTTTTTAGTCTACAACTATGTCCCAAAATGGGAGATACAACCCTTGATTCCAGGTGAGACTTTTTGAAGTACCCTCATATTTTAGAATGAGACTATTTAAAGATGAGTGTAAAATGAGGTTCAATGCTCTTTTTCCAGATCGAGGAGGAGATGTTGTCCCTGCAGAACGAACGCTCAGAGCGTATCCGAACCTTACTGGAGCGCCAAGCCAGCGAGATCGAGTCCTTCGATTCAGAGAGCCTGCGTCTGGGCTTCAGCAACATGGCATTGACGGGCATCCCCAGCGAGGCCTACCCCAAGCAGGGCTACTCCAACGCACCGCCCCCAAGCTCCCGCTCGGCCGGCCACTGGAGCCACGGCATCCACCCTCAGAACGCTCCCTCGCAGCAGTTGCCCCGCCGGAGCCACAACAGCAGCAGCAGCAGCGGCATCAGCAGCGGAGGGGGGGACCGCCGGAGCGAGTCGTCCTCGTCCGCCCACGCCCTGAGCATGGCCCTGGGGCTGGGCCGGGACGGCAGGGAGATGCACCACTCGTCCCGCTCCTCCGCCTCCTCTTCCTCGTCCTCTTCCTCCTCCTCCTCCCACCACCAGCGCCACCACCTGCCCCAGCACTACCACCACCAGAGCACGCCGCAGCTGTACCGCGAGCGGGAGAGGGATCGAGATAGGGAGCGGGAGAAGGAGAGGGAGCGGGAGTGGGCCGGAGTGCGGGGCTCCGGCGGTGACCTGGCCCACCCACACCCCCTGCCCTTCTCCCATCACCTGCCCTCGCGCTCCTCCTCCCAGTCTCTGGCCATGCTACCTCCCCCACCACCCGCTCCTCCCTCCATCTCAGGCCCGTCCTCCTCTTCCTCTTCCTCCTCCTCCTCGCAGGGGGGGATTTACGGAGGCGGCGGGCTGGGCGTGCGTGGCGCCCCCAGCCTGATGGCCCTGAGGAACAGCCCCCAGCCCCTGAGGAGGACGGCGTCCGGCGGGGGGCCCGGGGGCGCCGGGGGCAGCGACGGCGTCCTGAGCCGGAGCACCTCAGTCACTTCGCACATCTCCAACGGCTCCCACCTCTCCTACTCTTAGAGGAGAGCAGTCAGGGTGGTGGCAGGAAGGGTGGGGGGCGTTTAGGAAGGTAGCTATCACAGGTTGCATCTCAATACTCTCAGCTTGTCACCTTTCTTACCTTCCCGCACTGATCTCAACTCTCGGAGGAGCTGTGAAGCGGAGGATTTAGGGATATCACCCTTTTTTTCCTCAGTGCACATCAAAGGCAAAGAGAGGACAAACTGACACTATTGAGCTGCACCCTGCCTCTTTAGACTCAGGGTGGGTAGAGAGGTTTTCTCCCATTCTCACAGGTGTAAAAGAGGGAGGGAGGAATGTAACCACCTGTAATACCACTGGATTAAGGTGATGTTAAATAAGAAAAAAAAGAGGAGGTTTCTGTTTCGCGTTTTTATCTTTGTTACCGTCTGTATAAAAGTGAGATAGGACGTGTGAAAGGACGGATTTTTAGCCTTTTTTTTCCTCCGAGAGCTGGCCGGCAGCCGAGTCTTCTTCTATGATGTTCTGTGCTGGAATGGAGAAAGAGAGAGGACGGAGGAGGAAAAAAGGAAGATGATGTGTTGTTGCATTGTGTATGTAAGTGTATGTAGTCTGTAGTGTCCAGATATTATCTAGCAAGCACTCGTAAATTGGACTCCGGAAAGGGCAAAACAAAACAAAACAAAAAACAGATGGGTTACTTTAGTCTCCAGGCTGCTGGAGTTTGGAAAACACTTTTTATTGATTTAGAACTGTTGATGTTTTGTTGATTTTTTTGTATTAAGTGTATAAAAAAAAACACAAAAAACAAAGTGGAACGTCACCAATGCCTTTAAGGGGTTCTTAAAGGGATGTCGTGCCATCAAAGTTTTTATTTGATGACTGCAAGATGATTTGAAAAGCCGAATACAAATACACAGAATGTTTGTAAAGTCAAGAGACTCTTCTAAATATAATGCAGCTGGGAACGAGGAGGAATATTTGTGTGGACGTGTACAAATACATGTGAGAAAAAACAAACAAAAAAAATAGCTTTCCGGCATTCATGACATATTGAGTATCTAAACAAACATTAGGTGTCTACGGGAGTCACTCCAATGCATGAGATAGATGTACAAAAAAAAAAGAAAACAACAAAAAAACATTTGTAAAACATGACCAAACACATTTGAAATGTACCGTATCTGTCCAAGTTTCACTGGCATTTAAGATCACTTGTCCCACATTTTTGATCTTTGCTGTACATATTTATGGGAATATTAAAAACGAAAGCAAATCATTTGGTTTTATAGAGTAACAAAGATAATGATAGTAATTTTGATATATTCAAATGAGTATTGAATTCAAGATTTAGAGCCGACAACTCCAACTGCATTTTCTATAGGTGTCAATATTACCATAACTAATCCTGATGTAATTGTTGTTGTAATCATGTTCACATTTTTTCTCGCGAGAAGCAAAGGGCCCACTTTTGACTGTAAAAACAAAAGAAAAAAAACACGAAAAAAGAAAAAAAAAGAAGATATAAAACTGTTGCATTGTCAGGTGTGGTGTGTGTTCAAGGTATTAATGATTATTAATAAGGGGGTTATTAATAATTGTTAATGATTTCTGTATGTGTGTCGAGCGGTAAAGTCTAGTTCTATTGCCACTTCTTTCTTTTTTCTTCTTTTTTCTTTTTAAAGACAGCAATTTTAAAAGACACTCCTGCAGCAAACGCAACACCATTCACGTGAACTCTGACCTCCTCCTCTGGACGCTTATGGAAAAACACAAAAAAAAGAGAAAAATGACCAAAAAAAATAGAAACAAATTAACAATTTGGCCACTGGAATGTAAATGCTGGGTTTTTTTTCCTTCTTATTTATTTGTTTTTTTCAGTTCAGGGTTACATTGATAATCTGATGCTGAAGGGTGCAGCATGCAATCAGTGTAGGAAGTTGTGCAGAAGAAGAAGAAGAAGAAGAAGAAGAGGAAGGATGGGCGTCGACTGAGCTGCTGTGATCGTGCACCCTCTTGTGCCGACACAGCAGCAGTGACAGCAGCAGCCCATCCACGGAGAAAGACACCGATCAGTGTTTTTATGATGCTTCTGAGGCCCAAACGGTTTTTACCTCCCTTCTCTTGGGCTGCTGTTTACTTGAAGGAGATCAGAAATGGCTGGACTTTTTATGTTGCTGTTCTGTTTTTTTTTTAATATTATTGTTATTTTAACTGGACAAAAAAAAAGATAATCACCCTGCTGTTTGTATGACTCAGAAACACCAGCTCAAGACAATTCCCTGTATAACCTACTACTTTATGCTTGGTTGGAATCTCAGTGCATGCATAAACTCCTTATATAAACTAAGACTGACGGGTTCGGGACGGCCTTTTAGTGTGGAAATCAGTGTGGTTGTGTTTTTAGACGGGGGGTTTGTTTGAGGTTTTGGATAGTCTCAGCTCCGGAGGAAGGAACGAAGGACGCAGCAGGAGGCACATCTGTGTTTTGCAGAGATTTTTTGGGGGTTGAAATTCTTATTAAATATTCAAATCAAGCAGTTCCAAGCTTGAGGAGGGCGAGGAAGAAGGGTCTTAACACATGTATTGGAAAAGAAATGGGGTGTTTTAAAAAGTAATTTAAAAAAAGATAATAAATTGATATTAACACATTAATTTGTGTGATTTGATGTGATTTATGAAGGCGCTGATTACAAGGCTTCCTGATTATCTCCAGCAGCTAATTTGATAAATGAGTAATAATTTAAATATCTGTTTATTAATGAAAATGCAAAAAAAGAAAAATCTAAAATGTAAATGTTTTCTGGTTTGATGATATTTAACTGATTATGTTTGTTTTGTTTTTGTTTTTTGACATTTTAATGAATCAACTTTAGTTTTAGGACACTGTGAAAACAAACAAACCAAAAGAATTTATTTGATTACAATAACATGATCAATTACCAAAAAAATCTTTAATTTTGGCCCCAAAGTCTTCCCAATTATTTTCTAGGTATCAACAACTAATTCACTGATTGGTTCATTCTTTAAAGTGTCTTTTTATTCATAAAAATGCCCAAAAGATCTCAGTTCCACTTTCCAAAATATGAATATTACTTGGTTTTCTGTAACATTCAACTAAATATTTTTTCCTCATTAATTGTTTTCTAGATATGCAGCTAATTACATAATCAAATCCTTATTAAAATACATTTTTATTATGGAAAATGACAAAAAGGTTTCTAGTTTTCTTCAGTTCAGGTTTCTAAAATGTGAAAATTTACAGATTTTCGGTAACCTTAAATTGAACGTTTGGGCATTTTGGTCAAAAACAAGGCATGGAGGAGTCAATTTCAGCTTTAGGAAATAAAATTTTTATTTATCTATGTATTTATCAATTTATTTTAACTATTTTCTAAAAATGCATAGAATTATTTTGTTGTTAAATCAACAGATAATCTATAACCAACATATCAGCTTGTTTAAGTATCTGTTTATTAATAAAAATTTAAAAGAGTTGTAGGTGCAGTGACTTACCTGTGCATATTTAGTTTTTTTCTTTACTATTACCAAAATATGGGATTATTTGATAAAATAATCACCATAGCCTAAAAAAATATGAATTGCAAACCTAGAGTCTTTATAAATTATAAATCTAACTGATTGTTTTTTAAGGAATCAATAGCTAATTAAGTGAGTGATTACTTATTTGGGTATCTTTTTATTAATAAAATACCAAAGCAGATTAATATTTGTGAATAATTGCAGTCTTTTCTGTCTTATTAAACTGAATATATGTAGATAATACATTTACATGACATATTTTAACTTGATTCTAAATGATTTACACCATTTATTATGATATTTATTGCAAGACTAACATTTATTTCAGAGATTAAACAGTTTGTCAGCTGATGAGAAAACAGATTGTTGTTTAAGTGTCTATTTATTAATTTAAAAAGCTGGTGTTCTATTTTAGTGAATGAATATGTTAGGGTCTTTTTTTGACTGCTGCACAAATACAAGATGTCTGAATGAGTCAGCTTTGGCTTTAGGAAACTCCCCAGTTATTTTTCAGGTTCATTTAATCTGAAAGTGATTTATTTTGTATAAATAAGAATGGGAAAAAACACAAATACAGACTTTATAATGACAGAGAATCGTTTTAGCAGCTGGAAGTGTTTCGTATTTTTGCTTTGAAATGATTTTAATTGATATTTTGGTCCTCCTGAGCAGACATTTGCCGTCCTGTGGGCTCTGCTGCTGTGTTGTTTGTGTGAATGTGCTGAATGAGGATCTCTGACATCATTATTACTGGGAGGATCTGAGCGCACCGCCCTTTAAGATGCGTCTGTCATCTCTGCGTTAATGGAAAGTCATTCTGGCTGTTTTTTTTTCTGCGCTGCGGCTCTCTTCAGCTGGGCCCGAGGAAGGGAGAGAGAGAGAAAAAAAAGAAAAAAGAAAAACACACCGGAGCGCATTTTGTGTCGGCCGACGGCGCAGGAAGGAAGGGGAGAGGACGGACTCTGGCTGGGAGACGGAAATGAGAGGGGGGTGTCCAAAGAGGAAACCCTATCCCTTTAAGAGCAAGTGGGACATAGCGGTGCGAGAAAAGGAGAGGAGGGGGAGAAGAAAGAGGAATTAAAAAAGAAAAGGAAGAAAGAGACAGGGAGGGAGGAGGGAGAGCGGGCGATAAAAAAAGAAAGATGACATCCTCGCAGCTGAACGGCCGAGGTGGAGCGATAGGCTGCGGCCCGGCGAGAGCGCTGCTCGCCGGGGTCAGGGCTTGAATCCAACAACGAGGCTTCGACAAACACCCGATTGGCCTATTGGGTGGAAATCGGAAAAATAGATTCATAAATTAAAAACAAAGCATGACCCGCCGTGCTTCCAGATACGTGTGTTATAACCCATATTGGTTCTCGTGCGTCAAAACGCATTTATTTCACGCAGACTGCTTTATGTTTGTGGCTAAAGTGTGATAGTGTAAGATGCGGGTTGTTTTAGGGTTTTTTTACATTTTTGTTTTGGTTTTTGGAAGTAGTTTAGTTGTGTGATGTTGCGTTTTCCACTGAGGATTTGGTGTTGAATGAATTAAAGTTCGAAACCAAAGTGAAACGGGCCGTCTCTGGGAGCTGGCCTGCTCCACCACTGCAGCCTGCATTAGTCCACAGCTGCGTGCATTTTAATTGACAGCACAAGGCTACCTCAATGAGAACAACAGACATATTTTTTTTGCTAGACGACTTTGTTGTTTTTTTCGAGAGGATCCGGTGAGTTTGGTGCTGCAGCAGGACGATCACCGCCGGGCCGATCCGAGCCATGCCAGGGCTTCTCCGCTCGATCTCAATCAGCAGCTGACTTTATAATCTCCATCGCTGTGGCGCAAAATGGATGCTGCTTGGAGCAATTTTCTCTTCCAGGTAGGCTTTTGTTGGCGCTCTGTGTGTTTTTCCCCCCTCGTTTTCCTGCCTCTCTGCTGTGTGTGTTCTGTCTTCAGGCCTGCTCAGGTGTGTGTCCAGCAGCTCTGGTCACATCTTGTGTTACCTCAACCAGATAATGCTGTGACTTGTGTTTACATTTGGTGATGGCCTTCTCCTTTGCTTCTCCAGAGTACTCCCACCCAAAACCAAGTGGAGGGGAGCCTCCAATCAGAGCTGATGCCAGTGCATACGAGTTCTCCCCAGACCCCACCCACAGAGCACATAGCTCAGCCTCCTTCAACTGTGGACACTACAGCTCTGAGTGAGGAGCCCCTTCCTGGTGAGGGACACTACACACCTGTTAGACCTCCAGAAAGTGGACAACTTCACTTTGTTCCTCATTAAAAACCCACTGAAGTCTGATTAGGAGACACTGGAGCTCAGTGTTGGAATCAGCTCAACTTAAAATTGTGCAGAAATCTAAGCAGCAGTTAATAAATGTGCAGTACTGGCATGTTTTGCTTCAAATACGACCTTAATTGATTTAAATTAAGCTCATATAACTATTATTTTTTAACTAGGAGACCACCGATACGGCTTTGATATTTGGAACAGATGTACACTGCTCGTCAATAGTTTGGGGTCATCCAGAAAATTCCATGTTTTCCATGAAAACTCACACTTTCATTCATGTGCTAACGGGTCAATATATAATTGCAGGACTGTTTGTATCATAGTTGACATTTTTTGCTGTTTTCAAGCCTAAAATCAACATGGCCACCTATAACCAAACACCACAGGGCATTTTTAGAGCGAGATTCTTCTGAAATATTATATATACAATTGAGTAAAATGGAAATTGAAGTCAGATTAAGTCAGAGATCAATGTTAGAATCAGCTCAGCTTAAATTCATGATGAATCATTTGCAGCACTGACATGTGTTGCTTCAAATATGACCTTAAGTGATTTAAATTAGGTTCATTTAACTATTGTTTTTTTAACTAGGAGATGACCCATATGGCTTTGACAATTATTAGTAATCAAGAGGACCAATAACCGATATTTGGAACAGATGCACACTGCTCTTCAGTAGTTCAGGGTCGACCAGAAAATTTCATGTTTTCCATGAAAACTCAGGCTTTCATTCATGTGCTAACGGGTCAATATATAATTGCAGGACTTTTTATTAGTTTACCAGGTAGTTGCTTAAGCCGAAAAACTGTAAAACATACAGATTAAAACTTAAGAAGACAGACTAAACTATGCCAGATAAAACACAGAAAAGCAGCAGCTTTTGCAACAGTCCAAGTCTGTGAATGTTTTCTGCTTTTGCTTAATAAGTGACTTCATTCATCTGTAATCCATCATCGATCAAACGGTTGTTTCATAAATTGTTTGAGGACTAATATTTAAATTAGTTTTTACCTGCAAATCACCAAAACAGGTTTGGATAAAAAGCAGAGTTAGTTTTATAGAATTTATCTCAACATTTAGCAACACATTTCATTCACTTGATAACTTTATGTCACAGTTGGATCACAATAATTATCTGTAATATGGGTTAATCTGTCATTTTAGCAGTTACCCAGGTCGTTGCTTTAGCTAGAAAATGGTAAAATAAACAAAATAAACTTTCCAAAACAAACTAAGTTTGAGTTAAAACACAGTCGGTGAATGATTTTCATTTGTGCTTAATAAGTGCATTAATTCATCATTATTTCATAATATCGTCAATTTCTATCAATCAGTCATTTCCCTAATAGTTTCAGAACAAACGTGTGAATCTGTTTTTACCTGCAAATCACCAAAACAGGTTTGGATATAAAGTAGACATTTTGTACAAGCTCACTTCAACATTTCCCAGTACACTTGATGGCTTTATGTCACAGCTGGATGACCAGTAGTTCACTCTATGAAGCAGTTTCTTTATGACATATCATGTTATTGTTTGCCTAAACAGTCTGAAAGGTTCTAATCTATGAAATTAACTCTCTTTGTGTCTCTTTCCTCCTGCCTCCCTCGGCTCCAGTGAAGCCCGTCTCCCGGCCGGCTCGCGCCCAACACATCTGTGCCATCTGCAACAAGCAGTTCAAGAACAACTACAACCTGCGGCGGCACCAGTCGGTCCACACTGGGGTACGCATGAAGGACAGGGCCAGAGAGCAGGCGGAGGGAGCAAAGGAGGGAGCAGCCGGCCAGGTGGTGGCGGCGGCGGCGGTCCCGTCGGCGATGGCGGTGGGGGCCGGAGGGAGGGCGGAGAGGCCCACTATTCCCCTCTCCCTGCTGCACCTCTCCGCGCCTCCCCCTCTCGCCCCTCCCGGCGTGCTGGCGGGCGCCCAGCAGCCTCCCCTGGGTGCTCAGGATGGTGAAGGGGTTGCCATGCCAAACGTAATGGCTAGTGTTAACCCTCATGCTCCGCCTCCTGCTGCTGTCGTCATGGCCACAGGGGCGACAGTACAGGTGGGTCAGGGCCTTGTGGAGATGGCTGTCGTCAACCCCAAACCTTCAAGCATGTTGTTTCTTAAGCTGCCTGGCCCCGGGGATGGTTGCGCCATCTTCCCCTACTGTTTGGGACTTTGCAAACAGTTTCTTTGTGTCACCTGCTTCATATTTGACTCCCCAGTGTGTTCGACTTTAAGAGGAATCCATGAGCAGTAATCGGGTCAAGGACCGGTAAATTCCATCCCAGTGTTTGGCACTGGTCCCCAGTTTGAGAAACACTTTGCTAGAAGCCCCCCCACGCTCCCCTGCATGTTCTCTGTAACACAACCGGCGTGAAAGCAGATGCAGAAATAATTCATCTAACACCAACCGTCATGACACGCAGCTTGGTACAGATCATACTAATCAGTTACTTAATAGGCCAAATGTTTGTGTATTTGCATGGTGTCGACAGCAGACACAGAACAGCTTCTCTTTGTCTCTACACCTCACATCTAAACTCTGTAGTGTGTTTGTCGTCTTGTTTCGCCTCAGCGGCCCACAAATCCCAACCCGAACCCGGTGAGGAAGAACCACGCCTGTGAGACGTGTGGAAAGGCCTTCCGAGATGTCTACCATCTGAACCGCCACCGCCTGTCCCATTCGGACGAGAAGCCGTTCTCCTGCCCCATCTGCCAGCAGCGCTTCAAGAGGAAGGACCGCATGAGCCACCATGTTCGCTCCCACCAGGGCGGGGTGGAAAAGCCCTACATCTGCCCCCACTGCGGCAAGGCTTTCTCTAGGTGAGCGTTTCTGTCAGGCCTGAGCTAGTTAACAAGTGTACCACCTTTTAAAAGGACCGTCTTAAGTAAAACATTAACAAAATTGTATGTGCTTCATTGTTCAAAAGGCAAAGGTTGCTTTCATCTTTCTTAACCTTCTGAACTCTGAGCAATTTCCGTGGGTTAATTTTTCACAGCAGTATAAAGTCATGCACCTCTATGGAAACATCAAACCCATGGCTAGAAGCAGAGAACTCAGAAGTTCCCAAAAAAGAAAAATTATTAATTTTTTATTTCTCAGAAAATAATAAAACCCATTTTTACAACATTTTCCAAGAGCCCACAAGTGTTAGTAGGAAAATAAGTAGTGTCTCTACATGCTTTAAAAATTTTACTACTTAAAATTAATCATGCTTGCATGGTTGCTTCCTGTCTGCTCTGTGTAAACTCAGCCTGCAGTTCATCTGAAAAGTCTCTAAATTATTTTTTACTAACTAATAGTTTCGTGGTTGTAGCTAGGAGTGAAGGTTTTTATGTTTTTTTGGAGAAATGTATCATAAGATTTTAAGCTTAGATTTGATTGATTTTCACAACAGAACACGTCTCACAAATGTGTAGTTGAAGGAACGTTGTGAAGTTGGAAATTTGACAATCCTTTTTATACTCTCTGACTTTGATCAATGGTATCATTTTGTTAATCTTTAAAAAAAGATAACATCCATCTATAACCTGCTGCTAGGTTTGCCATTCAGACGGTTATTTCTGCAGTGTCAGAGCAAACAAACACTGTCTGCCTTCACAAACATGTGATTTACTCAGACTTGTGTAACTTCGAGGAATATTGACATTTGTAAGGTTTCCAAGATAAGAACACGTCAAGCAGAATAACAGGAAAACCAAGTAAAATTTTTCACAAACCATTAATATTTTTCAAGCTAATGTGTTGTAAAGCTAATGGTGCAAGACATAACTTGAATAAATATTGAAAATATTGCTTGTACTAGGGCAAATGCAGATTATTTTTTTATAGAGTTGAGTTTTAATTAAAGCCAAAATACACCATTTTGGGAAATACGCTGAGACAGTTGTTACCACTCTTAACTACAGACTGTAGCTAGTTAGCTAAGTGCAAACACTGAAATTAGCTAGCCTAGCTCTGTTGAGTAGTTACAAAATGTGCAGACAAAAATGGCAAATTGTTTTTGTCAAACTTGGGTTTTTCCACAGATAAAACAAATGAAATATATCTTACTATAACTACAAAAAGTTCTATTTCATTGTGCAGACTTTTTATTGTTGCCCAGAATCAGCCTAGCTAAGTTGCTACTTGTAGTAGCCTTAGATTTGTATCAGTGCTGTCAAATTTCTTCAGATAGAAATTATTTCACCTTTAAAACAGACTCTGCGCCTCTGTCCCAAATATTTTCAGAGCAGTTACAGTGGATTTGGATAGCAGAAAAATCATCTAATAATTCAATAATAATAATAATAATTTGATATCAGTTCTCCTCAGAAGTGGAACCTCTTTTTGTCATTTCACACAAATATTCCTAACAGTCACACAACATGAGCCTGTATTTGACACATGAACACATTGCCTGCTCTAACATCTTCTCTTGTCTTGTTTCTCTAAGGCCCGACCATCTGAACAGTCACGTCCGACAGGTGCACTCCTCAGAGCGACCCTTCAAATGCCCTGTACGTCATGTTTACTTTGTGCACACCGCATGTTTTTCCTTCATTCATGCAAACACTGGCTACGTGCACAGTGTTCCGCATAACTCAGGATTAATGGCTCGCACTTAATCTGCATCTTCAGCGACCTCTCATAGATAGATATCTGTTAGGTAAATCAACATTGAGAGTATTGCCATGGAAACTGATCTGGATAAAGTACATTTCTATTTGGATCAGAGCACACGCAGGCTGTATCTGTAATTGTTACGCGCTGCACTGTAATTGTTGTGTTTACTTGCAGCCTCCCAGAGCTGGATGTTTACACAAGCAAAATGAACACGCTTTATCACACACTGCACACGTGTCATTGAATACATATGTGAGGTTGTTTTTCACAGAGTGGTAGAACATCGGTTGTCTTCAAAATGGCTGACGTTGCGTAGCAGGTTTGATGGCTATGAGATGAAATGACAGTGAAAAATAAAGAAATCTGTCATAGAAATCTTCAAACTGCTAAACAAGCACACACTCTACACATTGTCAACTTATACAGCCCAGTTTTTCTTTATGAATTGTCAGACTGTAAAAGTTCACTTTCAAAGCCATTGCTGTTTCTCTGCAATGACACTCCGTTTCCATGTTTTTTTTTCAGACTTGTGAGTCCAGCTTTGCTACGAAGGATCGCTTGCGTGCACACATGATTCGCCACGAAGAGAAGGTTCCCTGTCACATCTGTGGGAAGCTCCTGTCCGCGGCTTACATCACAGATCACATGAGGGTGCACAACCAATCGCAGCATCACGCCTGCCATCTCTGTAACCGCAGTGAGTGCAGATACTTTGATTTACCAGTTCACATTAAGTGCATATAAACCAAATACATGCTGAAAGAAACGCAGGCTTTGAACCTCTTCATAGTTTAACCATCTGAACCTCAACCAGTATCTGGGCATTTAGTGCTACTGTCATAATTTTCGTCACTATGAACTCATTGTTCACTGCAATATAAAATAATGTATCTCCATGGCAACAGCACAACTGTCACTACAAGTAGAAGGAACTCAAAATGGTTATTTGTGCATTATGGTGCCATAAATCATAGAAGAAGCGTTTTTTTTTTTAAAAAAAGGTGATTTTTTTTTTTTATTGATTGCCTTTTTTTTTTATTTACAAAAGCTGAAAAACCCTCAAATTATCATAAACCACAATTTTTCCAAGTGCCGCTGGTGTTACTAATACTGAGAAAAAAATGATGTTTACAAATATGTGTATATTTTTTATTCTATTTGTATTTGTTTCATACTTATCTGCTCTCTGTTTTGTGTAAACACAGCCTGCAGTTCAGCCAAAAAAGTGCCTGAATTTTTGTTTTATGACTTAGTCACTGGTGGCATCCAGCAAACAGTTTATTTTTTGTAAATTTTAAAATGAGACAACTAAAATAAAATGAATTATCTTGATTTTTAGTTCAGATTTGGTTAAGTTTCCCAGCCAGACAGCACATCACAGATGAGTAGGACTGTCGGAAAGTTCAAAATCCATCTTCTATTTTTTGTTTAAATAGTTTCTGGCTGTGGTAAATGGTGTAATTTGGACATTAAACCAGAAAAAAAGATAATATGCCTTTCAAACCCACTGGCGAGTTTTGGGATTCAGACAGTTAAGGGTGAAGACAGCGACCATGAACCACAGTATTCACAGTTTGAGGCTAACGGGGAACCGTGGTACATCTCTGTCTCACTTTTGATGTTCTGTTGTCTCTCTGTTGACTCTGTGTAGCAAAAACATGGAATACTAAAACAAATAAACCACCATGCTCAGTCTGTAATTTTTCTCTTTTGCTACTGTGTCTTTAAAAGAGGAAGGTCAGTGAATTTTTAAGGCCATAATTTGACATTTTATGAGGAAGAAACAGCTCGTCTTGTTCAAACGAAGTCCACCAACCAGCAGCTCCAGGTTACTGAGAAATAGTGTGTAAGGGTTGTTGTTTTGATATTTTAGTTTTTGAATGGATTACATGAATGAGATTTAACACGTTAATTAGTCTCATTATAAATAACAGCCAGTCAACACTAAATGATAAATGTTGAAAAGTTGTCTTTTATTGAAAAATAAAACAGAAAAAAACAAAAGCATTTCAATGAAGTTTTATTTTTTTGTGAACATGTATTAGTTTCAAGCACTCGTTATTGGTGTCGTTGATTACTAAAAATCCGTATCAGTATTGTCTTTAAAAAAAAATCTAATCATCAATTAGCCTTTCATCACGATGAGCTAACACAATGTAGCATTAGAACACAAAAATGGGCCTCTGTACCCCGATGGAGATATTTCATTTAAAACCAGCTAGAATAATCATTTACCACATTATCAATGTCTAGACTGGATTTCTGATTAATTTAATGTTAACTTCCTTAAAAAAAACTGCTTTTGTTTCAAAAACAAGGACATGTCTAAGTGAACCAAACTTTTGAACAGTAGTTTACATGCATTGGCCGACCTCTACTTGAGATCTAGTCAGCCTTTGTTTCGGCCTGTTTTGTAGTCTTTATGCTAAGCTAGGCTAACCAGCTGTTGGCTGTTGCTCCATGTTTCAGTGTCATTGTTCTCATTTAAGCCTTGACATGAAAGTAAAGAAGCATAATATCTGACTTTAGACGTTCGTTGATAATTGACATTTTGAGAATTTACTGTTATTCCTTCGAAATCGGTAACTGTGACTTCATATCTGCCTTTAACTTTCTGTGTCCAACTGTAGTGTCACATTTGAACTGTCTTTTTTGCTGATACCATATTTTGTCGCTTTCTCTTTCATTGGTCCGCTGCATTCTTTCAGATGTGCTGATATCTTGCTGTGTCTGGCAGCTGATGAACTTTTGCTGTGACATCTAAACCTGCCCCCAGTGGAATAACGCCTGGCTCTGCTCTCACCCATCAGGCTTCACCACACTGACGTACCTTCGTGTTCATGCCCAGAAGCACCACGGACAGGAGTGGAAGGACAGCCCGGGCGGCTTCGGCGGCACGGCCTCCGGCGGCGTTCTCGTCTGCCACCTGTGCGGCGTCCACTGCAAGACGCCCACCCAGCTGCAGGGCCACATGGGCACCCACACCAACAGCCAGGCCGCCCCGAGCCCCATCACCTCCAATGTGGCCGCCAGCAGCTCCGGCACCCTCAGCAACATGGTGACAGCGCCCACCGTCTACGTCACCGGCAACACGGTGGTGGACCTGCTGGTCACAGACTGCTCTAGCATCGCGGCGCCGCAGACCCACAGTTAGCAGTCAGACAGCTTAGCAGGAATAACCTCAGTCCCTTAGCAGAGGTTAGAGAAGGTTGCAGTTACTCGTAGATGCTGATCCGGTTTCAGTTTTGTCACTTATCGGTAAGGTTGGGATTAAGAGTGGGGAGGGAGATTCACGCCAGTGAAGGGCAGTTTCACCTCAGAGCTGCAGAGCACCAGGGAAAAGACAGACTTAAAAGACGGACCTTTGTGGCTGCAGCAGGTTCACTGACACTAACGACAAACATGGATGTGCTGTCCAGAGATTCCCGAATGCTCTCATGCATTTGAGACTCCAATGAAACTGTGGTATTGTGGGCATCTACTGTATTACTCTCCCCTCTCTGCCCTCCCTCTGCCCTTCCCTTAAAGCCTGGCTGCTCTCTGCAAGTGCACCAAGTACTGTATATCTCACACCAGCTCTGATCTTACCTCCATTTTGCAGCTCACTTACTGAGAATCCAAATGGCTTGCGTTACAAAGTAGCAGGGAGAGAGAGTAGCTCTCGGTAAAAACGAAAACCAAGAAAAACATTAGACGGGACTTTGTGTGTATGTGTTTGAGTGTGCGTAAGTCTGGGCTCCTCTCGCATGTTAGCTTGTTTGTTCACTAAAAATTAAGATCAACATTTGATTTCCAAGCCGTAACGCTAGTTTATTAAGTCTCGACTTGTGGGATGTTTCTCGATCAGGACAGAAGATCATACTCGTTGTGGTCGGTATTTGAAACGTGGGATGTATTCGTTCATTTGTTTCCTAAAAGGTACAGAAGTGAGAAGAGAGTTCAGGAGCGTCAAGCACCTTAAAAATATTATCGGTGGGTTCAGTAAGGATCAAAATGGGTATGAGATTTCTTGGATTTTTCTTGCTCTGAGTCTTCCTCTCTGGGTCTGGCCTTTCAAAAGAAAAAAAAAAGAAACAACTGCTAATCAACACTTCAGCTTCTGACATAGCAATTGTTGCACCTGAGAACTACCTTTTTGCATGGGGAAAAAAAAAACAAGCTAGCTCAGTCATGCTTATTGTTAGGGAGCGGTCATGATGAAAAGAAACTTTCAGCAGCTCCACTAAGTTAGTTGGCTGTAAACAATAATATTTATGAAAGTGTTGATTTTATTCAGAAGATTTTTTCACATTGTTGGCCATTCATTTGATTGTAACTGTCATTGCCATAGTCCTTTTTTGTTTTCTCTATTACCAGTCCAATGAGTGAAACTTATGCATTAGATTTAGTCTTTTAACTCTCTGTATAGCACATAATGTTTTCAACGCGAGTCATTAATCGTTCTCCATGAATCATGTGCAGAATGGTCACGTGTCCGTCGGATACTTTGGTTGCTTTGCGTTTAATCGTGAGTGATGTGTGGAGTTGAAAGGGCTTCTGAAGTCACAAGTCAGGAGTACGACGGGAGGTTTGACGACACCACTTGGTATGCTGTAAAACAAATCCTGGTTTTGTACTGGAGTGCTTTTTTCAGTTTTGTGTTGATATGTTACCTTGAGATTTGTAGACTTGTTTCTTTCTTCCTTTTCTTCTTTTCTTTCTTTGGAAACGTGTTCTTCCTGTTGAGAAAAATTAGTGATTTATTACGAGTTAATTTTAGCTTTTTCTCCATTACACTAAGAAAAAAATAATAATAATACCTCTACTCTAGGATTCTGTACAGCTCTTGTGATACATCTTAATGCCTTATCGTACTCAACTGCATTTTAATTCTTTTATGATAAAATATTTCAAATCTTAGTCATGGATTCATTAAGAATATTAATGGGATGTATTTATATTTATATTTTTATATTTCTCAACAGTATGCATGTCTAAAAGGTTGTTAGAGCAAAAAAAAGAAAAAAATCAATGATGCTTACTACAGTCATAAATATTATGTTATTTTGTAGATGAAGTAGAGATCATGTTATTATTTTGTAATTTGGACAATTTAAAGTAAAAACTGTAAACGGGCATTGTTTCGTGTGCTGATCATTTCACCCACTCTGAGTTTGTTGATTCACAAACAAAAAAACAAAAACAAAACACAAGCATAACGAAGACCACAACATGCAAAAGGTGACAAAGAGAATCCATGAATGGGTAACACAAAAAGTAATAAAACTATATTTGCTTTTATACCACAGCTTCTTTATTGCCACATCCACGATGCCATTGTTTGGTCTGGACATCCGTTCACAGTCGGTCATTCTGGATGTAGTTTTATCCAGCTAGATGTTTGAGTTGCACCTGAAAATCTACTGAGTTACTCTCCTGCAGTGAAAAACGGCTCTGACCAAGCTACATTTTAACACCCACTTTTATTACATACTGTTGCTGAAATTTAACACATTCAGCTAAAGGACTCTCAATACATGGCCTTTAGTTTTTTTTAGCTAATGTTTTAGTCATGTCCTTAAATAATTGTTTTTTGAAGACAGTGTTTGGGTTCATAACACATACACCACATGTTGAGAATCAGGCGCATGTTCCTGATAATTAAAGGGTAACGTATCAGGAACTGATGCTTTGGTAAGAGACTGAGTGTAAGAAATAAATGCTTAAGAGCCGCCGATGATCAGTGATTCGGTGTTTCAGATAAATGGTCATGCCTTCTGACATGACTGGTGAAAAGACAGTCGGAAGAAGCAAAGAACAAAATGGCAGTACATAACATCCATGTGTACCAAATCACCAAATAACAAGGGACATATATCAAATTGCATTCAACCCTCAATAAGAACTTCCATCAAACCACTTTGTCCGATTTCTCCACTGAATATAAACATCATCAAATGCATGCATTCTTTATCTAGAAAGTTCTCTTGTACATACTACAAAGCAAGTCTGACCTCCACCTGAACGGCTCCCTCTAAAATATCGACTCAACAGCTGTTGGCTGTGTTGAATTACTGAAGTGAATGCGTTTCACACCATAAACACGAGGTAGAGTAGGATCTGTTTGTCTGACAAAGCTTTATATTCTTCTCCAGAGTTCAACACCAGGATCATCCTCACAGAACACAAATTCAAACCAATCTTTGTCGAAGACACCAAAACGACAGCAGCATCAAGAACTAAATGACTCCAGATTTTTCTCAAAGCTGCAGGATAAGTTTGGCACCAAAAATCACGTCGGGAGAATCTAGAAGAAGATGCTCAAGGAATAGTAATAAATGTGTTTTAATGTTACATTATTGCACAATTAATGATACAGAAAGCCTCTTGCTACAAACTGACAGGATTGGTCCTTTAGATTTGGTACATATGAAATCCTGTAAGTCAAAATCTGTGTTTTGAGAGACTAACTGCATTGCACTTTATTTACACTCAACAAAAATATAAACGCAACATGTTTGTTTTTGGTCCCATTTTTTATGAGATGAACTCAAAGATCTAAAACTTTTTCCACATACACAATATCACCATTTCTCTCAAATATTGTTCATAAATCTGTGATAGTGAGCACTTCTCCTTTGCTGAGATAATCCATCCCACCTCACAGGTGTGCCATATCAAGATGCTGATTAGACACCATGATTAGTGCACAGGTGTGCCTTAGACTGCCCACAATAAAAAAGCCACTCTGAAAGGTGCAGTTTTATCACACAGCACAATGCCACAGATGTGGCAAGATTTGAGGGGGTGTACAATTGGCATGCTGACAGCAGGAATGTCAACCAGAGCTGTTGCTGGTGTATTGAATGTTCATTTCTCTACCATAAGCCGTCTCCAAAGGCGTTTCAGAGAATTTGGCAGTACATCCAACCAGCCTCACAACCGCGGACCACATGTAACCACACCAGCCCAGGACCTCCACATCCAGCATGTTCACCTCCAAGATCGTCTGAGACCAGCCACTCTGACAGCTGCTGAAACAACGGGTTTGCATAACCAAAGAATTTCTGGACAAACTGAGAAACTGGCCTTTTATTGTGGGCAGTCTAAGGCACACCTGTGCACTAATCATGGTGTCTAATCAGCATCTTGATATGGCACACCTGTGAGGTGGGATGGATTATCTCAGCAAAGGAGAGGTGCTCACTATCACAGATTTAGACAGATTTGTGAACAATATTTGAGAGAAATGGTGATATTGTGTACGTGGAAAAAGTTTTAGATCTTTGAGTTCATCTCATAAAAAATGGGAGCAAAAACAAAAGTGTTGTGTTTATATTTTTGTTGAGTGTATTTTGCTCATGTGATGTCTGAAAACCAATTTAAAAAAACGCCGTTAGAACATGTTAGCAAGGTAAGAGCATATCTTTAACTGTCATCAGTGCACACTTTATAATACAAACACATGCTTGAGTAATGCATTACTCATGATGGTTTATTTATTATCATGAATCCCTGCTGCCCAGCATTAATAAATGATCAGCTCACTGCCTGCTGTTATTAGTGAGAACTCAGTGTGTTATATGTCACTAGTCGTATGCCACAAATGAAGAAAATTAGAGCTCTTAAAGCAGAGCAATACATTTTCTTCTGCTTTTAGTGACAAATCACATTTTATAACAGATACACATCACACTCCTGACAGCATTAGAATCAAATGTTTGCTCTCATTTCCCTACAATGCTTGCTGTCGGTGTAAATTAGTCTTGTCAGTTGCCTCCTGCAAGATGTTTTTATTCTTCCAAACTGGTGACAGCTGTGACCAAAGGCATTACACCGATCAGCCACAACATTATGACCACTGACATTAATCTTCTTGGTATAATGCAACGTTCTGCTGGCAAACTTTGAGTCCTGACATTCATTTGGATGTTTGACATGTACCACCCACCTAAGCAGTGCAAGTCAAACAACCCCCATGGCAACAGCAGTTCTTGATGCCGGTTGTCATCCACGACTCACCGCAAAAACTGCTCAGGAGTGACCCGAAGATCATGACAAAGTGAAAGTGTTCACCGGGGTTCCACACTCCCCAGATCCAAATCTTATTGAGCATCTGTGGGATGTTCCAGGATAAGCCTGATCTAGGTAGGTACAACCCTGCAACCCACAGGACCAGCAGAATTCACTGCCACAATCCCGGTGCCACATGACATCATCAGAGGTTCTGTGTCCATGCCCCACTGGGTCAGAGGAGTTTTAGCAGCATAAAGGGACCAACACAATGTTAGGCATGTGGTCATATTGTGCCTGATAGGGAATGCATTCAGCTTGTCATCCTTCTTTTTCTTGCAGTAACTCTTGAACATCTGGAGATATTTTCTTTAAATTGGGAACAAACTTTCACTCAGGCTCAGGAATGAACTGTTTAGAACTGGATAGTTAAAAACCACATTTCTGGCCATAACTCAAGAAGTCACATGCTAATGATGGCACATTTTCACACAAATGTCTGGATAAAACACGGTTAAACAGATAAGTGGTGACACTTTCTATCAGAAAGGTCAAAGATCAAGTCTGGATGGAAATTGCAACTTGATAAGTTGGTGGAGGCATTTAAATACAAGGTGGAAAATCTGGTTGGGTTTAGGACACTATTTTTGCTCTGTGTTACTCTGCCACACCCCAGCTTCTACATATGACACAAACAAAGAATGCTGGATCACGCAGCAACAAGCAGAAATGTGCAGCTTCACTGAAAAAACAGCTTCATGTTTCTATCAGAACATTTACTGCTCGGCTTTCACGAAGGCTGGAAAAAAGTCTCAATATGCAGTATCAGTGTGTTTTTTATTATTTAAAGAATAACCCTGTGTGATATCATCATTTTCTACATTCAGAAATATCTGTGAAATATCTAGATTTTCTGCATGTAGAAGAATATGTACAATAGCAAAATTACTGATGCAAACTTCTTGATATTTTTTCATTTATTTATTTTTTACTGATATTCAATATTTGAACAATGCTACTTTTCATGATGTCGGATTGATAAAGGATTATTTAAGCTTATTTTATATAGATCTAAAATGACATTTTCTATGTGACAGGATTTCAGGAAATACTAAAATAAATACATACAAAAATCCAAAAACGGCACTAAAGTTAGTGAATGTACACACAGGAAATGTCAGATAAAGGTTGATTGATGCAGATTTGCTGTTCAGAAAATGTTGACTGAGTAGCAAAACCTGATTGAATTACTTTGAGGCTGCGACACGCATGTCACAGAAAACACATGGTATGCATTTGATGAAGGACACATCTCTCCTGCTGGTCCTTGACTCCACAATCTACTGTAGCAAAAGCTGAAAACAGGTTTACACACATTTTTCACGTTTTTTTACAGCAATTGTGGAAAATACAGGAAACCCTCAGCTAAAATTTAAGTGACTGATACAGTTTTAGGTGATATAGCTGCACCAAAATCAGCTAAACATTTGTGTTACAAAGTTCAGTGTATTCTAGTCTCTTTGGAATTTTAAGACAAATGTTTTTACCCTCCAGACAAGGCTGCTCCTATTCCAATCAGAGCTGTATCTCTGGTGACCGCAACTACAACATTTCACATAGTTATTTTGTCTTCCTGTGGTTAGCACTTTTGCCTTGCAGCTAGAAGATCCCCGGTTTGTATCCCCGCCTTACCGGATCTTTCTGCATAGAATTTGTATGTTCTCCCTTTGCATGTCTGGGTTCTCTGACTTCCTCCCAGTCCAAAAACATGCTGAGGTTAATTGGTGATTCTAAATTGTCCGTATGTGTGAATGTGAGTGTGATTGTTTGTCTCTATGTGTAGCCCTGTGGTAGACTGGTGACCTGTCCAGGGTGTCTCCTGCCTTCACCCTAAGTCAGCTGAGATATATCCCAGCTCCCATGCAACCCTAATGAGGATTGAGCGCTGTATAGATAACAGATGGATGGATGGATTTTGTCTTACTGAATGCTGGTTCAACTTCTGCACTGCACTTAACAAATGTTCAAACTTTACTGTTTGAAGTTTTTGTAGAATCTCTAAAGTCTTTGGTCGTCATAAACTGGTTTACAGTGGACGAGGCTGAGAGTTAATTCTTTGAAATCTTTGCTTTGCTTCAATAGTTTAAAATATTTTTTACAAGGCATTTCATATGCTACATCTTTCCAAGTCTGATAATGCTAATTTATTAGAGGTTTTTAACCAAGTGTTTTATTAATGGGTAGCAAACGTCAATTTTAAACCATTAATAACAACAACTTTCGAAATGCCAAGCTGTAGAAAAAACTGTTATGAGAATTTGTTTTTCTTCTATCCTGTATAATTTATTATTGGTTATGTAGTATATAACCCTAATAAACACTTGCTTTTTACATGCTTTGTCCTCTCAGGCACCTCTGTGGAGCTACAAGTTTCTGATCTGCAGCTATGGATCTCTCCAGTGTGTATCGTTCTCCTATGCATCAGTTGTGTGTTTTCTGTCTGCGACCCTTGTTTTGTCTCACCCTAATCAGTCGAGGCAGACCGCCGCCTTCCCTGACTCTGATTCTGAAGGTTTCTTTCTGTTGCCCAAGAACTTCTTTAAAGTGAATCTTCAGATTTCTTCGGTTTCTCGCAAATTTTGCAAGGCCTTCTTAAAGTCGCTTATGTTGCAAATTGTTGCTATATAAATTAAACTGAATTCAACTGAACTGCATATATATCTCTAAGTTTATTTATTTGCATTCATATCACCTACAATTGTCGCCCATTTAAGCTCTGTATGCGTGTTACTATCACTGACCTGCATAAACTATAAACTACTACACATGGTCATAGGATGGATTGTGGATGATTCATAAATGATGTATCATTGCTCACTAAAAGAAGAAACTGTTCTGACTGAAGGTCTGGATTTCTACATTAAAACAGTTCAAGCCTGTGTTAGTTTCACTGTGAAAGGCAACATTAGATTATCACTGCAAAGCCAGAGCAAAGTTTCATTGATTGTCCTGTTATCTGCAGGCCTACATGTCAAACTGCAGCACCATGTAAACATACCATGTCTGATAAGGTGCAGTTAAGATCCTGTTCATTGATCTGTGTATTGCTGCTCAGTGTGAATATCATATGACTTCTTTAAGTTTTACTGGCACAAACAACCTTACAGAGCAGGCATTTTAATTACTCTCACATCTGTAATGATTTTCTGAATTAAATACATAAATGCTGTGTTCAAATAAAATACTGTTTTTTTTCTGAGTGGACAGACTGGATATTGCAGGAATAGATGGCCTCCTTGTGTGGGATCCATTCAGCGTTTCCCTGCATACAAAACAACAATTTACAATTTTCCCCAAAAAAATGCAGCGCTGTGACTGGTGCAGATTTCTCGTCATGACATGAGCTGCTGCTGCCTGGACCTGTAGGAACTAGCTGGCGCAGCAGTCCTCAGTGTTGAGTCAACGTTGCATCTGGGAGGCTGAGGCAGCGGCATCCCTGCTCTGCTGTGGATGACATGACATAGCGGACAGGAGGCAGCTAGCGTTACCTTGACACCTGGACCACATCGTCTCGTTGTCTTCACGTCGGTGCAGCTTGTATTAATTAGAACACTCTATTTGCTTCAGCGGGCTACATCGCACGCTAGTCACCAATGCTCTCAGTGAGCTGCCCTCGCACTGATTTTGATCTAAGTTGCTGCAAGCTAGCGTTAGCTCGCTGCTGCTACCCTTCAGACATTGAAGTGGCCACATAAACATGCGGATCATCGAGGCGGAGACCCCTGGGATATCTCTAAACGCTTTCTGCAGGACACGACTTTCGACTGGCCGCTGACCGGACTCCGCAGAGTCACCGTGTAAATGATGCATAAGATTTTCCATGTACTCTGAACATGTGTAAACTCCTATCTGTTAGCCATGGTTAGCGTTGACGGGGGTCGGTTAGCTTAGCCGCTACTGCTACAAACAAATGACAAGCTAACAAAACAGTTTAACGTCTTCATGAATGGACAGCAAAACGTGTATACAGACACATTCAGTTGTTAGCCGTAGTGTTTATGTGTTAACATCTTGCTAACTGTAGTTATTTGAATTTGGTTTTAACGGAAAGGTTGCTAACTAAGCCAGCGGTGACTACCTGCCGTGGCTACGTTTCGGAGAGATGCTAATGGTTAGCTAACGTTCTTAGCGTCATTGTTAGCAGGAGATTCAGCAGCGCAGACAGTTGGTCATGCCCACCAAGGCGAGGGATGGCATTTAATGAGAGCAATAAGGTTTTGCTAACTGAGCTTGCATACTTATATTCTGGATGCCCCATTTTTTTCTACCCCACAAAACAAAACGACAGAGTCCGCTAATTTTTGCGTTAACTTACTTGTAGCTTTCCTGTATTAGTTAGCTTAACTAGCTGGTGTATTTGATGGAAAGCGTACTGTATAGCTAAGTTAGCGTTAGTTCAAGTGCATTTGACATGTGCGTTCTCAGGACTTCTCATTGCGCAATTTAGCCAGACTTGCTAACGTTACAATTCTTAGTTTTGGCTGACGTTACCTGAACAGCTTAATTATATATCAGCCTACAGCAGTCCTCAATTAGCTTCTTCGGTTAGCTGCCCACCAAAGCATAACCAGCAAAGCGTTTCCAAGAGAGGTAACGCTGTTTACAGCAACCAGAAGCACTAGCAGCCCCGTGCAATGTCGATATTTTCGACGTTCGGGATTTTAAAATAGCGCAATGCGTATTTTGCTAATGGACTTCAACTTTTTAATGAGTCAGCTAGTCTAGTGTGAGCAAACTGCAAAACCGCATGGTAGGACCACATGGTTGTCCTAGGAATAAATGGGAACGTGGATAACGCATACAATGTCATCAGATGCATGGGGCAGCATGCTGCACAAAAGAGCCTTCAATCTGATATTCTACCCCCAGCACTGTACTCAGCAATTACATAGTCAGCCTGCTTTCAGTCCATTGCACTGTCCTCTTTCACCTTAACATAAACCTGTTTTCCACGTTGTTTCTGTCTGTACCTCTAGACACTGCCACATATGCTGGCCACATATGTTGGACTTTGATACTGTTGTTATCTCAGTAAGTGCAGCCAAACGCATGCACAGGGGAGTTCCCAGATGTGAGAGCAATGTAAAACTGTTACTCACTCTGTGATGTTTTCTGTTTTTCAGAGAGGGGAGAGAGTGACGGATCTCAAGGACCAGATTGCCTGCTGAACTTTTTGCCTCTCAGACAGATCGCCAGGGACCATGCTGACCATCCTAGCTGCTGGGTCTATGTTCTTTCCAGGCCTTTTCCTGCTGTCCAAACAATGCCTGAAGTCCATCCCGGCGCTGAGATGGAGCGAAGGGGATGCAGTCATTGTATCCGCCAGGTTAGACCCTCTAAAAATGGATAATTTTCTGCATGCAGACCTGTCATGTACATCTCAATACTTACACTATTTGTTTTGTTTTGTCAGGGTGAGCCTAAAAATTCAAGTACAAAAGTGATGCTTTTACTGTAGTGCCTTCCAAGTTGTCTTAGACTTGAACTCATATGCAGTTTATTGCATGACTCCGAACTATATGAGGTTGTCGTGGCTGCAGCTATGCCATTTTTAAGTATTTCCAGCTGTACTACTTGTGTGTAAAGTCCCTAGGGCGCTGCCTTTTTTTTTTTTTTTTTTTACAGTTTTTCAGCAAAACAGTCTAAACTTTTTGTCTAATGAGTTATTTGTTGAGGACTTGTCATTCTTTCCTCCCAGATTGGTGTCTTCAGTTCAGGCAGTCATGGCTTCCTCAGCTGGCTACATCATTGCTTCCTCCTGTGAAGACATCATCGAGGACCAGTAAGTCCAGAAATGTGCCATTTGAATATATTCTTTGTAATTAGACCAGCCTGTCCTGTCTTATAATTTATATAACGAGTAACGTGACTTGTAATTTCTAGGTCATGTGATGCACCATGCAAGTGCACTTTAGTATTTGGATTTCTTGTCCTGCTAAATTTAAATGCGAAAAGAAATATAAATTTGACACTGATGCCTTGACACATAGACTTAAATATCAGGGGCTTTGTAAGAGTGGATAAGTAGGTTTTAATTCACCTCTCCCTTAAGTTTTTCTTCTTCTTAAAACTGCCCCCGAGCATTTAATCTCTTTATTTTAGATGGTGGTTGAGGTGAATTAGGTTCCATTCAGATTTTTCTGGATTGCAGCAGGGACAAGCTGTTCTTTATTGGGGTTGTCACTGCACTGGATTTTATAGATACTGTATAGCATATTGAGTTCTAGCCGCAACTTGGCAGGCAAAGTTGTGTTCTGGCTGTTAACGAAGCTCTGTTTGAGTACGTTCTTCTCGGGCTGTTTAATTAAAATCTATTCCCTATTCCCTTTCTCATTCTTAAAACCAGCTTCTCTTTCTTTCTACGCAGGCACTGGCTCACTAGCACTTACATCATGTTTGCCGTTCCCTACTTCGTGTACGACATCTACGCAATGTTCATGTGCTACTGGTACAAGCTACGGGTCAAAGGGCATGAGGAGGCCTCGGCGGCGCCCCAGAACATGAGCTCAGCGCTGACCAGCTACTTGCGCCGCGAGTTCCTCATGGTGCTGCACCATGTTGTCATGGTCACCGTCTGCTTCCCTGTCTCTGTGGTAACTGTCGTACATTACTCTTTCTGTTGAGCTGAAATGTGAGTGAGATGAGTAAAATGTAGTATTGACATTTCTATGAGCAGCTCCTTGCATTTTGGTATTTTTGTCATTTCTGTGGGAAAAACTAAACAAAATCCAGACAAACTAAATGCGCAGCATGTCATATGAAAGAAAATTGAGTGGTGCAACATCATCTTAAAAGTTCAGAAATTAAATTCACAACTAGATTTTTAACACAGGGTTTCTGCAGGGCATTAAAAAGCATTAAGTCATGAAATTGATTTTGGGACAATTAAGGCCTTAAATGGCATTAAAAATCATTAAATTTGATTCTCAGTGGCAATTCTTTCTGAAGTTTTCAAGAAAGATATTTGATTTAGTTTAGTTTATTTAAAAGGACAATGTGTAGTAACATTTAAAAGATGCCTGCACCAGATTTAGCACAGAGCTAATTTCCATCTGCAGTCCTTTTCACAATAAAAATACATAACACTGACAGATAATAAAAATATTGCAGTCATAAAGATGGCATACAATATAGAATACAATACAAATATTACATTAAAAACACATAAAATTCATAAAAAATACACATAAAATTCATATGATAACAATAATATAGAATTATAGACTGTGATTCATCAGATATGCGCATCTGCATAAACATGCCGAAGCATTGCGAGAATTGTTTCGGCCAGTCGGCTACAGTTGCCAAAAACTGCATGTTTGGAAAGTGGCCGGCAGGCTGGACCAGGTGGAGGAGAGCTAGGACATGGGGAAATGCAAATTCCAGCAAAAATGACTAGAAAACGTGGATTTCAGAGAATGACTACAGCCTGTGGGTGGTCAGGGGTGGTTTCCGGATTCAGAAGTAGTGAAATGTAGGGACAGTTTTCATATAAAAAAATCGTCTTTTACGAAAAAGAAAACCCTTGTAATTTGTTGAGTTCTCGGTCATGGCATTAAAACTTTTCCAGTATAACATTAAAATGGCATTAAAAAGCATTAAATTTGACTGGCTGATTCCTGCAGAAACCCTGTAACAGCTTGTATATATTAGCCTTGTGCTGTAGATGTTTTCTAATGATACATAAAAATGTATTTTAAAAGCTACAATATAAATTATAGTTCCATTATTAGGGCTACAGCTCATTTAAACTGCAAGATATTCTCTTTATTTTACTGTTAAGACGAAGAGAATGAAAGCATTTTGAAATGAACTGCTTATTAAAACAGGTGCTACTTCATTCTCTGTTGATAAATTAATTGACTAATCAGTGCAGCTTTATTGGCATGTATGAACTGATATAATGATTTAATTTCATTTTTATGTTAACTAATTATAGCGGTCATCCATTTTTCGAGAAGTTTTAAACGCATGCTTCCATGTTTTTCAAGGAGAACCTCCCACTTGATGCCATATAAAAGGCACTCATTCAAAAGCCATCCACATGTTTTGGAGAAAACAGATCATGTCTTCAAAATCTTTTACTTGTTGACTCCAGCTCCGCATTTACTTATAGAAGGGTGTGTACAAAGCTAGAATTGCACTCTAGACAAATAATAAGCCTCTTTTTTTTTGTCTCTTTAGTTTTGGCGGCAAGGAAAGGGAGATTATTTCCAGGGTATAATGTTCATGGCTGAGCTCAGCACTCCATCTGTCTGCTTAGGAAAAATCCTCATCCAGGTAAGTGTCTCGGTTGAGGCTGACCAGAAGATTTTCACAGCAGTGTTGCATGTGCATCTGTCACACTAAAGTTCTTCTGCACTCTCCACTCCTTTTTTTTTTTCCTCTCCCTTTTAATTCATCGGAGAATATATTTTCGGTCATTCCCAGCATGCAGCTTGTTCATGCCCTTCGGCTCCTGTCAGCTGTGTCTTACATGAACAGCACTGTCAGAAACATCAGTCTGTAATTGGTAACTCCGTTTGCTTGAATACACATTGTAGGAGTTGCATCCCCGTGCATTTGAGTTTGTGTGGATTGTGTGTACAGCGTCGTAGTGTCTGGGTGAAGGCTGCCCCTCCACTGCTGCCTGCTCGTCCCCCAACCGAGGCTCCCACAGCTGTTAGCCTCTGAATATAGCCCCCTAGTATTTAGCCGGGATATTCAGCAGATACAATATCAGCCTGTCCTTCCACCCTGTGTCACTTAGCACTCTGCCCCTCCCATCCATGACAACAGTGCATGTGGCCGTTTGATAAACGTAGAGCTCCCCTCTTGTAGAGTAAAAAAAACAATAACATAAAAAAGAGCTTTTATTGATGAGATGTGAGACTAGTTAATGGGCGAGAGGGAAACCTTTATGAAGAAGTGTGTGTGTGTCTCACTGAAGCAGGCCGACTGTTCAAGAGAAAACTTTAGCTTTAAGCAAATAAGAGTGTCAAAGCAGGCTGCTGCAGTGACACACACTGTAGAAATCCACCAGTAGCATGTCACACTGTGCTCTGCGTCACCACTTGTTCAGTTCATCCAGATAGCCTTAACACATGTAACAATATTAACAATATAACAATGGCAAAGAAGATTAACATCGTCGGCTTTCACCAAACTGTACCGCTTGCTTTTCTTTCTCCCCCTCTCTCTTTTTTTTCTGCTCTCAGTACAAACAGCAACACACACTCCTGCACAAAGTGAATGGGGCTCTTATGCTGATCACTTTTTTCATCTGTCGAGTCCTACTCTTCCCTTACCTCTACTACGTCTATGGAAGGTATGTCTTTCTTTCCATTTCTCTTCCGCTGTCTCGCTGAGCTGGGGTCAGTAACATGCACTTTATCTTGGGTTATGGATGAAAGGTTCAGAACATGTGTTTAAAATCCCTAATGTCTCCAGGTACGCATCCATCCCCTTCCACATGGTCCCCCTGTCGGTGCCCTGGCACTGTAACCTCGGCGCTGCGCTGCTCATGGCGCCCCAGCTCTACTGGTTCTCCCTAATTTGCAGGGGCGCCCTGCGACTATTCATGGGCACCTCCCGCTCTCAGAGGCCGCGCACGACCTCGGCCGCTGCGAAGGAGCGCCAGACGGATGGCAACGCACTGCCCCAGCCTGCCAACGGCTACAGCACGCGCTCCACAGAGCCCGAGCTGGCCACACACTGAGAGGAGTGGAGTGGAGGGGAGATTGGTGGGGAGGGAAGGAAGGCGAATGTACCAATGAGTATGTAAAGGAAAGAAAGCTATGAGTGAAAAAAGTGAGACTTGGAACAAGTCGAGACGATGGCCTCAAATATTGCTGAAGTGTTTGTGGCCAGCAAACAGCTAAATGATTTGGTGGCTGGCCTTCAAGTACTTTAGCTTTTTAGTTTGTAGGAAACAAACGGAGTGTTTAGAGCACTCAGTATTTACGATGTCATCGGGCACTGTGACAGATAGGAACATGCACTGACCTGAGAGGAATTTGCCTGGATGTATAGCAAGCATAGGTGGCTATTTCCCTCATGTAGATCAAATTCAGTCCTCTCTGCCTCACGGTATAGGAAGAGCAGGAAAATAGGAATGTATTATATTGTATGTTAGTACGTTTGCTGTAGATGGAAGGCCTCATTCAGTTTAGTCATGAAGAAGACCTTCAAAAAAGAAAAAAAATCCCGGCTAAGCAGTATTTTGACTTGTTAGTGTTTATTATCTGTATCCTCTATGTAGTCACTGTCACTCTAACAAAATGTAACCAACCTGCAGACTGACTCATCTTTAGAAGGGAGATAATCTTCTCATAAGACTGTATTCTGCTGCCTTATCCCTCCCCCCACCCCATTTTTTGCAGATTCTTTACATTTTTATTTATTTTCATCCTCAAAGAAGACGGACGAGGCTTTCCTCGGACAGAATCGTGACGGTTGTACATAGCAGATGTAAAATTGTCCTTTCCATGTCAGTATTAGGCCAATGTTGATTTTTTTTTTTTTTTTAAGATTTTTTCTCATTTCTACATCTGATGTTTCTACAGACATTTTGAACAATGACAGTTCAGCATTAGGACGAAGACATTTCACAGTTTTACAGCTTAGTGTGTGCAAACTCCTCCCAAATGTTTTAACAGTGATCCTCGTTTCAGTGTAGATATGACTTCATTCCATTTACTGGTATCACAGGTTTTTTTTTGCATACAGTTAAGTGATGCTCAGTAGCAGTCACTTTAAGCTGAATTTACATGTGTTTCTGTTTTTTGTTTTTTTAGTTTGGTGCTGATGTAAATCTCAAAATTCATTTGCTTGGCAGGAACACTTCACGAAGGGATCTTTGAGATTTGAGTATTTTTAGCTTTGTTAGGGGACTTGCAATGCTGAAGTTTGAAGGGAAGCAAACGAGAAAATTAATCTTGCAGGGAAGCATTCCCTTGTGACTGATGTGCAGCACATTTGTCCACGCCAACTTCGTTTGATGTTGCTCAGTTTTTTTTGTTATTTTTTTAAACCATCATTGAATTCAACCTTTTAACATGGTATAAAATGATCCAATCATTGAGCCGTTGATTTGAGCCACTGGTTCTATGAACCTCCTACGAACAAACTAGCTTGTTTTATCATTTTATGTTCATTTAAAAGCAGCTACACTGTCCTGGAAATGGGTCAAGAAAAGAAAAAAAATGAAAAAATGAACCTAAAACAGCTCAAAAAACCATCAAGACAGGGTAATGTGTGCCAAAGCATCTGGACAACTGTGGGCATGTTGAACACAGAATATCCATTCCCCTGTTCCATGAGTTCATAAGGTACTGCTTCTTGACAATACTAAAAACATTTCAACTGATGTACTGTATATTCCACAAAATGCTTGTTATTTATTTGTAAGTATTTATTTATTTATTTATTTGGTTTGTGGTTTTTGAATGCATATTTATGCATACGTATTATACTCTATGCTTCTGAGCCTTATGTGAAGGCTGTATTGTTACTCAAACTTAGCTAAAATATACTTCTCTGTCCTGAGCCTGTCTTGAGTCTTTTTATTTTTTTTACTTTTCAGCTTCAAGTCTCTTTATTGCCATTTTTAAAAACATAACTAAAATTTGTACATTTCTACAAGAGAGCCAGCATAGGGTGCCAGAATGTGTGAATTTATGCATTTGGGAATTAACTTCTTCCTGTATGAGAAAGCTGCTTTAGGAGGAAAATTTCAGATATAGTGAAGAAATGGGACATAGTTTCATGCTAATACCATACCTGCACACTAATAAAGTGTATTAACTCGCAGCCCTATAATATCTGTGGGTATGCCTAGTTTTGTGTGCATTAAATTGGGTTTTTACGTAATTTTGGCACATACGTACACTACACGTCCTTGATGTTTTAACCATAAACTTTCACCAGCTTGACTGCACTCTGATTACCACAGATCACCTGACATCTCCCAGGGTTAAAATGTTTTATTGCCATCATACAAAACACACAAAAACATAGAAAACTCGTTACATAAAAAATTCAAGTTTTGAGAAAGTCTCGCAAAGTTCTTGGCCTCGTTTGCCCCGGGGGCAATTAAGTGCTCATCCTCTCTTAATACTTTAGTATCGCCTCTGTCGCGGGGAGAAGATGGTGTTGGGGTTGCTGTCGCGTTCCCTCTCCTTCTCCCGCTCCTTCTGGCTGTTTGGAGAAAGGGCCTCCTCCAGTTTCTTCTCAGTCTTGAAGAGATCTCGCCCCGTTCGCAAGATGTGCTCCTCAATTTTGCGGTGGCGTTTCATGTCTGACAATACTTTGTCCAGCCTGGCTTCCCTCTTCACCGAGGAGCGAGCAGAAGATCCTAGAAGAGGACAAGCATAAACTTAACAGTGAAGAGAGAGTAAAAGACAACACAGTCAAATCATTGAACTTTTGCACTTAAGGAGTGCATATTTTCAAGCTCTGATCTAAGTGGTTGCTGTCTCCCACCTGGCGTCCTGCGTCTGTTGATAAAGGTATTTTTGGGAGTGGCTTGCGTTTGCTCCTCATCAAAGTCAAACTCAGTTGGAGTTGGAGGCCTGAAAAATGGGGGAAAAAAAATGTTCATATCAATGCCAAACATAAATCCTTAAAAAAAGAGAAGGAATCTAACACTGACTTGCGCTCTCTCTCCAGCCTCTCCCGTTCTTTTGTTGCCTCTTCCTCCTCATCTCTCTCAGGTGAAGGGGTGCGTTCAGGTGTGGGGGGTCGTCTGGGAAGGGGCACAAAGTTCAGCTCCAGCATCTCTCCTTTAGCCAGGAGCTCATAGAGTCTTTTGATCTCAGCAGGAGGAGGCATCCAGTTTTTGGGGTCCTCCATTTCCTCATCGCTGTAGGCGAGCTCCCATTCACCGTCCACTTGTGCAGCCTGCTTTCCCTCCTCAGCGTCCACGGGCCCTGTGTCAGCCTGAGCTTCATCCTTCTGAGCCTCTCCTTCCACTGCATCTGTGGTCCCATCTGAGAAGGCAGGAAAAAGCACAGTCAGGTTAAACATGCTGTTAAATTTTGGAAAATTGTGATAAAAGGTCGATCAAAGCTTCCCAAAGCCCAAGATGACAACTTCAAATGTCAGGTTTTCTCCACAACCCAAAGGTAATCAGTTTAATGTTGTAGCGGGAGAAAGAAACCAAAGAATTTCAAATTTAAGAAGCTAGAATCAGAGGATTTTGAGGTGTGTTGAGGTTTTTTTTTTTTTGCTGGGGGGTTGGGGGGGGGTAATTACTTAAACTGATTAGTTATCCCAATAGCTAGTCATTAATTTAATAGTTAAATAATAAAATGATAATTGTTTCTACTCTATAAATATATGAGATAGCTAGCTAGATAGTCATGTATACATCACTGCAGTATTACAAAGTTATGCATATTAGTTTTGTTATTTTTTACTACAGATTTAACTGTACAGGACTACATATATTACACATTAAGCGCTAGGTTTAAGTCTTAAGACACTTGTATTAAAAAGTAATGGTAGTCAAAACAGTAATTAAACACATTTTAGACCAATTAACTTCTTAGTTATAAGCCGTAAATCCTCTGAAGTCTACACAATTACTTCACTTGTCAATTACTTGATATATATACATTATGTTCATATGTATGTTAGGAAATTAAATATATGGCATTTAAAGTCGCTAAACATCAAGTATAAGCACTTTTAAATTGACACAAAGTTGAATTTAAAGGCCTGGAGAGGAAGTATTTGAACTTGGACTGCTTACAAAATATTTACTGTTTTCAATGATTAATTTATATTCATTAAAACATTTTCGTGCATCAGCTGTATCCTCTTTTAAACTGTTTACATTCCTGCACGGGCTGTATAGTGAAGTAGTGGTTAGCACTTTCGCCTTGCAGTAAGAAGATCCCCGGTTCAAATCCCGGTCTGGGCCTGGGATCTTTCTGCATGGAGTTTGCATGTTCTCCCTGTGCTGCGTGGGTTTTCTCCGGGTACTCCGGCTTCCTCCCATAGCTGAGGTTAATTGATTATTGTAGGTGTGAGTGTGATTGCTTGTCTGTATATGTAGCCCTGCGACAGACTGGCGTCCCCTGCCTTCACCTGGGAGAGGCTCCAGCACCCCCTGTGACCCGAGTGAGGATAAAGCGGTGTATAGAGAATGGATGGATGGACATTCCTGCACTTGCATAATTTCACTAATGCAGTTCCAGCTTCTCCACCATTTACTGTTAATCCTCTGGATTATTCCCTGACTCACACTGGTTCTTGCCACAACAGATGTCAGCCTGTACGTGTGTAATGAACACTTCTCAGGCTTCAGACTCTTTCCCTAACAATGAAACTTCTTGCCTACAGTGCGTGCTATCAAGATGTGTGCTTTTATACCCCACACGCCCTCTTTCTGTGTGTTTATGAGTCCTACCTCTCTCATCCTTGGCTGCTGTGTCCTCCTCCGTGGCAGCTGTCATCTCTGTGTCCTGCGGCTCTGTATTGGCTTCATCCTGTTTTCCTGCATCAGGTTTTTCTGAGTCCTTCACCCCCAGAGCCTCTATTCCCTCTCTCAGTGAGGAGTCTGTGGCTTCAGCCTGCATCCTTAATGTTGCTGCTGCTCAACTTTATAGCCACAGATCTGCTAAAGACAGATTCACGTGAGAATACATTATAGTGCAACTTGTGAGCGGGAGGCAGATGTTTGAGAGCTTGCTAAAAGTAATATCAAGCCGGTGACTTTTAGCAGGAAGCAAAACAAGAGCTGTTTCCTACGGATAAATCCTTACAACGGAGTTTTATCTTTACTAGACTCAACAAGCTAGCTAACGTCAGGCCTAACCGCCAGCTATTTCTAAACAGCACTTAGTTAACCAACATACGTTCGTTATTTTTTACTACCTGTATGCCGTGGTTCAAGTGTTGCAGTTGAGTCAAATTCTTTCCCAAGCGATAAAATCTCGAAAGCTCTCCATGAGACTCGCTAAGTATAATAAACGATTATGCAGAGACGTAAACATAGCGCCATTTTGGCTGGAGGGACTGGGTGACGATCCACTCGGTTCCGCTGTTTGGCACAATCCCACTGATTAAAAACTACATGGACTGTACTTCCTCAGCGGACATGCGCGCAAGCAGCTTAGGCGGCTTAGGATGGAGATCTGCTCTCGGCGAGGTGCGCAGTCGCAAACAGAGATCAGGGCAAATTGGGCCACGATGTTAAAAGGAGTTTTACTTCTCTCTTCACATTTATAACTTCTTTTAAAGCCTATATATGTATGTTTCCATCGCATAAATGTATCTAGTGTATTCGGTGTGGCGGTAAATCTGAAAAATATGAGCGGAAGACGGTCTCTACGCAACACGTCAAATAGGCGCCATCGCGTGCGGCTCCTCTGATTGGTCAACGGCTGTTTGCGGCCGCAGCGCCCTCCGTTTGAAAAGTGTTCGGTTGGTGTGAAGTTACGGGGCCTCGACCGCCATTGTTAAAAGGAGGCGTCCGAAATGTTGCTAAAGGAGGAATTTAGTGATTAACGAAGATTTTGTGGAAAATTCGTGAGTAAAAACGGTAAGCATTAACTTAATGTCGGTAACGCTTGATAAAGGAAAAGCTAAAGCTAGAACCCTGTGTTTGTTAGCTTGCTGCTAGCTGTTTGAAGCTATCGTCGATAAGGAAGTTAGCTTACGATGCTTTATTTGAATGAAGTCTGTATTTTATTTAAACATCAGTTTAGTAGTGTTTGTAACTACGCTACCCTTTTTGTTTAGGACAACACCAACGTGGCGTATAAGTGGCTACCTTGTTGTTTAAGTTATTCCAGGCCTTTGTTTTCGGTAGATCAAACATGGCTCAGCGTGTGTCGGCATCAGATGGAGGAAACAAGAAGACGTCCAGGGTTCGAGTAGCGGTTCGTTTGCGACCCTATATGCTCAAACAAGACGAGAAAGATGAAGGACCGTGTGTAAGAGGCCTGAACTCCCAGAACCTGGAAATAATCAACTGGAGAAATGCTACAGAAACAGTCAAATACCAGTCAGTGTTTTGAGCATGTCTTTCCAGAATTGTTATATTATTGTGATTTCAGATTATTCTCCGACAGTAAGTATTAACAGTACTGTCTTTGTTGTTTCAGTTTTGACGTTTTTCATGATATGCAAACCACACAGCAAGAGGTTTTCCTCTCTTCAGTGAAGCCCATTCTGCCACACATACTGCAGGGACAAAATGCCAGTGTTTTCGCTTATGGGCCAACAGGAGCTGGTATGATGATTATAATCCTTTAATTTTCATCAAATGTAATTTAATTGTATAAACAGACATCCTATTCCACTCATGCCAGAGTATTTTGAATTGAGATTTTATCACAACAGGCTGTAATTGTGGTTTTGCTTTTATTCCTTTGTATATAAATTGTTGTGTTCCCCAAGAGGTTATTTTTTTCTAACTCTACATGTTCTCTTGTGTAGGTAAGACCCACACTATGTTGGGCAGTCCAGACCAGCCAGGTGTGATCCCTCGAGCAGTACGTGAAGTGTTTAATTTGGTAAAAGCTAAGAATGAGGATGAAGGATGGAAGTACAGCATTGGGATGTCGTATCTGGAAATTTACAACGAGAAGGTATAAATGGTTGGCTCCATACCTTGTGTAGTAGCTTAGTCTTGAGTTTCTGTCTATGATTAGAAGGTGGGTTTGCAATGTGGCTGCTAGTACTTTAAAATTTACGTGTTAACCTTTAATTGAGCACCAGGAGTCCATTTCTGGAGTTTTTTTTTTTTTTTTTGGATGCATGTTTGTTTTATGATTATGAATTTCCTGTTCAGTTGTTAATGCATGGGTTATGTTTGAAATGGATATTAAATGTATTTAGCACTTGAATCTTTGGCTGGTATTGGTAGAAAAGAATTTGTCCTGGCTGATTATTAGTAAAGGAGGTGATGGAGACTGATATTGCCTGTATTAATTACACAATAAGGTATTTAGTGTTTTGTTTTTAAAATATGACTTTCCATCCATTTCCTTTGTGTCAAATCAGATATGCTGCATTCGAGCCCTTCTCTCCTATAACCTATCACTGCACAAATGTTTTTCACATGTTTTTGTGTCCTGTTGCACTTCAGCATTTAAAGACGACTTTCGCTTCTGTGTTGTGGTACTTTAATGTTTCAGTATTCAATTTTGTGTCATTTGCTAATCTGCTTTCCGTTGCAAGTTAGTTTTCCATCCAGGAAATGTTTGCAACAAATGCACACATGATAGGCAGCAGAGATGTGTATGAACAGAGCATGCATTTCAAAGATCAGGATTGCAGTAGATGACATTGTGGGCTGCCAAATATTTATTAATGAATGGATTAATCATGTGGGCCTGTACTACTCCAGTCCTCTTCTATGATCCTGAACCTTTAATCATACCTATACTTCTTTTTTGGTTTCTCTGTTACATATATTTTTTTTGGACTGGATCATTATTTTTGTACCTTGATATTGTACCTTGATATTTGCTTTTTGCTCTCTCAGGTGCTCGATCTTCTGTCGCCAAACTCCCAGGATTTGCCAATCAGAGAGGACAAGGACAAGAACATCCTTATCCCAGGCCTTACCCACACAACCATCTCTTCTTTCTCTGATTTTGACAAACACTTTGTTCCTGCCACCCTCAATCGCACCACAGCTTCTACCAAACTAAACCAGCGCTCCAGCCGCAGCCACGCTATCCTTCTCATCAAGGTTTGACCTGCAATTTGATCATCACTGAAAATGGGCTGGGTTTTTTTCCCCTTTGAAATGATCTGTGCATTGGAGTCTAATGGGCAGTCAAACAGCATCTTAAACAGGTCGTGGTCTCTGAGCAGTAGACCAGGATTTGGTAGCTGGTGCTAAGATCAGTTCTCTTCTGCAACACTCCCGCTAGCAACTTTTGGGCTTTCTGGGATTACTATGGGAGAGAGACAAACTGGTGTCTGCTGGTCCATTTCATATTTTATCTTCTACATTCTTGTTCTCATGCTGTAGCACTTAACATGTGGTGTTTCACGTTTGTTATTATAAGTAAGCCTCTTGCTGTTTCTCTATCGCTCATCTAACATACATTCTGCTTGGTTCTCTTGTCTTTCCCATCATTGCCCCATCTCAAATCTGTATCTTTTCAATGATCCAGGTTGTACGGACTCAGAGTGCAGCGCCCCGCAGACAGCAGACGGGCAAGCTGTACTTGGTAGACTTGGCCGGGTCTGAGGACAACCGCCGTACCGGCAACCAGGGCATCCGTCTGAAGGAGAGCGGAGCCATCAACCTGTCTCTCTTCACACTCAGCAAAGTTGTGGACTCTCTTAACTCCGGAACTGCTATCCGTGTGCCGTACAGAGACAGTAAACTGACACGGCTGCTGCAGGACTCTCTGGGTGGCTCGGCACACTCGGTCATGATCACCAATATCGCACCGGAGTTCAAATATTATTTTGACACTTTTAGCGCTCTCAACTTTGCAGCAAAGTCCAAGCTGATTGTGAACAAGCCCTTCACTCGTGAAACTGTGGCTGTGCCTCTACTGCCAGGTGAGTGAGACAGAGTGAGAAAACCTAAGGACTTGCAATAAAAGAAAAATCAAATGTAGGGGGATATGGCAACTTCTGACAACATTTTATCTGAAGGCCATTAGGGGGCACCCATGTCACATCAGAGGATCGTGACTAAGAGTAAACCCTCTCTCTCAAGGCAAGATGGGTGTGATTTTATGATTCTTTCACTCAGTGTTTTCTGCTTTGATGCTTTTTCTTTTCTTTTGCGTTGCCTTGATAGTGATCCTTATGGCTACATTTTGTTGGTCTTCTGTTGGCTTTCATTCAGCGCTGCATTGCAGTTTTGAGTGATGCTGTGCCATCTTCATCTGAGTGGCTTCACACTCTAGAGAAATCCCACAGACACTGTTGCTACAGTGCACTGAATACTAAACTGTTAATTTTCCCTCTGCCTTCATCTCCAGTGAAGCGGGCCAGAGAGGAACACGAAGCAGGGGGCTCTGGCACTGAGCCACACAAGAAGAGGCAGAAAGATGAGAAGAAAACCCAGCAGGAAGGTTCCTCACCCTCTGCACATCACCACAGGTTAAAAACCCACACAGATACAGACTTATTGATTATTTGTCGGGCTAATTAGGTTTTTGAACTGCGATGTCTGACTGAAGAAAATTCCCATGCGTCAGCCCAGCGCTACCACTTCAAATTCCGTTTCTTATGCTGTGTCACATCTAGACAGCAGCAGCTCAAACAAGCCATAGTCTCAAAGTAGAATGGGCCAAGATTTTATAGCTTGTGCTGAAAGCAAATTTCTGCAGAGCTCCTATTGGCTACAGCTGCTATGCCTTCTGGGAGAGAGATGAGCGCTGCTGTCTGTTATCGGGTGTACGAGCCTGTCTGGGCGAGGATAATTGTGAACAAGAATTTTTGACCCTTGAATGCGTTTCAAAGCCCCTGATCATACAGTCTCCCTTGTCTGCCTGTCTTTTTTTTTTTTATTCGTTTGTGTTTTTCAGTCTGTCAGAACCGTCAGTGATGGACAGACTAATAGCTTTGGAGAAGCTGATGATGAGCTGCCAGGACAAAGATAGAACCAGCATGCTAAAAGATATGGCCCAGTCTCGCAAAGAGATCCAGGTGAAGATGCACACCTACATCAAAACACGAGTTTGATCCTTTCTAACTTTACCGAGTTCAACCTTTGTCTGTCATAATTTCTGTCTGTATGTCGTAGCAGATCTGAAAGTTCTTCTTACTGATCGATCAGCTCTCTGTTGATATTTCATTGCTTTGACTTTGTATTTTTTGTCTTTCACAGGAGCTCAAAGAGAAGCAGAGGGAGTTTGAGAGCAAGGCCAAGCTATTCAGTCAGCTGACTGGAGAAAAGTCGATTACACAACAAGACCCCGTCTTCAAGAACAACACAGCTCCCCTACAGAAAAAACAGTCAAATGCCATGAAGCCCAGGAAGCAGCAGGCGGTGGTCCAACCCCTGCAAGGTCAGTTAGAAATCACAGGCGGGTAGCTGTTACTGTAACTAAATGGATTTTCGCAGGTTTATCAAGAAATGAGTGCTCTGTTGAAATACACTGTTAATGAATTGAAAGACCAACGTTTTAAGACTCATTTTATGGGATGCTGTTCTTAAACTCCCACAAATGAAAACATGACCTTGGAAACCTTTTTCTGTCATGCATTTCTCAGTTGTTGATGCTTCCTTAAAGAGGAGTGACTCACTGATTCTGTCATGTTGAATCACTAGAGCTGTTGATGAGCTGCAATGTGATACAAGAGCTCAATCTACAACATCAGAGCTAGAAAACGGATCAAATGACGATGAGGAGGAATTTTTTTACACACCTCAGCAACACGGAGTGTGAGCCAGATAACTTTCCTCACCATCTGTCTCATGCATTTGGCTTTGAAATGGCTCTACATTTTACCCCAAACAAAAGCATGCAATTTTCACTATAAAATTTTCACATTTGTTTTCACTTCGAAGCGAATATTTATGCCCATAACATATCCTGTTCTAATGTGGCACTAAATGAATGAATAGGCATTAATGGTATAAGTTTTCTTCTCAGTGTCCCAGCTCCAGCCTCTTCAGCAGCTTGCAGTCGCCAAAAAACAGTCCGTCTGTGTCAAGAAGAAAGAGAAGAAGCTTTCAGACCTGGTTGAGGTCAGCATCCGAGCCTCTACTGTGCTGCGCTTAGCTTGACACATCTGCAGACTTGCAAGCATCAGATACAAGCTGACGTAGTGCATTAGCTTCAATTTGTTCTTTTCGACTCGACTCGACAGATACTGCAGGAATGTATTAGGTCAAAACTGACCTCTCTAGACCAGTACAGATAAATAAATGTTGACAGTTAAAAGTAGGTTGCCTATACTGTACATTATGTAATGGTGACTATTTATAAAAATAAACCTTACACTGTTTTATTATTTATTTCTTCCTCAGTCCCCAAATGGTAAAGAGAACATGAAGGAGAATACCTGGGAGTCTCAGCTTGACACGTCTGTGCTGGAGCAGTCCAGACAGAAAATCCTGCAAGTTTTAAACACCGGGTGCCTCAAAGAGCTCAAAGGTCTGCAGCAGATCGGTGACAAGAAGGCCAAACTCATCCTGGGCTGGAGGGAGATCCATGGTCACTTCACAAAGGTGAGCCAAAGAAAAAATTCAAATGGAGATCTTGTTTTAGGTTGTATCCTAGAACAGCATCTTGTCTGCTTTTTTTCCAAGTGTACTTGTGGTTGCTGAATGTGGGGTTTCTTATTTTGCAGTTGGAAGATCTTATAAAAGTTGAGGGGATGACAGAAAAGAGGTTTTCCTCCTTTATGAAGGTAAGCAAACTCCTCAGGAATATTATATGTTTTTATCAATGCTGGCAGTTTGACTTCATGAGAAGCCCCTTTTTGGGTCAGTTTTTAACCATTATGGTCCAGAATGCCACATTTTCAATACTGTTTGACTATTCTAGACTGATTTTGGTGAAACCTCTGGCTCCATGAAGGGAATGTTAGTGGTTCAGTCATTAAGAAAACTGAAAACTCAGCTCCTCACTGAACACCTTTGCACTTGACAGAAAGCCAAAAAATAAATTTCCTGTTACTTCTGCACTGCCTGTAGACACCACGGTCCTATTATCACACTTGAGCTTGTTTTATGGCTCCTATCCCGGTTCTTTTCTCCTGACTAGATCCTTGATTGTGTTGTATCTACTCTCAGATGTACATCACTTTGGATCAAAGCATCTGCTAGATGAAATTGTAGATTTGTTTTGAGTGAAATGCCTCGACTATTGGACATGTTAGAATAGATTTTAAAAAATATCTCCATTTCTTTGCCGACATGTCCTTTACAGAATGAATTGTAATATCTTGACGTCTCTGGTATTATTGCGGCAAAAATACAATTCATGACTAAATGCCTGGAAAAGAATTGACATTCCCATCAACCTCTGTTGTGCTTTTGGGTTTTTTTTGAGTCAAGTAGCAGATGTTGGCAATGTAAACAAACATCAGCATGATGGCTTTTAGCTCAAAGCTCCACTGTGCCTCAGTATGACTTATCATAGCTGCTAGCATGGCGGTAGACTCATTGGATCACACTAATGCACAGCAGTAAAACGTACTGGTTCATATGATCAAGTACTGCGCTTCAGTACAGTTTTCGTGTACTTGCACTTAAATATTTTTATGTTATAATACTCCACTAATTAATTTTAAAGCTTTATTACTTAGCTATTTTGCAAATTAATAGAAATTCTCACTCAACTAATAAATCTTACTAGGGTCAATGTATAATTGAGGGACTTTTGAAATCCATGGGATATATCTTGCATACATTTTAATTAAAAGTACAAAGAACTTATGATTGTGTCTTTACAAATTCCATAATTTATAATGGAAACAATCACTTCTTAATAAAAATGACTGGATATAACTAAAATGTCAACTAAATAACCATTCAAATTTAATAACAGTTAATAGGCCTGAAAACAGCAAAAAATGTGTCCTTGATGTGTATTTTGATGCTAGTATTTTTGTGAGATTTGAAATGCAGTTTTAAAAATTGTAATGCAGTGTTTTTACATTGTAGTATTGTTGCTTTTGTGTAAGTGATGAACTGTCAGCTTTACTCATTGCTTGTTGTTTTTTTTTTTTTTTTTTTTTTTTTTTTTTGCAGGCTAACATCCTGAGCGCCATGGGAAAATGATTTTAAGTCTGATTATTGTACTCAAACCCATGCAATGTACATACTTTTTATCTGAAATCCCGTGTTTGTGTTTTTATGCTTGGTTTTATTTTGTTTTTGTAGTTACTTCTGTGCTCCAATTGGTGGCGCAGCACTGCTTTTTAATAAAAACCTTATGTTATTAAATGCTGGCGTGTTTATTTCATGAAAAGGAATAAATTCAAGGGGGGACATCCACACGTGGGTCCAATGTCACCTTCTCCTGCGGCATGTCGGGTCATAAATCACCTCAGCAGGGTTCAGATTATAATTGGGCTAATTTGTGAACTCTTGTCCTTTCAGTAGGGCAAAGGCACGAGTTAATTTTCGAGATGCAGCATCATTGGATAAATGCTGGATGTTGTTTTTAGGGTGAGGAGAGGAGGATGCTATAATTCACCCCCCCCCCCCCCTTTCTCTCTCCTCCCTCCTCCTTTTCCCATAGCACGTAGTCTGGTTGATTTCACTTTTCATTTCACACACACCCCTCCTCCTCTCCGATCCACCCAGCCGACCAGGAGACTCCGTCCATCCCAGCACGCTGCGCTGTCAGCCGGGATCCAGCCTCCTCTCACTCCACCATCTGGATTCTTTTTTTCTATTTTTTGCACGTAGAAGAGCCACGTTTTTGGAAATCCACCGAAGATGTTGAAATCTTCCACCTGAGATTAATAAACAACCACGATGCCAAAGCCAGGGACGATCCGGCTGTGATGAGACGGGATTAAAAGCAAGAAGGTCAGTTTGATTTATGCTTAAATGAACGTTTTATCTCTTCACTGCCAATGCAAGAACCCGATTCGTGCCTGTTTTCATCCTTTCAATTTAGGCAGCTCCCATCCACAGAATGATCAGGCTAATTAATGACACTTCCTCCCTGCATCCATCCGAGTGTTTTCTCCTTTGTCTCCATCCTTTTCTCTGCTCCCTCCTTGCAGCTTTTGTTCTTGAACCCAGCGAACCATATGCCAGACAGCAGGTTGTGTACACATGATGAAATAAAGCTATGTACACACCTGCATCGTTTCAAAGCAGCCTGCCTCCATCTGCCATGCCTTTGTACTGCCCGTGTCATTGTGACCCGCTTTTGTTGTTACCTGAGAAAGGCAGGCTGCTATTTTAACGCCGGCCCCGATTTTTTTATTTGTATTTTTTTGTACAGTGACTCAAGAGAGAGTGTCATTTATTTATAATTCAATGTGAGGAGTGATCAAAAAATGCGGATAATAAAGAGGCTTATCGTGATATTGAGCCTAAATCTGCTCAAACAGAATGCATTTAGGGACTGTGGGGAAATTATTTGCATTGTTTTTAGAAGAAAAACAATCCCCTTTCTTGCAGTATTAATATTTTATTTCAGGCTTACTTACTTGAAAGATGCCATTCTCGTAGTACAGTTGGATGCAGCAGTAGTACTCTGAGGCCTGTTAACAGACTTTGACATATGAACTAAGTGGAAATCCTCTGTAATAGCAGATGAATTATAGAAAATACCAAATCAAGCACCTCCTGTAACCCTTTAAACCCACACTGGATTATTTATTTACTCCTGTTCCCTAAGCCAGCTGGGATAGACTCCAACCCTCTTCGACCCTAAAGAGGATTAAGAGATGTATAGATAATGAATGGATGGATGGATGGATGGAATTAACATGTATACAAGCTTTTTTTTTCCCCCAAGTGCTCATCTAAATGTGTTATCAAAGCCAAAAAACTTTGGCTCTGCATACTGTACATATTTAAGCACTTAAATTTTTAATTTGCTTCTATTCTTGTCTCCTCTCGGCTCAGTGTGAGCACCGCCTGCAGTTCAGCTCAGTTCAGCAGAAACTTCCCAGAATTTTTGTCACATGTTTGTTTGTCACAGCTGAGTCACTCGTGGCTTCTCGGTTGTGACGAGGATTGCAGAATTTTTTTGTCTTTTGAAGAATCCTCTCAGAGCAAACGATTTCTTTTTGGTGAATTTCTAAATCAGACATGGAGAAATGTAATTTTGTTGAAATGTTAGATTCGGTCAGATTCACGATAAATTATTCCGTCAGTTCTTTCCATTTCTGGCTCTGATGAATAGTGCATCTTATTATTTTTTAAAGATGGCATGCCCTGCAAGCCTACTGGCAGTTACTGGGGTTTAGAAGGTTTGGTATTGAACTAAGGGCTGTGTGAGCCACTAAATACAACACATTTGTTTGTGGTTTCTAAAGGAGATGAAGGAGATACGTTCCCTTCAGTATTAAAAAAAGAAGGAAAAGATTTTTATTTTGCTATTTGCTGACTTATTGTGTCTGAATTTTGGTTTCCTTTGCATAAATAAAGACATTTCTACTCTAAATTTATGCAGAAAATGCACAAAATTGTGCCTGAAAAATGAACCGGAAAGCAGAAAATTAAGCGTTTGATGCTCCAAATTTCCAGAGGAAAGATGCCCGAAGCCTTGCTTAATGTGTGCTCCCACAATGTTAAATGCATTTGACATTAACGCTACTGTAGTTATAATTTTTATTAAGATGCAGATTGACTATGTTGTAGGTTTGTAAAAATATATAAGAAATATACAAATTTAATCACTAATAAGGACAAAGATCCATCTTTTGTTTGCCCTTTGTGTCTCAGAAATGACATTGAGATTATGGCTTATAAGGAATGGAAAGTCACCAATCAAATCAATAAAAATATAACCCTCCTGTTGTCCTCATTTACAGGCACCAAAAAATATTATTTCCTCGTCTGAAAATAATCCCCCAAATTTCTGAAAATTTGCAAAACCTTCAGGAAGAAAATTCCAATAATTCCTTAAAAGTGTCCCTTAAAAGTTTCATTTAAAAAAAAAATCCCTCAAATTTCACAAGAAAATTCTTGTAAATATTTTCAAAAAATTAGTAAAAATCTTCCAAAAAAAAATCCTAAAAATATCTAAAGGGATGGCATATATATCATTAAAAATTCTAATATTTCAACCAAATATCTTATCTTATATTATCTTGTATTATTTCAACCATCAACCAAAATCCAGCAAAATTCGTTGGATTTTGGTTGATTTTTTTTGTGAATGTTCTTAAGAAACATTTTTAACATTTCTTTTTCCACCAAAAGATGTTCAAAGATTTCCCAAAAATGTTTAAAATGTTCACATCAGAAGTTTCACTGTGAAAATAGATGTTTTTTTCCGTATTTTCAAACTTTAAAATGGGTCAATTTTGCAGGACACCACGAGGGTTAATAAAAAAAAAGCAAAATCTGGAATAATAAAAGTTTATTATTTTTTTATAAAAAGACATGTTTTTCACCCTCTTCCCTCTCTATTAAGCCATATACAATCCCTAAGGAGAAGCAAGTGAGCATCCTCTGTTTAGAAATATGATTAAAACCGCCACTTTCTGGCCCCCAGGTGTAACCACAGGCAGCACACACAGGACTGAACCACAAACAGAGGCCTCATTTTGCCGTCAGCATGGCTGTGAACATGATGCCAGCTCCCGCCATTTGGCACGGGGAGGAACAACCGTCGCTGCTGGACCAGGAGGGCTCCCCGCCGAGCCAAGCCCCCGTCTCAGTGCCGTGTCCACCAGCCAGAGGTGAAGAGCTCATCCACAGCAGCAGCAGCCCAGCCAGCGCCAGGCCCCCCCGGAGCAAATCCAAAGGAGAGCTAGTCATCGTCATCAACGAGAAGCTGAAGAACAGTAAGTGACTGAGTTTGACCTCACAGCTGCAGGGTCGCGCAGCTGCTTAGTCAGCTGGCTCGGGGAAAGTCAAATCCCAGCGTGTGAATGAGCCACTTTTAGAGCACACACATTTACCTGGAACTCGTCCTTTTCCATCCTTCATGTGTAGGTAATGGGATCCACCCAGGGCCTGCAGAGAGCACCTCCCCGGTCATCTCCTCCCCTCCCAGACGACAACACTCCATCTCTTACCCTCATCACGCCAAGACCAGGAAGGGCAGCAGGGCCAGCTCCATCGGCTACACCGCCTTCTCTCCGAGGCCGTCGCTGTCCCGCCACTCCAGCATCGCCACCAACCCCCCGCTAGACCGCACCAAGGTCAAAGACTACCTCCTGCTGTCCGTGCTGGCCTGCTTCTGTCCCGTCTGGCCCATCAACATCGTTGGCTTTGTCTACTCCATCATGGTAAGAGGAAGAATGTGTTGCTCTTGTGCACTGGAAAAAAATGCCCCTCTCAAAACAAGAAAAAAAGAACTTATTTCAAGGAACTTTTACCTTGAAATAAGTGAAAAAATCTGCCAATAGAACAAGTGGAAAATGGCTTGGTAAGATTTCTTGAAGTAAGACATGATCTTGAAATCTTAACATTAGCTGGGAAAACTTATTTTGAGCTGCATTTTTTTCAGGATTGTCAAGCTTAGGTGTCTTATCCCTCCAGTTGTCCTCATTTACGGCACCAAAAAATATTGTTTCCGTGTCTGAAAAAAAAAATAAAATCAGCAAAAAATTCCCCAAATTCATAAAAAAATTGTAAAATCTTCAGTAAGAAATTTCCCCTTAAAAAATTACTTTAAAAAAATCCCCTAATTTGACAAGAAACAAAAATTTTAAAAAATATAAAAATTGTAAATGTTTCCAAAAAAATGAATAAAATCTTCCAAAAAAATCCTAAAAAATATCTAAAGTGTTTTCATATATATCAGTAAAATTTCTAATATTTTCTTTAAGAACATTCAGAAAAAAATTGCTGGATTTTGGTTGATTTTTTCCTGAATGTTCTTAAAGAAACTTTAAAAAAAAAAAAATAAATTTCTTTATTTCCACCAAAAAATGTTCAAAAATGTCCCTGAAATTTTATAAAATGTGGAAGTCTTCACTGTGAAAATATTTTCCCCCACATTTTTAAACTTTAAAACGGGTCAGCTTGACCTGCAGGATAACAGGAGGGTTTAAACAAGATAATTTCAAGATCGTTTGACTTAACGAGATATTTAAGATGCACTGTCCTTAAAACAAGTCCCTCCATCTTGCTGAAATGTCACCTGTTAAGTGAATTTATCTTAAATCAAGTGGGATGAGACATTTAGACTAAAAATAAGACAAATAGGCTTGCTGAGATTTTGAGTTTTTTCAGTGTGTTGCGTTTTCCAGTCAGAGTGATGCTAACAGATGGTTCCATGTCCTCCTCCAGTCCAAGAACAGCCTCGAGCAGGGCAACCTGGACGGCGCCGTGCGTCTGGGTCGCGTGGCCAAGATGCTGTCCATGGTGTCTCTAGTAGGAGGGACGGTCATTATCATCGCCTGCATTGTCAACCTGGCCAGTGAGTGTCCCAAATCTGACCTTTAAACCCTAACCTCACATTTTTTACCTCCTGTGTAGCTGAGCACCGCTGATCCTTTCCTCTGAACTCTCCTTTTAGATGTGAATAGTGAATTGAAGGATTTGTAGCCCTGCAACCACAGACCGTCGTGGCTCAAACACCTGCTGTTTATTCCACCGTAATATGATACTTGGCTCTGTTAGCACAAGCCGACCATAATCACTGATATTATTACCATCCATGTTTGCACAATACTGCACACGACACAGTGCCTGCACGCATCTTTATACACTTACGCCACTTTAGCCCTTCAGGAACGATGTCTGTGCTGCACAAAGATCAGAACATATTAAACGCTTCTGCATCAAATCTACATTTCCTGACGTGTTCCTCCACATTTTGCACGGGTGGCCTCCAGCTGTAACCAACCGCATGCCTCGGTTTGTGTGTATCTGTAGAGTGATTTGTGCAGTCCACTGTCTGTTTGCTTGTACAAAATGTGAAGTCCTGTTGTTCCTGTACCCTGTATAATGTATGTGAGTGTGTGAGTTGCTAACAGGCTCACAAGTTGAATAAATGTACAAATGCAAATAAAGGGATTCTGATAACAGATCAGTGATGATTTCAGTGACTTGTGCAGAAAAGGGACTAGCATTCGTTTGTGTGTTTAACCCTCGTGTCGTCCTGCGGGTCAAATTGACTCGTTTTAAAGTTTGAAAATGTGGGAAAAAAAAAAAAAATTTACAGTGAAACTTCTGGTGTCCACATTTTCAACATTTTTGGGAAATCTTTGAACATTTTTTGGTGGAAAAAAAGAAATGGTAAAATGCTTCTTAAGAATATTCACACAAAAAAATTAACCAAAATCCAGCAAAATTTCGCTGGATTTTGGTTAATTTTTTTTGTGAATATTCGTAAAGAAAATATGAGAAGTTTTACTGATATATATACAATCACTTTAAATATTTTAAAGATTTTTTTGGAAGATTTTTACTTATTTTTTTTAAATATTTACAAGAATTTTCTTGCCACATTTGGGGGATTTTTTTTAAATAAAACTTTTACGGGAAACTTTTAGGATATTATTGGAATTTTCTTCCTGAAGGTTTTGCAAATTTTCTGAATTTTTTTTGCTGAAGCTTTGGACTTTTTTCAGACAAGGAAACAATATTTTTTGTTGCCCGTAAATGAGGACCACAGGAGGGTTAAACATATTCACCGAGGGTCAGTCAGTTAAATGATTCTTTGCCTTTCAGTTCAAGCAGATACTTATCTGTACTTTGTTTCTGAATGCACACAGTCTCAGCCTGTTGGGCCTCATTAAGCCAAGAGATGTCCTAATTAGCTCAATGACTGCAAGAACAATTGTAGGCACAACTTGAGTTTAAGAGCTCTGGGACTCAGCAAGCCTTGTTTTTCCTCATTATATAACTGTCCTCTGTGGTATCTGAAAGTTTATACATCCATATTAAGTTGCAGAATCCATAGCTCTAACTAATATGCTTCCTTTTCTTTTTTTAGTAAATGTGAAAACCTGAGTTTCATCCCAGGATGAAACCGGATAAGACAACTGACCGTCTGGCCCGCACCTGCACCACCATCTTTACCGCCTAGTCATTACCTGGATGTGTGACAAAATATGCACCCGATATACAGCGCTTACTTATATTTCTGTAATCTTTATAAATCCCTTTTGCTAATGGAAGAAAATAAAATATGCAAAATGCCACTCTGAGTCCGGGGAAGGGGGTTGGGGTGGGGTTTGGTTTGTCCGTCTGATGTTGGAGAAGGGAGTCAGACTAATCAGTCCCTTCGTATTCTGGCCCACACATTCAGAACGATTCTTAAGAAAACTCTTTGAGAATCCCATCACCGCCCCGCAGAACTGTTGGACTAGAAAACCAGCGGAGGCGGTAACGGAACATGAAGCAGGAAGGACCGGCCCCACCGACACCCACCAGCTCCAGCTCCACGACTAAATATCCATCCGTCACCACACCAACAACTGGGACCCGTCAGAGTTTCAGCTAAATCCCCTCAGACACACGGAGGGTGGGCTCTGGTATTTGGGTTGCATTGGAATCACACAGCAGAAAAAAAAAAAACATCTGTTCCCTTCCCCCTCCTCACAGAGAAGAAGAAACACTTGCAGTCACAGAGTGTCCTCTTGTTTCAGACTGTCCTCTGTGGCTCTCCTGACTCCACGACGCCCTACATCTTGTGTCTGACTGTACGGGTGGCAAAAAGAGGATGAAAGAGAGGCTTACCAAGGACTAGCTATGGGTGCTAAAATGAAAGGGATTATGGAAAGTCTCGCAGAGAAGGCACACTCATCACTGCAAGGGAAAAAAATACGTGCCAAACAGAAGAATTTAAAGTTTGTAAAGACCCAATTCTGGTCACAGGATTGTTGTAGAGAGGAGCATCCAAGTGTGTTTGTACTCTGCAGCAGCTTTACACCACTGACCACTGTGAGCCGGACAACAAAACCCCCCAAACTGTAGCAAAGATCCTCGACAGCACTCATTTTACAGTGAAGCTAGTGATGCTACTTCATCTATCTTTTTGATAATGTTTGTAAAAGATCCTTTTGAAGAACAGATTTCGTAATGTGATGCTGTTGTGCCGCAGTCGACAGATGGTGGTAGTGTTGTGTGTGTGTGTGTGTGTGTGTGTGTGTGTGTGTGTGTGTGTGTGTGTGTGTGTGTGTGTGTGTGTGTGTGTGTGTGTGTGTGTGTGTGTGTGTGTGTGTGTGTGGGCATCACTATTTGGTTAACAAATTATATAGCTTGTGATTGCAGCCAAAGACGTGGCCTCAGCCTGCACTCACAGCTCCTCTGTGCTTTCAAACCAAGACACACTGCGGCGCTCTGAACAGTTGATTTTAACCCCGGATGTGTCAGCTCCTTTATATACTCCGCGCCCTTTCTGTTGTCGTACACACTTTTGATTCAGACTGGGGGTTTCATGGCCGTGAGATTTAAGTAGCATTGCGATAGCAATAGTGTGGAGAACTCATTTTCGAAACTGGTTTGTTATTCTTGCTCTAATATCTCCTGTGTATCCTGAACTAACCTCTAATCTTTATCTACCTGTGATTCTCACTGTGATCTGAAACAGAAGCTCTCCTTATTTACTGTGTCCCGGATTTTTGAATCATGTACAGAAATCACCGGCAGACAGTTTCTGTAAAGATTAAAATGCTCCCCTCCCCCTTCTTTGTTATAATGTAAATTTAATTGTAATCAACGGTTGATGTATTCTGCAGATATAAATCTCAATATTGTGATAATTCTCTAGTTGATATGAGTTAGCATTAAGTAGTTTGGATCTAATGTAGGCTCAGAAACTGTCAGATGGATTCCTGACAGTCATTGTATTCCCATCAGGCTTCTATAATCTCTGTGGTTATTGGCATGTTGTGGATTTTTTTTTTCTTTTTTTAATGTACGATGATAGAAAATGACAAAGATGAGCTGGTAGTTGGAATATTATACTTCTGCAGCACATTCATAATAAAGACACAATGCATGTACCACGTTGTCAGTGTTGTTTCAAAGAGATCAAGAGCAACAGCAGCGCAGATTAAAGAGATTTTGTTTGTGTGGGAGAGAATGAGTGTCAAAAGTGGGAGATATCCAAAGAGCTCAGCCACTGAGGAGGGGATTGTGTTGTTGCAATTTAGCAGATGAGACAGAGCATTAATGTGTTTCTTCATGCTGTGATAGCGTGTAAGCTGCAGGGCTGCAAAGCGCCTGCTGTTGTCAGGCAGCAGGAAGAGCAAAGTGCTGAAGGCGGTGGCCCTGAGCCCAGGAAACACGCCGCATGATCGGCTGTAATGAGAACTTAAGCCTCCAATGACTTCAGCAAAAAATCAAAGCGAAAATATCCCTCATTATGTTTCTCTGAGGTTTTCTAAGCCCCTGAAGAAGCTTTTACTAGTAGCTGCTCAGGATTTTCCTCATTCATATCACTCGGAAACAGAGCAGTGAATGGACTGAAATGTTTAAATATAAAGAAAAACATTAATCAACAATCATACAGTTTATGCTAACTAAAGTAGCAGATTAATTGCTTAGTCAAGGCGGGATATTAAACCTCATGTTGTCCTGTGGGTCAAAATTGACCCATTTTATAGTTTGAAAGTGTGGGGAAAAAAAATATATTTTCACAGTGAAACTTCTGATGTCCACATTTTCAACATTTTGGGAAATCTTTGAACATTTTTTTTAGTGGAAAAAAGAAATGGTAAAATGCTTCTTAAGAACATTCACAAAAAAATCAACCAAAATCCAGCGAAATTTGCTGGATTTTGGTTGATTTTTTTGTGAATGTTCTTAAGAAAATATTAGAAGTTGTACTGATATATATGTAATCACTTTAGATATTTTTAGGATTTTTTTGGAAGATTTTTACCCATTTTTTGAAAATAATTGGAAGAATTTTCTTGCCAAATTTGGGGGATTTTTTTTTTAAAAAATAAACTTTTAAGAAAAACTTTTAAGGAATTATTGGAATTTCCTTCCTGAAAGTTTTGCAAATTTTCAGAAATTTCGGGAATTTTTGGCTGAATTAAAAAAAAAATTCAGATAAGGAAACAATATTTTTTGGTGCTGGTAAATGAAGACAACAGGAGGGTTAATAAGCTGCTGTTCTGATAACTGGTTACATAGGCGTTTCTAGTCCATTTTTGAGGGTGCTCAAGCACCCCTAAATTGAATTCCATCACCCCTAAAATTTAAAGGATTTTGAATTTATTTATTTTTGTATTGCATGTGCTTCTTTTAACAAACCAGAAAAGTGTAAAAACCATACAGTATTTGGTTGATACGTAATGTTTTAACAACAGAAATACAGCACCCCCTCCCTCCCCCCCATCTTGCCTCAAAAATGGTTTGATCCAGCCCAACTTTCCTAACTCGGGCTCTGAGTCTCTACCTGCACATAGTAAAGCGCTGCTTCCCAGGTAAGGTGGTTTGCTGTAGTGGTGTAAGTACCTGGTTTAAACCAGGATATGTAGCACAATTCTTAACTTCTACCACTCAATACCAACACATTATTATCATTACAAGTCCTCATTTTTGCCGCATTTAATCACAGGCTACTATTTTTGTTGCTAGGTAGGAGTTAGCTGACGTTTTTCTAGCTAGCAAACGTTACAGGTGGCCAGCGTCTGTTTGAACTGGACTGAGAGAAGCTAGCTGTTGTGTCAGTGCATGTGTTGATATTAAAGCCAAGGTGCTACTGACTAGCTAACTGACTGGATGCCCATTAACATTATAACTCCTATTGTGTGTGTGTGTACAGACAGACAGCCTCATCGTGGACATAAAATTGATTTTTCGAAAAAAAGAGCCAGGTTCAGGTAAGAGTGTAAGATCAAATGGTTTATCAAGAGTAATGCTGTAAGTTGGATCAATGTATTAATGTTTATATCTCTTATTAGATATGAAACACATTGTTTGGTTATTTTCCTTTAGGTTGACGGTACAAAGAGAGAGAGAGGACGTTATTTATTCATATTCTTATTGGTATTTTTTCATATTTATGTATTTTTTCATCTAGTTGAATACAATCTATTTGTGTATGATTGTCAGTCCAAAGAGGGAAAGGCGAAAAAGGGGAAGGAGAGGAGAGAGTGCACGGTCAGGAAGAACCAGGTAAGAAAACAAACAGAGAATAGTGGCACGCAAACAGCAGCTGTTAGGATGACAAAGAAAAACATCCATTCACAATATAATTTTACATATATGTCATGGAGGTTATGTGTTCCCCCCACATTAAGTGCTTCCAGAATCACACTTAATAGATATCAGTGGACTTCATTCTAAACAGGACGTCTTCATTACATTTTCCTAATTATCTCTATGCTTTACTATTTGCTTAATTTCACTGCACAATACCAATAAAAGTCAAAAAATAAGTCCAAGGTCCATTTTTTGGTGTTTTTGGTACTTAGTATAGGGGGCTGGTTTACTCCATAAACATACATGCTGTTTATGTGTATGCTGAGGAGCTCCTGTCTCTAAATGAGTCATCTTTTCCCAGAAATTACCGTTACAATATGTTTCTTTTAAGATTCCAGTGCATTCCTCCTTTGCTGTGACTCAGCATTTAATTAACCTTTATCAGATTGGATGGTTTAATCACAGACTTTTTCAAAAAATGTTATACTTTTCTTTCACAAATGTGGGAATGAAATTGCGTTAAAATGTACAAAACAGTGAAATTCATCTTGCCTGGCCGGGCACGTCTGGGTGCTCAGCACCCCTAAACCTCTGATCCTAGAATTGCCCCTGACTGGTTAATCCTTTAAGACATTTTCTCAGTGAATTAAACTCAATATTCTGCAGCCACACTAACATCTCTGTGAGCTGAGTGCTAACTGCAGCAGAGCAACATGTCAGGAGACTGCTGCTGAAGATTAGCCTGAGGCCACCTCTGGTACAATGCAGAAATAAAAACATTTCTGTTTAATATTCTATTTGGTCGCCTTAGTATAACATGTTGATGTTTAGCAGGTGTGGTTGCTTCATACAATAATGGCTAAGTAGCATTAGGTTTCAGATATACAGTCATGAATCAAAATACTGGCTGACACAGCCCAGAAATATTCACATTTTAACCTGATATTTGCATAGTTTTCAAGTTATTTCAGAGCAGAAGTGATGTAAAATGTGACACTGCTCTCTGTAAAGTAAGGTCATCCCACTCTCTGCTCAGCTCTTGTTCCACAGTAATTTCATAGAAACAGTGAGCTTTTCTATGTATAGCTTCAGATTTGCCTTGGAAATACTTGTTTGCATAAATTTTACTTCATAGTATTTTGGGCCCTTTAAATAGTTCAGGAAGAGATGTGAGTGCTGGTCCAGAGAAAAGTCTCATAACACAGTACCTCGAATACATAGCTATGAATAATCAGAGTAAATCTGCTGTCTGTGTCGCTGACAAAACACTGGAAATTCTGCCCATTGCATAAAAACAATTTATCTAACACCATGTGCTACCTGCTGTCATATTGTGTTACTTTAAAGATTAGAGGTCACACTCTGTAAAGGGAAACATCTATAAATACAATAATGTCACTGCTGCAGTTTTTTTGCTCTGAGAACGTAAAATGGAAAAATATCTGTAATATAATATATAAAATATTTGGACTTTAGTAAACAGATGAGACTTTTACAAACTGTACAACATGATCCCGACAATTTGATCAACTACATCATGGCTGTTATGGCTTTATCCAGAGCGTTTTTTCTTTTTTTCCGTTCACTACACTATCACATGACTGCTCCAGAACAGGTGGTAAGGAAAAAGGAAGAAGAAATGGATAGAAATCAGAATGACAGATGAAAAATGCAGAGTTTTTTTTAGAAATAAAACATTCTTATTTTTGTAAAAACAAACAAATTAAATGGATTCACAACTCTTTGTTAAACACCACTCCTGATCCTGAGATTTGACCTAATGAGGACAATTAAAGAAAACAGTGAAGGATAAATGAACCTAGTGGGATTTCATCTGACCGGGACATGAATGTTTTAATCTATTTCATTACTCGCAGCTGTTTTATCATTTCAATTATTTACTTTATTTTTACGCGACCATGTGCAATATTAATCACAAATGCCGCCATCTGATTGCATCAGAGTTATTTTAAGGCTAATGTTCGTCTGTCACAACTGAAACTTCTGCACAGTGACAGAACGACACTAAACAGACCAGACGAGCAAGACAAAACACATAACACAGATTACACACAGCGAGACATCACCTTGTCGGCAGCATTAGTGCATTAGACACAAATGTGAAGTGAATGGCAGCACTAAAGGAAACGTCAGGGGATAAATAAAAAGGTTTAGATGTGACTGCAGTCTGTGCGTGTTCAGTAGCTGCTGGGGTATTTGAGCCGGGGCTAAAGGGGTGACCGACTTTCCCAGGAGTCACGCTGCTGGCAAACATGCAAAACATCACCTTCTCCTGCTCCACAAATGTTGTCTTCGGTTTGCATTACAGTGACATGAGTATATTTGGGTTTTAAGCAGACATAACCCTGTTTTATGAGCCGAACACAGCAATCACAGGGGCAGAATTCCTTGCGTAGACAAAAAGTTGCGTTAAATGCGCCACATGGAAGAGATTTCTCAGTGAAATGAGTGTTCTGTTGGAATAATGAACCTAACAAACATGCTGTATGTGCAAAATGAACATGTAAAATAATTGACGTGACACTTGTCGTGAAAAAAAACAAACCCTCATGACCTTACAAAAGGCACAAAACGGCACTCGTAACATCTGACAACAGCAAATTCCCCCCTGCCCGGTGTAAACATTTTGACAGATGAAGGTATTTTTCTTTGTGCTCAGCTAATTTAACAGTAGGTATGGAGTACAGTAGGGCTTCGGAAAGGGGATCAGTAAACCAGACAGAGTCACATCCAGATGCAGTAAGTGGGTCAGGGATTATCCAGCTGGGTCACATAAACACAGAGGCCGTGAGTCAGCTTGGCAGCGTTGGGATGCATCACGATCATCCTGTCAGTCAGCTGCATAGGAAATAACAGCATAATGAGATACAGTGACCTGTGGGGATGCTGCTCTCTTAGTGGGGCTTCATGCTGAAAGGGTGTGAAGGAAGGTTTTGATGGATTTGCAATGTGAGAAATATTCCTTTCTTTATTAAATGATCTGTCTGCATTAAAGGCTTTTCGGTCTTCAGGTAAAAAGTGTTTGCAGCTGCTGATTCTCCTCACTGACAATAATATCTGTCGACTGAAGACATGCTCACCTGCTCCACATGCCATCTGGCACAGTTTTCTAAATGAAAGGGGCTCTTCATGAATATTATATGTTACAAATGACTTTGCCTTTTCTGCTATGACAGTAAAATCCATAAAGGTCATTTGTGCGCTAAAGTGCTGATAGCTCTTTTCCTCTGCACAAATGTGACTTGTCACAGTGAGAAGAGCAGACTAAAGTGTCCCACTGACCTATGGCAGGGTGGCAGTCAGCCGATTGTAGCTAAACCAAATTCACTCATCATTAATTCCATCTTTTACACACAGATACATTTGAGAGAGACGTATTTCCATCTTGTTTCGTCTGCTAACACGGTTTCGAACACAATTTGCATTTGTTATGTCCCTGCAGACACGATCAATAATTAATGCAACACATCAGCTGTGTGTAAGCTGTCAGAAAGAGCTACATGCCAGTGACCTTCAAACTGACACACAAATGAATTATGGATGAAATAGGTTCTTATGTATATTAGCAAACTGTCTCATCTAGCTGCGTTTAACACGTTTAAATAACACTTCCTCGAGGTAAACGGACCCTAAATGACTAAGAATGTGCAACAGAGGGCAGCACAGCCTACTTTCTGGAAATGCAGTGCATTCTGTGCAGATGCTGAGTAATTTATGCTGTCAGAACATGATGAAAATCAGTCAGTGAGGTGTTGATGGATTATTCATACGGCATCTTCTGACAAAAGCTTGTCTGTGTGTCTAGTAAAGATCACAGATAGACTGAAATGCTGCACTTTAATCAGGCTGATTTCTTTAACCCTCTTGTTGTCTTCACTACGGGCGCCAAAAAATGTTGTCTCTTTGTCTAAAAAAACCCCAAAAATTCAGCAAAAAAATCCCCAAATTTCTGAAAATTTGCAAAACCTTCAGGAAGAAAACTACAGTAATTCCTTGAAAGTTTCCCTTAAAAGTTTTATTTTAAAAAATCCACCAAATTTGGCAAGAAGATTCTTGTAAATATTTTCAAAAAATGAGCAAAAATCTTCAAAAAAATCCTAAAAATGTCTAAAGTGAGTACATATATATATATATATATATATATCAGTAAAACTTCTAATATTTTCTTTGAGAACATTCACAAAACAATCAACCAAAATCCATCAAAGTTTGCTGTATTTCGGTTGAATTTTTTGTGAATGTTCTTAAGAAACATTTTTAACATTTCTTTTTTCCACCAAAAAATGTTTAAAGATTTCCCAAAAATGTTGAAAATGTGGATATCAGAAGTTTCCCAGTGAAAATATATATATTTTTCCACATTTTCAAACTTTAAAACAGGTCAATTTTGACCTGCAGGACAATGTGAGGGTTAAAAAAGAGAAGCTAACACATGAAGGTGGCACCAACAGAAGAATAACATTTAAAACTGCAAGCGGCATTGAACGGGTCCTCGCATCCTTGCTGATCAGTGAATCCAAACATGTCCACCAGGTGGCGCTGGAACTGAGGGTGTGTTTCGGCTTATGTATCTGGTGAAGGTTGGACTCTGGTCACACATGTAAAGTTTCAGACAGATTGGAGCATGTACAGGCTATTTAGACCACACGTCCTGTCCATCCATTAGGTGGCGCTATGACTGTGAGTGTATATTGGCCTGTGAATGTCATCAGGGTGGGACTGTGATCTCATCTGTAAAGTTTGAGGCAGATTGGAGCATGTACAGGCCAGTTACACATATTTCCTGTTTCATGGTGAGTTGTCTTAATTTCAACAGCCGCCATTTCCACACGGTCAGAGTTTTGTGGAGAATTTTGATAAATTTTAATCACCCTTGGCAAGTGTACATCCTGGCCAATTTTTAGCTCTCTAAGGGTTACACTGTTTGAGTTTATAGCTTTTGAAAATGTAGTAAAATGACCCAAACTCATTGAAAATGTAACACATAATTCAAAATGGCCGCCTTCCTGTTGTGTTTTGATCATTGGTGTCAATTACATTTTTGTGCGTCTTGATGAGTTGCATATGCTTATCAAATTTCATAAGTCTAGGTGATACGTACTGGCCGTAGTAAATTTTTCAGGCGGCACCATGGAGCAATTTTGCCACAAACGTGTAATTCCCATAAAATATCAATTTCGTCGCTTGTCTTGATGTCTGCCTCCGAAGTTTTCCCAATAATAACCACGAGAAGATGAGAACAGTGGGAGTTGATGAAATCCTTGCAAACCTCCTGATGAACTGGGTTATAATTGAGTACCTTTATTAAATCCACAGAAATGAGCTTAATTGAAATGTGATGGGAGCTTCAGGCTGGTATTTGGCCCATTATTACTGTACGTTTCAGCTTCCTCCAGCCTGCTGGCTTCTCATCCCAGTCCCAGCTAGGTGGCAGTAACTAGCTCATCAGTAATGAAAGCTATTCCTCAGGCAGAGTGGAGGCAGAGATCAGTCTCTTCTCACTGAGTTATTACTGTAATACTTTGTTTTGTTTGTCTGCAGAATGCAAGAGATGCTCCATACTTTGGTGCTCATTTTAAAACTGAAATAACTTGTTTGTGCTGCCAGCTTACAAAGTTTACTCCAGCTTGAGTGATTATTTGTTGCATCAGTGGCTGTTGTTTCTGTCAGCTGGTCCTGATATTTACTGATCAGATCACAGCTCATTGTCCTCAGAGTCAACAGTATGATTACATTAACAGAAGGAGCTGATCTGGAAGACTAAATTAGTCAAAAAATAGACCAAATGGCCAATGAAGAAAGAATCAGTGGTCACTAAATAGTAGATAAAGGTGCACTTGTTCTTAAAATGCAAATACAATGATCTATATTTAATAGGAATGCTAAAAAGTTTAACTCAACAGAACATAAAAGATTGTATTATCAGGAGGAAACATCATTGCACAACATGTGCCTATGTATCATAAGCTGAGTCATACATAATTAAAATAGAACTAGTGAACATGACAATTTATTTTATTATCATATTCATTCTTTTTATTCTGCTTCATAAATTTCACTTTCTTTTTAATTTTCTCACCTCATTTCTAATAATTACATTATCTTTAATGTTGTGGCAATATTGTTAAGCTGATAATTAGGCCGGTAAAGCATAATGAATAGAAAAAAAACCTGATTTGGGAGCATTTTTAATGATTTTTTCACCTGTTTTGTGAGTGTTTATGTAAATCCCAACGCTGTCAGAGCACCAGACTGCTGCTCTCATTATCCGTTCTCTCAAACAGCAGAAGCTCTGCCACTGCATGGAGGACGGAATTTGGGTTTAATTTGTGGTTTTATAGAAATCAGCTAAACCACCAGGATTTTAGATTAATCCTACAACTACTGTTTTAATGGTTATAGGACAATCTGGCAGCCTTTTTTTTTTTTGTTGTTGTTGTGCAGAATCTTGTGGCATTTAGTTTCTCTCCATTTACCATTTAACCCTCCTGTTGTCCTCATTTACAGGCATCAAAAAATTTTGTTTCCTTGTCTGAAAAAAATCCAAAAATTCAGCAAAAAAATCCTCCAAATTTCTGAAAATTTGCAAAACCCTCAGGAAGAAATTTCCAATAATTCCCAAAAAGTTTCCCTTAAAAGTTACCCCAAACTTGACAAGAAAATTCTTGTAAATATTTTCAAAAAATGAATCTTTCAAAAAAAATCGTAAAAATATCTGTAGTGATTACATATGTATCCGTAAAACTTCTAATATTTACTTTAAGAACATTCACAAAACCATCAGCGAAATTTGCTGAATTTTGGTTGATTTTTTTTGTGGATGTTCTTAAAGACACATTTTAACATTTCTTTTTTTCCACCAAAAAATGCTCAAAGATTTCCCAAAAATGTTGAAAATGTGGACATCAGAAGTTTCACTGTGAAAATATTTTTTTCCCCACATTTTCAAACTTTAAAATGGGTCAATTTTGACCCGCAGGACGACATGAGGGTTAAAGAGCAGCTTGTTGTCAGTTCAGAGTGAACACGGGATCCTGGTGAGTGCGTCACTGAATGCAGATTAAAACCAACTTCAAACTGAAGGCTTACATTAATAAACCATAACTAGAGGATGGAGCTGAATGAAATGAGAATCTAAACAGACTGCTGCTTCAGAAGCTGTGATCTTTCATTAAATGGACTACTGTGGACTCAGATCCACCCTGCTGTCCTCAAGTAGAAACTCAGATGTATCTTCCCACAATAATCTCAGTTTTGACCACACAATGAGCCATCTAGTCTTCTTTTATTCATCTACAAATACTCATTTGTGTGTTTGTTGCGTTTGGACCTGCAGTGTTCCTGTATTTCTGTACCTGTGTTTCTATAAAGTGTTTCAAAATTACTTCAATCTCAAGAGATTTAACAGAAGAGGGCCTTCAGGTTTCCATCTCTAGAGGGGATTTAAACATTTAAATTTTTATTTGATTGTTAAAAGGTTCATATGAGGCCCCAGTAGCGTCTTTATATCAGAATATGAGCCACAGTCTGACCACCCTCCATAAAAGATTTAAAACTCTCTTTTAAAATTTTATTACATTAGACTCACTTAAAATCCACTTTTTCTAGGCTTTTGTAATTTCTACAATAGCTGATTCTAATTCTATACATTTCTTTGAATTGTTTACTGCAGTTAAAATTGAAGTGTTGAACACAAACAGTATGAACGTAAACATTGTATTTCCTCAGTGACAGAATCTGCAAAGGACAGACATTCAGCGTTGCAGCTGATGTTTGAGCCCAGTCAGGAACAAACAGTGACTAAGATGAAACAGTAGCAGCCTTATCTCATTTCACAAAGAGCTCCTTTCCCACCCTGGATGCAGGAGAAACTGCTCAATAATCAGAAACTGCACGGCTGCAGACAGCTTAACGTGTTTTTCCTGAGCCTCCTCATCTTCTATTTAAAGTCCGGACTGAGCTTCTGTCTGGACACTCGTGACTCTGCCTCTGAGTCAGTCAGTCAGTCGGCTGGTGGTGAGAATCACAGCATGACGCCGCTGGGATGCTGAGCAGCAGAGTGTTTATGAAAACGCTGACCTCTGACCTCCCTGTCCAGTGGAACCAGAGAAAGATTCAACAGATTTTGCTGAAACCGGTGAAATAGTTTTATAAGGATAGAAGGATATGATAAATGAGAAATGAAAAGATATCTGCAGGATAAGTCTGATGGAGAATTCTGCATCATCCAGGATTATATTTGGCAAAAAATAAATGTAAGTAACCAGAGAAGTAAATGATAGACATCTGCATGGTGAGAACAAACGGTCCTTCAATATTTTGTTGTAAAAGTACATGTATGACAGATAGATGAGCTCTTAACAGGTCAGAACTCTGTGGAAAACTGTAAAGCTGAGGGATATTCATACCATAATCCATACCAATAAACAAAAAATGGGTGAGTCACTGTGTTTTCTTGTTGCCTGTTGGGTTTCAATGCACACTAACTCAGCCACTTTTTACATTTATTTGTCACTGGTGAATTTTGATACAGCTGAATTCCCACTAAAGCTGTGCTCATTGGTATTTTTTTGTTTCTGTTGTCAGACAATAGAACAGGTATGAAGAAGTGACTGAAACGCAGCCCATTAAGACAACATGTTAAGCAGCATGCACTTCAAGCTGCTGCTCTGTCGTGCTAAAGTACCCGGCATTGTTCGGCAAATTCACCAAACATGAGTTTAAAATAATGATAGTGATCTGATTTAGGTTATATTTTCATGTAAAATGATCGTTCAAAGTCCTGTGTCGGCTGTCGTGATGTTAGCTCTGCAGTGCTGGTCACAGATGCAGAGAGAGTCTTCTTCCTGTAGGCACAGCAGCAGGTCAGCTGCTTTTAAAGCTACAGACACTGAGTCATCCCAGTACGAACAGGAGAAAAGCCAGACATTATTTAGTCGTGGTAAAATGAACAGTTTTTGTTGTATTTTGAGCTAAAAAGTTGAAAGACACATTCTGGGGATATGCGAGACATTGAAACGGTGAATAATGATTATCTACTTGTTTTTGGACCATCATTTGATCATGTCTATAGCTGCTTTAAGTATTGAAGATTTGAAAAGAGGGACTAAAACCACATTAATTAAAAAAGATGGCCTTCAAAGCAAAACATCCTAATGCAATGAATTCAGGAGCGATAAAATTTAACGATGTAGTTAGAACTGTTATTTGTTTAATTATCATCATTTGGACGAGACAAACCTTAAGTGAATATATTTATATGTTTTGCAAACAGTAGTGGGTAATGACAGAAATGCAGGTCAACTGTTGATTTGGTTCCACATGTTCCACCTCTGTAACCTTTGGAAAACATCTGCTGGAACACATCTGCTCAGTCAGACCGGAGGCTGCAGCTGCAGATGTGCAGGACTAGGTGGCAGTGTTGGCTTGAATGGTTTACCACTGAGCTGTATGGAAGCATCAGAGGTTCTAAGAGGCCACTTTGGAAGGACTAGTTATTAAAAAAAAATAAAAAATCAGGAGTGCACACAGTAATTCATTATGAATGTTTTATGAAAAAACCCCACAAACAATCATGCACACTTTCCAAAAGACAAACATCCAAAGCAAGAGAAACACCATCAATATTTACATATGAACACCGGTGGTATTCTCAGCATGCCTCGTTTACCACATGAGACTGAGCACAGATAAAAACCTGCAGATTGGTAAATGCAATCCAACAAAGCAGCAGCAGCAGCCATGAAGAGACGACACTGTGCTCTACACACCATTCATAGTTGTAATTTAGATATTAAACAAAGGCTGATGACTGTAGTACGACCATGCACAGCGCTCCACAAAAGTTTTCCATCGAGTTCGTCACTGTCTTCGCCTTTACAAATTGTGAAAATCAGGTCAACATCAAGGTGTCGTCAACAAGAAACTGACTGATATCAGAGCTGACACATCAAACAACTGTGAACAACATAAATAAAAGTGTTACCCTTTAAATAAAACATCATTTGTCTTTAGTTAATCAGAGAAACACACCTCAGGAGGATTGGAAACAACACGATGAGGAACATCTCCTCCTGCAGTCTTTTAAGTTTGCTCCATCGACACCGAAACATGCAAATAACTCACACAAACCATCGACATGGAAGAACCAAGTTATCTGATCAGGTTGCGCAGGCGATCCAGTGACAATCAGATCCAACGTCTGACAGTATTAAGACCACTTGGAAGTCTTCGGAAGCATTCGGCAAAACATTATTGCAAGGGAGAGGTATGTGCTGTGAAGATGGTCATCACTGTGGACCATTAATGTCAGTAGTTAATGGAAATGGCAGGCTGAATTTAAAATCACAAACCTGACATGAGGGATGACGTGACATTAATTTTAAACCTTTCCCCTCATCATACATATCTATATCATTCCAATTTTTTTGCTGATTAAAGTCTGTCCAGTTTGGAGCAGCACAAGGAGCGTTTTAGAAAAAAAGGGGGCATAAATGAATATTAATTAGAAAATTCTCACAGTTTCAAGATTTGTATCGACTGGATCCAAATTTAGAGCTTCGATCTCCAAAGTGTGGGCCCTTTGGGTCTGTTAGTATGAATAGTGAACTCATTTATGACACAAACTGAGTAGGATATGAACCCGTCACAGTCATGCAGAAAATCTTGGGAGCATGCGATGAAGCGTCTCTCATCCCGAGTCTTCAGGCTTCAGTCCCTGCAGCGTCAGTACAGTGGCAGAGGCTCAGTTCATTCCTGCAGCGTGGATCCGGGCAGCTCGTTGGTCAGCGTGTGCCAGCGCTCTACCTTCTTGCCCTTGTTCTTCAGACAGTCTATCCAGTGCTGCAGAGTTTCCCCCTGCGAGTGGCACCCTAAGGATACGCCACCTGATGGAGCGAAAAATAGACTATTGTAAGAATTGTTTTCCACTTAAAGGGAGTTTATGTAACAAATGTTTCAGAATGACCTAATGCATTTAGCATAATTAGCATGCTGCTGTCGGATTGAATTACTTTCGAAGCCAAACAGGTTGTGCATTGTAAGGAGAGTAGGCGTTAATAGCTGCAGCTTCAACCTACACATTTCCAGTCTGCCGAGAATCGTCTGCATCGTGTCGTTGGGTTGTTTTGTTCTATTTTATTAGCAGTATGTGCACGTTTTGTTGTCTGTTCCCACCTAACTGTCTGCATAATTATGTACAGACAAAAACATATTTGCATCTGTCCCTAGACGGCAGAGACACAAAGGATGAACAATTACGTTTTCCTCATTTTAAACTATTCAAACCTTAAATTTAAATGGTTTGTCTTCAATAAATAAAAGAAATTCTCCAAGTGTTAATGAATTTGATTATTTTAACACGTTTTCACTGATCTGATGATAGAAAAACAGTTCAGATAGTCCTAAATTGTGCTCAAAAGAATTTAAATATAATAGTGATATTTAAAGTTCTTCTATGTCATAGACTAAACTCCTAAAAACTCATCTCTGTGTCTGAAAGTTAATTATTTAGAAGTGCCTTTTTCCATGAAAATTATCCTGTCTGACCTTAACATGGTCTAGATATAACTTAGTAATTTTGCTTCGCTGCATGGAGCACATTAACTTTACAGCTTCACTAAAAACCTATAAAATTGTTTTGTGTTACACAGTGGCAAGGATTTGACACACTGTACTTTCTAGGTAAAAATGCTCCATTGTGGCTTTGACTGCTTAATCTATCATGATATGTCTTCTAGCATATAAAAAACACAACACAGAGGTGTGTCAAAACAATGAAACATTTGATTTTAGAGATGTCCGATATCGTTTTATTTTTTATTTTTTGCCAATAACCGATATGCCAATATTGTCCAACTCTCAATTTCCGATTCCAATATCAGCCGACATCTATACTGATATATGTGGGCGTGGAAATAATTCCAAACCAGACATATTGTTAGTCAGGCACAGCAAACTTGTTACTGCAGCCACACTCCTTGTTTACAACCTTCATGACGCAGTTTGATGATGTGATCATTTGTGCGCCAGTAAATGCCGGCGAAATCCAGGCATTATTTTATTGGTTTTCATGATAGGCAAAAAAAACTCCGATAACGATACTGACCGATATTACATTTTTATGCCAATATCAGGACGATATTGTTGGTGGCTCGATACTATCAGACATCCCTATTTGATTTATGCCAGAAGTATGGAGTAAGATTACTGTCAAAAGTATTCATCCACGATTCTAACCATTCGTATTCGTAATGTTAAACATTTGTATGTTAATGAAAAACTTGTACACAAAATTCTGCTGTCATATGCATGAGTTTGATAAATTAAGGGTTAGGATTGTTTTTACGAGTATGAACCTAAAAGTTGTGAGTGCAACTCTAATTTCTACGACTACGAAGTCTTCCCTGTGAGGACGAATTCAAGTTTATGGGTACGAGTAGAAAAATACTGGAATGACGTCACATAGGTCACAGGGGAAGGTAATCGAACACCGATTGCTCCAAACGCGCATGCGCCATTTATAAAGAGTAGACGCCGGGTGGACCCGGTGGACCTACCGGGGCAGGTGACGCCTCACAGGTCAAGTAAATAACACATCCAACTTCTTGTAATTTATTTATTTCATGAAACTGTACTGTTTTAATTGATATACAGTTTATGGACGAAAGACGGTACTGCTTAGCTTGCACGCTAACGAGCCGGGCCGGTGACACATTAGCCTTCTAATGCAAGGAGGCTAATGAGGAGGCTAAGGAGGCGGCTAAGGAGGCTTAATAACAAAACAAACATAATTTGAGATTATGAATCGTGGCAATTGGCGTATGAATCAGCCCATTGTACAGCCTAAATTGCTGTAAATTAAGTCCAGTTTTAGTTCTTTGCAAACTCAGACACGTGCATTAGTTTAGTTTGCAGTGAATCTGGCGGAGTTCGGTAAAGTTGGAAAGATATTCACAGATTTGGACTTCCGGCATCAATAACTCATGAGATATATGTTGTCAAAACATGAACGATGCCTCTTTCAAATCGTTGTAAGGTAGACAATGTGCTACAAGGCCAATTTTATCAAAAGTCGCTGTATTTCAAGCTACAGAAATAACATTGGCGTCTATGAGCAGCCGGCGGTGCAACGAGTGAACAGGGACCGTCTGCAAATAGCAAAACCGCTGCAACAGCGAAAAGAGACACTACACATATATTCAATAACTTTACTCTTGTACCCTGTAGAGCCACTAAAATCACTGGAGCCATGAATCGGCTGCGGCTGGTCATACTACAACTCTTTGTTTGGTGCTAAATGAAAAATCTGAATTTTAAGGAATTTGTATTTTTTATAATTATCATTTTATTAGTAATAAAATTCAATTACTTCACTCTTACACACTGTACAATCACCAAAATCACTGGAGCCATCAATTGTCTCCTGCTGGTCATACTACAACTCTTTGTTTGGTGCTAAATTTAAAATCTGAATTTTAAGGAATTTTTATGTTTTGTATGATTATTTTATGAGTATTAAAATGGCACTTTTCTTCATGTATGTGGTATATTTTATATAACACACAGGAAAAATGGCATAAGGGCATAATGTACTTGTTTGTCCAAACACATAATTCTGTATAGTAATGGAATTTACAATCCTTACCAAAGAGAGTATCAGATAACACCAATATACCAAACAAACTGTTTAGACTGTCACCTCAAGTACTGATGATTGAGAAGAAAGACGATAAGACACTTTATTGCAAAGTTTCAGTGTCAATTGATTCATTTATACCATAATGTTAAACTGAGAGTAATATTTTTCTAGTTAAGGACTGTACAGACAATACTTGGAGGTAATAAACCTGACGGTCTGACCAGCACAGGTCACAGCAAGTACACTATGCCCTTATGCCATTTTCCCTGTGTGTTATATAAAATATACCACATACATGAAGAAAAGTGCCATTTTAATACTCATAAAATAATCATACAAAACATAAAAATTCCTTAAAATTCAGATTTTTAATTTAGCGCCAAAGCAAGAGTTGTAGTTTGACCAGCAAGAGCCCATTCACATTTAGCTCTACAGTGAAGTTATTGAATATATGTGTAGTGTCTCTTTTCGCTGTTGTAGCGGTTTTGCTATTTGCAGACGGTCCCTGTTCACTCATTGCACCGCCGGCTGCTCATAGACGCCAATGTTATTTCTGTAGCTTGAAATACAGCGACTTTTGATAAAATTGGCCTTGTAGCACATTGTCTACCTTACAACGATTTGAAAGAGGCATCGTTCATGTTTTGACAACATATATCTCATGAGTTATTGATGCCGGAAGTCCGAATCTGTGAATATCTTTCCCACTTTACCGAACTCCGCCAGATTCATTGTAAACTAAACTAATGCACGTGTCTGAGTTTGCAAAGAACTAAAACTGGACTTAATTTATAGCAATTTAGGCTGTACAATGGGCTGATTCATACGCCAATTGCCACGATTCATAATCTCAAATTATGTTTGTTTTGTTATTAAGCCTCCTCATGAGCCTCCTTGCATTAGAAGGCTAATGTGTCACCGGCCCGGCTCGTTAGCGTGCAAGCTAAGCAGTACCGTCTTTCGTCCATAAACTGTATATCAATTAAAACAGTACAGTTTCATGAAATAAATAAATTACAAGAAGTTGGATGTGTTATTTACTTGACCTGTGAGGCGTCACCTGCCCCGGTAGGTCCACCGGGTCCACCCGGCGTCTACTCTTTATAAATGGCGCATGCGCGTTTGGAGCAATCGATGTTCGATTACCTTCCCCTGTGACCTATGTGACGTCATTCCAGTATTTTTCTACTCGTACCCATAAATTTGAATTCGTCCTCACAGGGAAGACTTCGTAGTCGTAGAAATTAGAGTTGCACTCACAACTTTTAGGTTCATACTCGTAAAAACAATCCTAACCCTTAATTTATCAAACTCATGCATATGACAGCAGAATTTTGTGTACAAGTTTTTTATTAACATACAAATGTTTAACATTACGAATACGAATGGTTAGAATCGTGGATGAATACTTTTGACAGTAATCTTATTCCATACAGAAGAGGCCTTAAATTTTTTTTTCTAATATGGAGCTTTGCTTAAAATATTCTTCAGAATAAAAGTCAGTTACTGTGACTTTTGTGTGATTTTCTACCTTCAAAAAATGCTCACACCGGAGATAAGAGGAATAAGTGGAATGTACTAATTAGAAAATTAACATACAGTTTGTTTCCATCACATTAATGGACTTTGATTGTATTCATGGTAATGAACCTGAATATGAGCATTGCAGTTATTTTGACTTGACCTACTGCTGAAAATACTCCCTTTGCCCTCAAAATTGGCATTAAACCTCCTCTAAAAATAATCCCAAATAAATGCACTGTTTCCTCCTGGAGTGTCCAGCTGTTTCAGATAATTACTGACCCTTTTTGCAAAATTGAAACTGGATTTTTGTGACCTGTTTTTTTAAAGCCGTCATTATAAACAATTGGGCTCGATGCCAGCAACTAAAATGCAAACTCTAAGTACTGAAAGGTTGACCAAAGCTCTAGTTGCCTTTTTTGTGGGCTTGTAAAGTAAAAACACAGAACATTTCCAGACTTAACCTGCGGCTAACAGAAAAGAAATGTTTATTTTAAAAGATCCCAGAAAAACCGAAGCACATAAAAAGTTATTTCGATAGAGGAACAGAAATAAAAGTAATTACTCACTCCCACTCTAAAAGCAAGTGTAGCTTAAAACTAATTTTCTGGCAGAATGTCTCTGACACCCTTTTTGGAGACTAAACCCTGCAAATCACACACAGCGCTGCACTTAGATGATAATAGAGACCATCTTAAAGTACCTTTGCCATAGCTACAACATTATGAGACTCCTAGTTAAGGAGGTAGCAGGCTAATCAGCGACAGAAAAACGGGCAGCAGGACATTATTAGCTGCGTGTTTGCAGCTTCAACTCACCTATGAAGTCGTTGGACTTTCCCAGATCATAGTCCCACACCGTGACCTCCAGCGTCTTGGTGGCTAATTCTGAGAAGGAGATCTCATAGAAGAACTCCTGGTGTGAAAATAAAGAGGGAGAGGTCACAAGATCACACCCAACACACATGTTGCTATTCTTCTATAACCCACTAAAATATTCACTAATGAGGTGACAGATAACTATATGCAAACTGTAATTGGCTGTCTTGCGAAACGTTGCAAAACTCTGCATGCAGGGGAGAGTCTCTGTGGACTTTCTGAGCCTAAATGAGCTGCCGCTTCGCATTCACATATTACAAAAGTGCTTCTCACGGCCACAGTGATGCGCATACATAAACATTGAGGTGTACCTCATTAAACTCTGGGTTCAGAGTCTTTTTTATGACCGCTGTTTTGTGCTTGGATTTCTTCTGGACATCTGGCTTCAAGTACCTGAGACAGAAAAATGTGAAACTGTGAGATATGAGTCTGGTCATTATCACTGACATGCCAGAGTAGTGCTGAGAAGACGAGTAAAGCACTCAGAGAAAATGCAAATACCAGGGATGGCTGTAAAGGTCAAACAGGTTGATACACAGAGAAAGTCGATGTTCTATCAAGAATTGGTGGTGATGATAGATTTACCGGCTCTTCTTGTCATGTTACTTCATTCGTGATGAAATCTTTATTTAGAAAAAGCCTGTACCTAAAGGAATAGTTGGAAAGTTATATAGCATCTATGAAGGTAGTTAGGGTTTATTTCAACCTGCTGTATTTCCCACCATTGTGGCTCTATGGATAAAGCCAATTGTGCGCTTTCCACCTCTGTTGCAGAGATTCAGGGAAACAAGAAGCCACACAAAACAGCATGCAAACACCTCATATCAGGGTGACAAGCTGTGCTGTTCACACATTGTTTTGTGCAACTCCTCCTTTACTTGAGTGCAAACTTATGATGACCCACAGAGCCATAATAACCACATTAATGTGAGCTCAAGCTATAAACCGAAGCTCTTTAGCTTAGCTTAGCCTCAAACCAGAAGGAAAGAGCTACAGTGGCTCAATTAAAAGCAAGCAGCACCTTCTGAGTCTAAAAAACATGACGCCAATGTGGACTGCAGTTCCTTGAATGACCAGCTGAGGGTGCCTCCAAGAGAGAGTCAATCTCCAGACACCACCAAGTCAAGATTCCCAACTTTAATGCAGAAATAAACATGTTTAAAACCTGGTTCAAAAAAGTTTTTTAGTCTCTATAGCTAATTTCCCTGTTAATGACAACTGCACACATAGCAAATCTTAACATAACTCACCTATTCAAATTGTATTTTGGCTTAAAGTTATGCAGAACTGAGGGTGTGGCTACTTTTACCATCACTGGACAGCCCATGGCCTGCCTTAGCTTTACTCACACTCCCCCTTTTTGTTAATTTTCTGATTAACCAGGAATTAAGAGAAGTCAGACGCTGCCAGCATGGTGACAGCTGGAGCCAGCACACTGAGCTTTAAAACTGCTGTTCAAGAAATCTGTGAGTGATGATGATGGGGGTACATCCAAATCTATCTACAGTTCAAAATTATAATGCCCTGTAAAATCACAATTAGTCATTTTTACACTTGAGTCTGAACAAACAAGATTTAACAAGTGGATAGGTGAAGAGTTGATGGGGCATTTTGTTAGCTTAGCCTGAGCAACAGCTTCTGGAGCTAAAATTGAAGCCAGTGCAGAAGTGACGAAATCTGAGCCAGTCTCCAAAAATCAGTCAATCCACATAGAACCCCATGTTAAAATGCTGAACGTTTCATCAGAAATAAACATGTTCAAAGCCTTATACAATAAACAGTTTTGGACTCTATGCCTAATCTTTCCATTCATGACAACTTTACAGTGTTAAGTCTTTTGTTAAAATAGTTTCTTTAGTTCAGTCACAAGATGGTCCATGGTCTGATTCAGCTTCACAAACACTCATTCATAAATTAGTCAGAAGTTTGGAAGAGTCATGTACTGGCAACATGGCGACATCCAGAGCCACAACACTGAGCTGCCAAACTGGTGTTCAGCAAGCCTAGTGGTGATGTCCATCTTTATATACAGTCTGTGGACAGGACCAGTCTTTGTGCTAAATTAAGCTAACTGGCTGCTGGCTCTAGCTTCATATTTCATCATACTCTTGTCTAGAGGGCAAATAACCATATTCCTCTAAATATTCCTATCTTTTCTTTAAATATTAATGAGAAATTTAGATGAGGACATTAATACCACCATCATGTCTCGATGCTAAATGTCAAGTGTCTGCCAGCAGATGGTTAGCTTGGCTTCACTCCTGGAAACAGGGAAAATCAGTTAGCCCTCCTCCGTCCAAAAGATGCGACAAATCTACCATCTTAGATCTCGCCAGCTTACTAATTAACATATATTTATTGGAAAAATGACACATTGTGATTTCACAACAGTTGTGTACTAAATAATTTCTTGGCAATATCCAGTCTCCAGCTTGAACATTTCACCAACCACTTGTTGTTTTCAGCGTTGCTTTTTGGATTGATTAAGTAAACAGTATCAAACATGTCCAGAAGTAAGCTTTTGAAGTGTTAGTAGGCAGATTTTGTTACCTTTAAACAGAACCAGGTTAGCTGTTTCCCCATTTTCAATCTTCATTAACAACAAAGCTAGCCAGCTGCACTGCTGGTTATAATCTCATCTTAAAAAGTCAGTGCAATTAATCTTCTCTAATCCAACTTCCCATTGATTCCCTGGAGGTTTAGCTTATTATTTGTGAAACTAGCCCGGTATGAGGACTGATCAGTAATTCCTTCACCATCACAGCACAGATTGAAGAAGCTCAGCATCCCTTCACAGGCTGTCATTAAATTCTCAGGATATTTTTAAAAGCCAGCTGGAAAGAGCGCTGCAAAATCTCTGTTCACATTTGCTTTCCACCCACCACCCACAGCTCGGAGAGCGTATGTTCCCACGCGCTCTCAGACACAACAAAGCATCTGGGAAGAAGCTCCCGCCAAAGGGCAAAGATGTGAGCACGCATCCAAACAAGGTGCGTGATGTATCGCTGTGGATGTGTGAGGAACGTATGCGTAGGTTTGGTGGATGCAAAGAGGGACGGAGGGAGTTTGAAGCTTGCCGGGAGAGTAGAGGGAAGATTGGTGTGTGCTAAAATGAGGTGAGCGTGGTGGCATGTGTGTGATGAGAAGTTGTCTAGTGTTTTCCGGAAACAGCCTCGAAGCCAGAAGCAGCACTCAGGAGAACATTGAGTAAAAACGAGGGGGGTTCTTAAAGCTCATTTGTCCACTTTCTGTCAGGTTCCATCATTCAACCCAGGGACCTCCTGCCCTTCCTGCTACAGACACACACACAGTGACACAAACAGCATTACTTTTCTATCAGCAGTGAGTAATGATATTCAACTGGACCTATGTGACACCAGCAACAGACCCTCCATTTCCTCCATGACACAAAACACCCCTAACATTAGATCATGCCACTGCCTTTCAATCAGTTTAGAGGCCTGTCAATATACACACCCTCTGTTATAATTATCTTGATGAATGAGGGGCACATTTTGAAATGGCTTCCATTTGTGTGAAAAGCTGCCCTCATCTGTCACCATTACCTTATGTGAGGTTAACTCGAGCCATCAATCACTCGCGAGCAGCGACAAAAGTTGATTCGTGGGGTTAATATCAGTCAAGGGCCAGTTTAGACCAAACGCATTAAGGTGTTAAAGAGCGAGGGACCGAAACTGGAGAGGTCATCCTGAAATGAGTTTTGTGAATCAGGCCGTCAGTGTCAGCTGTACGTTGTGTACTCATCATTTATAATGGATGCACTTGATTTTTACTCATCTGCAAATGTTCTTCCATTAAATATATACAGTACAAACAGGCCGGTGAGCTAATATGTTATGACTCTTCACAGATTAAGTAAATTACAGTGATTAGTGTCAAGATCTGGGATATATTAGAGGTGAACAGCCAGTTCTTGTAGTCGATGTGTTGTAAAGACCTGAGAGACTCTGGCGTGGGCAAACTTGTTACATCCAGAGGACTGGGTCAGAGAATCCCTAAAACGCAAAGGCTTTTGGGGAGCTCCCAGTGGAGGAGCAAACCAAAATCCAACACCAGACATCTTAAAAGATAGGCTGCAACGAGTCAGACATGCTCCCACTAGGGACTTAAAGTTTCTGTGGCTAATGTTTTGTCACCACAGGGAACTTTCAGAGTTTTTTTTTAATGCTGTTCTGCACCACAGGAACAAATGGGCCTTTTTTGGGCAGCCTGAACCTTTGTGAATGTTCCAACTGCAGAAACAGTCCTTGTAGAATTTCTTTTAAAGCTGTTTTAGGGATGGAAAATCAGTACCTACACTCCAGGGAAGGCACTTCTGAAAAACTGCTTGGAGGATCTGTACATTTGGAGAGGACAACAAATGCCATGGCATTTTTTGTCCTTCTCCTCTCTGTGTTCACCATCACCAATGTAAAATTTATCATAAAGGGGAATAGAACAAAACCTCCATCGCTCTATTTCCTACATAGAGCTGGAGTTACGTCCAATAACTACTAATTAAAGTCATTATTTTGGCGTGTTTGGGGCTGATATCGCAGTTAAACCCATTGAATTCTACACTGCAATAGAAACAGAAAGTCTGGAAAGGGCATATTACAGGATGATCCTGCAAAAATTCATGATATTTGCCCCAAGTTCCTGCAATGGCAAGCCATGATAGATTTCATACATTGGTGTGTTCTAGCTGCTTTGGTGGCACATATGGCCGTAGTGGTCACAATGTTTTGGCTCCCCGGTATAATCTAATATCATCCAGTTAATGATTCGATGTTGTCCTTACGTTTTAACGTAGGGGTCGGAGAAGCCGTTGACGTCCATGGCTGCCAGGTGAGCGCAGCGTTTGACGCCAACACACAGCCCGCCACGAGCTCTATCCTTGGCCTCGCCCTTCGCATCACCGTCGCTAACAGGAGGGAGGTACTGTAGGCAGAGCAGCAAACGCCCTCTCTCCTCTAGACTTCTTTGCTGCTCAGTCTCCCACTGAAAGAGAGAAGGTAAAAAACCCAAACAAATAAATCAAATCAGGAAAACGGTGCTTTTTCTGCTTTTGTAGGTGACTAAAAGCTGTGGTAGTGTGGACGTCTGGTATGTTCTGTTCAAACAAGTTCACACAATGTTGATTAGGCTGATTGGCACCAACTCTCTACCATCTGAGACAACATTTCCTGGCACTACATTGGCCATTGCTGGTTTGCCAGATCTGAAGAACGGAGCAACCATAACGACGGAGACAGAGTAGGCTACAGCAGCCAGCAAGCATCCAAGAAAAGCTTCTGACATTCCAGATAAAAAAGAAACCCAGCAGAATGACTACAGCCAAAGCATAAACGGGAGAGACATAAATTCTGCACTGTAGGTTTAATGTTCAAAGATATAAGGATGCGTCATATAATGCAAACAATGCATCAGTCCTGTGCCATGACCTGCTGGGCTTAAAGCCAGCAAGATTCAGTTTGTTCTAATGCTATCGATGCTTCCTGCGATTTAAATGACTATACCTAGCTTAAGAGAATTGTCAGCTCATTCTTCAGTCTCTCTCAGTGCCACAGAGCCTTTTAGTGGCTTCCAGCTTATTGATTTGGTTTAGTGGCCCCACAGCTTTGTTTACTTTCTCTTCTGTTTCCATCAGCATTGTTTCCAGCCTCGGCGAGCAGGTGTTTACAATGAGAAGGCACTAATAAACCCACTGCACTCCCCCCGCAGCATCAAGTAACAGACAAAGTCACAGCAGATAACTGATGAACATAGTGGAGCATGTATATGTGGAGCCCTCAGGAGTTAGTGGAAAGCTAAACCAGCGCAGTCTCACATCAAAATAGCTACACTGGTCCACAGTACTAAATGCATTATTTTCCTAGAGCGGTCCACATTTAGTTTTCACCCTCAGACTGTATACAAAAGGTAAAAGCAGCCACTGGGTCTGAAAAGTGACACTGGAGTGTCTTAAATCTGCGTTCTTCGGTTAAAAGGGTGTTTTCCTTGTCACTGTTGCCTTTGGGCTTGCTCTGGGGGTCAGGCATATGGGTTCTGTAAAGCGTCTTGAGACAATTTGACTGTAATTGGCGCTATATAAATAAAATTGAATTGAATTGAACAGCCAGCAGGAGGTGACTCCTCTGTTTGTATAGAAGTCTATGAGAAAATGAGGTTCTTACTTGATATGCTACCTTATGAAACATTTTTTCAGTAGGTTCATGGTCTCAATCTGATATTTTAAGAATATTTGAATGTCGCAAAGGTTCATTTAGTAAATTATGCTCCCATTTAGAGTAAAATAGATGTTAAAGTATCACTCATTGGTTGTTTTCAGTCGCTGTTTGCTTTTCTTTATGCAATAAAACTAATACATTTTGGGCAAAAGTATCACTTTTCAGACTCATTGTTTATATAAAGTCTGAGATTTAAGACTGAAATATCTTAACAACTACTGGATGGATTGTCGTTGCATTTTTTAGAATCATTAATAATCCCCAAAGAATAAATCATAATGATTTTTGCAAGCCCTTCACATTTCTTCTAGGGTGTCCAAGATGTTTGACACAACTGATTGAAGTCAAAAATCTGCAAAATTGTAGACATGTGGTTACTAAGGCAACAAGCATAGATCGTATATAAAAGCTGGATGTAGTCACTGTGAGGTCACCCGTTGGTTTGTCGAGTGTCACCATGCTGATCTTTTGAAACTAGACGTAACATGATGATGGTAGTCTCACCTTAAAACATACTCTGCTTCACCTATTTTCCTCTAAACTAGACCATAGTTTACAAAATAAACATCATGGTGTATTGAAGGAGCCTTGAAACTAATGATGTAGTCTATAAACCTATAGTAAAATGTCTTCAGTGAGTTAACAAATCAAGTGAGAAGTAGGGTCATTTTTCTCATTGACTTATGTACAATCTGACTTCTGTTTGCAACCACAGGAGTCGCCTCCTGCTGGCCATTAGGAAGAATGCTGTTTCAAGCCGTTCCACATTGACTTAACTTTTCAGATCCTAGAGGCTATGTGCATCTTTTATATACATTATATGGTGAGAAGTCCTTCCACAGAAACAGTCACTAAAACACACAAGCATAACGACAGAAATACATTTTGTGCTGTAGACGAACAAAGGTATTACACATTTCTAAAAGTTAGAACTGGATTGGTGGACTTTACCAGGTCTGTGATTGGTTTTGTACCTTGGATAGAAGCAAACTAGCTGTTTCCCGCTGTTTCTAGATTAAATGCAAATCTAAGCTGACAGGGTGAACTTTGAGCAGTTTAAGTGATGCACAATTGAACACAAAATGATGCAAAACAATCAAAATATGTCAGAAAATGACCAAAAGTAATTCAAAATTACCACAAAATGAGGCAAAACAAAATATTTTTATGCACTGAGGTGTCACAGTCTAAGCACTAAATGTGATGTTAATTTGATCTGAAACCAACTGTGAGCATCACTATTATGGGATGTATTGTAGTTCTGAATGCAAACACAAACACATTTGCTAATGTGTTCGTTCAGAGTGTGTCTGTTTATGCAGCTTTAAATAATGATCCCATTTCAGAGCCTCAGTTGTTTTTGATTTTAGAGGCAGTTCTCTCTTTCACATATTGGGTAAATTAAGCAAAGGCCCAAACCAAAGCACCGGTGTAGTCCCTTCAGTTCATTAAGATAACTGGAGTATAACAGCTGCCAGTGTTTTGTCACCGTATTCAAGGTTGCAAACCCACCCACACATTTATCTTTTTCCCATTTGTCTGTCAGTGTGTGTGGCGGTGGCTCCACACTGACGCCTGTTTGTTTCCACCCCCCTAATGAGTTGCCCTCTATCGATCTGTGAAGGTCTGAGCTGTTTTATTACCAGATACCTGGAGCACTAATTTCGAGTTTTAAAGTCTCTATGCTCATCAATGACAGATGGCAAAATGGCAATTGGCAGTAATGATGATTCCTAAAGAAAAACACGGACAAAGCGAGTGGAGAAAGATGGGAAAAAGAGACAATTAGGAAAAAGAAAGGGACAAGCTGTTAAGACAATTAAAAAAGGGAGAGAGGACTGTGAATGAGTGCGGGGCGTGTGGCGTATTGATTGCTTTGGCTGTGCCCACCACTTCCCTGAAGATAAGGCTTAATGAGATGATGGAGAGATATAAAGGAGAGACATTTAGTGAAAATACAGTTGTAATAGAACAGAGGCTTTATGGTTTTCCTGGTGGAACAACAAAGGTAAGCCATGAAAATCAGGCACCTACAGTGATGCAAATCCTGAAATAACACATGCGCCTTTCCTATAAATACATACATGTATTGGCGCTGTTGGCCATGATGGTGAGTCACAGGCCTGTGAGAACATCGTCTTCCCCTTCTTCACTCTCTGCTGCAGCTTCAATTCTTTCGTCTGTCACTTTGAATCTAATCTGTTATTCCGCCTTGTCAAATGCTTTGCTAACAGTTTCATGTTGTCCGTAGAAAATACTAAAGGCAGGAGGACAGCGAGGGTTAATATGACTTAAAGGTGGATGCTTCAGTTTGTACAAGACAGATCTTTGCCAGTGGACAGATTGTACTCCTGTTCATTACTTGTTCTGTAGTCGGGTAGTTGGGTTTGTCTCTGAGCTGTGACAGATGAGCTCATATGTGAGATGAAAGTCACTGAGGAAACAGCAAAGGGCACCATGTACCTTTTCTAGCAAGAAATGGCATGTTTCTACAAAGTAATAGTTCAGCTATTTCCTCGACACACTAAACTAAATCCCTATTTGGCTGCACCTGACCAGTAACAGTCAAAGCTGCCTATGCTGCTGCACCTATAACAATGGTTGGCTTTTTTGCTTTTCTGTAGCAGCTGCAACAGTGTGGCTAATATACTTTACACCTTGTGAGTCTTTGTCTTAACTTCTACAGCAGGGCTATTCCGGCCCCAGAGTAATTTTTTACCGGCCCTCGGAATTTAGAATAAATATTATTCCATAAGAGTAGTCTCATACAGCGTGTGACCGGCTAATTGTACATTCTCGCGTCTGATGCACCATTTGAGCCATGGTGCCAAAACAGGTAAAACAACTGCATGTTTTGGCCGGACATATATTTTGGGGGACAGCACATGACCAATCAGAATTGTCCATCCATGCTCTGGTGCTGCACTCTGACCTACTCGTTTCTCTGAAGCCGCGCTAAGAAGACAAGATGTCTCTGTATACATTAAAAAAGAAAAGTTGAAACAGAGAACAGGCAGTTCAACAATGAATTTACATAAAAATACGCGTTTATTGCTGTGGAAAAGAATCCGGTATGTTTAGTCTGCAACGAGTGTGTCGCCGTGTGTAAAGAATACAATTTGAGATGGCATTTCACTACAACGCATGCTAACTTTGATGCTGCTTTCCCACCGGGCTCTGCTACTAGGAGCCACAAGTTATCGGGCCTTGCATCTTGTAATGAGCAAAGACATTTTGTTTCGAGCCTGTACAGATCAAGAGAGAGCAACGGTAGCATCTTTACAAGTCACATGGATGCTGAGTAAAAACTAAAAGCTGTTTACAGACTCAGAGACCGTCAAGAAGTGTAAGCTAGCATCTATTGAAGAGGTGGTAGCAGATGAGAAAACCCGAAAAAACATTATTGATTCCATCAAGCAAATTCCAATATCCGACACGTCAGATATTAGGAGAGTGGAGTCCTTTACATCGGACGTTTTCAAGACGTTTTTGGACAAGCTGAGGAAGGCCGAGGTGATGTCTTTGGCGGTGAACGAGCCGATAGACAGCGATGATGTTGCTCAGCTGTGCCTCTGCGATTCGTTAGTGGGGACGTTTTTCGCGAGGATCTGCTTGGACTAATTCCTATGGAGACGCAAACTACCGGTGAGCTTCTTTTCACCAAAATTATTTCGTTCTTTGAGGAGAACAACTTGGATTTGACGCGCATCAACAGGCGGGTGACAGATGGTGACCCTGGATGGCAGGCAGGGATCGGGGGCTGGACGCGAGGATGGCAGATAAGCGCTCTACATTAATTCATCCACCGACGCCTCCAGTGTGAAAAGCTCAGTGGTGAGTTAAAAGAGACCATGGCCTCTGTCATGGCAATTATAAACTTTATTTGTTGCACCTCCGGTTTACAGCACCGCCTTTTCCGCAAACTGTTGACTGACATGTCTGCTGAATATAATGATTTGCTCGTTCACAGTGACATTAGATGGCTTAGCAAAGGAAACGCATTGAAGCGTTTTTTTGTGAACTAAGAGGACATTCTGGTGTATATCTTACTGCTGAATATTGGCATTGTACAGAGGTCAACTAAGGGATTTTTCTGTCTTAAAATGGATGAAATGATTATTGTTAACCAGGCATCACCACACTCCACGTACACCCTGTCAGCATTTGAAGCATGGTGCTGGACATGCGTCACTTAGGTGGTGGGGGGTTGGACATGCAGGTTTGTGGGTGTTTTTTGACCACAAAGCCTGTTTGGCAACCACAAGCTCCATCACAGAAGGTGTGTGGGTGCAAATGGAGGCAGAAGGCCCTTGAGGCTGTGGACTAGCAAACCTCAAGAGACCTGACCATAAGTCACCACGGAGAGCAAAGGAGGGCCAAAGGGCTTCAATTTTAGAGGATATGGCTTCCTTTTGTGTTATCACTTTCATGGCAGTTTGCATTGAATGTATTTAAGTAAAATGATCTATTCAACAATTCTCTTGCTGCTATCGAAGTGTCACTACACATCACTATCGTTTTATCACCCAGACCACCTACAAAATGATCCGAGGTTAGACTGCACAAAACGATCCCAGTTTGTTCCTCAGTCGCACTCGCATCCAAACTAAGTGCTCGGCTGCCATCGGGAGCAACTGGAGGTTCAGTGTCTGGCCCGAGGGCACGATTGCGATTAGTTGGACCACCTGAGCCATGGCTGCCAGTGTGTGTGTGTGTGTGTGAGTCATCATGGGAAACTGTGATACTGTAGTCGGATCCACCACAAAGACAGTTCTGAATACTTGTCTGTGGACGAATTTTGTCGACATAATAGCGCTGCAACCGTGCAAAATGCAGTCACAAAACCTTCACAGGGTGAGTAAAATTTATATGAAGTTTGAAGTCAATTATAGCTGTAGTCCGACTCATGATACTAACAGGCAGCATTTGTATCTTTAGCTAGTGAATGAACATATTAGATTTAACAGGCATGATAGTGCAAAACTTGTATTGTTTTTGCCTTCCAAGTCTGTGTGTGTCATCACTGCAAAATCTGGTCCTGTAGACACCTACTGTAGCGGAAACCTTAAGGGTACTTTTTGAGTGCTTTTGCTGGTATTTATATGTCTGTCTGTCTATCTGTGGACAGATTTTGTCAACACAATAGCATTACATCTGTGCAAGGTGTGTAGCAGACATCAAAAATAAAGTGGAGATGGCTGTTGTCCGAGAACTCACTGGCGTCCTGGCTGGTGTGATCTCATTGCAAGATGGTCTCCGCTTTTTCTTTCAAGCTGTGCCAGTTGAGCACATTCTTGGGTGTTATGTGTGTGCAAGTAGATAATCCAATTGTGTGGGAAGAGGAAAAGAGAGTAGTCGATGTAGTGCAAGCCAATTATAGTCAGAAATGAATGGAATAAAACAAAAATATAACCTCGAGTCTCAGATCTCGTCTTGTTGTTATTTTTCCACTCTCCACTAACAGATGTTTCTGTTGGATCATAGTGGGTATTGCCTGGAATTGTGTTTTGGACTCCTATGTTTCACCATTTTCTTCTGTCCCCTCTGGCAATATGAGCCACTGCACAGGAAAAATTACACAAGCTCACTTTGACACCATTGTGCTGCTGCAGCAATATCTGCACCACGCTTTTCACTGCTTCTTTAAAAACACCTGATCAACATGTGTATATTAGTTTTCACAGCTTTAAACCAACAAACCCCTAACTGATCCGCAACTACCCCTAAATACTAACAAGAATGTGCAACTCCTGGATAAACTGCAAGTGTGATTGCTGAAAGCTGCTGCAGCTTTCTTGCATTTGCTAGAACCTTTACAGTTCTACACATGTACTGGAGGAAGCTGGCATCAAATGCAAAATTAAGATTAGAGGACGAGGCGCTCTACTAACTGAGCCCACAAAAATAAAACTTAATTATCCATCTTAGCTTGAGACTGTGCTGCACTTAATTAATAAATCATGACCAGTTTAAGGGATTACATAGTTCAAGTCAGCCTGCTAATTAATTTTCATGTCTTACAGAAATGCATGGAATACATTTAAATACATTTGTATGTACACACGTGGACAAAATTGTTGGTACCCCTCAGTTAAAGAAGGAAAAACCCACAATTCTCACTGAAATCACTTGAAACTCACAAAAGTAACAATAAATAAAAATTTATTGAAAATTAAATAATCAAAAACAGCCATTACTTTTGAATTGTTGATTAACATAATTATTTAAAAAAACAAACTAATGAAACAGGCCTGGACAAAAATGATGGTACCTCTATAAAAGATTGAAAACTATTTGACCAGAGTGACATGATTAACTCAGGTGTGTCATTTAATTGACATCACAGGTGTTTCCAAACTCATAATCAGTCAGTCTGCCTATTTAAAGGGAGACAAGTAGTCACCCTGCTGTTTGGTGAAAAGGTGTGTACCACACTGAACATGGACAACAGAAAGCGAAGGAGAGAATTGTCCCAGGACATCCGAAAAAAAATTATAGACAAACATCTTAAAGGTAAAGGCTATAAGACCATCTCTAAACAGCTTGAAGTTCCTGCGACAACAGTGGCTCATATTATTCAGAAGTTCAAGACCCACGGGACAGTAGCCAACCTCCCTGGACGTGGCCGCAAGAGGAAAATTGATGACAAATTGAAGAGACGGATCGTTGGAATTGTATCCAAAGAGCCCAGAGCAACCTCCAAAGAAATTAAAGGTGAACTCCAAGGCCAAGGTACATCAGTGTCAGATCGCACCATTCGTCGTTGTTTGAGCCAAAGTGGACTTCATGGGAGACGACCAAGGAGGACACCACTGCTGAAAAAACTCATAAAAAAGCCAGACTGGAATTTGCAAAAATGCATGTTGACAAGCCACAAAGCTTCTGGGAGAATGTCCTTTGGACAGATGAGACCAAACTGGAGCTTTTTGGTAAGGCACATCAACTCTATGTTCATAGACTCAAAAACCAAGCATACGAAGAAAAGAACACTGTCCCTACGGTGAAACATGGAGGAGGCTCAGTAATGTTTTGGGGCTGCTTTGCTGCATCTGGCACAGGGTGTCTTGAAAGTGTGCAAGGTACGATGAAATCTGAAGACTATCAAGGCATTCTGGAGAGAAATGTGCTGCCTGGTGTCAGAAAGCTTGGTCTCAGTCGCAGGTCATGGGTCTTCCAACAGGACAACGATCCAAAACACACAGCCAAAAACACCCAAGAATGGCTGAGAGAAAAGCGTTGGACTATTCTAAAGTGGCCTTCTATGAGCCCAGATCTGAATCCCATTGAACATATGTGGAAGGAGCTGAAACATGCCATTTGGAGAAGACACCCATCAAACCTGAGACAACTGGAGCTGTTTGCTCATGAGGAGTGGGCCAAAATACCTGTTGACAGCTGCAGAACGCTCATTGACAAATACAGAAATCGTTTAATTGCAGTGATTGCCTCAAAAGGTTGTGCAACAAAATATTAAGTTATGGGTACCATCATTTTTGTCCAGCCCTATTTCATTAGTTTGTTTTTTTAAATAATTATGTTAATCAACAATTCAAAAGTAATGGCTGATTTTGATTATTTAATTTTCAATACATTTTTATTTATTGTTACTTTTGTGAGTTTCAAGTGATTTCAGTGAGAATTGTGGGTTTTTCCTTCTTTAACTGAGGGGTACCAACAATTTTGTCCACGTGTGTAAATGACGTGCATGCTGACAAGCTATTATGTCAAGTATGCTCAATCTGTGGAAGCCATCTTCAAGTCATAGTAAAATAAAGCATAAAATTCAACAAAGAGGTGAGTGGAATTAGATGTAAGGTGGCAACAATTTATTATGCTCATCTAAAATTCAGCCATTTTTTTGTTGATGACTTAACTTTTTGGTTTATAAAATGCTGAAAATATTCTTCACATCACCCATTTTGTCTGATCAGCCCCTCAAAATTTCAGAATATTTTTCCAAAATATTAAACATGAATCGGTTAAAGAGCTGGAACCAGGTAGTGTCATGTAATTTGGCTTTAAAAATTGGTTAATTTATTAGTCAATAAGCAAAACTGTGTCAGTAAACTAACAAATCGATTATTTGCTTCATCGGTAGCTAAATGAAAGCTGAGCAATAAATTCTGCAGTGACGGTTTGAAAGAGGGTTTATGAAGAATGATGATGACAGAAGAACATACTGGAAACAAACAGCAACCTGGGATAACTTCATTGTCATAATTCATCTGTGTGAGGAGTCATTGATTGATCAGAGGAAAGATTTAAGATGTGAAAAGATCCCTTTGGAGCTGGCTATTTGATCCCATGTTGGAAATTTTAGCCAGACTCCCTATAAACTGAGTGTTGTGCTTGGAGACAAACTGAAAGATGGCCTGAAGGGACAGACAGGAGGAGTGTTCACCTCTCTCAGGTAGCAGGAGATTCCTCTGAGGGCTGTGCTCATCGCAGTCGGTGAAGGCAGCTGCAGACAAAGACAAGAGAGACGACATAAATGCGTGTGAACGACTGATGGAAAAGCCATACAAGCAGACATTATGAGCAAAGAATGAGGAGGAAAGGACCACATATATTGTCGAGGCAGAAGCCACTTTGAAAATTACAGGCCTGGCACTGCGTCGGGTTTTGCAAGATGACAGAAGGGCTTTAGCGTTTGATCGCAGAGTGGCCACCGGCCTCAGAGGGCCAATCTAATACCCGCAGCCCTTTCCATGTCATAAAGAACAAAAACCCTCCCACCCCTTTTTACACACATGGCCCCTGCTCCCCACCCACCAGCGCTTTTATTTTCTAATCCATTTGTTTCTCATCTCTGTCACTTGCTCTCGCTGTCTATTGACACTTCGCCGGCCCCCCTCTTCTCTTCGCTCTTTCTCCTCACCTTTCATTCTTCCAATCTCTGAGCACCGTTTTGCCACGTGTGAGTCGGCTGACATTTAGCCTGCACAGAAAGCTATTTGCGGGCTATAAAAGTAGAAGTGATTCCCCATTCTCGCTATTCCTAGTATTTGTAATTCAAAAGGTGTACAAGTCAGCCAATATTACTGCAGAATACACCATAAGGCCAAAAATATGTGGACACCACCGCTCTAACTTTTGGTTAATTTTTACATATTTTGCACGATTAGTGTTTCCAACTTTGTGGCAACAATTACGGGAGGCTCTTTTTTATTCCTCTCTGTGCAAAAAGCGAAGTGATTTCTTGTGAATCAGGCTGGCTGGCCTGCACGTCAGCCCCACATCCATCACCTCTTGAATGGATTTCAACACCTAGCGACAGCCAGGTTTTATCACTCAATAGCAGAGTTCAAACCAGTCAGACTGATTCAGAGATCTGGTGTAAAGAGTGGAGTGTTGTTACAGCTGCACATTAAAGCTCTTTTCTCACCCGAAAGTTCAAACCAAAGGTTTTGTTTTTTCTCACACTCTGTACCAGATCAGGTTAGTCTTGGTTTCACATTACAATTCCATTACTGCACTGAAGAACTTGACGTGAAATACCGACACCCTGCTGTCCTAACATTTGGAGCAGCATCTTTTTTTATTCTTTGATTGGTTTGTAGACGAATGTCCAGAATGATAATCTGGTTGTCATAAAAACAAAACTCACTTTGTATACTGCTGCTGCACTCTCTTTTTCTTCAAGCGGCAACACTCTCCTGTCCTCTAACACCTCTGAAAATACCGGGGATTTTTTTTCTCCATCAGACTCATTTCAGTTAAAAACCCGTCATCCTCCTCTCCCCATGCGCTTCCATTGCTCATTTTTCTATTTTCTCATTCTGACAATAGCCCGCTGTAACTGACTGTAATTGGTGCTGAAGTTCGAACAATCAAAAAAACGTTTTCAGACTAGAAGCAAAACGCCCACGGAGGTTTCACCACTTGTAATCTGGAGTGTGATGAAACTGCAAGTTCTGAAAGTTGAGACTAAATGAGTTGGATATGAAAGATTTTGGTAAATGTGCAAGCATTCATGAATGGGTGTAACACTTGGCTGTCCACATACTTCTAATGATTGTGTCTTAGCATCAGCTGCATTTGTATGTATAGCATATAATTATTTTCCTGAATTTGCACCTCTTTCTGATGTGGCCTTTATAAGCAGCCTTTAGATTATGATATAGGTAGTGTCTACGGATACGGGTTCGTATCCGTAGCCCACAGGCTACGGGTACGGCACTTTCCATTTGCCAGACAGATACAGACCCGTACGCGAGTCTCGCGAGTCAAGAAGCTGCTAACCACTGCAAACTGTTGAAAGGTAAGCAAAGGTTAGGGTTAGTGTTAGGGTCAGGTTTAGGGTCTGTACCTGTCGTACCGATGCTACGGGTCCGTACAGCTAGCGTCTACCGGGAGTCACGTGACCAGATCTCGCGTATCTGATTGGCAAATGGCAAGTGCCGTATCCGTAGTCCACAGGCTACGGGTACGGGTCCGTACCTCTAGCAACAACCTATGATATAATGTGTAAAAATGTCTCTACGGTCTCTTGATTGTTAGGAAATTTTTGGGAAAGCAAGGAAATTTCTTTTTTTATGTGATTTATGAAACAATAGCAAATGAAGTCATTAGTTACAATCTAAAAATCATTTTTAGAGGATGTCTTATTCGAAAATGATATTTGCTCCTCTTTAAAAGAATAGCTTGACATTTTGTGGGATCCTATTATTCTGTTTTCTGCCAGAGAATCAGATGAGACGATTGATGATTTCCTTCTTTTCATTTTGGTCCATTAATTATAAAACTACAGCCAGTCGTCAGTAACTTAACAAAAAGACTGAAAAACAGATGGAAACAGCAAACTGAGCTATCTTTAGCAGCAGCACCTCCAAAGCTCATTAACATTTTCACTCTTCGTTTGTTAAACCTGTAAAAAAAAAAAACAACTGTAAAAACTATGATTCATTTTCCTGGTTTTGTTTGCTTGTTTGCTTCTTAGCAGGGAGCTCGAACTTCTTCAGTGGCTGCTTGATGAGTAATTTTTCAGCACATAACAGCTCATAAAATCACAATTTGCAGGTTTTGCAGTTTGGTTTAAAGGACAGAAATAAAATGTGAATTTGTGAGCTTTTGAGGTGCCATAGTTGTCGGATTTTTCAACTATATATGCTAAGCTAAGCTAATCAGCTGCTGGCTGTAGCTTCGTATTTAGTGTCCAGATATAAAGAAGGTATCAGTCTTCTCATCTAACACTGGCAGAGGACGAATAAACACGTTTTGCAAAATTCTGAACTATTCTTTTAACATTTTTTACTGTATTTCTTTTTTGTTAATTATCATTTACACCAATACATTTAATCTATTAAATGTAATGGGGTTTTTGTACTATAGACCCATTTACTGTAGGTAAATAAAGAGGGCTGCGCGCGCACCCTGGCAACGGAAGTATGGCGGCTGGCAGTGGCTTGTCAAGCCATGCGGGTGCATTATCAGTAAAAGATCGCAAAAAATACTTTAAAAAGATCACTTTAACAAATGGCAAGAGGCTCCCAGATCCCTGCACACTTACCGAACGGGACTATGACGTTAGTAAGTGGCCCAATATTCAGTGGCCTGATATTTATTTGTATTTAGTTGAAAAACCTGGAGTGTACACTAGAGAGAAGCTGCGAGCATACAAATCTATGGAGGCCTATGATTATGCAATTTGTGGACAGGTACAGGTGAGATACAAGGACACTGACACAGAGTTTTGTGTTTTGATGTCTGAAATCCTACCCAGCCAAAGGCAAGGGCAGAAGACTACGATGTATGAGGCATGGGTGATCATCAGCAAAGTGGAGAACTACATACACACAGCAAACTGCAAATTTATGGCGGCGATTCCAGCCGCTTTATTTTTTATGTCCCTGTCACAACAGTCAATAGGGTTTTTATTAGTGGCTCTAATCGTGTGGGAACCGACAGCTCGTCAGTATACTTTGCACTGATTTCACTTTATCTGCCACAACAGAGCACACGCGTGCATTGTTGATGGTATCCTCCGTCCAATCCGCTGGCTTGATAACCTGGAGCCACAGCCGCCTTCGGTTGCTCTGAAGCGGCTGAGAGCCCATCGGCATGCGGTAGAACTTATGTCCCTCTTGAGTATTTCGGTTCGTACAACCAAAAACACAACAACCTGACATTATGATGCCGACAGTTCAGCGTTAGCTTTTAGCTTTGCTACTCCGTGTGGTGCGAACAATGCCAGGTAAATGATATGAAGCGGTACTTCCGTTGCCTTGATGCGCACGCAGCTTGTTGATGACGTAGGCTCTGATGGGGTCTATATTTCTTTCTTGTTCCACTGATAAACAGTTTTTGACCCTCGTGTTGTCCTGTGGGTCAAAATTGACCCGTTTTAAAGTTTGAAAATGAGGGGGAAAAAATATTTCCACAGTGAAACTTCTGATGTTGACATTTTCAGCATTTGTGGGAAATCTTTGAACATTTTCTGGTGGAAAAAAGAACTGTTAAAAATGTTTCTTAAGAACATTCACAAAAAAATCAACCAAAATCCAGCGAATTTTACTGGATTTTGCTATATATATATATATATATATATATATATGTGTGTGTGTGTGTGTGTGTGTGTGTGTGTGTGTGTGTGTAATCACTTTAGATGCTCTTTGGGATTTTTTGGAAGATTTTTACTCTTTTTTTTAAAAAATATTTACAAGACTTTTCTTGCCAAATTTGGGGGATTTTAAACAAATCTTTAAGGGAAACTTTTAAGGAATTATTGGAATTTTCGTCCTGAAGGTTTTGTAAATATTCAGAAATTTGGGAATTTTTTTGCTGCATTTTTGGAATTTTTTTTAGACAAGGAAACGATATTTTTTGGTGCCCGTAAATGAAGGCAACAGGATTTTTAAGGGATTCTTGCTTTATGATTGTGATTTATGATTCATGATTGTGTTTATATAGCATGAAATTCATCCGATTTATTTGCTATTTACTCTCAAATATCAATACCAGCATTAGTCGGTCTTTATTTTGAATAAATCGGGATCTTGGGTGAGCTGAGGTATTCGAGAACATTATGTCCGGCGGCTTTGTGGAAGCGTTTGTTCAGCTTTGTTGCTAATGATGCTGTGGAGATTGCCCAGACACATTGGTGATTTATATATAATGAGACCCAGGTGTGTGGTCAACATCACAGTGGATTGCTGTGTCTACTAAATATTGAGTTTTTTACGCCTCCCTGCTGGTATGTAAATGGTTTCCTTCCCTCTTTGCTATATTCTTGCTTCCATCCTTATTTTTTCCCCCACATCTGTACTTTCAAAGATGTGGCTGTGAGTCACACAGAAAGCCTTAATATATTCAATATTACAGTACCCTCCGGTCATTTATCTCTCTCATGCACATTCATTTTCCTTGCTTTAGGCTTTCCTATCCTTCTTTATATTCCTTCTAGCCCCCCTCCCATGCCCGGCTCTTCTTCTCACAGGAGGTGGATGCTCGAGACAGATGTTAAAGTGTTTGGTCTGGTCAGGCTTCACACGGCGCAGGGCCACCCGCGACTCCCCGATGAACTCATTATGTGTCAGCTTGTCTTCGTCACACACGGACACCCTGCGAGTGAGAGACGGAGGGGGGAGGCACAAATGAGAAATAGCGATGGGTGAGAGTGCAGAGCGCGAATAAAAACAGGAGATTTGCGACGTGGAGACAGAAAATTCAGAGTGGACAGGCGAGGAGATGCATCTATGTGTGCGGCAGCGGGAAAAAACGTCCCATGTTATGACTCATTGTGGTGTTGTAGCAACAGTCTAACAAGGGAAGGAAATCACTGACACAAACCTGACATGAATTCAAGAGCAAACAGTCCGAAAATCAACTAAAGCACACACACAATTAGCATTTTTCATCTAGTGGGAATTCAGATGAAAGATGATGATCAGCATGTGAAAGTGCATCGCGTGAGATTAAGCAGATCTATATTTATGCGCCTGGCAAACTTTAACACCTGTCATGATGTCGCCTGAAATGCACTGGTGGGTGGGAGCGGCAGAGAGGGGCGAAGGGAAGCCGAAATCAAACGCTGCCGAGTAAAGGATGGAGTGATGTGGGTGAGAGGCAGAGATTAAAACAGAATAATGTATTTAAATCTGTGTGCGTGGATCAGAATGCTACCTGAAATCCAGTGTGGTTTTTTTTTTGCCTTTTTTTTCCCCTGCACTTTATGTAAATGTGAATAAAAGACTTGCGATGAGATGAAGGAAAGGAAGAAAGCAATCTGCCAGAGGAGTAATCCAGATATGAAAGTGAAAGTGCTGCCTTTGTTGTTGTTTTTTTTTGTCTTTAAACCTCCAACTAAAATTAAAACCACAAGGATGAGATGTTTCAGTCGCCTGCTACCTTCTAATAAAACACAGTATTGCTGGTATGTGGAAGGGGCAACAGTTCAGATGTCTGGGGACGCCAGATATGTGGTGGACCTTTCAGAATCAAACAGCAGCAAAACAGGAAAGAAAAGAGGAAAACAACAGACTGAGGTGGGAAGGTGATAAAACATGAGAGCAGAGGAGAACAAAGATACATTAAAGATAAATATACGAGAAAAGAATGGCTGAGATAAAGAGGGTTTGAGGATGCAGTGATCTGGTGATCCGTCAAAGATTTAAGCGTGACAGAAGGACTCAAAATGTCAGCTGGATGCGGAGGTACACAGCATGAAGTAATGTAAACATCTTACTGTCACTATGACATCTACTGTCACGCTTACTGCACTCCTACAAGGTTCCATAATGTTAGTAAAGCAGGTTGTTCTATCGGATCCACTCACACTGTCTGTAGAAAAAATATTCTGACACTGTAGCAGCTCAGGAGTCTGTTCTAAAGGAAGTCCTGCTGTTCTGTGAAACCTCATACAGTCCATTTTCGACCAAAAAGCTCCAGTTCGGTGCCAATTCAGTGCTGGCGCTTAGTTAGTTCAAATCTTGTGCCTCCTAAGAATTGGTTTGCTTTTCCATTGGCAAGGAGCCGAGTTAAACGTCATTGCATCACCGTAAAACGTCAGTACGTCACTGCATGTGTAGCCGTTCAACAATGTTCGCGCATCGTATACATGCAAATGCTGTTTCTGACTTTGCAGAAACAAATATTTAAACTGTTAGTAGCCATCTATCTTCATTGTAGTCACAGGCAATGGCGACTACGTTGGAGAAGACAAGTAACTGTCAGAGATGTTTTGATTTTTAACAGTGAATGTGTTAGCGTTAGCTTGGCTCCTTAGCTCCGACTACACTTGCATCCATTACATAGCAGTTAAACAAATGCAATAAGTTGATGATAATATTTATGTTTATTTTTATAGATGATCTTAAGATTGATTTTGAGGCAGAGGACAGCGGTTGCCTGGGCACATCTGTGATCATGCTACTAGCGTCCATATTTATCGGTTTTCAAAACACTACTTGTTCAGTACTTTAAAAGTAGTGGTTCTGTGTATCCACCGTATTCTTGCCCCAACCCGTCACGTATTCGTTTCTTAACTCTTAACTCTGGCCAAGCAAAGAGTTGGTGCCTGAAAAGCACCTTTTTTTGGAGCCTTAGTTGGTGGAAACATGAAGAACTGGTGCTAAGTCAGGCACTGGCTCTGAACTAGAACTGGAATCAGCTTGGTCGAAAAGGGGCCATAGTGACCAGAGTATAAATTCTGCAATGACACTTGTTGTACCAGCTCTAACAGAAACTCATTTCCACCCAAAAAAGACTGAAAAGACTGACAACAGATCAAAGTTATCAAATAACAATAATAGCTGTTTTCAAACTCAGTTAACCCCTTAAGCTTCAGTGTACCGCCGGCGGTACACCTACTAATTTGCATAGGAATTTCAAGAATGTCCGACGGCTGCAAACACGATTATACAAACACTATACGCTGATGGAAAGCTTAGGTTCTCATGAATCCGCCGATATAAACCACTTTCAGATGCGATTACCACAGCGGGTGAGAAAAACACATTTGTCCGACAAAAACGAATATTCATCCATCCGTTCTCTATACACGGCTTCAACGCACACAGCGCGACTCACATTTCCGGGTTTATTATTACACACAAAAAAAAAGATTCCACAAAAAACGGCCATAATCCAACCTTTTACATCCAGATGACACAAGCCAGTAAACTATTTTATCCAAAACATGTCCTGAAGTCGGTATAAAATCCCCGAATCGGTCATTTTCAAGGAAATGCACCTCGCGATGCCCGTCCCATATTCCCTGTATTTTTCGTATTTTTTTTTATTTAAAAATAGAATATTAGCGATTTTTTTTGTACTGAAAACGACTGGAATTGAATGAAGCTTAAAGGGTTAAAAACTATAATAGATTCAGATTAGGAGATACAAATGTTCATGTTACGCTTTTCAGCCCATTGCTCAATCACACCATCAAAGTAATACCTTTTAAGGTTTGAAACTTTCATTATCCGCTTTTTTCAATAACTTAATAAGTGGATAATTGTCCCTGAGTTAAATTTTTAATTGTTTGGGTTTGGTATCATTAGCGCCTGGGGGAGTCTGCCCATCCCATTATGTAACCTGAACAAAAAGATAAATTCAGGATGTAAAGGCTAAACTAACTTTATTCAGCTTTGTAGAAAATGTATATGAGCTGCTCAACTGGTGGTAAATTCTCCACTGCTGAGATATTTCACACCTTTTTTAAGGTAATCTGAAGCCTTGTTCTTTTGATACAATGCCATAGATAACAAGAGAAACACGAGAACGGGCTGTTTCTGATGCTGACTGGTCACTCAGGGTTGCATCTGGGCATTTTACTCTCAACCATTTGTCGTGTCGAACATAATTTCAGACAGCAGAGTACAACAGACAATCTGCCACATGAATCTGTTACCCAGTCTGTCAGTTTCACTCAGTACTTCAGGAAGATGGGAAAACACTCAAAAAGGTATTTGAAGGCTGCTACTTTATTTATTCTGAACAACTACACTGACAACAATAACGATACACTGACCTGTTGCTCCACTCTATTAGTAACGTTCTCATACGCCTCCAAAGCCTCCTAAAATAATTTAACCGATAAATTATGACAAGGCCAGATGTGCTATATACTTTACATACATGGCCCCAGACTCCCCCGTGCAATAATGGTACAGTCCAAACACAAGCCCAAAACACAGAGAAAGAAAGTTGAATAATTCCTAATTTTATATTTTTGTTCAAACATCGAATTCTCAGACAAAAAAAACCCAAACGTGAAACATTAAAATTAAAGTGAGAGACAATTATCCAGCTTCATTTTCATCTGATTAAATTTTATGGTGCGAATTAAACTAATAACTGCGTGACACAGACCTACTGAGTTAAATTGTGAACTTTTTTCTCTCATATTGACTGAAGTAGCATGACTAAATTTTGTCTGATACTTATCATTTTTTACTTTCATCATATGTAACTTTTTCTGAACAGTCTACAAATGGTCGTACTTATGTAACAAGAAATTTAAAAACAAAAAAGAATGTAAATCATAATCATCATGACACAGTATAAACACATAATTGCACCATGAGATGTATTTTCTGAAACTGTACATCTAGCATATCTACATTTGTCATTTGTTAACGCCCAGAGAGTATGTTGTGGATTGTTGCTGCAGGGTTTTAAACACAAAAAAGAACAAAAAAAATACTGTATACCAAGCCATTTTCACTTATTGTGAAACGCGCTGATTGTTTTGTGGTGGACTGATGCTTTAAATTTCACCCTAACAACAGTTTGATTGCATCTGCATTTGCACAGATGTTAAAAGGTGTTCTGCATATAAAATAACTTGGCAGACATCTTGAAATGTCAATGCACTGCAGCGGGTGATGCCAAGATGTTTCCCTGTTTCCCTGATTCAAACTTCTCGTCTCCTGAGCTCCGAGTCCCTCTGCTGAATTAGCACAGTGTCAGGGGCCGGTGGTGGGGCCGGTTCCTCTAATTTCCCCCGAGAGATCATCCGTCGATCCTATTTAAATCCCACTCCCATGTGTGCAGTGGCAAAGTTTTAGTCACAGGCAGAGACAATTCGCAGCTTTCGTCACCTCTGGAGGGGGGTCAATGAAATTAAAACACCCCGCAGTGCTTAGTCTGACCTCAATCTGTCAGTGTGGCTCGGGAAGAGGGAAAGCAAGGAGCCAGATGGAAAGAAAGACAAGGGGAAAGGAAAGGCTTACGGAGGAGTGAGGGGAGATCTTTGCTGATCCTAGTGGACAGGAGAGCGTGAGGATGAAGGTGAGGTGACAGAGGAGGATCTAAGGATCACCAGAGATGGAAGGAGTGCAGGAAAGGCCTCTAAACCCAAAGACATGCGGCTGAGATGGATGATAAGGAATCCTTTGTAAGTACGAGTCCTCTTGATGGGAGAGAAAAAACAGAAGTGCAGCACAGAAATAGCCTCTCAGCAAACATTTACCGGAGTGTTTTGCGGTACATGTCCTCCTCGGTGATTCCGCAGTAGGTGAGCGTCTCGTTCCACACAGGATTCAGTGTGTTGCGAACCGTCTTGGTTTTCAGCTTATTGGCCTGTACAGAGGGGAAAAAAGCAAACATTAATATGTTTCTAGAGGCACAAACGGCAACATCAACTCTCGCTGGCTACACGGTCATTTCGTTTTACAGCTGATTCACCGGTCTGCACTTGTATTTCTATCATGCAGCTCTAAAATAACTCTGTGAATAGAATGTGCACTCTGAAGGCCTCTCTCAATTATAGAAACATAGATGGAGCCAAAATGGTGCTCTGATAATAAAATCGGACCTTGCAGGCTCCCGGCAGCAGGTGCAGTTTGACATAGGGATCGGCCAAACCGTTAAAATCCATCGGCTTCAGACCCTTATAGAGAAGATAGAGAAAATACAAGGCATAGAAAGTAAACAGCGGAGACAACTGTGACAAGTTCCTGCACGATGAATTCTGAAACGAACTGCCAGACAGACAGGTGAGAGGTCCATTTCAAATTGAATCTAAAGCACAGAGGAGCTGAGGAGGGGCAGGAGTTTTAAATTAATGGCAGCACACTGGTGAGAAACAGTGTAAAGAGTAAATATCGAAAACTGAAATGTTGCCTCTATCAGGAAAGTGGTTTTTTAAAAAAAAATATATATATATGTGAGGTTTGAATGCCATATGTCCAGGAGTAATGCAGTGTATAATTTGATGCTGGCGCCTTGATTCCTGATGTGCGGGTCACTTTAAGAGTCAATGCTGTCAATGCTGCAATGCTGTGAACCCGTGGCTTTGGTACATTATGTGCTTTAGGAGGAAGCTAACATCTGCATGCTAACTCGTTCACAGTGGAATTTTGAACACGTATTGGTGTTTGGCAAGTACATTTCAAATCAAAGTAAAATGGAATCACTTTACTGTCACTTTACATTCTGTTAGATGCTCTCAATATTTAAATAACATGTACAAACTAAAAACAAACCAGCCATAAAACCAACAGACACGGAGCATTGGAAAATATTCGGAGCGGATCTGCTGGATCTCAGGTGGAATAAAATTCAGCACTGCGGATACATAAAGCTGACATCCTCTATGGATATCCAACAGTTCACCTCTACGGGACTGGATTAGAGCCTCAGGTGTATGATCTGACCAACAAAACACACAACAGGACAAAATGCAAAGGCCAATCATATTCAGCAAACACATTTTGTACATTGATGGTAAAATCGTGTCGCCAGCAATAGTGTAATCTGATTTCAAATTGTTTTTCCAAACAGCATCAGTTCATTGTAAGAAGTACCTTTCTTTTTTCTTTTTTTTAACCATCCTGTTGTCCTCATTTACGGGCACCAAAAAACACTGTTCTCTTGTCTGAAAAAAATCCCCAAATTTGCAAAATCTTCAGGAAGAAAATTCCAAATATTCCTTAAAAATTTCCCTTAAAAGTTTTTTTTTTTTTTTTGAATCCCCAAATTTGGCAAGAAATAAAAAAATTTAAAAAATAAAAATTATAAATATTTTTAAAAAAAGAATAAAAATCTTCCCCCAAAAAATCCTTAAAATATCTAAAGAGATTACATATATATATCAGTAAAAGTTCTAATATTTTGTTTTTTTTTAATGTTCTTAAAGAAACATTTTTTTTTTTAACATTTCTGTTTTTCCACCAAAAAATGTTCAAAAATTTCCCAAAAATGTTAAACGTGGACATCAGAAGAACATTTTTCAACTTCAAAACGGGTCAATTTGACCTGCAGGACGACACGAGGCTTAAAGATTTTGTCATGATGGCGTTGGTTGTTTTCAGAACTGATCAGCTGCACTCAGCTACAGTTTTAGAAGAAAGTTTCCAAACACTGAAGGCTTTGAAAGTATGGGAATACTTAAAATTATCACAAAACAAAAAGGTGGTCTGTACACTGAGCAAAGGTCTGATGGTACACCGCAGCAGCACTAATGCAACAACCAAGTGCTGTTCTGGAAGATGTACTGCAAGAAAAGACAAAATTACCATAAATGTTGTCTGTTGATTAATTCAGAGAGCTTTTTATTATTATCTTTCATCCCTGAAGCTTCTAACCATATTTATTATGAAGCTCTAACTCAAAAATATAATGAACCTAAATTAAATGATAACTTTTTGGAGCAAAATTAATCAGTAAAACAGTCGATAGATTGAAAAAAATATTTTTAAAAAATAGACATTAAGGGCAATAGCATGCTAATTTTTCCTAATTAGTATGCTAAGTGGGATTCTTCTTACTTCCTCTGGGGAGGACCAATGTCTGTGGAAAGATTTCTGGTAATTCATCAAGTCTTTGTTGAGATAATTCCGTCTGAACAAAAGTGATGGAGCCATGAACTGTTTCCAGAAAAACAACCCAAAACCTTTTGGTTTGGACACACAGATACATCTGACAGAAACATAAAGGAAAACCCGGTTTCAGCTGAATGTATTTTTGAAACTCCAGGACAAAGTGCATGCGGTGGATGTAGTGGGGTTTTCAGACGACAGTAATTACCTTTGCTCTGAGAACGGTGCAGTGTAAAGAGCTGGTGGCCCTTTCATACAGCAGGTCGAACTCCAGCGTCCCCAAGGAGGCTGGAAGACAGTTAAGAAAGAGTTGAACACTAAAAAATATGTGCCACTTACTTTGGTAATTGCTTTTGTGCTGATGACTTTATTACCAGCAGAAGAGATGGAGGATGATGGCAAAGAGAAATACAAGAGAGCAGCAGGAAAAACTGAACTCTTATTTATAAAAACATATTATGTTTTTCAGTTCAAATACATGGACGTGTGTGGCTACAGCTAGCAGCTAGTTAGCTTAGCACAAGACTGGAAACAGCTCGTACATCTGAGTAATTCCACTGAAAGAAGTAGTTACAGCCGTGAAAACAGCAGACGTGACTACATTTATTCAGTTGGTAGCATAGGAAATGGATAAATATGCTTTTATGCTTGGTCCTGATTAGCTGCCAATACTGTTTTACACTGCTGTTACTGCAGCTAAGTGATCCGAAAATAGAGGTATCTACTGGTATTTATCACATAGAATATTCAATAACTGCCATTAAAATGTATTATTTTTAATAAAATTACTGAATTTCCCTTCGGGGATGAATAAAGTCATTCTCTTCTATTCTATTCTATTAATTTCACTTTGATTGGGCCGGAATTGAAGTCAGTTGTACGTATGAAGTTTAAGGTCTAATGTGCAAAGTCAAGTTTAAAAAACAAAAATGGGTCTGCATTGATCAGTAAAATAACTATATTAACTTACACAATTAAAATGTTCTACCAGCATTCCTCTCTTGTATCAACAACGACTTTCACTGTAAAAACATTTTACATGTTTTTCACAGCTCTCCTTTATAATTACCCACGTGCTTTCAATCCATTTTGGTTAGAAGAAGAGTCACATGGCATTTTAAACACTCATTTTTTGTTAGAATGACCCAGGGTCTGAAGATTAAAGCCTGGATTAACTAAGAAAAGTAATAACAACATTATATCCAATATCTTCAACTACAGGGCTGCACAGTGGAGCAGTGGTTAGCACTTTCGCCTTGCAGCAAGAAGATCCCTGGTTCGAGTCTCGGCTTGCCCGGGATCTTTCTGCATGGAGTTTGCATGTTCTCCCTGTGCATGCGTTTGTTTTCTCCGGGTACTCCGGCTTCCTCCCACAGTCCAACAATATACTGAGGTTAAGTGATTACTCTAAATTGTCCGTAGGTGTGAATGTGAGTGTGATTGTCTGTCTGTATATGTAGCCCTGTGACAGACTGGCGACCTGTCCAGGGTGTCCCCTGCCTTCGCCCGAGTCAGCTGGGATAGGCTCCAGCACCCCTGCGACCCTAATGAGGATTAGGCGGTGTATCGATGATGGATGGATGGATTTTTAACGACAGTTAAGTTTTCGTCAACTAACAGAAAGAGAGCCTGACAGTTAAAGTTGCTTCATATTGCCCAAACATCAAACCTTCTAATCTGACATTTGGCAAGAAACCTTTTAAGTGTAATTCCGAAAATGTAAAAAAAAAAAATCCTTCACATGGTTCCCATTTTAAACAAACTAGTTTGTATTGGCTTGTATTACAGAGCCATTGTTTCATAACTTCAGGTGGTGAATCTGCCCACTGTAAACACTGTAAACACACGTGTCCTCCCTCTGCAGATGTTTCTTGTGACTTCATTTTTAATCTTTGACACCTTCATGGAAACCTGCTTATTATGTTCTTGTGACTCACTGTTATCGTCGCTGTCACAGCTGTCAATCTCGATGGAAGTGTCCATGCTGCTCATGGCCGACAGCGAGCCTCCTCCACCCGCGGCGCCCGGCAACAGCGGTGACAACAGTCCACTGCTTCCCCCTCCTCCTCCTCCTCCTTCACCTCCAACAGCACCTCCACCTTGACCTGCGCTGCCGGGGCTGAGCGCAGTGGGAGCTGCCGCCTGATTGGGCGAGAGCGGCTCAGAGAAGGAGGAAGTGGGCGAGAGGCGAGGGAAGTAGGCGGAGATCTGGCGAATGGGGCGGATGGGGCCTGGGCAGACGTCGATGGCCATGTGCTCCTGGATGGTGATGCCCAAACGTTTTCCTTTTCGCACAGTCATGGGGCTGCAGAGAAAGAGATTTATCACGTTAATAGCATTTACTTTCAGCAGGGCAACAATTTAAACTTTCAGATGCACTGACACTGATCCATGGAGCTGTCAATTACTTTTCTGTAACACCAAATGAACGATGGTAAGCTGACTGAGGTGATTTGCGATAAATAACATCTTTCCACCTCATCCGTCTGAGATTTTCATTTGCCGTTTAGTCACGAAAAACTTAACCACGGAAAACTCCTTCAACATAATTAGAACTGTTTTAAAAAGACACACATTACTCATAGGGTGACAAAATACAGCAGAGGGTGTGCATACATTTGCATCTCAATTGAATAAATCTGAATAAACCCAAGGCTATCAGGAAAGATAAAGGATAAAAGACAATAGGGGTCTCCCCCAAATCCTAATCATCCTCCAGGAAATCTCGAGTGTGTGGGCGGAGGAGGCACGCATGTTATCTAAAATCCTTGACAATCCTCCATAGACAGGTAATTACAGAATGAAGCTCGAGAGGTTGAAACGCCCTTCAGTACACTAAGATGGAATAAAGAGTTATGATGACACACCTGGAAGAAGTATTCAGATCCAATATAGGAATATAAAAATACTGAGCTACAAGTAAATGCATGAAAAATCCTACTTCAGTGAAAGTGCGTAAGTATTAGCAGCAAAATTTAGTTAAAGTATTAATATATATGAGTCAATATATAATTGATGGACTTTAGAAGTCCATAGGTTATATCTTGCATACATTTTTATTACAAATTTAAAAAATGATGTTTTTTATGCTTATTATGATCATGTCTTTACAAATTCTATAATTATTTGTTATGGAAACAATCACTTATTTATAAAAAATTACTGGATCTCACTAAAATGTCAACTAAATAACCGTCTGAATTTAATAACAACTACTTTCTAATTAGCTAAACAATAATAAAATTAGCTTATTCAAAAATTGTTCTGATTGTGTTCTTTTTATTCAGTTGAGAGAATCATGACAGATATTTCTTTTTTGGCAATATATCAAATTTTATATGAAAAATAACAAATTGTATCTGTGTCTGAGAAATTACTTTCAGCTAAGTTACCCATAGTTACAAAAACACCTCATGGAAGTGTGTCAATTCCAGATCACATGACCTGCTCCACATGATGTCATTTCCTCTTGAAGAAAAGACCGGCAAGACTCCAAGGCTTTCTGAGTTATTTAATATAAAGTAGTGTGTGAGTCAACAGGTTTACTGCAACATCTTTATAAATAACTTTCAGTTTTACTCAATTGTATATATAATATTTTAGAAGAATCTTTCTCTAAAAATGCCATGTGGTGCTTGGTTATAGGCCTGAAAACAGCAAAACTGTCAAATATGATACAAAAAGTCCTGCAGTTATATATTGACCCAGTTGTAGCTGCTGCAGGTGGAGCTGGTTTGAACTACTTCATACGCAGTTTTATATACAGGGAGATAAGACAAATCTGAGGGATTGCTGCATGAATATTGGGAGAGAATCAGAGGAAAAATTTCTGAGCCACAAGTCTTTTTTCAGCATTTGGACTTGATCGCTTGAACATTCATTGAAATATAACCTAGCAAAAAGTTTAGAGGGATAAATCACTGCAACACAAGAACTCATAGACACCTGAAATGTGACCCGACTACACACAGCTGTTTGCCATAAGGCAAAAATCTTGGAAACCTTTGGATCAATCTTTCACAATGTGCTGCATTTTAAAACCGATTGTGTTAATTCTTCATTCTTAAGGTAAAGCTGTCCGATAAATTTTGTGGAGTACAAATATCTCACAATTGTGCTGGAGTAAATGTACTTCGTTACTTTGCACCACTGCCTTACGATTATATAAAGTTGTGGTTGCAGGGAATAGAGTTGACCAAAAGGCTGATGTGTCTGCGCTTTTCCAAAAATAAGAAAAGAGGGGGGTGGATTACAAATATCTCACAGCTTTTGTTTTCTAAAGACAGCAGAGCTTGAGGGGGCGTTCTGTCCTCAATACTGAGCAAACCCCCCCCCCCCCGGACTACCTCTTGCTCTCTCCACAATAATCGATTGAAACTGAGAAGTTTATGTTTGCTCTGTGAATATTTGGACTTCCTCTGTGCTGTCTGTAAGGTGAGTTCTGTGAGGTGTAGAAATATCAAAATAACGAGAGCTCAGACAGGGAGGTTCAAGGGAAGAGCGGTCATGCTGTGTACAATCGCGAGTCAACAGAATGAGTGGGAAATCGAGAATGATTACCTTTTGGATGATCATTTTACAGTCATTTGAGGGGTTGTTAATCTCAAACTTGCACCTATATTAAGGCTATAGTTAAGCTAGAAGACACAGGATTGCAGAAACCAGAAAGAGTAAACTGGATTTTGAGAGCATGCAGCAGAAAAAAATCCCTCCCTTCAGGTCTTCCTCCAAAGCTGCTCTTCCAAAACACTTGAACACTCAGTGTCTGAGTACAGCTGGAAGACTAATCCTAAAGGGGTGGGGGTGGGGGGGCAGCACAATCAAACTCCCTTATTTCTAAAAAGACACCAATCAGCTACATCACCACATTTGCAGAAAATACTGCTCAAATCCAACATATACTAACCTAAGATAACTACAGTGAAACAACACTTTCTCTTTAATGCCAGCATATAAAAGGATATGTTTGCACATACTCTAATTAAAGTGGTGGAGAATGGAGACCACAGAGATTACTGGAAGATGGTGTACGAGTACAAATGAACATCTTGCATGTCTGGCAGTGCATGATGTCGTAGGTTTTGGTGGAAATGTAAAATGCTCCTCGCTAGCTCATGTAATGTGTTTGCATAGCCTTGTGGAAGACTGCAATGAGTGCACGGGCAGAGTGCAAGCAAGCATGCAGGTAGACTGACAAGAGCATCCAATTATCTCAGGCTAAATTTAAATGATTGGACAGGCTTTTTACAGGCCTTGTCAGCCACAAATAACGTGATTTTCTTGTTATTATCACAACACTTGATTTATTGATTGTTGGAATTTAGTGACTCTTGACGAATGTGAGGTGGTATCAGAAAGTTCCAAGATCATGCCTGTAAAATTAGAAAACTGCACTTGATTTACATTTGGCTCCCCACCCCATTAAAATCGTCTCTTTGTGTTGCAATACATTGCTTTCTGTCTTTTGGTAATGCTTGTAACGCTCACTGAAAATCCAATTATGTTAACACGTCAAGCACCATCGGCACTGAATTTCCTGCAACGTCAGTCCTTCAACTTGAATTTCATTCTGTGACTGAGGGTGATGTTAAAAGGAGCCACCGATTGTGATTTTGGGGAAATATGCATACAGTGTAATGGGACTGCCATCACACAACAGTTCAGGTTGTTTGGACTGAATGTTGTCCCTCATGATGTTACAGCAGAGTTCTGCTTTAACTTGGAAGAATCATTCCCATTTGCACAATGAAGTGGACGCTGAAAAAAAACAATTAGCATGCTTCTGGTGTGCTCCTGCCCTGATGCACATTGTCTAGTTTCGGAAAGAGTGGGCTCTTTAGATGTGAAAACCATTGTCGTTTCTCCCCTTGATGGTAGCCACAGACTCACTTGTCGCCAGTGATGAGTCTCATGATGGCTTATCTCTGGCTGCCGACTGACACAATGTGATGTTGGCTGTCTGCTTCAGTTTCAGCTCCTTGTAGAAATCGCAAATGGGCAACTACCAGTGGCCACAAAACAAGTCTCACACAGGTCCCACTGTTGATAACGGTGCCTCGTGCAGTCTGCAGATTCCTGATAGCCTCTGCTAGCATGTGTTGTACATGGGTGACAGTAAAGCGGCACCACAAACAGTCCTAAAAATTTTTGTGTACCATTTAGAACACAACAAAAAGCCTCTGGAACATATTGCATGCTCTAGCTTCTTTGCTGTCTTGGCAACAGTTAGATGAGATGACTGATTTGTACTCTTATATCTGCATGCTAGCTATGTGTCTACAATAAGCAGGTGTTTAGACGAGTCTATTCCACTCTATCTTACACACGTGGACAAAATTGTTGGTACCCCTCAGTTAAAGAAGGAAAAACCCACAATTCTCACTGAAATCACTTGAAACTCACAAAAATAACAATAAATAAAAATTTATTGAAAATTAAATAATCAAAATCAGCCATCACTTTTGAATTGTTGATTAACATAATTATTTAAAAAAACAAACTAATGAAATAGGGCTGGACAAAAATGATGGTACCCATAACTTAATATTTTGTTGCACAACCTTTTGAGGCAATCACTGCAATTAAACGATTTCTGTATTTGTCAATGAGCGTTCTGCAGCTGTCAACAGGTATTTTGGCCCACTCCTCATGAGCAAACAGCTCCAGTTGTCTCAGGTTTGATGGGTGTCTTCTCCAAATGGCATGTTTCAGCTCCTTCCACATATGTTCAATGGGATTCAGATCTGGGCTCATAGAAGGCCACTTTAGAATAGTCCAACGCTTTTCTCTCAGCCATTCTTGGGTGTTTTTGGCTGTGTGTTTTGGATCGTTGTCCTGTTGGAAGACCCATGACCTGCGACTGAGACCAAGCTTTCTGACACTAGGCAGCACATTTCTCTCCAGAATGCCTTGATAGTCTTCAGATTTCATCTTACCTTGCACACTTTCAAGACACCCTGTGCCAGATGCAGCAAAGCAGCCCCAAAACATTACTGAGCCTCCTCCATGTTTCACCGTAGGGACAGTGTTCTTTTCTTCGTATGCTTGGTTTTTGAGTCTATGAACATAGAGTTGATGTGCCTTACCAAAAAGCTCCAGTTTGGTCTCATCTGTCCAAAGGACATTCTCCCAGAAGCTTTGTGGCTTGTCAACATGCATTTTTGCAGTCTGGCTTTTTTATGAGTTTTTTTCAGCAGTGGTGTCCTCCTTGGTCGTCTCCCATGAAGTCCACTTTGGCTCAAACAACGACGAATGGTGCGATCTGACACTGATGTACCTTGGCCTTGGAGTTCACCTTTAATTTCTTTGGAGGTTGCTCTGGGCTCTTTGGATACAATTCGAACGATCCGTCTCTTCAATTTGTCATCAATTTTCCTCTTGCGGCCACGTCCAGGGAGGTTGGCTACTGTCCCGTGGGTCTTGAACTTCTGAATAATATGAGCCACTGTTGTCACAGGAACTTCAAGCTGTTTAGAGATGGTCTTATAGCCTTTACCTTTAAGATGTTTGTCTATAATTTTTTTTCGGATGTCCTGGGACAATTCTCTCCTTCGCTTTCTGTTGTCCATGTTCAGTGTGGTACACACCTTTTCACCAAACAGCAGGGTGACTACTTGTCTCCCTTTAAATAGGCAGACTGACTGATTATGAGTTTGGAAACACCTGTGACGTCAATTAAACGACACACCTGAGTTAATCATGTCACTCTGGTCAAATAGTTTTCAATCTTTTATAGAGGTACCATCATTTTTGTCCAGGCCTGTTTCATTAGTTTGTTTTTTTAAATAATTATGTTAATCAACAATTCAAAAGTAATGGCTGTTTTTGATAATTTAATTTTCCAAATTTTTTTATTTATTGTTACTTTTGTGAGTTTCAAGTGATTTCAGTGAGAATTGTGGGTTTTTCCTTCTTTAACTGAGGGGTACCAACAATTTTGTCCACGTGTGTAAGTGGGGTCTGTGTGTGAAGCTGAGCACAAGTGAATAGTTAGCATTAGCGAAAGATTTTGGATGGAGCGAAGACCTCATGTCACGAGTTCAAAGCAGAACCAGGCCAGAATTGATTGAGACATTAACTGTGAGGCTGAGTCAAGTTGGGTTGTTGGGATATTTTTCAACAAAATGAAATCATGTTTAAAGTGAAGCAGGCATACCACCAGTCTTTGGTTCCATTTGCATTGGTAAAAGTCAAACCTAAACAGAAAATATAGTACACACGATTTTTTTTTATTTTTTATTTTTTTTTGGGGGGGGGGGTGCTTACCTCTGAAGGTCAACAAGGCTTCAGCGCTCAGCCAATATATAACACAAATCTCTATAAATCAAGAATTCTGGTATTTCTATACTTCAGCATTTGTACAGACTAAACTAAGTTGAATGCAGCATGTGGTAGTGGGAGGATTTTATTACCTCAGAATCAGGCTAGATGTTTTCATTCTTTATGCTACACTAAGCTGCAGGCTGTAGCTTGACATTTAGACATTGTGGTGGCATCAGTCCTCTCATCATGTTCTTTCCAAGAAACTGCAATCCTCAGAATGTTGGGCTGTTCTTTTATCTCGAAGGTTTTAGATCATCCACACCTCTAATTACTGTGGTGTAATTTTCCCTTTCTACTGTTTGTAAGGTCACAGCGAGTAAACAGATTAATTTCAGAGCCTTCACTCATCAGGATAAAGTCACTATGACCAATGTGCCCTGGCAGAAAGTGGCTCTGAAACTGTTGTCTCTGACTGTTGACCTTCAGCAGAATTACGGCCAGCGAGGGTCATTTGTCATGTATGGCCAAGTCTCTCTGCTGTGAGCACAACGGTGCTTTTCCTTGGCAGCAGATGAAATGAACTTCTGAAACCCACTGCACAGTGCCAGTTCGCAAACTTCCTTGACTCCTTTGACTGAAAGGACTCTGGCAGACCTCTGGCTCTGGGATCGGACATGATGGACATCATGCCTTCTGAAAAGCAGCCATTTCGGTACCATTGGGGACCCCAGCAGCAGAGTTAATGACTTTGGAGATGCTCCACAACAAGTTGCTGCTCAGTTACGCTCTGCAGAGAAAGCCTCAGACTGTTGTATTCACTGTGTGTCAAATTGGAAGTGAAATAATGTGGAGAGAAGATAAATCATTGCTTGTCACAGATGCAGTAAATCATTTCAGTTTGACACAACAAGAGTGAAGCCACCCAGTGGAAATATTCTGAAGTGGAAGATTGGAAGACATTAAGCTGAGGGTGAAAATAAGTTAATGAAGCTCTCTGTGATGACGATAAGTATAGTTAGAATTGATTGAGAGATTAATTAACATGGATGAGTTGATAATGATTGTCCTCATGAGGAAACTATAATCCCTCAAAGAACACACACACAGATGTAACAATACGTCCACACAAGCGTGGCGCCAAGCATGTGTGCAGATACACTTGTGTCAGACCATTAATTTATCTCTCTGCACATACACTGTGCAGCTTCTGAGCGGGTGTCTGTTGATATAATGTGCGCAGTCAGTCGCCTCCCAGTTGTGGCAGATGTGGCCGTAAGCTGGAGCAGCCTGAGCACCAGCAGCAGCAGCACACGTCCGGCCGGGAGGCCTGGTGGCTCGCAGCTCTCTGGGAAGCAGAAGCTCACAGGGAGCTCATGATTGATCACTCTCATGCTGCCAGCTGGAATCTCTCTCATCTTCTCTTTTCATCATCATCTTGTTGCTGAGAAGTGTGGCAGCGACGCACAATAACAAGGTGCAGATTTCACCCTCACACTTTACAGGCTTTAATGCGCTACAGCTCGTTTACATTCATGACTTTCAGCCTTCAAGCACATTGTTGAGCTACTTTACATAATTCGTATAAGCTACAAGATAATGGCCCAACTTGTCTCCTGTAGCCACAAACATCAGCCCTGTAGCTGTTAGTTATGCAACCGCATGCAGAGGGCTATATCATACATAACCCTCTTGTACTTCTATTTGTGAGCTCGCATAGGTTTCCAGCTTCAAGAGACAGGAATGAAGCTGCCAGAATCCAGCTGTCAGGAATATCTCTGTGCAACATGCGACCACCCCTCCCTCCTCCTCTTTTAGCTCCATCACTTTAAATTACAGTCATATCACAGGCATGAACGCTCGCTTCCTCAACCTGCAACTTCCAATCTCCACCTTCATAATTCACTCCTCCGCTCCCCTCTTCATCTCTCTCATTAACTCCATGTTATGCTTTCCCAGACACCTCTGTTCCACCTGTAGGTGAGTGAGGATTTCTTTCTCTCTCGGCTGCTTTTTCTGCTTCCCTCCTTGTGTCCTACATACAATAGGTGCCTGCGGCAAGCTCCTTTCACCTTTAAATAACAAGCTGCTGGCTGACAGGCAGATGGTATAGTACCAGTGCCGCACAATGCAGCTACTCATTAGAGCTTGATAGTCAGCATCATTTATAGCTGACAACAGTGACAGTGAGTACTTGTCAATTAGAGCCAAGTTATTTTCAGGCAGCCAGGAGATGAGTAAACTTCAGTCTGTGTGTGTGTTAGTCCGCTTGAAGGTGTGAAGGAGCAAGCGAAAGAGCAGGTAAGATACTAAAACAGACACATGCCACATGTTGCACCTGCCCGCTGTGGGAGAATGACGCAGAATTACTGTGACGGTCTGACAGTCTGGTTGTTAATGCTTCAGTTTTTACTCTCTCCTGCACAGGTTGCAAGGAGAAAAAAACACACATGTACATTGAGCAAATCTGACAGGATGTAGTTTTGAAGAAACACAAAGGTGTATGTCTTGAAGGGGAAATTAAGAGAGAATCAACACTCTCAGTCAGATTCAAACTGTCTAAACTTATGCATAAATGAATAAAAAAATCTGGACTTACCTCAGTGATAGCGCAAGTGTGAAACTCTTCATAAAAAATGAGGAGATCCCAGCACGGAGAGGAGAGGGAGACTAACAGGTGGCGAAGAGGGGAGCAGAGAGTAGAGGGAGAGAGGAGGGAGAGAGAGAAAGGGAGACTGAGCGAGCTCTACGTGGATCATTAAAAATTAAATGCGCGGATGGTTCAAGTTGAAATGAAAACAAGCGGCAGAGGGGAGAGGGGAAAGCGGTGTGCTGGAGGAAGAGGAGGAGGAGGATGGAGGGAGTCGAGGAACAGAAGAAGAGAGAGAGAGGCAGCAGGGAGTTATTCCTTGACAGTCTGTTCATGTGACTGTGACTGCCACCACACACATACATACACTGTGTTTTTTTTCCACATAGGAGGACATTGCATTGACTCGCTTTCATTCCCTTGAGAGTTAAAGTAACCTTTAAAAATAAGGCCAATTACATTCTTCTTAATGTCAGGAAATCCCAAACAATGAGCAAAACCAACAGTGGATTTGGCAAACACACACCCAAATGGATTCTAATATTCACACTGATGGAATCATCTCAGCTGCAGATAAAAGCAGCAGCTAATTATGTTATTTAAATGATTAGACTGGCAGTGGAGGTAATCTGGAGCAATGTCAAGTCAAAATAATTATAAGTTTTCCCATTCGAGCCATTCTGCCAACGCTGAGCACAAACTCAGACTTCAATGCGATGAAACATACATAAGCAATCTGTTTCCCGCTATTTCAGGGCTAGAAATGTGCCGGGGATGTTTCTCGACGAACGGCAGAAGGGCACAGTCATGTCTGGAGCTTTTCCAAGTTTTGTCGTCACATTAAGGTCAGTAAGTCTGGTGGTGTCGGTCTTGAGCAGAGACGCAAACTAAAAACTGTGTTCGCCGGCTATATCTGGCAGTTTAACAGTTTAGCTAAATCTGGAAAAAGGTGCTAACCGGATGAATTAACGGTTGATAAAACAATGGTTCCAGCCTATGACTTCCTACAACAGCGAGATTCTTTGCAGCCATGTTGATCAAAACCCTAATGAGGAATTGGTTTGTTTTCCCACAGTGTGACATCACATTCTAGTCTGACTTATTTATGTGTCCTCTTAGGGTATAAATCTGTCATTGGCTGCACATTTCAAGTGGCTGTCTCCTCTTCTTCCGCTATCTGTGTAGTACTGTTTTTAAAATCCCCTTCACTTGGGGAAACAAATGCAACCAACTCCAGGCAGCAACATACCACATTGAAAATTTCAAGATTGTTTGCTAATTTATTTATTTATTGTTTCATTTTATTTTATTTTTTTCTGGAGATTTGCATTTCAAATGGTAGTGCACGCCACTAAAACAATTCCCTTGTCATTGCTTTTGAGTCTCATCCTCGGCTTCGCTCCACCCATTATGACTGTGATTGGTTTGAAGACTTACAAACACCTTTTCCACCTATAATAAAGAAGTGCAGCCACACTATTATGTGATGCAGATTGGGCTCGCAGTACGACATGTCCCCATAATGTTGGTGATAGTCAGGTAATTGGAATGTCTTAACATAAGGCTATTGTATTCATCTGTAGGAAAGCACTTTGGATCTGGTGTTTTAAATGTGCTATAAGAAGTACACAGAGAAACAGTGTTACCGGGGGGAATCACGTCTAATTAAACCTCTCCATCTTTCTGTCCATGCTAGTTCCAAACCAACACTCTGCATTCAGATCTGGCTGTCTCTCTCAAACACATTATCTCTTCGGTCTCCATATAATTAAGCTAATAGTTCTTGAGTTGATTGATGAGGGGAAACATGCTATTTCCCCCTCGTGCCTCTTCAAGGACCAAAATTAGTGTTCTCTCTGTCTCCATCTGACTTGCCCCTCTCTTTTTTTTTCTGTCTTTCCTTCATTTTCCCATCTACACTCTGAAACTCCCATCCATCACAAAGTGAGCCAAGAAGCTGTCACACAACGCAGGCCGCTCAACAGACTTACTGCTGCTTTTTTGTCTTATCTTCAAAAACCGCTTGATGTCTTTGTTCAGTGGTGTTCCTCGTGTCTCCCTCCTTTCTTATCGCATCCCTCCTCTCAAATTTTCCTTTCTGTTACACACACACACACATATGTTTTAGTAGCATAAAATTGATGCCACGGCACAGCCATGCATGAATGCATTCACATGGGAAAAGGAAAAAAAAAATCCAGAGAAGGATGACTCCCACTCCTTCATGCAAACAGCTCATGCCACACACCATTTACACAATCACACACACACGCTGCAATTTAGAGCCACCACTCTGCCAATGTTGACAAAAGACCCTTCAATCCTTGCGTCACCTTTTTGGGCTTTATTTCTCCTTCTTCCTATTCTTCATCCGATGTCCACTCTCCTGCCTCCTGTTTATGAAGAAAATATCCTCATTATAAATGCATAGTCGTTTTGTGCTCTCTCCACACCAATTATGTCAGGGCCGGGTGCGAGTGCTTCGGTGAAAACAGCTGACCATAACAGAGCCCACAATGGCACTGACAAGAACAAATGACATCAGCGGACCAGTTGGCCTCGTTACAGACAGACGACAAACACTGACAGGAATCGTTAATCTGACAGTTACAAACTGGGAGTGTACTGTACACGCTGACAATCCATACACTCAGTATAGAGAATAAATATGGATTGCAAAAACAAATCATATGAGCTCAACAGGCTGCAGTGTTAGATATGTATCGTGCGTTTTACAGCCACTTGCCTGCAGATTGCATAATTTTTCATTTTCTTTATGCTGGTTTAGGATTTTTTTTTTTAGTTCTCTTTATTTATATATATAAAAAAATTCCTAAGTGTTTGAAGATCAGAAAATCAGCATGCCCAGGAAATTGCTCAAATCCTGCAGAGCAACTGGAAGCAACAAATCAGGGATGCAATTTCAACACCTCCTGTTTGGTGGAGCCCTGAAAAGATGCATGAAGCAAACAGAACATACATGAGCCTCATGACTGGTAATAAGCTATGTCCACACACGCTGTGACTGAACTGATGGTCAAAACTGAGTTGACTCACAGTGTTGGGGGTCAAGTAAAAAAAATCCAGCAACATCAGTTGAACATGGAAAACCTCACAATTCAAACTGTGTAGATAAATTCAAGACAGCAAAACCACAGCGACACGATTTTCTTGCTTTGTAAAAACTTTAAAATAACATCAAAATGGTTTCTTTCCTTTTATGTTGCCTATAGGGCTGCTTACCTGTTCACTCAATATATGCTCTGCTAAGTTTGCTGTTCAACAAACAAAATCCTTCCAGGGTTTGTGTTTTTTAGTTAAGAAAAGAAAGAATAGTGGATATGTTACAATAAAATGTTAATATACTGAAGAAGATGTAATATTTGGAGAAAAAGAACTAATAAATACAAGTAAAAGCAGAAATGGTTGCATTCTCACTAAGAAAGCTACCTAGTGAAATAGCTTAAGCTAAAGCTAATTTACTGACTTTTCTCTGTTTCCTGTAAATGAAAAATCTGTTTTGGTTTCTCCAACCTCTCGGTAATTGAGTTTGTTACTAGATACGTAAGCCAGCAGGTAAATGTAACCAGAACAGAAAAAAAGCAGCATTGGATTAGCTGGTCCTGCTAAAAGCTAACAAGATTAGCTTAGCTTTTTTGTTGTTGTTTATAGTAAAGATATACTTATAGAACCAGCTTCTTAGTTAAATAGAGAGGAAATAAAAAGATAAATAGCTATATTCGTAGATTGTCTGTTGTGTTTTGCTGACATCTAATATACAACAGGTGAATTCATAGAAACTTTGGGCTGTTGGGTTCTCTGTTCAAAATTTATAAGTCCTTCGCCATGCTACATTAAGTACAATGGGATGACACATGTTGTAAATTAGTGCTACGTGAAAAAAATTGGATAAAACTGAATTCTACAATTCTACAATTTCATTTAGCAGACGCTTTTGTCCAAAGCGACGTACAACACAAGAAAGAATTCAGACATAAGGAAAAACCTGTAGTAAGTGCAAAAGTGCTTCAAGTGCGATTGGTCAAAGGTGTTGCCATCAAGTTGCAGAAAAATTGCTAACACCCCCCCCCCCCCCCCCCCTTTTTTTTTTTTTTTCAACTTTGTCAGCGCTAAATAAGTGCTGGGTTTTGGACCACCTGACTTATTCTACCCCTAAGGTGAAGTCAGATTAAGTGCCTAGGTGTTCTCTGAACAATTGAGTCTTCAGTTGTCTCTTAAAAGGAGAAAGGGACTCAGCGGAACGCACAGAGTTTGGTCGTTTGTTCCACCATTTGGGAACAACAGAGGAGAAGAGTCTGGCTAGAGATATCGAGCCGTGATGGGCTGGAAGCACCAGGCGTCTCTCACATGCAGAGCGAAGTGGGTGTGAAGGGGAGTAGACCTGGATCAGGGAATCCAGGTAGGCTGGGGCCGTTCTTGTAAATTTAACAGGAGGAGAGTTTTGAATTTGATTCTGGCTGCAACTGGAAGCCAGTGAAGGGAGATGAACAGGGGCGTGACATGAGCTCTTTTGGGCTGGTTGAAGACCAGACGTGCTGCTGCATTCTGGATCATCTGTAGAGGTTTGACTGTACATGCGGGGAGACCTGCCAGAAGAGCAGAATTGAATAGGTGCGTCCACAGAGCGCATCACGATCACATTTGTGCAACATGTGCCAGCAGTGACTGTCACATGACGCTGCGCTATCAACATGTACTGGTCATAGGTGCACATTTGGGATTCATCCACTGACTGCAAACTTGAACAGAGAGAAAACATCACTTTCTGTGTCAGTCAGATGAGCCATATCTTCACGTTGTTAATCATTATTGATGATGAGAGGTGGGTCTATGGCTACCACCAGGAGAAGAAATCACAGTTTTCACAGTGGAAGACCTGCAGTTTCCAAAACCAAACAAGGGACGTCAGGTCAAGACAACAAGAAGCTTGCTTCGAGTTGTCTTCAATATTCACATTGTTGTACACCAGGATTTCTTGCCCTAGGGTCACATTGTCAAGGCAGAGCTATATTCTAACATCCTGAGGTGACTGAGGGACAGAATTTGCTAAACTGTGGTGTGATGGGACGTCACATGGCTTCAAATCACAATAATTGATCCCTGTCTGCCCCACTCATCTCTGTGACCTCTTCCTATTCCCCAAAAGGAAATTCATGTTGAAGAGTCACTGTTTTGACACAGTTTAGGAGTTTCAGTGCACTTTACAGACAGTGTTTGAGATGTTTATGTAATAAGACTTCCAGGGAACCTTTCAAACATTGCAGAGCTGCATCGCTGCATGAGACTGATGCAACTGGAATAGTGGCCAAATTCACATAAGGTATAGTTTTTCATTCTATAGGCAGAATCTCAGAACTTTTTGATCCCACCTTGTATTGTCCAACCAAAAACCTTATTAAAATGTCCCGCTGACATTTACTGCAACAACACTGAAAGGTCTGGAGCAGAGCCTTTCATAATGGGATTTCATGTGACCGGCTTTATGTGTTTAGATGGTGATGATCTGATATTGCTGTTTATTCAATATTTATATTATGAGCAGCCTTTCATGATCACTGTTTGCCATAAGCCCTACTCATCCTCAGGCTTTTCATGGCTCAAGAGAAAAGAAGTCCATGAGTGAGTCGTGGGGGTTGCATCTCGCTCACGTCTGTAACACAAACTGTCATCTATGGTCTGTAGTAACAGCTGAACAGACTGGACTGAATACTATAGCAGAGACAGCAACTAATCTCTCTTAGAAAAAATAAAACCTAGCCACTACGATAGAAGCACCAATTCTTTTACGCTTATATTCTCCTTTCATGTTGTTTAACTTTACTAAAATCAGAGACGTTTCGCTGTTTTCCAGCAAGTGTTCATGGATGCCAACTTGTTAAGGAATATGGGATGTAGCCTCCGAAACAAAGTTCACCTTTTCACAAAGGCAGATGAAAGAAATGCTAAATGACAGTTTGCATTGTAGCAGAACAGTGGGAGGCTACTCTGGTCATAAGGTCATGAATACTGCACTGCACAGGGCGCAGTATCTCTGTGTTTGTTTTAGATTTCATGTGAAGTCTGTGACAGCCACAGTCAGCACAAGATTTCATACCTTACAGTATAGTACAACTGCTACATGTTTGGACAAAGACCCTTTGCATTCAAACCATTTGTCTTTGTGTACTTGCTGCTACCTGCTTGTATAAAGGGAGCATCACTAAGATCAATACTGTAGTATTTAGCTCAAAAATGGTAAAAGAAACAGTTTGTAACACATAAAGCCATGTGGTGAATTACACAAATACAGGAGAGAGCACTCTGGTGAAATGCTAAGAATATTGTGTGCATTAGAAGGCATCACATGCTGATTGTTCACTTTATGTGAATGCGTCTTATTTATTTCAGCAATATGTATGCACACATAAATATAGCACTCAGTGTGTTTAAAAGCTGGCAAATTAATGCAAGACAAATCTGCACACAGTGTTTTATGCAGAGCATACAGAACATTTCCCTGCATTCAGAGGATGACTGCTGTAGAACATTATAAAATGCCAGCTGCATACACAGACGTGAAATTGAAATAAACAATCTGAGAGCTCCAAGGTTGTCGTCTTTTCTCTGACTCTGGGCCACACGGCTGTGAGGACGCCGTGTTCCAATGGGAAAGAAAAGGGTCTCGAGCTTCTCGCGGCACTTCTTCAGCTTTATCACTCTGTGAGATGAGCTACCCTGATGTATTGTGTGATTCACTGGCCCATAAATGTGTGAAATGGAAATGCTAGCACTTTAAATGCTCCTTTATGCTCCAAATGAAAAGGGAAGAGTCTGATTGCAGCCCTGGATAAAGAAATACAGCAGCTGTTGTGATTCCAGGCGTGCAACACAACAGAGAGTCAGAGATGGGAGTAGAATTGACATCTAAATAACAAAGATCGAAACATCCCGGTTGCTGAATGGCTTTGGTGTTTGCTACCTACCTCTGGCTACGGTTTGATTCCAGCCAGGGACTTCCCTTTCACCGCATATTTCCTGCACACCTTTTCACTCTCAAACTTTTCCCAATAAAGGCACAAATATGAAATAAATGAATAGCAAAGATTTAAATTGTAGAATTGGGAAAAAGTGAAAAAATATTTTTTAAAAATGGATTGCTAACTGCAGAATTCATTAATAGGCTTCAGAAAAGTTGCTGACATTTTCCTGCAAAATTGAAAATGTAGAGAGAGGTCGTCATGCCTAGATTCAGACGATACCATTTAATTAAACATTATTTTTTTATCAGTATACTTTAGGATGAAATAACTTGAGAGAAACCACACTGATGTCCTGCCTGCCTAAGGCTTGTTGCTTTCACCTGATAACTGAATTCTCCATAAAGATCCAGAGGATGCACACACTCGAGGCAGAAACTGCACACATTTTATGTTCCTTCATAAATGCAGTCAAGACAACAAATGGAAACAGAGCTAAATTTTAGCCCCAAGCAGGTGCTTCTTCTCTGAGTGAAACATCTAAATGAGCCTCATATTATATTACTGCATATAGGATGAGCCTTTACTCCCTGCAAATCATCCTGGGTGCTGTCCCAGTTACCTTTTCTATTCTTCTAACTCATCCCCTATGGAGCTTTACATCAAGAGACAGAAACCTCTCTGACTAAGGAGGGACATTATTAGACGTCCACTCCAGTGAAAGGAAAGGAAGAAGCCTAAACCGTTGCTTGAAGCTGTTGATTTTCAAGTCCTTTCTGTAGGAGGTTTTCTCAAGTAAAACACGCTGCGTAGTGAAAAACAGACAGACGGTCATTGAGGTGAAGCTCGACGGCGGAGTCACTCGGCGAGCGGCCTTGGTTGCCATACGGTGACGAGATACTGGAACAGTCATAAGGGCAGAGAACAAGTTGACATGAGTGCATGACCGACTGTGACGTGTGGAGATGAGTGTACAGCAGCTTATGAGCACTGCAGCATCTACACAACAGACATGTTTGTGCGTCCGTGTACTCACGGTAAAGGGATGTGTGTATGTACATTCATGGACAGAGTTATGTACCTCAAACTCTGTACTTGGAGCACAGCAGACATTTATGTGCAGGGAAGAAAAACATCTCACAATTTTAGGACATATTACATAAAATGTGAGTTTACAAAAATCAATAATATGGAGAAGTGTATTAGACACAAGCCTGCAGGCTCCAGACAACAAACTGGTCGTTTCAGCTAGCTAATTTTCTCATTGGATCGAGGAAACTACTGAACAGAGGCAGCTATTAAAGATTGCTGCCCAGCCTTTGTGGACAGTAATGGCTTCTTACCGTCCCCACTTGAGTGGCGTTCCAATCATTACTTAGTGAGACACTCAAATCTGAATTGGTATCCATCACATAACAGTGTGTTTAATGGTGTAAGACACTACTCGGAAACTAGATTTCAGTGTCATCAAGAAATATTGATATAAGGCCGGTAGTTGGACATTTTCCACTTTTAGGTTGTTTTAGGAAAGTCCAATCCTTCATGCAGAAGAACTGCCCCTGTAGAGCATTTTCAGGCAAGAAAAAAAAACACTTACTTATAAGCAACCCTGAAAAAATTGCTGTGCAGGTCTCCACACAGACTTGTAAAATTCAGAAAGAAACAAATGGCACCTTTCCTGCCCCCTTGACAACCTCGTCAAATTGCATTTTTTTCCCGCTCAAATGCCACTATCTTCAACATAAAATTCACCCTATAGGCTGATATAATAAATGTATGTGCTCATTGACCTGGGACTTGCTCAAAATGCAGTAAACATTTGTACCACCTGACTGACTTAAGTTCCTGCACTGAAAAGGCACCTAGTGGTTCTAAATCAGAAGCCCAGGACCCACCAAATGGCCACAAGTTGGCCTTTACAATTGTAATGATGGTCCTCTTGAATAATACTCTTACCGGTAATTGAAACACATCACATTGATTTACAGTAAGCCATTTTCCACTGCAGGAACTTGGGAGCCGTTTCATGGCAGCCTAAACCTTTGAGCATGTTCCAACCACATAAAATACCACTGTAGAACCTCTCAGGGTCGTTTTCTGGGAAGAAAAAAGTAACTACTCCAGATTAGGTACATCTAAGCACCTGAAAAGCTGTTGAGCTGGGCTTGATGCTGGGCCTTCTCTACTAAAACATCCCCATTAACTAAAAATTCCCCACATGGACTTAAATAACAAACCCTCCATTGCTATATTTCGTACATTCTTCAATCAATCAATCATGCTTAAAGTACTGGAGTTTGGTCCATTAACTGCCACAAGTTGTTGGCACTGACATTGTTAAATTGTCCAACTTCTGTAAGTGTCCTACTTTGTGCTTGACTGGTGACCCTGCAGTGGAAATGTTTCAAGTGGTTCCCAACCTGAAGGAACCTCTAGACCCACCAAGGAGCCACAAGATGATTTTTACAGTTGTGATGATGTTGCTGCTGATTAACATCCTTGGCTGAAGTACGTCACATAGATTTGCAGTGTGTCAACTTATAGGGGACGTGTTTTATTGAATATTTTCATTGATATGTACAGTAATGCTGAAAGTTCAGTCGTGCCGAGACAAACATGTTTTCATTGCTGTTGTTGCCATGACATAATGAATGAATTGAAAGATTGGATGTTTAAAGACCCCTGTGGTGAAACTGAAGTTTTTACCATGATAGCATGTCCATATGGTGTTTTGCATATGCTAGCAAACACTAGCACCATGGATGACCACTTGTTTTCATCAGGAAAAAAATTACAACTTTAATGGACACAGATAAATTGTTTGAGGTTTAATCAACGACCAGAGAGGAACTTTAAATCTTGTTCTTTGGAAGTATCATTGAAATAATGATAGAACTCTTCACAATTACTGCAGAGTGCAAAAAATTTAGATTTTAACGTAAACAAATCACAGTGAGTGTTTATAGCTCCGTGTCACAGTACGCAGGTCATCCACTGATTAACAAGTTGGCTGCAGAAAAGTCTGACTGCATTTTAATGTGGTCTATGTGGTTATAAAGGACCTACCAACATTTTACAGTGTTGACATTGCATTTTGGTGATTAGTCACAATATCTTTACATGTACGGTCTTTTAAAGATCCTGCATTATTCAAATCTTACCTCACAAGCTGACTGCTGCTGTCAGCAAAGTCTAAACCTGAGCTAAAGTGTAAAGTGCTGAAATGCTCCCTTTAAATGGGAGCAGGGCACTGAATTGCTTTCTTTTCTCTCTCTCTCGCTTTCTCCAAAGTGCATACATACAGCCTTGGGTGAAGAGCAAGCAGCCACATTTAAAACTGAATTCTATTACAGGTACATTGATATGCATAAAGGCTTCAAAGGGCATTTGAAAACAAACATATTTAGCCTGGTGCTAGTCTGTTGTCCTCATAAAGCCATTGTATAGCAGAAATGCTTTTTCCAAATGAGAAAAAATACAGTTTTATTAAATATTTTGTGCTGAAATGGGTTTTCTGCTACGATGAGGCTGTACTTGCTGCTGCCCCATTTCTCGGTGGCTGTCTGTTATCTGCCCAACTTCTGATTTTATCTTGAGATTAAAAATGTCAGAGTTCATGTGAATCAATTGAGATAACGAGGGACTTGATGATTTGAAGAGATTTCTGTTTGAAGCTCTAATTGAAGAGCGACACGTCTGCTCTGATGAATTTCATAGCGAAATATCAGACACGTGCTAATTTTGGACTCAGGCAGCGACAGACAGGCTGCTCGGTAACACATTAAACAAGGTCCCAATTATGTAAAACTTGATTAATAAGCGTTGACAAAATTAGGATTTGGCATGAGATGTTTGTTTTTTGATAAGTATTTGGCTGCTTTATTACATGAGAAGCTTGCGGCTGTAATCAGCGAGTCTGTCGAACGTGATAGACGGTGCAGCGTTCATGATTTATGAATTTGAAGAAAGAGGGACAAATACAAAAGACAAAAAAGAGGCGTGAAGAAAGTAAAAAGAAACAAAGCAGGAGGAAGGATGAGCTGTCAGAACGCACATTTCCAAAGCGGAGACTTATCGCCGTCATTTCAGTGGATTTAAATTGTTTTTCCCTATCTCCTAAAAATCTCCGAAAGACAGGATATAAGAGTAAGGAAGGCCTGCTCCAGTCAAATAATCAAATCATCTGGAAAATGCATCACTGAGGAGCCAGTTGGAGAGTTATTCAGGCTCTGCTCAGATATTGGTTCTACATATCAGGGACACCTTCACTCTTACGACGCTCCGGAAATGCCTCTGAGATTCAGGATTCATTGAAAAAAACATCATGACGCTGTGCTGTTCTTGTGGAAAGACAAGTGCTCCATGTGTATTTTGAGATCTTTTGCTTCTCAAAGACGCACGAATACTAAAAAAAAAAAAAAATCTTTTTTTAATTTGCACCACCTCCATCTGCAGATTACCTCACAATCAGCATTGCTTTCCAGTCACACCTTCTCCTCAATTAGCCAGCTGTGGAAATTTAAATGTAATTCACAGGTGAAAAAACAAGACAAATGAGAAAAGGGTAAGAGAGAGGAAGACATTATCTCGTTAAGCTAAGCCTTCCGATTTAAATTTTCCTTACCAATTTCCAGAACAACTGAAGTAAGTCTGTCAGACGATGACTGAGCCAAGGGATGTCTGCAACATTAACTTCAAGAGTGGCCTTTCATTATCCAGTAGTGCACTTATGATTTCATAGCAAAGCTCACAGGACAAATCTCTGTGACAGACTGACATAAAGGAGTGTACTCTAACAAATTAAGATTCATGTCAGATCTAAGGACAAAACTCCTTCACTGAGTAGGTGAAAGATAAAACAAGAAATCTAATTTAAACCAGTGGAGTAATTCATCATTTTGGGAAACTTGCGTGCTTGAGAAGTTGAGGCACTCCAGTGTATGTTATTAAATATGAATATGTTAGCTTAGTTTAGCATAAAGAATGAAAACTGTCCGAGAGTAATAGGAAACCTGTCAGCGCCTCTAAGGGTCAATTTATAGTTTCCAGACTGATGCTGACTTTGACAATGGACACTCATGTAGTTTGATTAATACTACAATAGGATTGTGTCAGTCTGAGGAGAGCATTTCCTCCCATGTTGAACTCAGAAAAACACATCAAATGTAAGTTTCTGAAAGGCTGGCTCGCAGTTTGCACTTTTGACAGGATATAGCAACAGGTTACAGATTGAACTGTAGCTCCGTCACAATGTGATTATTGCTGAGGTGTGACACAGCACAGGATTTCTGGAGAAATTAGAACTTCGTACTGTTTGAGCGCCATCCATGGAAAGAATGATCAAATCCTGTTACAGAGAATCTTCTTTGACATTCTCCTCCTAAGCATTTGATTTACACTCTATTGGTTTTTGTTGGGGCTCCACAGTGGAGTAGTGGTTAGCACTTTCACCTTGCAGCAAGAAGATCCCCGGTTCAAATCCCAGCCTGAGCCTGGGATCTTTCTGCATGGAGTTTGCATGTTCTCCCTGTGTATGCATGGGTTTTCTCCGGGCACTCCGGCTTCCTCCCACAGTCCAAAAATATGCTGAGGTTAATTGATCGCTTTAAATTGTCCATAGGTGTGAATGTGAGTGTGATTGTCTGTCTGTATATGTAGCCCTGTGACAGACTGGCGACCTGTCCAGGGTGTCCCCTGCCTTCACCCGAGTCAGCTGGGATAGACTCCAGCACCCCCCGTGACCCTAGTGAGGATAAAGTGGTGTATAGAGAATGGATAGAATGAATGGTTTTTGTTGTCAAATGTTTGGTATTATGTGATCATCTGCATAGTTGGCGAACTTCGTACGTGTTCAGACTCACAGATTTAGAAAGTTAAATATATAATTAATAAATTAGCTGAAAAGCTGGCACAAAACCTCTGATGAAACCACAACTCTTTTTAAATGCTTTTTATACAGATACAACTAAAATGCATTGAGCTAATCAGTGAGCTTTACAGACCATATCCAATGAAAAGAAAATCAAGTTTTCTACATTGCTAATATACACCTGATCAGCCACAACATTATGACCACTGACAGGAAAATGAATAACATCCATCATCTTGCCATAATGCTTTCTTCTGCTGGGAAACTTTGAGTCCTGACATTCATGTCGATGTTTGACATTTACCACCCACCTAAGCATTGCAGGTCAAGCAACCCCATAACCTCCCATCCCCATGGCAACAGCAGTCCTTGATGCTAGTTGCAAAAACTGCTCAGGAGTGGCACGGGGAACATGACAGAGTTAAGGTGCTCACCAGGGTTCCACACTCCTCAGATCCAAATCTTATTGAGCATCTGTGGGATGTTCCAGGATAAGCCTGATCTAGGTAGGTGCCACCCTGCAACCCACAAGATCCACAGAATTCACTGCCACCAAGAAATCACCTGAAGTCCTGTGTTCATGCCCCAGATGGTCAGAGGAATTTTAGCAGCATAAAGGAGACCAACACAACATTGGGCAGGTGGTCATAATGTTATGTCTGATCGGTGTATGACCATATGCTGTTTTTATATGTTAAAAGACATGTAATGAGCAAAATTAGCAATCAATGCCATGCAACTGCAGCGCACTGATGACAAGAGTCCCAAAAATATAGAATCAGATTTATCAGGTTTGATGTGTAACAAATCTAAGGAACCAATCCTGTCAACTTGCAGTGTGGGACTTCCTGTTTGATAGAATAATAGATGTGGTGTATAGAGCTTTCCCCACAGATTTGTTTGCTGTCTGTAATTCAACATACAACTATGCTGATGAATGTTCAAGGTCCCTCCAGAAGTGGAAGAATTTTTTCATTTGTTACCATCCAGTTTGATGGAATATGTACATCTTGCATTGCTGAGGCTGGGTGGTCTCTTAGTTAATTAGTCTTTCTGAACGCCAGACATTTTGCAAACACAGCGGAGATCTTAAAGGTTCCCATAGGAATGAATTGAGCTACAGCTGACCTGCATGTAAACATAGAAGCTATGTGAAAAAAGGCTCCTGCTGGATTTCTAATGACTACTGTCTGCAACCACAAACGCTCTGCCCATCCATGCTCTCAGAACATAGAGTTCCATCGATTTTGTGTCTTCCCCTGTTCCAAAGAGAAAATACTTTTACCATGTAGCATAAACAAAGAGTTGTATATCTCCCTGTGAAAACGGAGCAAAATTACAATTACATTTGTTAGAATTTGTTATTCTATGGCAGTATGTACACATTTCCTACATTTCCAACCTGTATCATGGAAGAACTGCTTCATATTTGAAGGAGAGTTTTAAAGACAGAGTACTTTGGATGGAGCGGGTATGTTGCTTCAAAATGAGTGTTAATTTGTGCCTGTTTTCAAGTATTTTGATATTTTACACATTTGTTGCAAATATCTAATGTCCACAATGCCCAATTAATTTCTGTCTTTGTTGGCAACAACTGGGAAATCTGTCCAAATGTCAAACTTGCGTTGCTTTTCTTGTGTATTAGAAAACCACACTTTTTATTCTTGTTCAAATGTTGACTCCATCCTTGTGATTAGTGCAAAATCCCTCAGTTTATTATTTGACCGCCCACTCCTGCCTACAGCAAAGTCAAGACCACCCACTATAATGAGATTTGCATTGGATCCCACGAGACCCAATTCAATTCAATTCAATTCAATTTTATTTATATAGCGTCAATTACAGTCAAAGTGTCTCAAGATGCTTTACAGAACCCATATACCTGACCCCCAGAGCAAGCCCAAAGGCGACAGTGGCAAGGAAAACGCCCTTTTAACAGGGAAGAACTGGATCCCAGTGCAGCTGAATCACTCTGATGATAAAACTTGTTGATTTTTGGCATTTTTTACAGTGTTTGAACAGAGTCGTAGGTGGACAAACAATGTTTGAGCTGCAGGCATGAATGGAGATTAAGACGAGGACTAATTTGCATCTTTATAGAGACATATTAGCGGAGGCAAAGGTGTAGGAGTCTCCGTACTCTGCAGTGAACGCTACTGCCAAGCTCATGCACATGGTCCTTATGGTTTTACAGGGACACAAACTTAATGCAGCTGTTTGCATGGAGTCTTGCAGACTTGGGGGTGTGAATGTGTTTTTAGGGGATTTAATCAGTGCCAGAAGAACTAAAGGTAATGGAAAGTGGATTTTGTTACCTTTGTACAAAATCATTACTAGCTGCTTCTGTTTCCAGTGTTTATCCAAAGCTTAGCTAACTGCCTGTTGGTTCTAGCTTCAGTACCATCTGCAAGAAAGTTTTCAAAACTGTTGAACTTTCACTCATCAGCAACAAAACTGAGCTACTCTCCCCGAGGTAGAAAAGCAGTATACATCCAAAGATTTACAAGACAGACTCCCCGTGATTCATTTTGTTGGGATCGCCACTGTGAGGAAGTTTGAATATTGACTGGAAGCTGCAGAGGAAACGGCACCAGCGTTACATCCACAGACACTCACTGGAGTCATTAGGGATTGACGCATCCACACAAACACACACATATTACTCAGTCGCTCAGACACTAGCTCCCTTTGCCCCAGTGCACACACAAGTGTAAGCACACACATGCACTTACAGACGCGCTGACACCCCCATAAACAGTGTTAACTCTCCACCATGTAGAGCCCCAATTGTAATCTGCCTGCCAGTTGCTAGGCAACACTGGAACCTGTATTAGCGCTCGGGTATCATGACCCACTGCGGGTGGGGGTGAGGGTGTGGATGGGGGTGCCGGGTGAGGAGATTGCGAGGGGTTTCTGTGAGGGAGCCTTGGAGGGAGATCACGATGACAGTCGATCCAACCGGCACTCGGATGGAGACTTGTTAGCTCCACCTGCAACAACTCGGCCATCTCTTTAACCGCCTTGGGAGCCAGCAGTCAACATTAATGCAATTTCCCATGAAAGCAGGTTGACAAGTGAGGTTATGATGCTAGATGAAGGGCAGAGCAGCAGGGACGGATGATGAGAGACCTCTTCCTTCCCTTCGTTTTCCATTATGCTCTGCCAATAGTAAGGACAAGCGTAGGCCAAGGGTGATACTGGAAATTAATCTCTTGGGCCTTGGGCTATTTTTTTTTTTTGTTGTTGAAAATTTCACCTGAAAAAACTTCCTCAAATTAAGCCAGTAACAGCTTCACAACTGTGAGGCCAAACAAACAACCTTTGGCTCTACTGATGATCGATGTCTGGGAGAACTGTGAAAGACTATAAGCTTCTCTGTTCCCATGGCAAGACCAAAGTGTGATTTGACAACAGCAAAAATGGACATTTTCACATGTGCCTGATCAAAACTGTGAATTTGAAAGAAAATAACAGCTTAATAACAATGAGTCAGTGACAGTAATTTTATGTAAGCTGTTCTAATAATTCTAAACTGCAACTTTACCAATTTCGATGCGACAGAAATGAAGCACAACAATTCTGGATCAGTTTCAGTCACAGTAATACCTCACTTACCTGTGAATATGTCAAACTCTGCAGCATTTAACCCTCCTGCTGTCCTCATTTATGGGCACCAAAAAATTCTTTGTCTGAAGAAAATCCAAAAGTTCAGAAAAAAAAAAAATTGCAGACCTTCAAGAAGAAAATTCCAATAATTCCTTAAAAATTTCTCTGAAATGTTTTATTTAAAAAAAACTAATTTGGCAAGAAAATTCTGTAAATATTTTCAAAAAATGAGTAAAAATCTTCAAAAAAAATCCTTAAAATATCTAAAGTGATTACATATATATCAATGTAACGACCTGCAAAATGCAGATAGTTAAAAGACATGTTCACAATATGTATGAGTATAATTAGTCAGAACTACGTTGCCCGTGATTCCTTCAATGTGTAAAATTCTGTTTACTCAGCCAATGTATTTTTAAGGTGTTTTAGTGATGTATTATAAACCAATAGGGTTTTCGGTAAAGCTGCACTCTTGGCCAATCAAAACACTTTTTGTTGGCGAGGAGGAAAAACAGGAAGAAAACGGCGCGACGTTGGAGAAAGAGGGAGAGAAGAGTTACAGCAGGGAAAACCAAGTTTAATGTCGAGGTGATTAAAGTTATAGACTCGCATACTTTTAAAGTATTGGCACAACTAGTATTTAGCAGATTTCTGTCTTGTGAAACTTGTAGTTTAGCGTCTCACTATACCGAAGTTCAAAGTGAAGTGCAGCTAGGCTAGTCGCTAGCCGCAGTTATTGTTTTTACTAGCTTGAAAAATTCAAAGCGTGGACTCAAACGTGGACATTTAAGCACACATTAATATCAGAGGCAGTTAGTTATGAACACCAGCCACCACTTTCACTGAGGAGGATCGGGAGAGCTGAAGAGTTTGCTGGAGGACCGTACATGCTAGTTAGCCTGTTGCTACTGCTGCTGGGAGGGACCCCGCCGCTGAACTTGTGTGGACACACGGAGGACGCTTGTTGCATCTCGCCTGCTACTGCTGCTGCTTCATCTTCACCGTCAACTCTTCAGACCTGCTATGCATCTTGGATTCGTGAGTAAGAGGAGCCTTTTTCCATGAGGCACAAAGAGAGTTGTTTTCCTATTAATGGATCGAAGGAGGGTTTGTTTTTATTTATGCACCAACTAAGGGCCCTAACGATAAACATAAACCCAAGCATTTGGTAACATTGGTAACATGGTGAGTCTTGAAAACTGTTAAAACTGTGCACACACACACACAACTGAACATTGAAAGCTGTTTGCACTGTGTACACACACAAAATTAAACATTGAATACCGTTAAAACTGTGACTGTTTTCACAATCAGTTAAGCTGCCTTTGTTGGTAAATATTAAATGTGTTATTGTTATACATTTGGTTGACCTGTATATTTTTATTTTACTGGAGTTTAGTAACATTTTAGACATTTATTATTTGTTTCTGGGGAATAAACGTGTAGCTCATAGATTTTTGAGTTAAGTAGTTCAACAGTGGAGGCACCACGCTATTATTATTCTTTGTAAATTTTGCCTGTTTAATACCACCTGTGTAAACAAGGGGATTTAGCCAATTCAACATCAACTGCTAAACACTCAGGATCCTGTCCATTAAGGCTAAAATAGTGACCTAGCCTAATAATAAACTTCCAGTGCCAGGAAGGGGTTGCATCAATAAAACTTGTAATATTTTCTTTAAGAACATTCACATAAAAATCAACCAAAATCCAGCAAATTTTGTCATTTTCTGCAGCCTGTTTTCTTACCAGATTATGTCTTAAATCAAAATATCTTTGACATTTATTTTACTGCTTTTGCAGCCAACAAACAGCTTCAGACATGTAGTGAAAGGGTCATATTTAGACTCGAACTGTGCTATTTTCATAAGCCAGACCGGGTGTTTTTGGTGCCTAAACTTTACCTATCTTCTTACATGGAGATATCTCTATGAACATGTCAATGAAAGTGTGATATTTTCCTAAACCTAATCGCACACATTAAAACAGTGAGTGGAATCCAAAAGGAAGCAACAGATTTAAAACAAGAGTCTACAAGATCGTGAATCTTCTAGGTGAAAGACATGATTCTGATAAACGCCACGGTCTTAACTTTCAGGGAGAAAATACATTTCCCTCAAAGCTTAATTAAAAATGCAGGTAACTGTTGTAGCAAAATTATACTGTAGTGAATTGGTCATTTAACTATAATTACCTTGGTGCCACTATTGTCATAGTCTGGCTTTGACTGCACTCTGTATTATTGACATTCTTTGGATGAGAAAGCCGAGACTGTAATGTTCGAAGGACAAATGCTACAATAACTTGTTTTGTCTGAACACAATCCTAGTGTAGAAGATCTGCCTTTCAGATCAAATATTCACTTGCATTTCACTTATTTATTATTCTTTGTTGCACTTTAATGAAAAGCAAAAGACAAATGCAGCTGCACCTTGATTGCTTTTATTACGCCTCACCCAGATTTCCACATCATTACTTATAAAGGAGCAGAATGTTTGGGAGACAGGGTTGTGGAAAGGATTAAAATATATTCTTTATCACCTAAGCAGGACTGCAGTTATTTGTTTTTGTCACGTGTATAATATTGCTTTTTTTAATTTTTAAAGTATGAACAGAAGGAAAGAAGGGCTTGATTGTCAAAATATCAAATAGCACTGACAGCAAAAAAAAAACCAAACAAGAAAAATGGCAAATGCTCACTGGCTTTAACCTCCAAATGTAAATATTTTGGTATTTATTTGAAGAATTATTTGCCCATGTTTTATTTTAATTAGTTAATCATTTGTATTTAATAATATAAGTGTCCTCTTAGAGCAGGGGTGTCAAACTTGCGGCCCGGGGGCCAAAACCGGCCCTCCAGAGGGTCCAATCTGGCCCACGGGACGACTTTGAAAAGTATAAAAATTACAGAGAAGACATTAACTGCAGATTGGAAATTTGTAAAACTATAAATATAAATAATTTCTAGACCATGACAAGTTGTTTTGATCATAAAGTAAAATACTATATTGCTCATTGTTGTTTTGTCATTTTTGTAATATTCTGTCTTGTTTTTTTTTTGTCTGACTTTTGCTGTTTTGGGTCTCATTTCTGTTGTTTTGTGTTTTCTTTTTGTCTCACTTGTGTTTTTTGTCTTATTTTTGTCATTTTTTGTTTTGCTTTAGACGTGGTTTGTGTATTGTTTATGTCGGTTTGTGTTTTTTTGTCTCGCCTGTGTTGTTTATTTTTTGGTAATTTTGTTTCGCATTTGTCATTTTATGTCTCATTTTTGAAATATTTTGTCTTGTTTTTGTTGCTTTTTGTCCTTCTTGTCAGACTTGTTTTTTTTTCTCATTTTTATTGTTTTGTGTTTTTTTGTCTTGCTTGCTTTGTTTGTCTATTTTTTTGTCGCTATTTGTTTCTCGCTTTTGTCATATTTGGTGTCATTTTTTTGTCTTATTTTTGTTTGTTCATTTTTTGTCTAGTTTTTGGTCTCTTTTGTTTCGTGTCATTTTTGTCGTTTTGTTTCTCACTTTTGTCGTTTTGTGTCTCGTCGTTATACTTTATCTTGTTTCTGCTGTTATTTGTCTTTTTTTTGTCTGACTTTTCTTGTTTGTCTCATGTTTTTGTCGTTTTGTTTTTCATTTTTGTTTTGTTTCCTTTTTGTCTCACTTGTTTTTTCTCTTTTTTGTTTTGTGTTTTGTCTCATTTGTTGTCATTTTGCATCTAATTTTTGTAATATCTTGTCCTGTTTTTGTTATTGTTTTGGTCTGTTTTTATCTGACTTGTCTTTTAGATCATAAAGTAAAATACTCTATTGTTCTGAACGTGGCCCCTGAACTGAAATGAGTTTGACACCCCTGTCTTAGAGCAATATTTCAAACCTCTAATATAGTGTATTTTAATATATGAGGAAGAAAGGCAATAAAAGCCTCACAGTGGAGATGAAAACTGAGAATATTTGGCTGTTTTTTACTTAAAAAAATGACTCAATCATTTTAGTATTTTTTTAAGTAACAAAATAAAAGCCAAATATTCTCTGTTTCCATCTCCTCCACAGTCACACCATTAATCAAGTGATAGCTTTACTTCTATCTAATCATGAAAGGCAACATTTTGTGGTACAATCTGCCTCTGAGGAGTAAATCACATATTTTCAAGGAGGTGATGACAATAATTGATCATTTGAAGATGTTTTCACAAACCCAGCAGAGCCTGAGCTGCTGCAGGAAAAAAAAAGTTTCTTATCCAGTAGGCAGAGGAGACTTGGATTTGGTTGCAAAGCTGCATCTCCATCGTTTTTTCACAGAGCTGATGCTGCCAGCACTTCACTCCAGCACCCATGAGATTTCCCTCCACTCCATCCCTCATCCCTAAGAGGCAACCTGGGAGCGAGTTTGTCAGGCTTAGTCAAGCCCGCTGTACCTTCAGCCTGTCGCCAAGCAGAACTAAACTAACCTCCCCAGTGCAGAAGCAGCGCTGCTTACTGGAGCTCAACTGTGCCAAAGGGGGCAATTTAAAAAACATTATAATCACATGAGGAGAGATGTCTCTGGCTTGATAATTAGCAGTGGCGGGATTTCTCTGACGCTGTTCGGTGTGTCCGCAGCGCTTCAGCATAATAGACTTCTTCCTCTGAGCCCAGCTGCCTCCGAAGCACTTTCAGCGGCGAGGAAATACACACATTCATAATTCATGTTGGTTTTGGAGTAACCGTGTTTTCTCAAAGTGGAAACTGTGTTGTTTTTTTTGAAAAATCACTGCAATTCCCACTTTAAACACAGCAAAACCTTGGCAAGTATGGGCTCTAAATGACAAAACGGCCGGATCTTCGGGGAAATAACAGTTATTTACTTTCTTGAGGAGAGGTATATAAAAAGTAGAGCACGAAATCCTACTTTTAAACTACTTTTAACAAATAGCTGAGCCAAAAACTGTAGCTACACATGAATCTGTTGGTTATTAATGGGGAGAAACTACTTCCTATGTTTGCATTGGATGAGGTTACTACTATATAAGCTCACCTTGCCGCAGTAATTTCATCAGTAGATAATGAGGAACCTGCTGCTTCTGCTTCGTTCTCTGAGGGCCATGTGCTTCATGATGGTAGGATTTACTGGTTAATGCTGATATATGAGATAGTTGCTATGAGTCTGATTCATTTAGCTTATGTAAAATATACGCTGCAAGCCTTTCTGGTTCACTGCCTTCAATCTAAGCAACATGCTGATATTAGTTTGAACAGTGTCAGAGAGTGGAACATATAGTACTGACGTGATCTCTCCGTTCTGTTATTATGTACTATACTGAGCTTAATCATGAGACACTGCTTTTTTTTAATCTGCTATCTTTTAAAAATATTTTCTTGGGGGTGTTTTTTGTCGCGTTTCTAATAGGAAAAAAAGAAAAAAGAACGTAGTCTGACCGTAATGCGACAATAATAGTAACACACTGAAAATAAAAAGTAAGCTGATATATATCTATTAAATCCATTTCTGTTGTTTGAAAACAAAAATAAAACTGTAACCAACTGGTAGGCCTATTTCTAACATAATTGAACTTTGTAAAGCTGAAAAAAAACACACATCCATAATTTACATTTTGATTAAGCTCTGCCTCAGTGCTCACCATGATTTAAAATTTTAAATTCTCCTCCTAATTTCTTGGTTTACTTGGTCTGCTTTTACCCTCAGACAGTGATCAACTGGTATTAACAAAAACAGTCTCTTTAAGGGTGTTATAGGCTCATTTTTTGAGCTTTTGGAGTGTAGTTTCCTTAACATAAGAGTACTTTATTACTCCCCACATAAGGGGAAATTTCCAATGTTACAGCAGCAAAGATCTTTCAGAGCAGCACTAACCATATGTACAGTAAAGTTAATAATTAAAATAACAATAATATATACAAGAATGAAAATAAATAAATACAGTATTACTACACACTTGGACCGTAAATTCAGATGAGCTGATTTTTGACGGCACTTACTTGTAACTCAATGCAACCACACTCTTAGTTATGCATCATTTAAAGCCTTAATACAATTTAAATGGGTGAGTTAAATAAAATTCCACCCCCCATACAGTTGTCTTAAATTGAGAAATTTTCTAAAGAAGCCAAAACTGCTTTTTGTACCGGACTGTAAACATGTTTATTTCCACTGTAAAGTTGACTATTTTAACATTGATTCCTATGAGGACTGACTCACTTTTGCATCATGCCTCAAGTGGCCATTTGAGGAACTGCAGTTTTTGTGTTTGCTTCATTTTTCAGCCTCGGAGGTTGCTGCTTGGTGGTATCTTATAAATCTTAGGATTACAATGAATCCAGTGACACCAGTCAAGCTAAATGACCGCTTGTAAAGACTTTTTGCAGCTATTTGTTGAGCTAACCTCGTATCAATCCTGCTCCTGCTCAAATCTCTGTGGCTTCTTCTGAAACTGAGGGCCATGTGGTGCATTATATTTTGACATTACCGCTATGATGCTAATTCGTTTATTGCAATGATTCATTTATGATACTGATTCCTTTATTTTTTGCAATGCTAATATACTACAAGCTAGACACCCAGACTTCAGTCTAACAATTCCTGATCAAACCATCATTAAACTCTGATAGCTGTGCTCGCTTTTTTTTTTTTAAAGAAATCAGCTCGAAGTTGTTGTTTTTTTTCCATTTGCTTTTGTTCTCTTTCTTTCATTTTTTTCTTTGTTGCCCTGATGTCTCTTTCTGGGGCAAAGACACGATTCAATCACAGTGCATTGGTGCTCCAGCATCAGCAGCCACTCTGTTCAATTAGCTGCATTTAGAAAAGAATCCCAGAGCAGGTGGGACTAAACAATTTCTACGGGATGACAGGAGCCTCAGACACAACCTCACTGTGTTAGATTTATTAGTATTTTTTTAATACGAGCATCACACTCTCAACTGGGTTTCCATTTAGTTCTGACACTAGTTATTTAGAACCAAAGAAATGCAGAAGAAAACCTCATACTGGGGCTTTTGGATAATCAGCTCCACGTCTCCCTCCAATAACTATTTCTGCCTGGTAAATATACAGCTACATCCAGCAGCACCAGTTAGGTTAGCGTAGAGATTGAACACAGGGCAAAACAGACAGGTTGCCTCCCAACACCTCAAAAACGCCCAAAATAAACTATTACATTTTATTTGTTCAGTTGTAGCAGAAGCTTAAGTGTAAAACAAAGTAGTGACCACCTGTGGCTTCTACTGGATACTGGAAACCTCACAGATGTAACAAAAGTGTCTATTTTATGTAGCAATTAAACAAAACGCACAAAACATGTTGATTTATGAGCCTTAGTGATGCTGAAATATGATATTTTTGTTGTCTTTGAATTAAGTCAGACTTTATGCTAACATACACTGTGAAAAGTCTTTAATTTATGAAAAAAACTTTTATATTTTATAGATTTTCTTCTTATCTTTGAGCTATAACAATAAAATGTGAATTTACATGTTAAGTAATATTAAAAACTTGCAGCTCTAGATAGCTATAAAATTTGTATTTTTTAAAAACAATGCGATCTTGACATAAAAAGACATTTTGAAGAATAATTATTTTGTCTTCAGATCATGGATTGTAAGAGCAGAGGACAGTAACAATTCCATTAACATTCATAGATGGAAACTGGGAGATAAATAATTACCAAAGTAAGAGAAATTTGTCTTGCTTTCCATCCCTTGAATAGCTTTTCTTTTCAAGGTGAATGCTGCTCATTGAGTCATGCACCGAGTAAATATGGGTAAGTAGATGGTGAGATATCTAATTTAACACAAAAACAGTTTTAAAATACATTTGCAAATATTTTCTATTTTATTTAATATATGAAACTATTGAATTTAGTTTAAATACTGTAAATATTTTTCTAAAATTAAATACAATTAGTGTCCAGTAACAGAAAAAGAAATACTGCTTCTGTAATTTTGCATAGATTCGTTGTTTTAATTGGTGATATATTGTATGATTAGAGAACAAAAATGTTGAATGAATGCATTTTCACTAGCGTGTAACTTCTATAAGCATTGGCACTGTCAAAACACATTTTTTATAATTACAACTATCTAGCTATGTGTATATTATAGTTGCTTTCATTGTGTGTTTACATGTAAATATGCTTTATTACACATCAGAAAAGCCAAAAAACAGAAGATGCTCACAAGCTCATGTTAAATTAGGGCTAGAAAATGCACTGTAGATGATTATTTTTCATTATTTTAATGTATGTGTTTGGCGCTTTAGTTAACAGATTTTTACTATTTAGGGGATTTTGCTTTTTTTTTTTTCCAATGTAAGTTAAATCTTGGCTAAATGTAACCATATACACATTAGTCTTTTCTTTTTCTTGGAAGCAAAAATGAGTTCATATGACAACAATATCCATCTATTCCTTAAAATCACAGTCATACCTTTTTGAAACCGAGACAGAGACTTTAACTCAGCAGCCTTGGAGGGAGATCTTTTTGCAGCAGTCATACATTTCTTATCATCTCTGGAGCACTCAGACACACATAACCACAACACGATACACAAAGGTCCCTCAGCGACGACAACGGTGATATAGTGACAAAGTCTTAAACTGCAGGCTGCACCACAGGCGAGCCAAGCATATCTGCACACGGACCATTTGTTCTTATTTCACCACTGTGTCTCTTTCTGGCTCTGCTCGCCATCGTCATTTATGGCCCCTGACAATTCAAGTGACAAATAGCCTCGGGGACGTCTCCCTCCTGGAACCTCAGCTCCTCAATCTGCACTTCTCTGATGATGATAATCGTCCGGTACTGAAGACTGACCGTGTGCATCAGCCACGAGGAATCTCTGTCTGGCATCAGGATCCAGCAGCTGCCAGCGTCAGTCATCAGGCTGGATTTAAAACCTCCACTGGGCTTGTTGTGGTGAAAACACGCCACCCTGTGGAGGGAAAACCCTCAGAGCACATCAGACTGATGAGTTACACTGGAAAAAATGCCCCTCTCAAAACAAGAAGAAAACAACTTGTTTTAAGGAACTTTTTATCTTGAAATAATTGGAAAATGCCAATAGAACAAGTGAAAAATGGCTTGGTAAGATTTCTTGAAATAAGATATGATATTTAGAATATTGAGATCTTAAAATTAGCTGGAAAAACTTATTTTAAGCTTTATTTTACCAGGAATGTCAAGCTTAGGTGTCTTAAAATAAGCCAGACATGCTAAAAATAGAATAATAATAGTTTTTCACTCAAAAATAGATTTTCGCTTTCATGTACCCTCCTAATTTCAGATGTGTTAACCCTCCTGCTGTCTTCATTTATGGACACCAAAAATATTGTTTCCTTGTCTGAAAAAATCCAAAAAAATCAGCCAAAAAATTCCCCAAATTTCTGAAAATTTGCAAAACATTTCGGAACAAAATTCCAATAACTCCTTAAGTTTCCCTCAAAAGTTTTATTTTACAAAAATCCCCCCAATTTGGCAAGAAAATTCTTGTAAATATTTTCAAAAAATGAGTAAAAATCTTCCAAAAAATCCTAGAAATAACTAAAGAGATTACATACATATCAGTCCAGTGAAGTTCACTGGATTTTGGTTGATTTTTTTTGTGTGAATGTTCTTAAAGAAAATATTTTTAACATTTCTTTTTTTTCCACCAAAAAATGTTCAAAAATTTCCCAAAAATGTTGGAAATGTGGACATCAGAAGTTTCACTGTGGAAATATTTTTTTCCCACATTTTCAAACTTTAAATCCGTTAATTTTTGTATTTTTTTCAGACAAGGAAGCAATATTTTTTAGTGCCCATAAATAAGGACAACAGGAGGGTTAAAATATTGCGTAATGAAATTGGTTCATTCTTTTTGAATAACCCTGTATGGAAAATCAAAAATGTAGTTATTTTGTGAAAAAATTCAGGCAGGAAGTGATATTCTAAAAACACTTTTTTTTAAAAGTATTTTATATTACTAAGATGCTCAAATGTCCAGCATGGATCTGCTTCTCTCAGCTCTCTAATAGAAGTAAACTATTCCACACAAATGAGCCACCATAGTGGGTTTAATCTTTGACAACAGCCACATGTGATGTTTGGAATGTAAGCACCGGTTAACTAGGCCAAATTCCTCCGGCCCCCTACTTACTTCTACACTTGTGCCTCTGACCCAGTCTGTCTGGGTGACGGCTTGCGCAGCGACAAGGCAGTCTAGATTTGTTCAGCCGTTAATAACCTCTTCAACCGTGCAGATGTGCTGGTGGGTCAGTCACTGCAGGATGGTACAGTCACTTTGTGTTCTCCAGTGTGTGTAAATAGACAGGGATTCATGGAGTACACTAATACTGTAATACTGTACATGCATAAATAAAACTGCTAATTCTGTGTGGATTTAAAATGACGAGCACATAAAATAAACATGTCTGCAAATGAGAAAACACTTTAGTAAACGTTGACTGACTTGTTGCTCACAGGAGAAGATAATTAATGTCTGTACTGTTGACATTTACCAGCTGATCATTACTTTGGCTTTGATTTTTGTTCAGACTAAATAAATGAGACATAACTTGCTATTTAACAAATTGCTGAGGTGCCAGACAGAGAATTTTGCAACCATGACACAGAGACATGAGGCTGTTTCTTCTAAACTACTGACAGCTGGCTGTAGCTTCACATTTAATGGTACAAAAGTTATATCAGTACAAACTTCATGAGCCTATTTCCATAAATTTTGAACTATTAAAGGTTGCTGTTCTTATTTAAAAGTATCGATGTGTTATTTTGCATTGAATAAAAGTTTTATCTTAACGTTTAATCCCATAATATTGGTAATCCTGATTTTTTCTCTTGCTGTCAAAGGAATGTATATTTAGGCAGATTCATCTTAACCCTCCTGTTGTCTTCATTTATGGACACCAAAAAATATTGTTTCCTTCTCTAAAAAAAAAAATTCAAAAATTCAGCAGAAAAATTCCCCAAATTTCTGAAAATTTGCGAAAACTTCAGGAAGAAAATTCCAATAATTCCTTAAAAGTTTAATTTGTTAAAAAATGGCAAGAAAATTCTAGTAAATATTTTCAAAAAAATGAGTAAAAATCTAAAAAAAAATTTAAAATATCTGAAGTGATTACATATTTATCAGTAAATTCACTAAAAATCAACCATAATCCAGCGAATTTCGGATTTTGGTTGATTTTTTTTCCTGAATGTTCTTAAACATTTTTAACATTTCTTTTTTTCCACCAAAAAATGTTCAAAGATTTCCCAAAAATGTTGAAAATGTGAACATCAGAAGTTTCACTGTGAAAATACTTTTTTTCCCCCACATTTTCAAACTAAAACAGTATGAATGTACAGTATTAGGACATCCAGTAATCGCCTTAACGACTCTACAGTTAAAGATTTTTATAGATTATAATGCTTTTTTAAAAGAAATCTTTCACGCCTTACTTTCATGCATTCAAGTTTTCATAAATTGCAGACTCTAGTTTTATATGCTTACGATTTTTAAATTATGCTCACAGTGAATTTCAGAAAGAAATAATACATATCTATACATCTACTAGTAAGTCTAGTCAAGTTTTAGTCACCATTATTTAACATGTTAAAAACAACACCTGTGGAGCCAAATATATGATCAAATAAATGGAAACTAGCACCATCCAGAGCTCAGACCCTCAATAAGAACAAGGAGAAACTCCCCAATATAGAAAGAACCCTCTTAAAGAGAAATCCTCTAGCACTATTATCAACAAATCTGAGCCAGATGTGGCTAATTTTTCCATTTCTTTGTATGTCTAACCTACAGCCTGATTTACTGTCAAAGTACGCAAATATTTGATGTGTATTTAAACTATGCTTGGAAAAAATGTAGAAACTGATTGTAACTTCTCAGATCTCCCTGGCTGTGGTTCCTCCTCCTTCTCCACCTGCTGGTTGTCGTCCTCCTCAGTCTATTCTGCAGCATCTTTAATGTCACCCTCAACAATATTGCTGTTATTGAGTCAGTTTATTTTGGCCACTTCTGACTGTAATATTGTTTCGCTTCTTATCTAACTTATAATTCTGTCCTGATTTTTAGCTGCTTCTCTCATATTCGGTTTCGTCTTGTTCTCTTCATCTTCTCCTGGATGGACCTGGCAGAGTTTTCTCTCAGCTTCAGCACCTGCAGGTGTGTTTCGTGTGTTCCTCCTCTTGTCCACATAATTACAGTCGACAATGTTGGAGTCACTGAGGTGGAATCAGTGCTGCTTTCTCCAAACTCATCCCATCATCTGCACTGTTTGCTTTTTGTCATTTCAACATCCTGTTCATCTTCCTCTGTTGACCTCATCCTACATCCTCCAGGCAGGAGATCCTCCTCTTCTACGTCCTGAATGTAACCCTCGACCCCAAAAACTATTCAGTCATCAGCGTCACCAACAGCAACGTCAATGTGGACGTCCTCCTTGTTAATTGAATTGTCAACAGGATTGTCAGTGTCGTCCATGCTGTTGTAGCTGTAATTTTCAATGTCATCTTCATTGTTATCGTGTCCCCGGTTGACATGTTGGTCCTTCTGGTTGCAGCTTAGAGTCCAGAAGCAACACAAGGCTGATACTGGAAGAAGTCAATAACTGCAAAGTTCAATGGATCAGCAGGTGGCCGATTCCCTCGTGTAGAAAGCTGCAGGTGAGAGTAGTGACTTGCAAGATCACAGGATTATGTTGCTATCACATTTATAGTGTGTGTTTCTATATATAGCGTTGCCAGCATCCAGTCAGACGCTCCCAAATACATACATGCACTCAGACACCAGTTAAGCTCAGTAGTTTGTTTAATGGCTCTTCCTAATAGGTTAACCTGCTATAGACTGATCCTATTTAGTTGGGTGACACAATTGTTGAATTTATTTTCATGAGATGTTTTATTGGCCATGTTTTCTCCTAGTTTGTAGTTATTGTCTTTCTCTGAGGTCATTTCCTGGAATCACGTCAGGATAAAACTGATTCCAGGATCTTTCATACATAGCAGTAATCAGCACTGATACATTGGGTGATCTGTCCTCACTTGGATGAACAGAAGCATTAGAAGCAACTCACTAACACATCAGATCCACAGCTGAATACAGTCCTCAACAAAACTACTGCTTAGTGCTGTTTAAGTAGCCTTTACTAAACACTGCAGTGCCCACTTGATTTATGCAATTATTAAGCCTTTATATGGGCCATTTCTGAAGATTTATGTTAGTGGACTGGTTATAACACAGTCTGGAGCTCTGTAACAACCTGTAAAATCATAACTTGTCCTTTTGTTTGGATTCAACAAATGAGGGACAAGTTAAATAGTGAGATTTACTGGTGCAGGAGGAGTCCTGGTGGGAAGATGTTTTTTTTAGCTAACCAGGATCTAGCTTTATATCCCACACTGTAGAGAAGTATCAATTTTCTCACGTTGCTCTCAGCAGGAAGGTGAATATAAATGCAGTGTATTTCTCTTAATGATGATTTATTCCTTTAACAGAGTTTGGGGCTATTCTGTATTTAGTATCAATTCTCTGATGAAAAGTAGAAGGTTTTAACTTTTTTTAAGTCCAACGTGAACCTCTTCTGTCAGATAAAATCACTGGTTCAAAGGCTTGTGTTGAAGTGGAGTCCCGCTGTGATTTTCCCTGATTATCCGGTGACGGGTTACAAAGAGTTCAACATCTGGTCAGAAAAACAACAGACCGAGAACGCTGGTGACAGCGAGAGACAACCATGAGAGACAAACAGACACGGAGAAACGAGAACCAGAGCTGCATATTTAACATAGTTTGTCAAAAATGTTGGTAGGTGTCCTGAAGCCTGGGGTGAGTGTTTTGAATCAACTCTCCACAAAGCATCCAGCTCCATTTGTTGAAGTGTTATGCGTCTACATCCAACATGTCATAAAGTTAAATCCAACTGTGACTTGTCAAACGTGACCAGAGGTGAAATGTACATGAATATTAATATCTTCTACTATCAGCACCAACTATATGTGATCTTATTGTTCAGTTACTTTATGATAGATCGTCATGAAATTTAGACACGTTCATGTCGCCCACAGGATCTCTTGTTGTTATAGTTTGATCAGCTGTCATCAGGCTAAACTTGGACAGAGTTTTCAGAGTTTTTGTCAGTAATACAAACAACAGATTTGATCTAAATATTCTTAGCTATATTTATTTTTGAAACAGCATTTTGGGACTCTATGGGTGATTTTTTTTTGCCCTCACCAGCACCTGTGTCTCTTCTCCTGGACTATTTAAAACATAAAAAGCCTAACAATGATCTGTATGATTTACCAATCTCACTCCAGCTGGTAGCTTTTTGTCACAACACACTTTTACATCTGAGCTGTAAATCTTCATGAAACTAATTCTCAAGCAAACAGTTAGAGGACCGCCGGCATGTACTGCACTCATCAAGACCATGTTAGAGACTCTGAACATAACTGGAAGATGGTTCTTTGGTCTGATGACACCAAAACTGAGCTTTTTGGCATCAGCCTAGATGCTAGCTTTACAGAAACAAAGCAATGCACATAATCACCAACACACCATTCCCACTGCGAGGCATGGTGGTGAATGCTAGCTTGTAACTCCCTTAGAAGAGTCATAAGGGTCTTGGTGGCCTTTCACATTAATCTCTTTCTTGCACGGTCACTCAGTTTTTGAGGACAGCTGCTCTAGACACATGGACTTAACTGTACTTCATGGATTACTTGGATTTTTTTTTCTTGTATTGTCCATGGCTTATGCTTTTCAATACACTGTTTTCAGAGTTGCTTGGAGTGCTCTTTTATCTTGTTACATCTCACGTTGACTGCACTTGGAATAAACACTGAAGTGGTCATCCGTTGCCTTCTTCAGCTGCAGCGTCCATATTGGACTTGTAACACTGGCCATTGATCTATGGATTCCTCTGGCCACCATTGCAATTATACAACCATATATTCACTTTAACTGAATGTGCTTGTACAATCATCTATCCAGCTACAAGTCATGGTTTCACATAACTCTGGTCAGGAGGCTAAACAGGTACTACATCTTGCCGAAGGGTGACCTGAAGATCATTGGATGGACATCCGTGTACATCTGGAAGAGAGGACGACGCAGACAGAGAATGAAAATGAAAGACGGACTGACATCATGGCTACACATGGAACGGGCAACAGTCACAATTCGTAAAGCAAAAGATCGGACTAGATGGAGAGAAATGATTGCCTACATTGAATGACATGGCACTTTATTGATCGGTAGTTACATCCAGGAGTACTGATGCACCACTGACTGGACTTTCCAGATATAGATGCCTTTTTATTACAATTAGTTAAGACCCACTCACTCACTCAGCTGATCTCCGTTTCATTAATTTCGTGACTTCTAGCATCAGTTGCTGAGTCACTTTAAAAGGGCAAATATCTGTTACTGTGTTGCCTCTCAGGCATATTTTGTGTTTCTGTGTTATATTGCTTTAAAATGAATGGATAAATATGTGATTTAGTTCACAATGGCAGTAAAAACATAAAAATGTTGACTTAGAGGATTTTATTTTGAAAGTCGCGCTGTTAACGACATCACTTCCTGTTAGATCGTCGGGTCTTTTCCTGTTTCATGTGATCGCTGTTTGCTCAGAGAATACGGCAGAGACGCTATGCATACGCTAATGAGTTAGCCATCTCCTATAACACGTTGTCCAGGCAACGCCGTAAGTTCATATGGAATGATTAAGTTGTTAAAAAGCATAAATAGTAAGATTTAGTTTAAAAAATGACATTATTTGTGTTAGAAAACCACATTAGTGGCATGTAATCTGCATGTTTAGAAACAGTGTGACAATGATCATTTCTGTTGCTAGTGCCTGTATAGTGACACCAGGTCACAGTTGAAGTTGTCATACGTGTAACATGTACAATACGTGTACATATTAATTATGTATTTTGTATGTTTTTTGCCACAGTTTTCACCTCGTATTATTGAAGATTTGGGAGTAAACGGTCAGCGCCACCACGACTCTGTCTTCATTGACCGAAGTTTAGCTTGGTGTTTAATCAGAGTTTTTACACTTTGCTGAGAACACTACAGTTACTATACTTAATACTTACACTACAGTTCAAAACTTTGAGGTCACTTAGAAATGCCATTATTTTTGAAAGAAAATCTGTTTTTTTTTTCAGTGAAAGTGGCATTAAATTAACCATAAATACAGTCCAGACATTGCTAATGTGGTAAATGACTATTCTCGCTGCAAACGTCTGATTTTTAATGGAATATCTCCATAGGGGTACAGAGGAACATTTGCAGCAACCATCACTCCTGTGTACTAATGCTACATTGTGTTAACTAATGGTGTTGAAAGGCTCATTGATGATTAGAAAACTCTTGTGCAGTTATGTTAGCACATAAAGTACGAGTTTTCATGGAAAATATTGTCTTGTTTTAAAAAAAAGCCTAATTAAATTGACCACAGTTCAACATTAAAAAGCAATAAAAGGATAAAACTTCCAAGAGGACAGAACAATTTTTCGAGACAGTATATACATTTTAGTGAATTAACTTGAAAATTATGTAATTATTAGGTTAAAATCTTAGCTTTTCTGGACTATTTCAAGCTCCTAGCAACACTTTCACATTTAAACAGCTTAATATACATTTGTAATTCAATTTGGGTGGAAAAAGTCACCTTTTTTGCAACAAATGCTAATAAAGGTGTAGATTTCTCTAATAGCAAGTAGTTTTTGTTGCCTTACATTAACTAATTGCTAATACAGGACAGCATGTACACCAGTAGGCTACTACTAGTAATATTTGCAAAGACAAACGAGTATTGCATTTTATTTGGAGCAAAAACAACTGATTTAGCACATAGTATTAACAAAATGTGCAGAATTTACACATTTACAACTTCCTAAAGAAGACAGTGACCCAAACTTTTTTGTGCTTTTCAGAAAAATCTAATATTTCCCTAATAACTAAAAATCCAACACCTCCCCTCCAGGATTAATTTGGAGTTCTGACTTCTCCAAATTAATCCTCAGTCGTCTCTCAAATCAAAGCAAAGTTTTGCTTGTGCAAAGAATCACTCGAACAAAGCAGAGTCTGGGAATAGGCGGAAACAGTTTAGCTTTTAAGCAGGTGCATAAACAAGTTACACTGGTATAAGTTTCTGAGCAGCCAGTTTCAACCAGCTGCTTGCAGGATCAACTTGTTATATTTTCATGGTCAAATTTAGTTCATGGAAATTTACACTGGGTTAGATTAGTTTACAGTCACATGGTTATACAGTAGTTTGAAATCATAAAGAGCATCTAATCATAAGGTTTATAGAATTTTACAACAGTAGGGTGCAGTCCAGTTACGCTCCATCTTAACAGCTGCGGAATACTTCCTGTAGTAACTTCCTGTAGTGACTTCCGTGAATGGACGCTGTTGTTTTCACAAATCTAGCCCATCTCCAGTCTGCAGCTTCGAGCAGCTCTGATCACTGCTCTGTCCGTCCGCAGCCCCGGAGTCTATTGATGACACTGACCGCCTCCTGAAACCTGATCCCGGGGACGACGCGCTGCCATGGACGAGTGAGGCTGAACCCGCATAGAGCAGACTTCCTGCAGAATCTGATCCAGTTTCATTTTCAATCAAGCCAGAGAGCAAATTTATGTTTAGGTTGACGTTCGTATGTTTGTTATATTTTGAATCACTGGTTTATATTTCACAGATCAACTCAGACCCAGAGTGACTAACAGGAAGGATCGTTTTTTTGTTTGTTTGGTTTGGAACGAGACTTCGCCTCCACTGGCAGCGTTGTTTTTCTGTTTGTTTTGCAGACTCATCCTAATGTAACACGTGGGTGCACAGAGAAGGCAAGAATTAATAAAAAGAGGAAAGCTCTTTAAACACACGCAGCCAAATGTGCTGAAACTGTAGACTTTTTCACCAAAACGTGCTCGCGGTTTGAAACAACAAATGAGGATGATGAAAGTAGTTACCCTCGATAGAAAGTGTGTCCCTTGCCGCGGGAGCACGCATGCGTTCGGAAGGGTGGAGTTATAATCCTGTGTTTATATATCAGCTTATCAGTTCATTAATAAAAAAAAACTTGGATTGTTACGATCATGCTTTGATTGGTTATGTAGCACGTGACATTTCTGTCTAAATAAATGCTTTTGCTATACATGGCGTGTTGCCCAGTTAATAGTATTCATCACGCTGCCTAACAATATCTTTTCCTTCTCCTTTTTGTAATAAAGTGTTATGTTGCTATGCGATCACCCTGTTAACTAAACGTAGGCTCAATACCCTCTGGGTGGGAACTAGATTCAAACGCGCTTTAATTCAATCTTTTGATCAATCTGTCCAACTTCTGATACAGTAAAATCAACACCACTGTGAGCATTTTATCACACTGCCAGACTCAATTCCACCAGGGTATCTTCAGATATTGGCGTTTTTGTTTTTGTTTGGGGTTTTTTTTTAATTCCCCCTCTGTTGATCATCAGAACTTCATAGCATTTATTCAGATTCTCAACACAGACAAATGACGATACAGGAGAATCTACCAGAACATGTTATGAGGGGGATACACATTATTTCAGGCTGAGTGTCTGTGTCTACCAGAAAATGTATCCCCCCTCTATATTACTCAAGTGATGTCCTAACATCACATGGTTTATTCTGCAGATATTTGTGATCATGCACAACCACACTTGTGAATTAGGACTAGTTTCATTAATCACAGCTAAAGTTATAGAGGGATACAAATTATTTCAGCCTCATTGTCTGCGTCTGCCAGGGTGGGCGTCTCAGTCTGCTGCTTAAAGACCCCACAGTGCCATGCAGTGGGTGAGAGGGATCGTCCGTGATGGATGTGAGCTTTGCCAACATCCTCCTCCATGTCCATCTTTTTTTGTCATTTTGTGTCTTGTTCTTGTCATTTTGCATCTCAGTTTTGTAATATTTTTTGTCTTTTTTGTCTGACTTTTGTCGTTTAGATCATAAAATAAATAAAAGTAAAATACTATATCGTTCAGTTCCAGGTACCTGTTCCTTTGTAGAAACACTGGGATCTGTAAGTTGAAATGTGTAAATGATAAATTGATGATTGCTTCAATGTGAATATTTTCAGAATTAACTTTTTTGCACTAAAACAAAGGAAGCATTTGGAGTTGTGGTTATTTATAGGTCATTATGCTCTGATTTTCCTGGTCTGGCCCTCTTGGGATGAAATTGGCTGAATGTGGACCCTGAGCTAAAATGAGTTTGACACCCCTGATCTAAGTGGACCCTGCAAGAGTGCAACAGAGCACCAACAGTGTGTTTGTCGCTGCAGATCTGCCACAGTGGAGCACTATAAGGCCGCCATGCTGCTGAGTGGCGTTGGAGATGCTCTGGGCTACAGGAACCAGCTGTGGGAGTTCAATGATTCTGGGCCAGAGATTCAAAAGGTAAGTGTCGGAGCAACAGAGAAAAAAGAAGCGACACAACGGCAAAACGGAGCCCTGCTGAGCCAAAGATGAAGAGTTTTACTTTGCTAGTATTTCATCTGTAAGAGCAGGTTTCTGAGCTGAAAGTATTGTGTTTTTGGATGATAATGTTGTTTGTGACAAAGCTGCATGGTATTGTATTAAAGCTGACATTGTGACAAATACATAAATAGCATTATAATTTGTGGTAGGAGACAAAACAGGATTATTCACCTCATGACTTGAACAAATGAAGTGTATTCATCACTTCACAATGATGAGGTGATTTTTTTTAGAGCGCATTTGCAAAGAAAATGAAAAATAATTGGGGAAAATGCTTTAAAAAAACTTTTTTTAAAGGCTTTTCACATTCATTTTTCATATGATTTGATATGCACCAGTGAAGGCATCCAAAATCTTTTTATTTTACTTTGGATTGCATTCAGATCTGGCTTTGGACTCGTCACACAGAGCTTCTTTGTACTGATTTAAATGGTCAGACTGATTTGTTGTTGCCTCATGTCATTTGCTGCTGACTTCTGGCCAAAATCATCCTTTATGTTGCCGAAATAATTCTATTCTACTGATATTATGTTTCTTTGTGGATATATATCTGTCTTGTTATTAAAGTTAAAAGAAAGAAGATCCAAGAACCTTAAAATGCTGTTACATGAGACAGATTTCTCTTACATCAGTTGTGAAAAATGAGAACAGTGTGACCTTTCTTTTTGTATAAAGCTGCGAAAAAAGTTGTGATTTATTTTGCCTTACGAAACAATATACTGTGCTGCTCTCGTGTTTGTTTTCAAGTTCTTGAGTGACTTCTAAAGGAGTTTCTAACTGTGTCCAAAATGCCATTTTCGTCCCCTCTTCCATGCAGGAGCTGAAGAAGCTCGGTGGTCTGAAGAAGATCAAAGTTGAGCTCCCCAACTGGCCGGTGAGCGACGACACGGTTCTGCATCTGGCAACGGCTGAAGGACTGGCGACTGGTGAGGTCAACAGGACACTGAACCCGTTGCTTCCTCCAGTTTCTGTCTGCATTTTGCTCATTTTGTTTAAGATGAGGAGCTGATTCGATTTATGTAACACACCCTCCTCCTCTTTAAGAGCTCAAGTGAAGGTTAAATCTAATTTCCAGCCTTGCTTTGATTTGCTGCTCTATTAAGACTCTGCACAAGTGCGAGGAACATGGCAGACATTCAACGTGACCTTTGCTGCGATCAGATAAACAACGAGCCTCGCTAACAGATCAGTTACATTTTTAAAGTCTGTTTTGAACAAGTTGTCATCTCCATCACAGGAAAGGGAGGAGAGGATCTCCTGCATGAGGTGGCAGCTCGGTACGTGGAGGGGATGAAGGACATGGTGGGGAGGGCACCAGGGGCTTCCACCATCCGGGGTGAGTCTTTATTTAAAGCCTCCTGTTGTCCTCATTTACAGGCACCCCAAAAAATCGCTTCCCCAAATTTCTATAAATTTGCAAAACCTTCAGGAAGAAAATTCCAATAATTCCTTGAATGTTTCCCTTCAATTTTTTATTTTTTTTTAAAGAACTATCCCCCAAATTTGGCAAGAAAATTCTCATAAATATTTTCAAAAAATGAGTAAAAATCTTAAAAATATCTAAAGTGATTACATACATATCAGTAAAACTTCTAATATTTTCTTTCAGAATATTCACAAAAAATCAACCAAAATCCAGCAAAATTTGCTGGTTTTTGGTTGATTTTTTTTGTGTGAATGTTCTTAAGAAACATTTTTACCATTTCTTTTTTTCCACCAAAAAATGTTCAAAGATTTGCCAAAAATGTTGAAAATGTGGACATCAGAAGTTTCACTGTGGAAATTTTTTTCCCCCCACATTTTCAAACTTTAGAACAGGTCATTTTGACCCGCAGGACGGCATGAGGTTTCAAATCACATCATGTCTGTTGGTAAAAATGGCTAAAGTGTCTCATTTTCTCTTTCAGGAGTTTCCCAGCTGAAGCCTGGACAGGAGGGAGGCTACAGAGTGAAATATAACCCCCATGGAGCCGGCTGTGGTGCAGCCATGAGGTCCATGTGCATCGGCCTGAGGTAGATCTACATAATAACTCTGTCTAATCTCTATGCATGCCAGTTTTTATGATTCTTTTGTGGATAAAAGTGTTACTTTCCTGAGCAGATGCGCGGCATCTTAATGATGAACTGAGTTGTGCTGAAGCCTCTTTTTTGAAAGAGTTTGGAGTTTTGTGAACTTACTGCAGTTTTAGGATGAGTTCAGAAAAGTAAGTTAGAAGTTAAACTGAACACTGTCTTCATATCATCACTTCATATTTCTAAATGTTTCCAGAGAGTCAAAGCAAGTTGCTGTCGTGACTCATTTACATTCTTCTCCTCAGGGTTTGGGCTTTGTTTGTGGCGTGCTGAATGTTCTCAGGAAGAGGAAATCTGTTTTATTTATGTTGCACATTTCAACAGAAGAACTCAGTGTGCTAAACATTGGACTCCCATCCTTCCAAAGACAGTCTGATCACAGTTATGGCACTTCTGAGATCATCCAGCAGCAGCCGGCACTGTTTGGTTTCTCAGACTAAATCAATCCTGGATCTCCTACAAGGTTTTTCAAGTCACCAAGAATTGACCTCATGTTACCAACACGACCTTTAAATTTAAACGTCTCCCGTGGAGTTTTTGTCCTCTAGTAGCGCTGTGTGAGGGGTTTGTCTATGAGAGCGTTCCTGTTTTGTTGATCTCGTGTATGAGAGGTCAAATAGGTGATAATTATTATTCCACTGATCTACAAGGTGTAGTCATGATAATAATGTTGTATCTACTCCTCCGAACCACAAACATAAAGTCCTGTAAGCACCTCTATGGAATCAGCACCACCATGACTAGAAGGAGAGAGAACTCAGAAATTCCTTCTGACACTGTTATGATGCAGTAGTTTGAAAAAAAGATAGAAAAAATTTATTTATTTCATTATTTGTTATACAAAAAAACTGCAATCAATATGTACATATTTTTTCTAAGTGTCCACTGTTGTTACCAATACTGGTCATAAGTTAACTTTACATACTTAAGATGTTTTCCTTATATTGTCCTACATTTCTAATTGATTTTCATACTTGTTCTATGGAATCACAGGAGTGCCATAAAAAAAGATAAATCTGTTTTGATATAAGTACATAAATACATAAGTTGAAAAAAACTGGCTTGTTTGATGCACTCGGCCACGAAGGTGATGGGTAAAATTGACTCCAATCCTTGCAGTTGATTTATGAACAAACTATTCTCAGGCAAGCACAGAGGCTCGTGACTGAGCCGTCACATATCCTTTACTCAGAATACGAGCTGCTGCCCTCAGGCAGACGATATGGAGTCCCCCACTGCAAACTACACCGTTTTAAGAATTAATTTGTTCCAACCTCTAATATCCAAGCCTCATTAGAATATTAGCAAAGTGTCCTCCTCAGGAAATGCTGATAAGGACGTAAATATTTTATCCACACCAGGTACCCGAAGCCTGACCAGCTGCAGTCGCTGGTGGCGGTTGCCGTGGAGACGAGCAGGATGACCCACCCTCACCCGACTGGTTTCCTGGGAGGCGTGGCGTCGGCCCTCTTCGCCTCGTACGCCGTCCAGCGCAGGCCGATCACGACTTGGGGTCTGGGCCTGATCAACGAGGCCTGTCCAATAGCAAAGAGCTTCGTCCAGAGTCAAGGCTACGCAGTGGAGGAGACGGAGAGGGACTGGAGCTACTTCTGTGACAAGTGGCAGTGGTAAGAGCTGCTGAAATCAAGGCTTTGTTGGGCTGTCGTGCTGCGCTATGATTCAGGCCTGCAGCATCAGCAGCTCCTATTAACCTATTTCAGTCCCAAAGTTAACAGATGATGACATGACATCGTAGTGAAATGTCATCGGGTTGTTGCAGTTCAGAAGCACAGACCTCGTTCTTATTCAAAACTGCAGCTTCCCACAAAATATTGATCGATTACTTAATCTCCCACCAAACTCACGAGCAAATTTGTATTCTACTGGCATCTTAGTGCACCTGGTGACTGTAGGATGTTGGTAGAAAAAGAAATGCTTTGTGCACTGCTGTCAGCATCATGTAATGTGTGCTGGTAAGAAGACGTATAAAGATACTATAACCCTAGTAGTAATTATTGTTGACAGAGAAAGAAGAGTTTGACATTTTAGAAAAAAAAGGTTTACTGGCTTTCTGATTTAGATTTAGATGCTGGGGTTAAACCATTGTTAGGGCAGCATTGTACTTTCCACAAAGGTCCACATGACATAACTCTCCACACAGACCCCGATGCATGATCGAGATCAAATCTTAGAGTATCGCACACAACTACAACCCTGCACTAATACTGTCTGGAAGTTATTAGCTACCACACAAGTCTCTCTCATGGTAGCCCGTTGCTAGTCAAACCCCCACAACACTCATTGCCGCAAAAACACCAAAAACTAGCTCAACAATCCACAAACAACACAAATGATTTAACAGGCACAAAACAGTTTGGATATGAACATTAGCGTACAGCAAACAAGCACATCAGAAACCAACCAGCTAGCGTGTTAGCATGAAACTTTGAGATTTTGTTGCCTTTGGACAGAGCAAAGCTAGCTGTTTGTTTCAAGTGTTTATGCTAAGCTAAGCTAACTGGTGTTTCATATTGAGTACACACAAAGTGGATATTCCATTCCATGCATGTAGAAAGTTTTTCTTTCTGTTCTGGTAGAAATCCTCTCACCTCCGTCCACAGGTACCTGGATCTGCGGGGCCTCTCTAACGGGGTCGGCCCTGTGATCTGGCCCTCTTCCTACGGCCCTGCTGAGCGAGACGAAGCCTACAAGAGCTTCAGTTGGTCGGGTTGGGGGGGAAGCAGCGGCCACGACGCTCCAATGATCGCGCTGGACGCCCTGCTGGGAGCAGGTCCAGACTGGGAGGAGCTGATGAGCAGAGGAGCTTTCCATGGAGGTCAGAGGTCACAAAAAAATGTCTCTCTGGTACACCAAGCTGTTGGGAAAATGCTGCGTTAACTGTAATCCCAGAAGACCTTCAACTAAAATATGTCTTAGGATCATAAGTAAATCTTCAGCCTTATGATGTGCTCAATGTGTCTTTGAAGTGCGATAAGTATTTTATTTTTGCTTTTTATCACCTATCAATAGACATGTAGTTCAGTTAACTAAAGAAACAGAAGAGTAAATAAGTGCAAAAGGTGCATTTTCTATTGCTTTAGACTTTAAATTTACCAAGTAGGAGATCAGGTCGATGGGTGCGTTAACATTTTTCCTCATCAAGAGATCAGAAATTCAGAGTTCCCAGTGTTAACAGTAGAGCTGTTGTCTTTGTCTTCTGAATTACACGGATAGTCGCAAAAATTTCATTTCATTTCAGGAAATTCTAAACCTCATAACCTCCTGTTGTCCTTATTTGCGGGCACCAAAAAATATTATTTCCTTGTCTGAAAAAAACAAAAAATCAGCAAAAAATTCTCCAAATTTCTGAAAATTGAAGAAGAAAATTCCAATAACTCCTTAAAAAATTCCCTTAAAAGTTTTATTTTAATAAAATCCCCAAAATTTGGCAAGAAAATTATTGTAAATATTTTCCAAAAATGAGTAAAAATCTTCCAAAAGGATTACATATATATATCAATAAAACTTCTATTTTCTTTAAGAACTTTTACATAAAAATCAACAAAAATCCAGTGAAATTTGCTGTATTTTGATTGATTTTTTTGTGAATGTTCTTAAGAAACATTTTTAATATTTTTTTTTTCCACCAAAAAATGTTGAAAATGTGGACATCAGAAGTTTCACTGTGAAAATAGATATTTTTTTCCACATTTTCACACTTTAATACGGCTCAATTTGATCTGCAGGACGACACTAGGGTTAAACCTATTTAGAGTTTTCTTGTAAAATTCAACTCAAAACAAGATAATTTCAAGATTGTTTGACTTAACAAGGTATTTAAGATGCATTGTCTTAAAACATCTTGCTGAAATGTCACTTGTTAAGTGAATTTTTCTTAAATCAAGTGAGATGAGACATTTTGACTCAAAATAAGACAAATAGATTTGCTAAGATTTTGAGTTTTTGCAGTGTTTGATCATCTGTTCATTAGTCAATGAACCTAAAGTCGTTGGCCAATCATCACTTTCACGTGACACTCACTTGTTTATAGTTGTTACAGCCACTGTTAAAATGGCTACAAAGATAAAAGTCAGTGATGCTTTATCCTGTTCTCTCTCTTTGATCCTGTCCAGGCGACAGCGACAGCACTGCCGTGATCGCCTGCTGCTGCTGGGGTCTCCTCTACGGCACAAAGGGGGTCCCTGAACGCAACTACTCCAATCTGGAGTTCCGGGACCGACTGGAGCGCAGCGGCGAGCAGCTGTACGCTCTGTCACACTGAGATGGCTGCCACAGCCTGCTGCACTGTGCCGAGAAGCATGGAGGTATGGGATCCCAGAATGAAAAACAGGGGTGAGACTGGCAGAAAAACAGCTACATAATGGACCATTGTGATATTATAACCTGCAATTATAATAAATGACTTCTCTTTGGGAATGAACAGCATGGCTCAACCTGAAGACAGAACAAAAATAAAACATTAAATATAAAATCTTTATCTGTTTCTGTACGTTCTGTGAAAATTTGAGGTTATTTCAATAAGAATTGCCAAAATTATTGGCCTGCGAAATGATGTCAGATTTTTTGGGACACCCAGTATGTGTATATATAACTTTGGATGTGTGTACATCAATGCATTATCACTTTCTTTCATAAGAGAGATTATATAAGGTTCACTTCACATTCTACTTAGACTTCGTCTTCTCCGTCTCATGATCCTCCGTCTGACGAGTGCACAGAATGCCTGTCTCCTTGAAGGAGAGCATATTTTGATAGATAATTCTAGATATCATGGCTCTGAGATGTAGAAAGATACATGAGGTGAACAGACAGAATAGAATCAATAGAATTATCACTGGGTAGCCAATTTCATTAGGACCTGAATCCACAGTCCCGATGTAAACCGATTCCACAAGTCCCGGCCATTTTCTCCATGAGAACCTCTCCTTTTCATCTGTTCTATAAGTTCAGATAATCGTGTCAGGTAGGTAGAGGTAGCTGCATCGACCACATACCCAGACCATGTTGGTAGGATGGCTCCAACCGAAATCTGAAGGGGCATATACTGTCACCTTTGTGCCATTCAGATAAAATGCAGTCAGATTAACCCTCATGTTGTCCTGCGGGTCATTTTCAAACAGTTTAAAGTTTGAAAATGTGGAAAACATATATATATATATATATATATATATATATATATATATTCACAGTGAAACTTCTGATGTTCACATTTTCAACATTTTTGGGAAATCTTTCAACATTTTTTGGTGGAAAAAAGAAATGTTAAAAATGTTTCTTTAAGAACATTCACAAAAAAAATCAACCAAAATCCAGCGAATTTCGCTGGATTTTTGTTGATTTTTATGTAAAAGTTCTTAAAGAAAATATTAGAAGTTTTGCTGATATATATATATGTAATCACTTTAGATATTTATAATATTTCTTTGGAAAATGTTTACTCATTTTTTGGAAAATATTTACAAGAATATTTTTGCCAAATTTGGGGGATTTTTTTTTTTTTAAAAATAAAACTTTTAAGGGAAACCTAAGTAATTACCAAAATCCAACGAAATTCGCTGGATTTTGGTTGATTTTTTTGGTAAATGTTCTTAAACATTTTTAACATTTCTTTTTTCCCCACCAAAAAGTGTTCCAAAATTTCTCAAAAATGTTCATTGTGAAAATATTTTTTCTCCACATTTTCGAACTTTAAAAGGGCGAGGTTTTGGTTTGACCTGCAGGACGATTAAAGATGTTTGATTACCTTGGAACTGTACTGACAATAACCAAAATATTAATGCATTTTATTGAAACTATTTAATTTTTAAGCAGGCACATAAACAAGTTACCTTGGTATTATCATTTTCTAAGCAGTGAGTTTCAACCAGCTGCTTGCAGGATCAACTGGTTATGTTTTCATGATCAAAGTTAAATCATGGAAATTTACTGGGTGCATTGGGTTAGATGAGTTTACAGTCACACAGTTATACAGTACTTTGAAATCATAAAGAGCATTTAATCATAAGATTTTAATCATTTTGTAACAGGAGGGTGCATGTATTTAAATGGTTTCTGAGAACCAGTGAGGACTCAGCTCTTCGGCATTTGTCCAGTTACGCTCCACCATCTTAACAGCTGCGGAACATGCGCCTCGACTCGGTTTGCGTCTTTTTTTAGCCGCACACTTCCAACGGAGTTCAGCCTGCAGTAACTTCCTGCAGTAAGTTCAGTGAATGGACGCTGCTGTTTGCACAACTTCTAACTGATCTCCAGTCTGCAGCTTCGAGCAGCTCTGATCACTGTTCTGTCCGTCCGCAGCCCCGGAGTCTACTGATGACACTGACCGCCTCCTGAAGCCTGATCCCGGGGACGACGCGCTGCCATGGACCGGTGAGGCTGAACCCGCATAGAGCAAAGACTTCCTGCGGGATCTGATCCAGTTTCATTTTAAATCAAGCCAGAGAGCAAATTTATGTTTAGGTTGACGTTCATATGTTTGATATATTTTGAATCGCTGGTTTATATTTCACAGATCAAACTACAAATGTGCATTAAAATATTCTCTGAGGAGCGAGGTTGTCAAACATGCGGCCAGCGGGCCAAAACCATAGACTGTATATATAGTGGACGTATCATCTGGCTCCAGAATTGAAGCCAACCCGGAAGTGTCAAAAACTTGCAATATCACGCCGTCCGCTAGGGTTGGCTCCAAAAAGCTTTTTCTCCATAGACCCCAATTCATTTTTGGAAAAAATAAAATTTGATAAACTGATTTTCTACAGCTCAGGATTTTTTTCCTGTTAGTTTTCATGGTCAAAATGAGAGATCAGGTGGCCGATCTTAAAATAAATCAATACTGAATTTTAAATAAATCGTTAAAGTTGGCGGAGCCAGGGGGCGTGGCTATACTTGATAGACAGCAACAGAAGCCTCTGCGGTAAAATGTGGGCGGGATAAGAGAGTCCTCAGCCAATCCTGCCCTTAGTTGCTCTCTGGTCCAGTCTGTTTGATGACGCTTTTTATGTCACTGCCTCCAAAAAATCCAAAACGGCGACCAAAAAGTAGCAAAATCCGGGCTTCATTTTCTCGGCGTTGAAACCAACGGGTGACGTCACGGTTAGTTTACGCCTGGCCAAAACCGCTCTTGAGATTGCTGATGTCTGAGATCAAATTGGGCTGAATGTGGCCCCTGAACTAAAATCAGTGTGACTCCCCTGCTCTAGAGACAGTTTTTTATATAGTTATGCATGCAATTAGGCTAAACCTATCTTTAGATTTATAGTGAATTTTTATTTTGCTGGATTTCTTTTAGCTGAAAATGAGATAAACAAGTGCAAAAAGACAATAGAACATGGTGTTAGAGATGTTAATGATACACTTTTAGCAATTTCTGTCTTTTTTTTTCTCAATTTCACTAAAAAAAAGCAAGGTCCTAAATTATTCATACCTTTTGACTGTTTCAGAGTTTTGAGAAATGCAGCTCTCTCTACCAGTCCAAATGATAATTTCCACCCTCTTCCAGCAGTCTAATGAGCTATAAACTGACAATAGCTGATGCAGTAGTTCTTTAGTCAATTGAAAACCACCGCCAAAATGAAACGCTCAGTGAATCTGCTATTAGGTCCATCACTGGGACAGATTTGTGCATTGTGGCTGCTCACAAAACAGAAAAAGGCCATAAAGCCATATCGAAGAGTTTTACAAGTGCTGGTGGCCACGGAGCAGAATCAGAAAGTACATGGAGTTCCCCACTGTGAAGAACCTCAGAGATAATGAAAAGAAGCTGAGAGAAGCTGCAGCTCTGGCAAGAATGGCATCGTGAGAGAGGCTATAACACATCCGAGCATTAGCACCGAGGCCACCCTAATGAATCTGAGACAGACATCTCAAAGCAGGCACTCCAGCAGACACATAAAGCTGGTCGCCATGGATACAGTCTTCACTTCGCCAAGACAGACACACAAAAGCTCACCTGGACAAAGAACAAAGTTTTTCATCATCGGTTTTGTGGTCAGATGAGACGAAAATGTAGCTGTTTGAACAGGGTGATGTGGCTTTCATTCGGGAAAGAAAGGAGAAACATCCCCACATCCAAGCATGGGGCTTTGAGGTCGTTTTTCTCTGGATGGGCCAGAAAAGTTTGTCAAAATGAAGAGCATCGTGATTAAGATTCTGGAGGAAAACATGAGGAGGTCTGCAGAAAAATTTGGCCTTTAGCTGCATTTCACTTTAATCCTACTAAGAATCTGTGGAGGGAACTGAAGCCCAGAGTGACGTCAGAAAATCCTCATGACCTGGAGATAATCGCTAGAAAGAGTGGAACAAAATCCCCCAGCGGAGATGTGCAGGAGGATTGTTTGCAATTATAATTGTTTTGATTGTTGTGGTGGCAATTAAAGGTGTTCCCATTGATTACGCAGAATGAATCATTTTGGACATGACATTTACAAATGTGAGAAAAACATTGAAATAGTCACAGTTCATCATTAGAATGTCCAACAAAATGTCTTTTTCACTTGTTTGTGTCGTTTCTAGCCAGAAGAAACCTGCTGCTAAAAGAAAAGATCACTATAAGTCAAACTCTGGCATAAGTGTGAATAGTTTGGAATTAACTTTATGTTTAAAGTGCTGCATGTCACACTTTGCATAGATATATAGATAGATAGATACTTTATTAATCCCAAGGGAAATTTACACACTGGAAAAAATGCCCCTCTCGAAACAAGAAAAAAAACTAATTTCAAGGAACTTTTATTTTGAAATAAGTGAAAAAATCTGCCAATAGAGCAAGTGAAAAATTACTTGGTAAGATTTCTTGAAATAAGATATGATGTTTAGAATATTGAGATCTTAAAAGTAGCTTATTTTAAGCTATATTTTATTAGGATTGTCAAGCTTAGGTGCACTAATTGCTTAGGTGCAAACATTTTTAAAATGTCTTTTTTCCACCAAAAAATGTCCAAACATTTCCCAAAAATGTTGAAAATGTGGGCATCAGAAGTTTCACTGTGGAAATGCATTTTTTGTTCACTTTTCAAACTTTAAAATGGGTCAATTTTGACTCGCAGGATGCAGGCGTAAACTAACCATGACGTCACCTGTTGGTTTCAACGGCGAGAAAATGAAGCCCGGATTTTGCTACTTCCTGGTCGCCGTTTTGGATTTTTTGGAGCCAGTGACGTAAAAAGCGTCATCAAACAGACTGGACCGGAGAGCAACTAGGGGCAGGATTGGCTGAGGACTCTCTTATCCCGCCCACGTTTTACCGCAGAGGCTTCTGTTGCTGTCTATTAAGTATAGCCACGCCCCCTGGCTCCGCCAACTTTAACGATTTATTTAAAATTCAGTATTGATTTATTTTAAGATCGGCCACCTGATCTCTCATTTTGACCATGAAAACTAACGGGAAAAAAATCCTGAGCTGTAGAACATCAGTCTATCAAATTTTATTTTTTCCAAAAATAAATTGGGGTCTATGGAGCAAAAGCTTTTTGGAGCCAACCCTAGCGGACGGCGTGATATTGCAAGTTTTTGACACTTCCGGGTTGGCTTCAATTCTGGAGCCAGATGCTACGTCCACTATATATACAGTCTATGGCAGGACGACACGAGGGAAGATATTTAAGATGCATTGTCTTACAACCAGTCCCTCCATCTTGCTGAAATGTCACTTGTTAAGTGAATTTATTTTAAATCAAGTGGGATGAGAGATTTTGACTAAAAATAAGACAAATAGACTTTTTGCAGTGCAGGGGATCTACAGTTCTACAATTCTGCAATTTCATTTAGTAGACGCTTTTTTCCAAAGCGATGTACATCTGAGAGTAGCTACAACACAAGCAAAGATCTAGTCAGGGGAAAACAACCTGGATAAGAGCCATAAATCAAGTTGAAGTGTGATAATAGGACCGTGGTGTCTACAGACAGTGCAGATGTAATGGGATGTTTTATTTTTATTTATTTTTTTGCAGTCTGTCATGTGCAAAGGTGTTCAGTGCAGAGCTGGGTTTTTAGTCTTTTCTTAAAGACTAAGAGACTCTGCAGATCGAACAGAGTTTGCTATCGACCGGCTCTTTTGTGGTGGTTGTATCAGGAGCCTTTTGTGGCCGAGCATAGAGAGCGGGAGGAGTGTAGACCTGAATGAGAGAGTTCAGGTAGGAGGGAGCTGTTTTCATTTTAGATTTGAATGCAAGAAGAGAGCCTGTACCAGGAGCTGTGCTGCATGGTCATACAGGAGGAGTCCGTTTTGATCATAAAGTAAAATACTATATTGTTCAATTCCAGAAACCTGTGACTGAATGTTTGTAGAAACACTGGGATCTGTAAGTTGTAATGTGTAAATGGTGAACTGATACTGAAATTGAACTCATTTTTCTAAAGAAATTTCAAGCTCATCATAATGTTTTGTGAAAGATGATTTCTTAAATGTGAATATTTTCAGAATGAACTTTTTTTCACTAACACAAAGGAAACATTTGAAGTTGTGGTTATTTATAGGTCATTATGCTCTGATTTTCCTGGTCTGGCCCACTTGGGATGAAATTGGCTGAATGTGGACCCTGAGCTAAAATGAGTTTGACACCCCTGATCTAAGTGGACCCTGCAGAGTGCAACAGAGCACCAACAGTGTGTTTGTCGCTGCAGATCTGCCACAGTGGAGCACTATAAGGCCGCCATGCTGCTGAGCGGCGCTGGAGATGCTCTGGGCTACAGGAACCAGCTGTGGGAGTACAATTCGTCTGGACCAGCAATTCACAAAGTAAGTGTTGGAGCAACAGAGAAAAAGAAGCGACACAACAGCAAAACGGAGCCCTGAATGAAACTCTGAATACATGGAATGAAACTCTGAATACATGGAATGGTTATTTGGTTGCCCCAAGTTTCATTCCATATATTCGTAGTTTAATTCCATATATTCAGACTTTCATCATATATATTCAGACTTTCATTCCATATATTCAGAGTTTCATTCCATATATTCTGACTTTTTTTCCTGCCAAGCCCCAGAAGGGACACGGCAGTATGGCGAAATGACAATGAAGGACACGCCCGGACGAGAGTTTTATTGAGTTTTATTTTTGAAATCGGCCTAAAATACAAAGACATTCAAGCAGTGCGATGCACAGCGAGTCTGCCATGTAGACCAGTGATCCTGATCCTGTTAAGTTTTTGCTGTTAGCCTACTATGAATACGCCACCGACAACAGTCCCACATCAATATTATGAATGTTATGCCAGCTAACATGGTCCGGGCACCGGATCAGTGATTAGATTAGAAAATCTATCATACTATCTATAACATGATGCAGGATTTGTCTTTCAGGATCTTAACTCCGACTTCTTTAACCCATCCACAGACAAAGAAATTGTATGAATCCATGCTTTTCCAAGCCTTCATTTGTTTAGCAGTGCAAAAGCTTGTTTGTAGCACCAGATATTTTGAGATATCAGGGAACTGAAGTGGCAGATATTTTTCCAACTCGTAGGTCAAATCCTTCGTGGATAATGCATACGGATCTATGTCATCACAAAATTTGAGTTTTTCGATGTATCGAGTTTGAGAATTAGAATCTAAAGCACGAAAATACTCCGAAAAAGAGTCGCGTTTTCCTTGCTCTGCGGCAGCCATTTTGGTTGGCCTGACCACCACTTAATTAACCGGAAGTTAATGCCACCGATAAAGTCACGTTTGCAAGCCACCTATTGTGGGCTGACTGATTTACTGATTATCAGCATTTTATTTTTTACTGATTTACGGTAATAAATCCATTTTAAAATGACGCTACTTTGGCTCTGAACCTTTATCTAGCTGTGGTCGCTCCGTCTTCTGGACTGATTTGATTGGTTATCTGTCACAAATAAAACTCCTTTAACTTAACATCTGTAAACAACAAAAACATATCAACAAATTTTTCTGTTAGAGTTTGTGTTCTTCTAAGTTTAATTCAAATATTTTTAACACTTTCCTTTAGTGCAAATGAATATCTACTCTAGATGTCTCACTAATAATCATTGTCAGCCTTAAAAACCCACAAAAACCCCTCTCTACTCGACCACACTTAGTACAGTCTGGTTCCCCCTTCTATAAATCTGCTTGGAATCTTCCACTTCCTGTTTGTCAAAGTGGCCTTCTACCTGGACAGGTTTTGTTGGAGCTCATGCAACAAACATTTTGGGTACCTGCACTTTAATATGGATGGATGACACTGAATTAGAGTCTGTTTTAATAAGACTGAGTTCAGATGTGTACCTCTGTTATTAAATAGGAATTTATTTCTCAGAATTCACAGAGAATAGTCTGACATGTTTGCTAGGTTAGCGTCCCGCATGTTCTTTGGCTCAGCTAAAGCTAACTCTCTCCAACTTCTGGATCTCTTGAGTTGCTTGTTGTTCAAATATCTTGCTAGAGGTGCTGAAGCTCAGAAAGTCTGAGATGTTTGTTCAAAATAAGTTCATTCTCAAGTCTGATCTGAACTGTCCTCCTATGTTTGAACTTTCCCTAAACTTAGGAGTTAATGACAGAGCAGCACATCCAGACTCAGTCTCATTTATGTAGAGGTTAAATTTCAGTATCATTCATTGATGTTAAAGTGCAGTTTTTCAAATGTTTGTTGCACATGCTCCCGACCAAACCTGTCCAGGTGGAAGACTATGTGAAGAGAAGTTCCAGAGGATGAATATCACACATTTACGTTGAAAATAAATGTCCTTTTATTAGACATTGTCATGCAAACATTGGATTTCCCTTTAATGAAGTTCAAATCTTTGTTGATTTCTAAATGTTTTCTGACACTCGGCCCCAAAGATTAAAACCTTCTACGGATCACAAGCCGCAACACTTCACACGTTATCAACTATCTTTCTGAGTAAACTAAGATAAAAAGTGAAAAACTGCCCGATTCCTGCATCGTGAATATAAATCTTTTTGGTTTTTATGACAGTAAACTGAATATATTTGGGTTTAACATTTTATAAACCAAAACAAGAAATGGATTACTGGAGAAAACAATCAGCAGATTAATGGACAAAGACTAAAATAACTTTCTCCACTAAAACTAATAAACATGAAATAGTCAAATAGAAGGAACAGTTTTAAATACTGCAGTCCCACGCCGACAAGAAAACGTTTGTCAACAAAAACTAAATCTGCTGGTAGATTCCATTAAAGTCCTAATAAATGATAAAGTGTGATACTAAAGGTTTGTGGTGCTAAAAATCTCAACGTAAAGATATCAAGTTGAACATCTAGATGGAGGCCAATAAAAGTTGACCTCCCTTCATTTCTCTGGAGCCGACTCCATGGATTTTAGGGGTGCTGGTTAAAGACCTGGGGCCTCATTTATAAAACATTGCGTAGGATCCATACTAAAGTTTGAAAATACGAAATGGGCGTATGCCCTTCGCCCCTGATTTATAAAACTGTGCGTAAGCACAGCTGCAAGCAATTTCTTGATAAATCAGACACCAGCTGGAAGATTGCACAGGTGGATCCACCTCACATTCCGCCCACAACACACCCACATTTTACCATGAATGGTCAATGCAAAGTAACTCATGAATGTATCTGTATATAAATAAGCTGCTGATCCACGGCATTTCACTCAGCGCCAGCTTTTCACTGCTGTGCGTCAGGATGAATGAATCATGTGTGACCCAGGCCACCCTGCCACTAAATTTGTTATGCTCATGTCCGATGTACAAATAATTTGTAAACTGATTGAATGTACATTTTTTCGGTTCACATAGACAAATTCATTTTCACTCGGGAGTTGTGGTGTGAAGCATGTGTGCCTGCGTGCCTGTACAGGGCTGATTAATGGTTGGACGCTCATCCCATTCGGCCGCATATGGATAAATAAACAAAATTCTTTACTTTTTTTTTGCCTTTTTACTGTGATAGTTGCAGTGAAGAGTGACAGGAAATGGGGAGAAGAGTAGGGGGAAGACATGCATAAAAGTGCCGCGGGCAGGAATCGAAGCCGGGCTACTGCGTTGGAGACCACCCCTGCAAATGGGTCTTCTTCTTTTCCCGATGAGCCATACGGGCACCAGGTGATCAGTAAACAAAATTATTTAATAGAGACCACCGCACCGGCCCCAGATGTGGACCGGCCCTTCGGTCAAACGACCGAATGAAATAACGTTCAATCCGCCCCTGTTGATATATGAACATAGTTCTGCGAATACAGTCGTCGGCCGAATGACGCACTATATGAACATCTACAACAATGAGGGTTTATGATTATCCGGCTCTACAAGTCTAATATGTGATAACAATAAAGGTTTGAGATCAATCTGGTTTCAATTCGCCACTTCATCCTCCGGCACTGCCGTTCTCTCTGTCTCCAAAATGTGCTTAAGCAAGCATCAAAGTTGGCGCACCGGTGCGCACATTCTCACACCAAGTTTGTTTTAGAAATCACAACGTACACAGCGTACACCACTTTCTACGCAAAGTTTGGGATTTACGCCCTGTTTTGTGCGTAAGGAAGCATCAAGAATCAAGGTAGGTGCACCGGTGCGCACATTCTCACGCCAAGTTTGTTTTTATAAATCACAACCTTTGCGTAGAAAGTGGCGTACGCCACTTTCTAGCCCTGTTTTGTGCGTACGCAAGCTTTATAAATGAGGCCCCTGCTCTTCTAGTCACTGTTAAAAGTCACTCCATCCTCGCCGACTTCAACACCTCTTCAAGACATCTTGTTCTGCCTCTGACCTGGTGGAAACTCGAGAAACTCGGGAAACCCGTCGAGACTCAGATTTTCGAAAAACTTGTCGGGCAGGGGAAGGTGTGGTGGGCGGTGGGGGAGTAGAGGGGGCAGCGGGGGGGAGGTGGTGGGGTAGAGGGGGGAGGCCGCCACCCACCTCCCCGCCTACTCTCTGCCCTGACTCCACCTTGACTCCACCCAGACTCTGCTTTGGCTCCACCCATGTGGTCATTTGGAAACTACGATGTCAAAGGGACGACGAATTTATTTCTTTTTGTCTGATCTGTAGCTCAATGAGTTAAGGATATGCCTATAGAGCTGTAGGTCACTGGTTCAAGACCTAGACCTGCTTACTTTTTTTGAAAAATATAGACAAAGAAAGAGAAAAATGCTGGTGGTGGGACTCAATCCTGCTACCTTCCACTTGGTAGTCTCTCCTCTTATCCTCCTGAGCTACTCACTCAGATACTAATTCTTCTTTTTTTGCGCATTTATCATCGATTTTTTGTCGTTTTCGAGTTGTTTTTTTTAACTTGCGTCTCGTCTCGACCGTTTTTCTCAGGAGGTTGGACTTCAGCCTTTGTGCTGGAGGGTTGAACCCTCAGTTTCAAGACTTTCCAAAGCCTTGAGACCTCCCGAGTCCTCAGGACCTGAGCTTTCACACAGTCTGAGGGCTGAAATTTTCTAAGTCCCACAGTAGTTCTCTGTTAGATTTAACTTTCAGACAGTCCAAGGACTGATATCTTCTAAGTTCCTGAGTAGTTCACTGTTAGTTTTAACCTTTTGACAGTCTGAGGACTGAAGTTTTCAAAGTTTCTCAGTATTTTTCTGTTAGTTTGAACTTTGTGGTTAACAGAAGCCTTAAAACTTGTGACCATGAGTCTTGATTTCACATTTAGACCATCCATCTGAGTTCTTCTCAGACCTTCACCTGTGGGTTCTTTAGAAATCCTGAACAAACTTTGATTCACTTCACTGAACAGTAAAGTTTGTGGAGATCAGAAGGAAATATTAGTTTGATTCATGCCTTCAACTACGAGTAGACTTTATCTGGAAAGCAGTTTTCTGAAATTAGCTCTTAGTAAATCTGTCTACAATCAATCTAAGATCATAGAAAGAGGAAATGTTTGAAAAAACAACTTGAGGTTTTCATTTCAGACGAGAAAACGCTTTAAGACCTTTATCTGTTTTTGCTCTTTTTGATCGTTTTGTTGTCTCTTCTGTTTAATTTGATCTTCTAAAGTTGAACTGGTGTCTTTTAAAATGTTTTGTCTTTAGTTTGATTCTTCTTAAATGTTTAGTTTTGCTCTTTTCTCACCTTTTAATCTTTTCTAATATCTGATTTGATTTTGAAATGTTTTGTCTTTTTAATGTTTGTTGTTTTTTCAAATGTTTTATCGGCTTGTTTGAAAAAACTTTTTCCTTTTCTTTTCCAATGTTTAATTTTTAGATTAAATCTTTAAGTTTTTTCTTTTTAAATATTTTACCACCTTTTAATTTTCTTTTTAAATGCTTCATTGTATTTTCTGTTTAATTCCTATTTAAAGTTTTGTCTTTAATATTTAATTTTCTAATTACATTTAATTATATGTTTTGTCTTTTTAAAGGTTTAACCCTTTAAGCTTCAGTCAATTCCAGCCATTTTCAGTACAAAAAAAATCGCTAATATTCTATTTTTAAATAAAAAAATTACGAAAAATACAGGGAATATTGGACGCGCATCGCAAGGTGCATTTCCTTGAAAACGACCGATTTGGGGATTTTATACCGACTTCAGGACATGTTTTGGACAAAATAGTTTACTGGCTTGTGTCATCTGATGTAAAAGGTTGGATTATGGCCGTTTTTTGTGGAATCTTTTTTTGTGTGTGTAATAATGAACCCGGAAATGTGAGTCGCGCTGTGTGCGTTGAAGCCGTGTATAGAGAACAGATGGATGAATATTCATTTTTGTCGGACAAATGTGTTTTTCTCACCCGCTGTGGTAATCACATCTGAAAGTGGCTTATACCGGCGGATTCATGAGAATCTAAGCTTTCCATCGGCGTATAGTGTTTGTATAATCGCGTTTGCAGCCGTCAGACATTCTTGAAATTCCTATGCAAATTAGTAGGTGTACCGCCGGCGGGACACTGAAGCGCACTGGTTTAATTATCCAATTTAATGTTTATATATATATATATATATATATATTAAATTTTAATATTCTTGTTTTATTGTATTTAAATGTTTAATTATGTTTAAAGATGAAAAATGTTGTTTAATACTATAATTACATGTTTCATATCTTCTGTTTAATTTTCTAATTAAATATTTTGTCTGTTTAATATAGTTTAATTGTATTTAATGTTTCATTTTCTTTTTAAAAGTTTAATTGTATTAAAAGTTTTTTCCTTTGATTTAATTGCTTTTTTAAATATAGTTTATTCATTTAATCTTTTTTTGTCAAGATTTTAACCTCAACCTTAAAAATGAAACAAACCCTTAAATCACAATAAAAAAATACTTCTGTTGTCACAATCATGAGTTAGTCAATTATTCAGTTTATCAATTCAACTTTATTTGTTTAGCACCTTTCACACAGATGACAAAGCTAAACAAGCAAAGAGAGAAAAAACTATGCTAAAACTATGATAAAAACTCAAAAACATTAAAAAAAGATTGAACAAGGTAATAAAACATGCGTCCAGGGGATGGAGGGAGTTTATTGAAGTCTTTGGGCTCACACGGTAAATCATGTAAAATAGAAACTTGATATTCAGATATAAGGAAACTGCGGAGCGACAGAAGAACCAACAATATCTCCTGTTTTCTCCTTTAATGAGTCAACACTTCTGGTGCTTTCAGACCAAAGAACTACTGACTCTTCACAACCTGCTCAAACTCTTCATACAGGACCTCACCACACGGGTCAAGAAGGTTTCCTTCTCATTTCTACTCTGAAGCTCACCTTCTCCTGCTCAAACTGCTGACAAATGTTTCTGCTGCTCTAAAGTCTGGTCTCCAGAACTTCCTAAAAACTCTTAAAGTCTCTTCTGCTGCAGGTTGTTTTGTAGAACTGTTCCAGAAAACCTCACTAAACCACATGGAGGGACCTCAAGATAGTCGTCCAAATGAAACCATACAAAAATCAAACTAGAACAACTCAAACAATAAAGTCTCCTGCAGCCTACCAGAGAACCTCTTTAAACAGAGAATCAGGACAGGAACTCTTACCTTCTGGACAACCAACGCTGGTTCACAAACAAGAATACAGAATGTGTCTGACCAAAAACCTGTAAAGACTCACTACAGCCAAGATAAAGACACAACCCAGCTGCACCAAATCCACTAATCACTGCACACATTAGCACCATGTGCTAACTGTGGCTAAAGAACCACATTTACCAAGACAACTATCCAGTACAAAGCCCTAAAACACACCAAGAAACACATTAAAGTTGGTTTTACTGCTGGAAGCTGCAAGCCAACGCCTAACAAACAAACAGAAGCAACCCAGCTTAGTGAAGTGAAGCAGAGGAAATGTTTGACTGCAGACATAAAGCAGGAAGACACTGAGCTGCTCAGGTGTTCCTGATAACACCAAGCAGCCACCTGGACAGCCAATAGGAACACAGCTTACTGGAAGTCCAGAGGGCTGGCTTAGTGAAGTAAATTTAGTTTAAAGTTGAAGCAGAAAGTTAACAAAGAAAGTTGAAAACCACCTTCTGATACCTGAAATCTCTGAGTTTTCACACAAAATGCCTGAACATGTCAAACTGGTTTCATAGTAGAACCATCACTGTAAAAACGTCATAGTATGGTGTGTTGCTCAAAAAACATTACAACCAGCTGTCTAGAGTAACCAAGCAGCGACACAAAAACAGGACAAACGCTGGTTTCCAGGGGGTTAGGCGGCTATTTATTTGAAAGAGTAAGTTTACAACAACACAACATGTGAACAGAAAAATCACAAAGTCTGTCTTTAGTTCAGCTGAAAATATTAGTTTTTGTCTTTTTGACCAAACTTTTCAGGAAGTAGATGAATAATTAAAGTTTTTTGTAAATTCTTTTACCTTTTATTTAACTTCACCTGTTTTGTATTGTACTCTTGCTCCTAATAAACAGACATTTGTGATGAGAGATGCAAATTTTGTCTATAATCTACAGAGACTTTGTTCAGTGTTCAGCGCACACCTCTGTTACACACAGTTTGACAGATAATCAGTTGTGCTTTTCAAGCAGATTTTAGTCTGGAACATATCAGCAACATGTGTTGTTCTTTTACTGTCACACCAAGCTAGATATATAAACTGCACTACTGCAGCAGATAAATTATTGAAGTGTGCTTACATGACATGTCTACATGCACTACTCACAGTTATTCAACTTTTGGGTGAAATTTATGGAAACTGTAAAAAGTTCATGCTGTAGTGATATTATGTCATTAAAGTAGGACATTTAAGTAGAAACATGCAATTGTGATTTCCTCATCTCAAAAAATGTATTGAAACAAAAGCTAACAACAGCGGAGGGTATATCACAGTAAAAGTGTCTCATGACAGTTTGGACAGAACAGCAGCCTTCTGCTGAAATCCAGTACAATTGTGTCCCACCAGTGGCGTGATCGTGGATGTGTCCACAAAACAGCTGACCTCTGCCTCGTAATTAGCCTTAAGACCAGCAAAAAAGATAAACAGATATTATCATCAACACATAGCATGTGTTTAACCACTACGCAGTGGATATAAACGTAGTTGAAGCTAAGTAGCTAAGCTAACGCTAACACGTTCAGTGTTCAGAATCAAAACATCTCTAAAAAATTACCTGTCTTCTCAAACGTAGTCGCCGTTGCCTGTGACAACGATGAAAACAGATAGCTAATCACAGCAGAGCTCATCTAAAGAGAAAACGTCCAACAAGATTCCTGTTTTTTTTCGCCATGTCCCTTCCGGGGCTCCTTAGGAAAGAAAGTCCGGATATATGGAATGAAACTCTGAATATATGGAATGAAAATCTGAATATATGGAATGAAAATCTGAATATATATATAATGGTTATTTGGTTTCCCCAAGTTTAATTCCATGTATGTATTTGGAAAGAATTCATCACTTCACAATGATGAGGTGATTTTTTTAGAGCACATCTGCAAAGAAAATGAACAATAACTGTGAAAAATGCTTTAGAATTTCTTTTTTTTTAAGGCTTTTCACATTCATTTTTCATATGATTTGATATGCACCAGTGAAGGCATCCAAAATCTTTTTATTTTACTTTGGATTGCATTCAGAATTGGCTTTGGACTCGTCACACAGAGCTTTGTTGCACTGATTTAAATGGTCAGACTGATTTGTTGTTGCCTCATGTTTCTTGGCAAAAACTGCAAGATACTGCTGACTTCTGGCCAAAATCATCCTTCCAAAATGTCATTTTCATCCCCTCTTCCATGCAGGAGCTGCAGGAGCTCGGTGGTCTGAAGAAGATCAAAGTTGAGCTCCCCAACTGGCCGGTGAGCGACGACACGGTTCTGCATCTGGCAACGGCTGAAGGACTGGCGACTGGTGAGGTCAACAGGACACTGAACCCGTTGCTTCCTCCGGTTTCTGTCTGCATTTTGCTCATTTTGTTAAAGATGAGGAGCTGATTCGATTTATGTAACACACCCTCCTCCTCTTTAAGAGCTCAAGTGAAGGTTAAATCTAATTTCCAGCCTTGCTTTGATTTGCTGCTCTATTAAGACTCTGCACAAGTGCGAGGAACATGGCAGACATTCAACGTGACCTTTGCTGTGATCAGACAAACAACGAGCCTCGCTAACAGATCAGTTACATCTTTAAAGTCTGTTTTGAACAAGTTGTCATCTCCATCACAGGAAAGGGAGGAGAGGATCTCCTGCATGAGGTGGCAGCTCGGTACGTGGAGGGGATGAAGGACATGGAGGGGAGGAAACCGGGGCCTTCCAGCATCCTAGGTGAATCTTTATTTTAAAGAAAATATTACAAGTTTAACTGATATATATGTAATCATTTTAGATATTTTCAAAAAATTTTTGGAAGATTTTTACTCATTTTTTGAACATATTTACAAGAATTTCCTTGCCACATTTGAGAGATTTTTTTTAAATAAAACTTTTAAGGAATTATTGAAATTTTCTTCCTGAAGGTTTTGCAAATTTTCAAAAATTTGGGGAATTCTTTGCTGAACTTTTGGATTTTTTTTCAGACAAAGAAACAATATTTTTTGGTGCCCATAAATGAGGACGGCATGAGGTTTCAAATCACATCATGTCTGTTGGTAAAAATGGCTAAAGTGTCTCATTTTCTCTTTCAGGAGTTTCCCAGCTGAAGCCTGGACAGGAGGGAGGCTACAGAGTGAAATATAACCCCCATGGAGCCGGCTGTGGTGCAGCCATGAGGTCCATGTGCATCGGCCTGAGGTAGATCTACATAATAACTCTGTCTAATCTCTATGCATGCCAGTTTTTATGATTCTTTTGTGGATAAAAGTGTTACTTTCCTGAGCAGATGCGCGGCATCTTAATGATGAACTGAGTTGTGCTGAAGCCTCTTTTTTGAAAGAGTTTGGAGTTTTGTGAACTTACTGCAGTTTTAGGATGAGTTCAGAAAAGTAAGTTAGAAGTTAAACTGAACACTGTCTTCATATCATCACTTCATATTTCTAAATGTTTCCAGAGAGTCAAAGCAAGTTGCTGTCGTGACTCATTTACATTCTTCTCCTCAGGGTTTGGGCTTTGTTTGTGGCGTGCTGAATGTTCTCAGGAAGAGGAAATCTGTTTTATTTATGTTGCACATTTCAACAGAAGAACTCAGTGTGCTAAACATTGGACTCCCATCCTTCCAAAGACAGTCCGATCACAGTTATGGCACTTCTGAGATCATCCAGCAGCAGCCGGCACTGTTTGGTTTCTCAGACTAAATCAATCCTGGATCTCCTACAAGGTTTTTCAAGTCACCAAGAATTGACCTCATGTTACCAACACGACCTTTAAATTTAAACGTCTCCCGTGGAGTTTTTGTCCTCTAGTAGCGCTGTGTGAGGGGTTTGTCTATGAGAGCGTTCCTGTTTTGTTGATCTCGTGTATGAGAGGTCAAATAGGTGATAATTATTATTCCACTGATCTACAAGGTGTAGTCATGATAATAATGTTGTATCTACTCCTCCGAACCACAAACATAAAGTCCTGTAAGCACCTCTATGGAATCAGCACCACCATGACTAGAAGGAGAGAGAACTCAGAAATTCCTTCTGACACTGTTATGATGCAGTAGTTTGAAAAAAAGATAGAAAAAATTTATTTATTTCATTATTTGTTATACAAAAAAACTGCAATCAATATGTACATATTTTTTCTAAGTGTCCACTGTTGTTACCAATACTGGTCATAAGTTAACTTTACATACTTAAGATGTTTTCCTTATATTGTCCTACATTTCTAATTGATTTTCATACTTGTTCTATGGAATCACAGGAGTGCCATAAAAAAAGATAAATCTGTTTTGATATAAGTACATAAATACATAAGTTGAAAAAAACTGGCTTGTTTGATGCACTCGGCCACGAAGGTGATGGGTAAAATTGACTCCAATCCTTGCAGTTGATTTATGAACAAACTATTCTCAGGCAAGCACAGAGGCTCGTGACTGAGCCGTCACATATCCTTTACTCAGAATACGAGCTGCTGCCCTCAGGCAGACGATATGGAGTCCCCCACTGCAAACTACACCGTTTTAAGAATTAATTTGTTCCAACCTCTAATATCCAAGCCTCATTAGAATATTAGCAAAGTGTCCTCCTCAGGAAATGCTGATAAGGACGTAAATATTTTATCCACACCAGGTACCCGAAGCCTGACCAGCTGCAGTCGCTGGTGGCGGTTGCCGTGGAGACGAGCAGGATGACCCACCCTCACCCGACTGGTTTCCTGGGAGGCGTGGCGTCGGCCCTCTTCGCCTCGTACGCCGTCCAGCGCAGGCCGATCACGACTTGGGGTCTGGGCCTGATCAACGAGGCCTGTCCAATAGCAAAGAGCTTCGTCCAGAGTCAAGGCTACGCAGTGGAGGAGACGGAGAGGGACTGGAGCTACTTCTGTGACAAGTGGCAGTGGTAAGAGCTGCTGAAATCAAGGCTTTGTTGGGCTGTCGTGCTGCGCTATGATTCAGGCCTGCAGCATCAGCAGCTCCTATTAACCTATTTCAGTCCCAAAGTTAACAGATGATGACATGACATCGTAGTGAAATGTCATCGGGTTGTTGCAGTTCAGCAGCACAGACCTCGTTCTTATTCAAAACTGCAGCTTCCCACAAAATATTGATCGATTACTTAATCTCCCACCAAACTCACGAGCAAATTTGTATTCTACTGGCATCTTAGTGCACCTGGTGACTGTAGGATGTTGGTAGAAAAAGAAATGCTTTGTGCACTGCTGTCAGCATCATGTAATGTGTGCTGGTAAGAAGATGTATAAAGATACTATAACCCTAGTAGTAATTATTGTTGACAGAGAAAGAAGAGTTTGACATTTTAGAAAAAAAAAGGTTTACTGGCTTTCTGATTTAGATTTAGATGCTGGGGTTAAACCATTGTTAGGGCAGCACTGTACTTTCCACAAAGGTCCACATGACATAACTCTCCACACAGACCCCGATGCATGATCGATATCAAATCTTAGAGTATCGCACACAACTACAGCCCTGCACTAATACTGTCTGGAAGTTATTAGCTACCACACAAGTCTCTCTCATGGTAGCCCGTTGCTAGTCAAACCCCCACAACACTTATTGGCGCAAAAACACCAAAAACTAGCTCAACAATCCACAAACAACACAAATGATTTAACAGGCACAAAACAGTTTGGATATGAACATTAGCGTATAGCAAACAAGCACATCAGAAACCAACCAGCTAGCGTGTTAGCATGAAACTTTGAGATTTTGTTGCCTTTGGACAGAGCAAAGCTAGCGGTCTGTTTCAAGTGCTTATGCTAAGCTAAGCTAACTGGTGTTTCATATTGAGGACACACAAAGTGGATATTCCATTCCATGCATGTAGAAAGTTTTTCTTTCTGTTCTGGTAGAAATCCTCTCACCTCCGTCCACAGGTACCTGGATCTGCGGGGCCTCTCTAACGGGGTCGGCCCTGTGATCTGGCCCTCTTCCTACGGCCCTGCTGAGCGAGACGAAGCCTACAAGAGCTTCAGTCTGGCGGGTTGGGGGGGACGCAGCGGCCACGACGCTCCAATGATCGCGCTGGACGCCCTGCTGGGAGCAGGTCCAGACTGGGAGGAGCTGATGAGCAGAGGAGCTTTCCATGGAGGTCAGAGGTCACAAAAAATGTCTCTCTGGTACACCAAGCTGTTGGGAAAATGCTGCATTAACTGTAATCCCAGAAGACCTCATCTCTAATTTTAAATATTATAAGTAAACTTGTTGATCTTTAGCCTTATGATGTGTTCAGTGTCTCTTGGACTTGGGTAAAGTATGTTACTTTTACTTTTTAGTAAAAGTTAGTTCAGTTAACTAAAGAAACAGTAAAGTAAAAAAGTTCAAAAGGTGCATTTTCTATTGCTTTAGACTTTAAACTTACCATGTCGGAGATCATTTGGGTGCACTGACTTACATTTTCACTCATCAAGAGATCAGGAATTCTGAGTTCCCAGTTTCCACTGAATGGGGCATTATTCCTTGCCTGGGGACCAGACAGCCTTTATATTGTGTATTACAAATACACATAAAGCCAGTCTGGAACTGCTCCATTGAACCAAATCTAGCCCAGAGGCGGGACTACTGATCACAGCTTGAATTGGAGAGAGCCAATCAGCATAACACATGTGTGACGCAATCACTAAGCGACCTAACAATTGCCTTTCCGCCATGATGTTTTGTAGTTTTAACAGCTTCCTTCGCCGTACAGGGGTCCTGAGGAAAATCTAAGCTCTCCCTTCCAACAGTGGAGGGCAGCATTACTCATTCTATCGTACAGCCTGTCGGAATTAAAAATACATCCTTTTTAAAAAGAAAAGCTTTAAGAGCTGCTTCTTGTTGAGGTTTTAAGGACAAATTCAGCCCGTGCAAAACAGAGGAAAGCGCACGAGAGAAACCTCGCTCTGTTGCGGTCGCCAACTCGGCCCTGAAGATGACGCATCGTTAACTCCCGCCTCTGGTGCTCTGATTGGTTCGGTCTGATCTGCTCAGAGCTTGAAAACCTGTCAAAATGTGTCAATGGAGGAGGGCTAGACCGTATTCCCGTATATCCCTTATAACGGGAATACAGTCTAGCTAAGCTAGGCTACATTATTCCTGCTTTAGCAGTAGAGCTGTTGTCTTTGTCTTCTGATTTACACAGATGGTCGCAGCACTTCCATTCATGAAACTCTAAACCTCATAGCCACAAGTCACATTTGTTAACACTTTTTGTAAACATTGCTCCTTATCTAAACATTTAAATAGATGTTTTGCTACATTTGGTGAGATCTAAACTCTTAACTAGTCATCTGCCTTTATATTGAGAAGCAGCTGTGTAGATGTGGCAAGTGTAAAGGAAACTGAATTAATAAAGCAATTAGTCAATAAGAAGCATTTATGCTAAAGGATGAAGTTATTGCAAAAACAATGGATTATAGTTTAACATAATCTGCCTATTCGTAGTAGACTGAACTGTTAAATTGACTGTTTATGTCTTACAATTTGGGTACCTTTATCCATCATGCTATTTCCGTATCTGTACATGTGAAGCGATCCATAAAGTTTATCTTTTCTTATCTGCGATTACACTGTAAGATTCAAAAGGTTAAAAAAAAACTAAAATCTCAATATTCATGATTGAATTAAAGCATGACAGAAAACAATTTGTGAATAAAGCAATATGAAATACTACACCAGGAGACTAAATTTAAGAAAACAAGAAAATAAAGATAGGAACTTAATGTAAATTTGATAATAGAAGATTTTACTGC